>NC_133503.1:133964807-134609615 GCF_049354715.1 Callithrix jacchus | reverse complement strand
TGATCTGTGTATCTAGTTTTATACCAGTACCATGCTATTTTGGTAACTACAGCCTTGCAGTATAATTTGAAGTCAGGTAATGTGATACCTCCAGATTTGTTCTTTTTGCTTAGGATTGCTTTGGCTATTCAGGCTCTTTTTTGGTTCCATGTGAACTCTAGGATTTTTTCTCTAGTCACGTGAAATATGATGTTGGTATTTTGAAAGGATTTCATTGAATTTGTAGGTTGCTTTAGGCAGTATGGTCATTTTCACAATATTGATTCTTGTAATCCATAAGCACAGGACATGTTTACATTTGCTTAAAGAAATCTGTGATTTCTTTAAGTGGCGTTTTGTAGCTTTCCTTGTAGTGATCTATCCTCTCTTTAGTTAAATGTATTCCTGGGTTTGAGGTGGTTTTTTTTTTTTTTTTTGCAGCTGTTATAAAAGGAATTAAGCTCTTGATTTGATTCTCAGCTTTGTCATTGTTTGTGTATAGCAGTGCTACTGATTTGTATACATTGATTTTTGTGACCTGAGACTTTACTGAATTCATTTTTCAAATCTAGGAGTCTTTTGAAGAGTCTTTAGAGTTTTCTAGATAAATGATTTTATCATCAGCAAACAATGGTAGTTTGACTTTGTCATTTCTAATCTGGATGCCCTTTATTTCTTTTTCTTGCCTGATTGCTCTGGCTAGAACTTTCAGTAGTATGTTGAATAGAAGTGGCAAAAGTGTGCATCTCTGTCTTGTGCCAATACTCGGGGGGAATACTTTCAACTTTTCTTCATTCAATATAATGTTGGCTTGTGGGTTTGTAATATATGACTTTTAGTGCTTTGAGACATGTCCTTTCTGTACCTGAGTTTTTGAGATTTTTTTTTTTATCATAAAAGAATGCTGGGTTTTATTGAATGCTTTTTCTGCATCAATTGAGATAATCATATGTTGTGGGTTTTTTTTTTTTTTTTTTTTTGAGATGGAGTCTTTCTCTGTTGTCAGGCTGGAGTACAGTGGCACGATCTTGGCTCACTGTAACCCCTGCCTCCTGGGTTCAAGTGATTCTTCTGCCTCAGCCTCACAAGTAGCTGGGACTATAGGCGCATGCCACAACACCCAGCTAATTTTTGTATTTTTATTAGAAATGGGGTTTCACCATGTTGGCCAAGATAGTCTCGATCTCTTGACCTCATGATCTTCCTACCTTGGCCTCTCAAAGTGCTAGGATGACAGGTGTGAGCCACTGCACCCTGACGATCATATGGTTTTTGTATTTAATTCTGTTTATGTGATGTATCACATTTATTGACTTATGTATGTTAAACCATCCCTGAATTCCTGGGTTGAAAGCTTCTTGATTATGGTGGTGTATTATCTTTTTTTGTTGTTTTTTGAGAGAAAGAGTCTCATTCCATCACCCAGGCTGGAGTGCAATACCATGATCTTGACTCATTGCAACCTCCACCTCCCAGATTCAAGTGATTCCCATGCCTCAGCCGCCCGAGTAGCTGAGAGCACAGGCACCAGCCACCATGCCTGGCTTATTTTTTGTATTTTTATTAGAGACAGGGTTTCACCATGTGGCCCAGGCTGGTCTCAAACTCCTGAGCTCAGGCAATCCGCCCACCTTGGCCTCCCAAAGTGTTAGGATTACAGGTGTGAGCCACCACACCCAACTTATCTTTTTTTTTCTTTTAAGTTCTAAAATATATGTGTGGGATGTACAGGTTTATTACATAGGTAAAAGTGTGCCATGTTGGTTTGCTGTACCTATCAACACAACACCTAGGTATTAAGCCCTGCAGGCATTAGCTATTTATCCTGATAAATAGCTCCCTTCCCCCACTCCCTCCCCACAGGACCTAGTGTGTGTTGTTCCCCTTCCTGTGTCCATGTGGTTTCATTGTTCAGCTCCCACTTACAAGTGAGAATGTGCAGTGTTTTGTTTTCTCTTCCTGTGTTAGTTCGCTGAGGATAATGGCCTCCAGCTTCATCCATGTCCCTGCAAAGGACATGGTCTCATTCCTTTTTGTGGCTGCTTGGTATTCCATGGTGTATATGTACCACATTTTCTTTCTCCAGTCTATCATGGATGGGCATGTGGGTTGATTCCATATCTTTGCTATTGTAAACAGTGCTGCTACAATGAACATACATGGGCATGTATCTTTATAATAGAATGATTTATATTCCTTAGGGTATAAACCCAGTAATGGGATTACTGGGTCAAATGGTATTATCATTTTGATGTACTGTTGAATTTGGTTTGCTGGTATTTTGTTGAAGATTTTTGCATCTATATTCATCAGGTATATTGGTCAGTAGTTTTCTTTCTTTCTTAATGTCCTTTCCTGGCTTTGGTATCAGGGTGATACTAGCTTTCATAGAATGAGTTAGGGAGGATTCCCTTTCTCAATCTTTTGAAATAGTTTCAGTAGGATTAGTATCAGCTCTTACTCAAATGACTGGTAGAGTTCAATTGTAATCCATGTGTTGGTGGGCCCATTTTCTCTTTGGCAGTTTTACAATTATTGATTTAATCTCAGTGCTTATTATTGGTCTCTTCAGGATTTCTGTTTCTTCCTGATTCAAGCTAGGGAGGTTATATGTCTCCAGGAATTAATCCATTTCCTCTAGATTTTTTAGTTTGTTTGTATAGAGGAGTTGATAGTACTCTAAGATGATCTTTTGTATTTCTGTGGTGTTGGTTGTAATGGGCTTCATTTTCATTTCTTTCTTTTTTTTGAGATGGTGTCTCGCTGCATTGTCCATGCTGGAGTGCCATGTCATGATCTTGGCTCACTGCAACCTCTGCCTCCCAGGTTCAAGCAATTCTCCTGCCTCAGCCTCCCAAGTAGTTGAGATTACAGGCATGCACCACCATACCCAGCTAATTTTTGTATTTTTAGCAGAGATGGGCTTTCACCATGTTGGCCAGGATGGTCTCGAACTCTTGACTTCAGGTGATGCACCCACCTCAGCCTTCCAAAGTGTTAGGATTACAGTTGTGAGCCATCATACTTGGACTTCATTTTCATTTCTAATTGAGTTTATTTGAATCATCCCTCTCATTGTCTTGGTTAATTATCAAATGGTTTATCGATTTTCTTTATCTTTTCAAAGAATTAACTTTTTGTTTCATTGATCTTTTGTATTTCTTGTTTAAAATTCATTTAGTTCTGCTCTGATCTTTACTTGTTTTCTTTTGCTAATTTTAGGTTTGATTTGTCCTTGTTTCTCTAGTTCCTTGAGGTGTTCAATTGTCAATTTGTGATCTTTCAGATTTTTTTATATAGGCATTTAGCACTGTAAACTTTCTTTTTTTTCTTTTTTTTTTTTGAGATGGATTTCTGTCCTTGTTGCCCAGGCTGGAGTGCAACTGTGTGATCTCGGATAACTGCAACCTCCACCTCCTGGATTCAAGCTATTCTCCTGCCTCGGTAGATGGAATTCCAGGCCACCTGGCTAAATTTTGTATTTTTAGTAGAGGCGGCGAGGTTTCTCCATGTTGGTTAGGCTGATCTCAAACTCCCGACCTCAGGTGATCCGCCTGCCTCAACCTCCCAAAGTTACTGGAATTAAAGGCACGAGCCACCACACCTGGCCTAACTTTCGTCTTAGCACTGCTTTTGCTGTATCCCAGAGGTTTTGATAACTTGTGTCATTATTATCATTCATTTCAAAGAATTTTAAAATTTCTATCTTGATTTCCTTTTTAACCTAAAAATCGTTCCAGAGCAGATTAATTTCCATGTATTTGTTTTGAAGACTCTTTGGTTTTGAAGATTCTTTTGGGAGTTGATTTCTAGTTTTATTCCACTGTGGTCTGAGAAGATACTTAATACAATTTTTAAAAAGAATTTGATTGAGACTGTGGACTATCCAATGGTCTATCTTGGAGAATGTACCATGTGTTGAGAAGAATGTATATTCTGCAGTTCTTGGGTAGAAAGTTTTGTAAATATCTGTTAGGTTCATTTGTTCTAGAGTGTAGTTTAAGTCCAGTGCTTTGTTGATTTTCTGCTTTGATGATCTGTCTAGCACTGTCAGTGGAGTATTGAAGTCCTGTACTATCATTGTGTTTCTGTCTATTTCTTTTCTTAGATCTAGTAGTTAGGTGCATATATATTTAGGGGGTTTTATCTTCTTGTTGGACCTTCTTTGTTCTTTGTATTTTTTTTTTTTCTTTTTTACTGTTGTTGCCTTAAAGTCTGTTCCCTCTAATATAAAAATACTACTCTTTCTTTCTTTTGGTTTCCATTTGCGTGAAATACGTTTTTTCACCCTTTACATTGAGTTTTTTCGAATTCCTATATGTTAGATGAGTCTCTTGAAGAAAGCAGATACTTGGCTTGTCTTTTTTTAATCCATTTTGCCAATCTGTATCTTTTAAGTGGAGCATTTAGACTATTTATGTTCAATGTTAATATTGAGATGTGAGGTACTTGTTCCAGCATCATGCTGATTGTTAACTAGATAATTGGTTTCTTTGTTGTGTTATTGTCTTATAGGCCATGTGAGTTTTATGCTTACAAGAGTTTTTATTCTGCTGCATTTTGACTTTTTGTTTCAAGATTTTAACTCTAACTTTTAGCATTTCTTATAGGGTTGGCCTGGTTGTGACAAAATCCACTCAGCGTTTGCTTGTCTGGAAAAGATTTTATTTCTCATTTCATTTATGAAGCTTACTTTAGCTGATACCAAATTCTTAGCTGACAGTTATTCTGTTTGAGTCTAAAGGTAGGACCCCAGTCCCTTCTGGCTTGTAAGATTTCTGCTAAAGTTAAAGGGATATTGAATAGAAATACATTTTCTGCCCAGTGTGTTGACTCATGCCTGTAATCTTAGCACTTTGGGAGGCTGAGGCGAGAGGATTACTTAAGGTCAAGAGTTCAAGACCAAGCTGGCCAACATAGTGAGAGCCTGTCTCTTTTTATAAGAATTTAAATTTTTTGATTGGATCCAAGATGGCCGACCACTAACAGCTCAGGATTGTAGCTCCCAGTGAAAGCCCAGAGAACGAGACGACGCCACACTTTTAGACGAATTTTCGTCACTCACCGATCAGCTGATTCCCAGTGGAGGAGCCCCACGGGTCGCCAGCGTGACTCTTGTGGCCGCCACAGCGGTTTTGCCGGCGTCTCAGCACAGCAGCTCTTCATGCAGAGCCAACGGGACTGCTTCCCCTACTGACCGGAGTTTGGAGCTCCAGGAAGTCAGAGCTGCTTGTTGCGGACTCAAGAGGGAAGCCAGACCAGAGATTCCTGGGCAGAAGAGCACCATCAGTTTTATCGCTGCTATTTAGGCTGCCACAGTGGGTGGCTCGGATCCCAGCACTGGGAATCAATAAGTCGGACGTCGACTCAGAAACCTAATTAGAAAGGCGGTTCATCTACAATGAAGGGAAAAAAACAGCCTAAGAAGGCCGAGTATACTCAAAATCAGAACCCATCAGCAACGGAACAAGTCCTGATGGAAAAGGACTCATCAGCAACGGAACAAGCCCTGATGGAAAAGGACTCATCAGCAACAGAACAAGCCCTGATGGAAAAGGACTGTGTTCCATTATCTGAAGTAGGCTTTAAAAGGTGGATGATAAGAAACTTCTGGGAGTTAAAGGAACTTGTTCTAACCCAATGTAAAGAAACTAAGAACTTGGAAAAAAGGTTCGATGAAATGTTGAAAAGAATAGACAATATAGAGAGGAATACAAATGAACTTATGGAGTTGAAAAATACAACACGAGAACTTAGTGAAATATGTACAAGCTTAAACAGCCGAATGGATCAAGCAGAAGAAAGGGTATCAGAGGTCGAAGATCAACTTAATGAAACAAAACAACAAGACAAGAATAGAGAAAAAAGGATAAAAAGGAATGAGCAAAGTCTCCAAGCAATATGGGACTATGTGAAAAGACCTAATATACGCTTGATCAGTGTACCTGAATGTGACGGAGAGAATGAATTCAAGCTGGAAAATACTCTCCAGGACATTATCCAGGAAAATTTTCCTAATTTAGCAAAGCAGGACACTATTCAACCCCAGGCAATACAGAGAACACCACAAAGATATTCCTCAAGAAGACCAACCCCAAGGCACATAATCGTTAGATTCACCAAGATGGAAACGAAGGAGAAAATATTAAGGGCAGCCAGAGAGAAAGATCAAGTTACCCATAAAGGTAAGCCTATTAGGCTTACAGCAGATCTCTCAACGGAAACTCTACAAGCTAGAAGAGAGTGGGGGCCAATATTCAATATACTTAATCAACAGAACCTTCAGCCCAGAATTTCATATCCTGCCAATTTAAGCTTTACATTTGAAGGAAAAATAAAATCTTTTAGGAACAAGCAAGTACTCAGAGATTTTATTACCACCAGGCCTGCTTTACAAGAACTTCTAAAAGAAGCATTATACACAGAAAGGAACAACCAGTATGACCCTTTCTAAAAATACACCAAAAAGTAAAGAGCATTAACATAAAGAAGAATTTTTATCAACAAAAGGACAAAATAGCCAGTTAATATCAAACGGCAGCAACCCTAAATTTAAATCGACCAAATCTCCCAATCAAAAGATACAGACAAAATATAACGGTATATCCAAAGATATACATAGACTCAAAATAAAGGGTTGGAAAAAAAAAACGTACCAATCAAATGGAGAGCAAAAATAAATAAATAAAAAGCAGGAGTTGCAATTTTCACATTTGACAAAATAGATTTCAAAGCTACAAGGATACAAGGGTAAAAGGATTAATGTAATAATAAGAGATCTTAACACCCAGATACATAAGACCCATGATGAGATTTAGATTCAACGAGACAGAAAATTGATAACGATATCCGGGACTGGAACTAAGATCCAGAACAAATAAACTCAATAGAGCTCTCCATTTTAAACACATAAAATATACATTATCCACAAAACCTAACGATATATCTAAAGATATACAAAGACTCAAAACAAGGGGATGGAAAAAAACTCACCAACTAAATGGAGAGCAAAAATAAATAAATAAAAAGCAGGAGTTGTAATTCTCACACTTAATAAAATAGATTTCAAAGCTACAAGGATGCAAGGGTAAAAGGATTAATGCAACAATAAGAGATCTTAACACCCAGATACATAAGACACATAATGAGATTTAGATTCAACGAGACAACAAATTGATAACGATATCCAGGACTTGAACTCAGAGCCAGAACAAATAAACACAATAGAGGTCTCCATTTTAAACACATAAAATATTGATCGGCCATTATTGAAACCCATTTTAGGAATGAAGTAATATTCCTTTTTCCCTCTTTTTCTTTTTTTCCTTCTTTTTCTCTTTTTCCCTCAAAAAAAAAAAAAATACCACCCCTCTCCAGCACCCCCTACCCCCCAGAAAAAAAAAAAAAGAATTTACATTTTTTATAATTATATGTTTTTAAAAATTAAAATTAAAAAAATAAATGAATTGAGTTAAAAGACATTCCAAAAGAGTCACCTAAAGATGTGCTCAGTAATCTCAGTAATGGCTGCCAAGTTGGAATGAATATAGAACTTCTAGGGACTATTTTGAAAGCTAGGATATTTATTTCTCTGTGTGATCTCTTGACTTACAAATACCAGAACTTACTCGGGTTACCTGTGTCTCACTCACCTCAGTGCATCCTGGATGAGTATTCATTTCTTTGACCTGCAAAGGAACTCTAGGCTGGCCAGGCTGACAGTGCTTGAGGGCACACCGCCCATTATTGCCATCTAACCAGAGATGGCTTGAGTCAGCATAGCCTAGTAAATACTTAAGAATAGGGTCCTGAAGCCAGACTGCATTGATGCCAGTCTAGGCCCTACAAATGACTGCTCAGTGTCCGTGGGCTCTGTGTCTTGGCTACCTCATTTAATGAGGGGAAATAATAGTACTTTCTTAAGACAGGTTTTGTGAGGAGTAAATTAGTTAATTTGTGTAAAGGGCTTAGGAGAATGTCTAGCACAACTATAAGTGCTTAGTAGTGTTAGCATGCTTTTTATTGCGGTCATTATCTTGACAGTCTGGGATGCCCACTGATTCGCCCTGCCTTTGTGTAATCACATTCATCTATAAGTCTTGTCTGTCACATTTTAGTAAACTCTTTTTAATTCCTGGAAAGAATACAGGAATTAACTCCCTAAAGTACCTATTTTTGGAGAGGATACGTCTATGTCATGGGATATGACAAAAAGAACCAAAAGAAAAAGAAGAAAGTGAGAGCCTGGGAGGAAGCAAGCGTGCTGGGAAGAGAAGGTACAACTGTCATACACCTACTTCTTACAAAGCCAGTGGTAGGATTCATGAATCGCAGTTGTATGTTTAGGCTGATTTCCACTTCTGATTCTGTTAAATAGCCAAATACCCTTTCCCATTCAGGCACTACCTTTGATCTCCTATGCTGTTAACACCTGTTACTTTTCTACCTTTTGGTTAACTTTGTGGACTGAACTGTTGCAAACGAAGAATCCCTTTTGCATCAGCCATGTAAAAGACATCAAAATTAAATAAATTTTGCTTTCCTTAAGAAAGTAAGAATGATAAATCCCCCTGTGCCATCCAGAAAGAGGTCACTCAAAGCCTTAGTGTTAAGTAGGAGTGACAGCAGAATGGCACACGTGGAATGAAGTTCAGGCCTTTGAGGACTAGGAAAATGGCACTCAGCTCTTCTCACATTAATGCCTGGAAGCAGGAAGAGCTGTTCTACCCACAAAATGGGGGCCCATTAACTAGGGAATAGCCATGGGAAGAAGGAAAGGAACTGGTAGGAAAACAGGGACCCAAAGCCTGAGCCACTCATAGATGAGGTAGCTGAATTCTTATCTATCAGCTGATTTTATCACCACCACCACCTGACCCTCAGATGATACTTTAACACAGTGTTGTCTGAGGCAGGTGGAGAAGGTTAAGGGAGCTATGAAAAGGGATTGGGCTACAAGGCCTTTATTGATAATATATCTGCTCTGTTTCCCAATTTTTCTGTGGAGGACCTAATTCTCTTCTTCCTATCTTTCCAATTAAAATAAAACCTATGGTATGATTTATTACAAAAAGCTTTTCTTAACTTCCAATAGTCTGATCTCATTTGCGTGACTAGAAATGATATCACAGTAAAACTACATCGTAACATTTGTAGGCTTTGTCATAATACAGACCTACGAATTGACTGAATCCACTAAGTAATTATAGAAGTGAATAACTAAGCTGTCTGTGTAATGGGGAGGGAAGGGAATGTGAATCCTTTATCACACAAAGTAAACCAACTACATAGTACAGTTTTAGAGCCACAGGGCAGGTATGAGAACACACCTGGTCACTCGTGCTACCTTGCCTGGGGATGAAGGGTTTTTACCTTGAGTGCATGTAAACATCTCTCTTTGCTTACCTGAGTGTCTACTTAGCTGTAACTCCAGTTCTTTCTTATTTCTCCTGCATTTAAAATCACTTAACAGGCTGGGCACAGTGGCTCATGCCTGTAATCCCAGCACTTTGGGAGGCTGAGGTAGATGGATCACTTGAGATCAGGGGTTTGAGACCAGCCTGGCCAACATGGTGAAACCCCATCTCTACTAAAAAATATAAAAATTAGGCTGGGCATGGTGACTCACACCTCTAATCCCAGCACTTTGGGAGGCTGCAGAGGGTGGATCATGAGGTCAGGAGTTCAAGACTAGCCTGGCCAATATGGTGAAACCCTGTCTCTACTAAAAATACAAAAAGTAGCCAGGCATGGTGGCATGTGCCTATAGTCCCAACTATTTGGGAGGCCGAGGTGGGAGAATTGCTTGAACCCAGAAGGCAGAGATTGCAGTGAGCCAAGATTATGCCACTGCACTGTAGCCTGGGCGACAGAGTGAGACTCCATCTCAAACAACAACAACAACAAAAAACTAGCCAGGCAGGGTGGCGCATACCTGTATCCCTGACTACTTGGGAGGGTGAGGCACAAGAATCACTTGAACCTGGGAGGCAGAGGTTGCAGTGAGGAAAGATCATGCCACTGCATTCCAGCCTGGGTAATAGAGTGAAACTCAATCTAATAAAACTAATAATAAATAAAATAAAATCACTTAATAATATGATAGCTGGAATAAAGATCTGCTTGAATCTAAAGGGACATGCAATGGAAGCTTAAATACACCATGTCATGGTTGAGAATTGTTTCAGGAAGGAGCTGGACAACGAGGATGCTTATTGCCCTACAGAGAGGAACGTGTCAGGATTTATAGTGGGAAAATATATACAAATAGTCTCCAGAGTTTTAAATCATCTGCTCATTAAAGAACCTGATTTCAGTACAATAGTTATCTGGTGTATCAAATGGATAGAAGCAAAAGTTATGGTGAATTTATAAACTTCAACATTCAACAATGTCTCATTTTATATATATGAGAGAATGGCATGCATCCGTAGTTCCAGCTACCTGAAAGGATGAGACAGGAAGGTCATTTGAACCCAGGATTTCAAGTTCAGCCTGGCCAACATAATGAGACCTCATCTCTAAAAACACCAAAAGTTTTCTTAAAATTAAAAAAAAAAATGTGAGGGGACAGAATGGCATATGAAGAAAGTATGAGTTTTAGAATCTGAACCCTGATTCAGGGCTCCTTGGCACCCAATCCTTGGGCAGGTTCCCAACTCCCTGAGCTATTTTCTTCCTCTGAAAATAAGGCTGTCTCTCTAGTCAGGGTTGTTGGAAAGATCAGTACTTACATGTCAGGCCACTAGCACAGAGCCTCGTAAATTAACAATGGCAGCTGCTATGGGACATGACATTTCATGTCTGAAACATATCCAGGGTTTTGTCAAAGAGCAAGTGTTCAGCTGTAGACTTTATGGGTGAAGCTTTAGCACATTTATTGGGCAAACTCTAGTTTCATGCGATACTTATATAAAATTTTAGTCCTTGGCACTTTTATCTATTTCATAGCCACATTGGTATATTTTTTGCTTATAATTTGACTATAGGAGGGGATTGAATACCAAATTCACAAGTCTAAACTAATAGAAATAAATGGGAGAGAAGGCTCTTCCTTACAATAATAGAAAGAATTATGGAGTTAGAAAATCCATAGGCTGGGCACGGTGGCTCATGCTTTTAATCCCATCACATTGGGAGGCCAAGACAGGAGGATCACTTAAACTCAGGAGTTTAAGACCAGACTGGGCAACATAGTGAGAACTTGTCTCTGTTTAAAATAAATAAATAAAATTAAAACAATAGAAAAAGAAAATACATGCTTAAGTTTTGCTTTGTTTTCTTTTTTTTTTTTGTTTTTTGAGATGTAGTTTTGCTCTTGTCACCCAATCTGGGATGCAGTGGCATGATCTCAGCTTACTGCAACCTCTGCCTCCTGGAATAATGTGAATCCCCTGCCTCAGCCTCCCAAGTATTTGGGATTACAAGTGCCCACCACCATACTTGGCCTATTTTTGTATTTTTAGTAGAGACAGGGATTCACCATGTCGGACAGGCTGGTCTCAAACTCCTGACGTTAGGTGATCTGCCAGCCTTGACCTCCCAAAGTGCTGGGATTACAGGCGTGAGCCACTGTGCCTGGCCAAGATTGTTACTATTATTATTATTTTTAACAACTTTCCAAGTGCTTGGTGTTATGGAAGCCGCATTTTAACTTTTTGAAAGTATTTCCCTATACATTAACTTAATCTTAAGCCACTAATACTGTTTAAGAGAAAATAGATGGAAAATTATCGTGGCAGTCGAAGAAGTAAGATCCAGAAAAGATAAATGACTTGTTCAAGGTGGTTCCTGCCAGATCTAGAACCTTCATCCTGTGGCCTCCTAGGATTGGGTTCTTTCATAGACTATGGGCTTAAGTACTTTTTGGAAATAAAAGAAAACGTAAATATATAAAAGATAAGAAAGCAAATTTGTGTCCTCTCTGGGGTAGTTTAGCAGTAGTTCTGTCTTAAAGAGTATTATACCAAAGAGATACCATTCTAATTTGAAACTCTCTGGTTCTGTGAAATTGGTTAAAGAGGCTCAATTTGATACAAGATGTCTCTACATGGTGAGCCCTTTGAATATTCCTCAATACATTGTAACCTGGTGTCTTTAGGACTCTCCCAATGGCATGTGAGCAATAACATCTGTTATTCTGTTTCCATTTGAAATGATTGGCCAATCCCACAGGTGGGGCTGTCTCACTCATGGAGAAACAGCAGGACAGAGAGGTTAGGGAGAGGTGATGGAGCTGGGTGCCAGCGTTTGTGTGTCTGCCCTGGCCACTTGCCAGCTGAGTGACTCTGGACAAGGATAAGAATGAAGATGATAATAGAACCTGCCTCATAGGGCTGTTGTGAAGATTCCGTGAGTTAATACTTGCAAAGAATTGAGTGTAGCACCTGGCATATGGAAAGTGCCATACAAACATTTTTAAATTGTAGTAAAATTGATGTAAAATTGACCATTTTAACCTTTTTTTTTTTTTTTTTTTTATGAGATGGAGTTTTACTCTTGTTGCCCAGGCTGGAATGCAATGGCATGGGCTCAGCTCCCTGCAAACTCCACCTCCTGGGTTCAAGCGATTTTGCTGCCTCAGCCTCCTGAGTAGGAATTACAGGTGCCCGACACCACATCCAGCTAATTTTTGTATTTTTGGTAGAAATTGGGTTTCATCATGTTGGCCAGGCTGGTCTCAAACTCCTAACTGCAGGTGATCTGTCTGCCTCGGCCTCCCAAAGTGCTGGGATTATAGGTGTGAGCCACTGCGCCCAGCCCATTTTAACCATTTTTAAGTGTACGGCTCTGTGGCATGAAGTACCTTCACATTGTTGTGTAACCAACATGAATGCTCTGTTCTCTCCCCAACAACCCCTGGTAACCTCTATTCTACTTTTTGTCACTATGAATTTGACTACTCTCAGTACCTCATATAGGTGGACTCATACAGTGTTTCTTTTTGTGACCGGCTTATTTCACTTAGAATAATGTCCTCAAGGTTTATCCATGTGATGGCATGTTTCCATATTTCCTTCCTTTTTAAGGATGAATCATACTTCATTGTACGTATATACCACACCTATTTGTTCGTGGACACTTGGGTTGCTACTTCCTTTTGGCTATTGTGAATAGTGCTGCTATGAGCTTAGGTACAAATATCTGCTGCCGTCCAAGCTTTTGCTTATTTTGGGTGTATACCCGTAAGTGGGATCGTTGGATCATATGGTAATATGATGTCTTAACTTTTTAAGGAATTGCCATACTGCTGTCTGCAGGAGCGTTGCAGTTTACATTCCTACCAGCAATGCACACAGGGTTCATTTTTTCCCACATCTGCACCACCACTTGTTTGATGCACATTTGGGAAAAAAATGAACCCTGTGTGTATTGCTGGTAGGAATATACCCTTCACCTATTCTTGAGAAGCTCAATATGTAAGCATTTTTTATATGTAAAAATATTGGAGGAACTAATAGTCAGATATCCAGTGTTGTTAAGTTGTTGCCTTAGTCTTTTTTTTTGAGACAGAGTCTTGCACTGTTGCCCAAGCTGGAGTGCAATGGCAGGATATCGGCTCACTGCAACTTCCACCTCCTGGGTTCAACTGATCCTCCTGTCTCAGCCTCCCGAGTAGCTGGGATTACAGGTGCCTACTACCACGCTTGGCTAATTTTTTGTATTTTTAGTAGACGGAGAATTTTACCATGTTGGCCAGGCTGGTTTTGAACTCCTGACTTCAGGTGATCCACCCATCTCTGCCTCCCAAAGTGCTGGGATTATAGGTGTGAGACACCGCGCCCAGCTGCCTTAGTCTTTTTAAAGAGGAATGAGTAAAATATTTTGGTGAGGGAAGATTTGGGAAGTCTTCTGGTTAATCAGATGCTAATCGATGTATACCAGCAAAGCTCTCCTTCTGGGTTTCGTCTGACCTCTCCTTAGTTTAACACTCCCATCCCCATCCATTGCACTCTACTTTTTAAGGAGAAAGGCAAGTCATAGGTAATAAGCTCATGACAAGAATTTATTTAGAACCAAATGGTTTTTTGGTTTATGTGCTACAGTGTGTAAAGAATGGATTGGCTCAGTTTCATCTACCAAATTAGAATGATCCTACCCTCCAAGTGTATTGTAAAATTTGTATGAACAGACTTAGCATATCCAGCATAAAAGTAGCCCATCCGTGGGGAAAAAAGATGGAATGAGAAAGTTCTGGTTCTTCTCTGGCCTGGGTTTTTGCCTCTTGACGTGCTTCACTACTTTGTGAGCACAAGTTTCAGTGGGTGCCAAGGGTGCCAGTGCATTCAGAAGGTCATGTCAGTTTTGCAAGCAGTTTCCAGAAGGCTCTCCAGATCATAGAGATGGGTAGTAACATGGGCATAACTAGGCCCATCAAGCGCTCCTGGAACCAGTGGGTCAAGTGCCTTGAATAAGATGCTTCCCAGGAATGATGCCTTCCAGCTGGGTTCTCTAAGCTGCCTGCACATGTTTGGCCAAGTGTGAGCTAAGCTGGGGTTGGTGCCCGGTTGGTTAAACATGAAGTCAATTACATGGGAGACCACTGCGCTGTTATACCAGGAGCTGCTGGTATGCAGACCTATGCAGCTTGTGGGGCACACATGGCACATCTTCTCCAAATGCTCATTTTACTAAGTTTGGGGCTGGGACCCCTATCTATTTTAAATACTGAAACACAGATAAATTGTGGATTAAAATGAAAAATGGATGATTTTTTTAAAAGGGTGAGACAGACATGATACTTTATGCTAATTGGACTTTGAGCTGTGCGCCTCAACTATTCCTTTTCACCCCTCATTCATTCCATGTGTTTCCTCTTTTCTACATTTACGGTTATTTTTCTATGAAAAAGCTTACTGTTGCACAATTTGGGAAACCTGGGGGGTGTATGGAGATCCAGAGAGAACTCAGAAAGGCTGGTTTGCATCTCCTAAAGGTAGCACAGCCACAGATTGCTGCACAGCTGTGCTCGCCATGTGTCATCTGTGATCTTGGACAAATGGTTGGGCTGTCTCAAGCCTCTGTTTCCACTCTATAAAGTGGGAATAGTACCAGTGTCGTAGGATTGTTGTGGGTTAAAGGCTGTGCAATGAAGAAGGACTGGCACTGGCTTGGTCTGTGGCTGTGAAAGGGTGGATAAGTAGATGAAGCCTCACCTGCTGCTTCTGTTAGTGCTTCACCTGGCCTCCTATCCTTACTTATTCATGTAGTAAGGTCTCTACATGCGTGACTTCACAGCCTTCTTTTATTGCTGGATCTCTTCTCTCTGCCCCTTGTCTCCCCCTAGATAACTCTAACTCCTCCAGACCTGCTATCAAGATGGAAGGAAGGCTGGCTTGGGGAAGGGTTTGGAGTAGCTGAAGACTGTACTAGGGGACTTTACTTTAAAGGGCAGAAACCCATCTGATGTGCTGCTCAAGGCTCTCCGTAAGTAGAAGCATCAGGTGGCAGTGGATGGAGCACTAGGAGAGTAAATGGGGAAGCAAGAATTTTGAAGAGCAGACCAGAGCTGTTATCGTTAATCTCCACCCCCATTTTTATGGGTTTGCCTCTAAACATGTTGCAAGAAAAAGCAAATCCATATGGACTATGAATACTAGTCAACTGGCAAAATGAACTTGGTTTGAGTATTTAATTAATAGTAATTCTATAATATCATCAGTGACTTAACAGTTGATGCCCAGTGAACTGTACGTGATTCTCTTGCAGGTAGGTGTATTATTAGGGGCTCCAGGTTGGCTGCCTTGAAAGAACTTTTATCAGTAGAATGAACATCTGTCTACCTCCTTGATTTTGAGCTGTCACCTGGTCTTCTCACTGTCGTCTCACAACCTGTACTCCTCTCATCTACCCGGCTTAGAAACAGCTGTAAAATGACCTGGGGGTCTCCCTTCACCTATTCTCGAGAAACTCAAAGACTCGGGAGGGTGGAGAGGAATGACCCTCTTAGTTGTGTGAGGAATTGGACAGAAGCACTTCTTGATGTGTGTGTACGATTTCTCTATTCTTGTCTTCACTTCTCCAGATGTGTTTTCCCAACCAGCTTCCTTTCTCTCCCCTCCTTCAACCTGACTTCAAACTCTTCATCTACTGGCTCTGATTGATCCCGTCATTGAACAATGTCTTTTCTCTCTCTAGGCTTTTCTGTTCTTTCTACTTTAATTAGTTTATACTTTTTCCAAAAGAGCTTCATAACTTTTCTCCAAATGTGTTAAATGTGTCTTCTCCCATTAGATTATAAACTGAGGTACAGAGTCCTTCTACCACTCTATCCCATCTCTCTACCCATGAAGTGCTCTGCAACTATTTAGACATTAAAGACTTCACCACATACCAAAAGAAACACATTCTGTTGTTGTATTTATTGGCTTTAATTATAAGGCACTTGGAATGCATTTTAGGATTCTGCATCTCCATAATTCTCTGCCAGCACTTTGCACCTAGTGGACTATTAGTAAGAATAATTTTCCATCCTTGCCTGGCTTCATAATTGTGGACACTTCTGCACAAATGCTAGCAGGACTTTCATGACTTAATTTTGAAATTGTATTCTAGTGGCTGATACATAGAGAAGATTTGGCTATTTCCTCTGGTCTGCAGCTGACATGTGGCATGATGGGATTTACATACAGCACCATGGTCCACTTCCCAGCCAAGAATTAAATGCCTGAAGGAGATCGGTTATTTAAATCTGAAGCAAACAGCATGAATTATATTTAAGGTAGTTGCTGTTCTGGCTCTTGCATAAAGTTATTTCAGCTCTGGGCTAAAGAAGCATGGTATCTGAAAACCTTCATGTCTGTTGTATGTTTATGAGAAGATCAGTTTCTAAACTCAGAACCATGTACTTTATGAGAGAAGTGGTACTGTGTGTTAGAACAAAAAGCACACCACAAGCCAAAATCAAAATGTTTGCAGCTTTGTTGCCCTACTGGGGTAAATTCTTTCCCATGAGAGAGCTGTTCTCTGTGTGTTTTATACACTTTCCAAGTAGTTTACAAAATCATGGGTTGTATACATTCTCTTCAGCCTGCAAACTCGATGTGAGCCTCACCCACTCTTGCCAACCCAACTCCCTTCCCACATCAGCCATTCCATTTCCTCCTACTGCTCCCTGTGCTGTTGACCTAAAAGAATAAAAATGTTTGCACTAATATAATAGGGTACCTCCAAAACATAAAGTTCAGTGAAAACTAAATAAAAACCAAGCATAGTTTTAAATACACACCAACGCTGTAGAGCAATCTGTTAGCTCTAGGACCTTGAGTAAAGCACTTACCCCATTTGAGTCTAGCTAAGTGGAGGTAATAATACTTGTCCCATCTAGCTGAGAGCTGTTATAGTCATATGAGAGAATTTATGTGGTAGCACTTTATAAATATGTATGACTTCTATGAAACCGAAGAGCTCAGCATGTTTGGTTCAAGTCTTGCTGCTTGATGGTGGCACCATATGCAGTGTTTTATGACTTCCCACGAGTCTGGGGTCTTCTTACAGACCCTAAATTGTGGACCCACACTGATTTTCATGTCCTACTTAACCCAGAGAAGCTTCTTGTGAATGAGAACTAGCCTAGGTGACTTTAGTCCAGAATCTCATCACATTGAAATATATTCTTGATCCATGACTGTATTGTCAACGTGTCCCCATTTGCATGGTATGATCCACTTGAGAGCTGAGTTTTTGGCAACATTTTTTAAATTGTCCCGAATCATGCATTAATTTCCACTCACTAACCAACAGCATACACTTGCATTAATAACACCCATCTGTTCAACATCATAGCCTTCTGAGTCTGTTATATTAAACTTCTCTTCCAAATACAAGTTTTGATTTAAAGTCACCTCCTTTGTACATCCCTAGAACAGTGAGATGCCTTTATGTTTTGTCCTCCTAGTTGTACAAGCTTGTCTTTATGTAAACTGGCATACTGGGGTGACCCTGGTGCCAAGCCGTGTCCTGTTTCCACCTCAACCATCTGAAGTCACAAAATCAGCTGACTGCTGCTTGTTGGCTTCCTTTTTCTTTCCCCGTACCATGCTCCCCTTCATCTTGTTCTTTCTTTTGCCAGTCCTGCCCTTGCAAAGCATCACCATGTTTTTATTTCTTCTTCTTATTTAGATTTGAAAGGTTTCATGTCACACAGGCTTGCTGCAGCCTTCTCGTCACTCTCCAGGTTAGGTTCCCTCCATTCATTCTCTTTCACTCACTACTTGCCCTACCTGTTTTCTCCTATTAGCCTGTCACATCCAAGCTATCTCTTTAGGCCGTTGGGCCTTCTAATAGAATATCATGGCATTAGTCATCTCGTCACTTCCTCTCTGCTTTTGAACTTTTGTGATTGTCAAAAATGGTAAAACCGACTAAGTATTCATTGTACATTTTGAATGACCATGGTCCTTTTCTAGAAGTTCAAATAGATCAGTTAGATGTCTGAAAGTCATTCTTTGCAATGGGCCTGGAATTAATGCTTATTCCTCATATTTTTTTCTGTAACTGAACATTAAAACAAATTTAGGCCGGACACAGTGGCTTATGCCTGTTATCTCAGCACTTTGGGAGGCCAAGGCAGGTAGACATCACTTGAGACCAGGAGTTTGAAACCAACTTAGCCAACATAATGAAGCCCTGTCTCTACTGAAAATACAAAAAATTAGTGGGCATGGTGTATGTGCCTGTAATTTCAGTTACTGTACTCCCTACTGTGGAGGCTGAGGCATGAGAATCGCTTGAACTCGGGAGGTGGACATTGTAGTGAGCCAAGATCATGCCACTGCATTCCATCCTGGACAACAGAGTGATACTGTCTCAAAAAAGAAAAAAATTTAATCTATTATTATTTCTGATACAGTAAAGTAATACAGGTCAATAGTATAGAGTATTTGAAAAATGTATAAGAATTTAAAAAAAAAAAAAGAGCAATGCCAGAGTTGTCCTTCTAGAAACATTCTTTTAACATTTGGTATTTCTTTCCAGTTTTTTTCCTCTTAATCATATGTATATAACATATTACATAATTGCTATAAGAGTACACACATGTATATGCTGCATATGTTTATGTATGCAAAACTAAAATTGTGCTTTTTTCAATTTTATGTAGCTTCAAATACATTTAATTTGCAAATTATATAGGGGAGAGACACTAAAACCACTGAGTGGGAGAAAATTGCTTATAATCAATTATCCTTGAAGAACTAGCTGATAACATTATTATATATCTGTTATTTATATTTTATAACTTGCTTAACAACTGGCTATTATAACTTATTAAATAATTTTAAAAGTATGATTTTAAAACTATTATATATTTTTGAGACCAGATCTTGCTCTGTTGCCCAGGCTGGAGTGCAGTTGTGCAATCTTGGCTCATTGCAACCTCCTCCTCCCGGCTCCAAGCAATTCTTGTGCTTCAGCCTCCCCAGCAGCTGGTATTGCAGGCATGCACCACCATGCCCAGCTAATTTTGTATTTTTTAGTAGAGACAGGGTTTTACCATGTTGACCAGGCTGGTCTCAGACTCCTAATCTCAAGTGATCTGCCCACCTTGGCCTCCCAAAATGCTGAAATTACAGGCTGAGTCACCATGCCTGGCCTATTTTTGTTTTTTCTTTTTCTTTTATTTTTTGAGATGCAGTCTCACTTTGTCACCCAGGCTGGAGTGCCATGGTGCAATCTTGGCTCATCACAACCTCCGCCTTTCAGGTTCAAGTGATTCTCCAGCCTCAGCCTCCCAAGTAGCTGGGATTATAGGTACACACCACTGCACCTGGCTAATTTTTGTATTTTTAGTAGAGAGAGGGTTTCACCATATTGGCCAGGCTGGTCTTGAAATCCTGACCTCAGGTGATCTATCCGCCTCAGCCTCTATTGTTTTTTTATGAACACATCATAGTTTACATTGATTAGATAAATAAGACATGTACATACGGGATATCATACAGGAAAAAAAACCCACTTGTAAGCAAAAGATGGTGTTGTTTTCTTGCATGTACCATTGAATCATGTATGATCTATTTTCTTTTTTTCCTAACAGTCAAGGGAGGATTAGGCCAAGGCTCACTGTTCTCGTCTTCTAAAACCTCCAGCTTTGTAGGAATATCCTCTGATATTTTACTATTTAGGGCAGTTTTTGTGAGGATAGGGACATGGTGTTAGCAGTGACTTGCTGCTCCTGGGGAACAGACAAGAGGACTCCTGTTATATGACCTGATAAGTCTGCTTAACTGTTGTAAAATATTATTATTCCTATGGGATATGTATTAAAGTTTATGTAAATATCTGGGTCTTTAAACTATTCATTATCTGTAGCCAATAGGGAGAATTACTTAAGGATTGGTTCTAAATAACTTGGGACATTTTTCCCTGACCAACAGTTTAAGCATAAAAGGTTCATATCAAGTCATAGGGAGTTGGCCTTCTTTCCCTCTTTTAAATACAGTAGAAGTTTATCCAAACTAAAGATTTTAAATTACTTTCTGTTCCATCCTGGCTGACACAGTACAATTCTGTCTCTACTAAAAATACAAAAAATTAGCCAGACATGGTGGAATGCACCTGTAATCCCAACTACTTGGGAGGCTGAGGCAGGAGAATTGCTTAAAACCAGGATGTGGAGGTTGCAGTGAGCCAAGATCACACCACTGCACTACAGACTGGGCAACAGTGAGACTCTGTCAAAAAAAATATATTACCTTCTGATGTTGGAGTTAAATTTGTAAAATTGGCCTTGGAAACTTGACACTTCATTCTTTCTTACTGAGATCTGTGTGGGGGTGAGAGGACAGTGTATAGGAGCAGGCAGCGGACAAGTGAAATTTTCTCTGTGCCTACTTGGTGTTAGTTAAGAGGTGATTTGGTTTCCAAAATGTGTCTTGAAATTATAATTGTCCAAAAAATCCCAAATCTAGGAATCATTGCCTATAGTTCTTCCAAATTAAGCAGAGTTCCAGGTATACCCCACCTACAAACCTAGTCTGCAGGCCAGCCCTCTGTGTTATGAGTGGTAACATCTCCGTCGGCTGCTTTGTGTTTCTAGATTATGTAAAAAGAAATTAGATATTCCTGTTCAGATTTACACAGCAGACCAAATGAATTTGTGTCTTGTGTGAGATTTATAAATAACTTATCTATTCTGAAAAGATGTGCTGGGTTTGGAGAGCCAGGCTTGGTTTAAAAACAAGCGAAGAGGCTGGGAACAGTGGCTCACCCCTGTAATCCCAGCACTTTGGGAAGCTGAGGTGGGTGGGTCACCTGAGGTCAGGAATTTAAGACCAGCTTGACCAACATGGTAAAACTCTGTCTCAACTAAAAATAAAATAAAATAAAAATAGCGTGGCATGGTGGCACACACCTGTAGTCCCAGCCACTTGAGAGGCTGAGTCACGAGAATCACTTGAACCCAGGAGGCAGAGGTTGCAGTGAGCCAAGATCACGCTGCTGCATTCCAGCCTGGGCAACAAGAACACGGCTCCATCTCACCAAAAATAAACCTCATCTCAAAAAAAAAAGCAAAACAAACCAAAAACGAATGAACAAAAATACCAACATGTTCAGTAGATGTTTACAACAAGTATGAAAAAAGTGTGGGGACTTTTGTATGAAAGTGGGATTCAGGAACCCTCTTTCTTGTGTAGATCCTGATGCCATGCACATGGAAAGCATATTTGCAGAAAAGGGTAAATTATTTTCATAAAGCCTAAACTATCTCTCCATTTTCCTGTATAATTATAACAAGCTTCTTAACTATTCTGAGCCCCAGTGACCTCACTGCAACAAAGTGGATTGGCAGCCAATCAGGAACTCTAATTCTTGCTGGTAAACTTGTATTGTCAGTGTTGGTTACCCTTATTTTTCCATCTGGGAAATTCTTCTAATGCTAAACTTGAAGCTTTGGGGCTTTGTGTTATTATGGTAGGTGGTCATAGTCACTTACAGCCTTGTCTAACCTGAATATCCTCTAAGGTTGGTTGTGTGCTGACTTATGACTTTGGAAGGTTCTTAGCAATGTGTCATGGGGGAAAAGTTCCAGGGAGGATGTGGAAGGCAGGCTTTCAATAAAGTTTCCTTATCCTTAGTATCTTGTGTGGCTATTATGAGAGCAGTGGACATTGCAGGACTAAACTTGGAAGGACACAGCGTGTCTGCCTTGAAGCACAAAGTTGAGCACACCATTCAGCAGTCTTTACTGAGCACCTATTTCCTTTGCCCTTGGTAGGAATGTAGAAATAGATGAGACTGGAGGGCCTCTGCTCAGTGTCTTATAATTTTAGTGACTTGATGAAGCCATGTTTTTAACATGGGGGTGGCAGTCTCTCTCATCATTTCAGATTCTTTATAGTGCCTGTGAATACATATCGGGTTACTAACAACTTCAGCCTTGGGTTTGCCTATTTTTCAAAAGAAAAAGGGAAGTTTGATTATGTGGTCCTTTAAAGCTTAAGATTAAGCTGTGAAATACTTCTGGAAGCTGGTATGAAGCAGGAATATACCATGGGTCAAATTTACAGAGTGTATCAGCTTACTTGAAATTTTGGACTTCAGGTTCTTTCATCTTTGTGTTCCATTCTCCCATTCCCATTCCAGTGTTTGTGTCTTGGAATCAGTTCTCTTCCTTCTAGTGTGTTCTTTGATGTATAATGCCATCTCTGGTAACTATTCTTTAAGTTGTGAGAGGGGACAGATATCCTGTTAGGTATTTTCTTCCAGACAAAAGCAGTTCCCAACTTTCAGAAGATGGTTCAGTGAACAATTGAAATGAATTATATACTCAAGGATACTAAGGATTCCTTGTAGAAATTTTGAGCCACACAGACTAGCAATATATATATAAAACGCTAAGGCTGGGCACCGTGGCTCACTCTTGTAATCCCAGCACTTTGGGAAGCTTAAGCTGGAGAAAACTGTTTGAGCTCAGGGGTAGGTTTAAGACCAGCGTGGGTAACATAGTGAGACCTTGTCTCTACTGAAAATGAACAAAGGTTAAATTTTTAAAACTAACTCTCTCTCTCTCTCTCTCTCTCTCTTTCTACAGCGTCTTGCTTTGTTACCCAGGCTGGGATACAGTGGCACGATCACAGCTTGTTGCAGCCTCCACTTCATGGGCTCAAGTGATCCTCCTGCCTCAGCCTTCTAAGTAACTGGGACTATAGGCTTGCACCACCACACCCAGCCAATTTTTTGTATTTTTTATAGAGACAGGTTTTCACCATGTTGCCCATGCTGGTCTCAAACTCCAGCTTAAGGGATCCACCCACCTTGGCCTCTGAAAGTGCTGGGATTATAGGTGTGAGCTACCCCAGCCGGGCATATTTCTATGAATTGATAATTCCTGGTTTTCTGCCTTTCCTTGAAAAGAAATATCCTAAATTATACCCATTATCGAACAGATTCCAAGTCCTGGTTTTGGGTACTCTTGCCAACCCTTCCTTCAATATATCCCTCAAATCTAAGCATCTTATAATTATGCTAAACTTTCAATTGTTTAATAAAAACTTTGAGAGACTTTTGAGTCATATTCGTCACTCTGTGTTCCATCTCCAAAACAGACTGGCACCAAGCCAGTCAAATATTTGCTGAACAAATGAATGAATTTTAATACAAAGGGGATGGAGGCCTTGGTGTCTCTGTGTGAAGGTAGTAGGTAGAGAATAGGGGAAATTAAATAGTGACGCTGTCAACTCTTTATTGAATGAGGTAGATTTTGGGCTATTGTTACATTGGATTTTGTAGGTATTGTTTGGGAAATGGACTCCTGAAGGACTTTTTCATCTCTAACTTATACTTGTATTTCAAAATACTCCCTAACAGCTTCCTTTCATTCTGCTTCTTGAATCTGTGACTAAGCTTTATTGTGTAATTTCCACAGAATGCAATTGCTTTGAACTGTCATCTGATGACACAAGTAGTATTTTGTGAGTTGCTAATACATCAGAAAGCTGTGTTTTTCACAACATCCTCATGTTTTTTGTGGTTCAGGGCAGCAAATAAAGATGAACTGTGGAGGTTGCAGTTAATCAAGTTACTTTAAAATGAAAAGAATTTTGAAGCCACTTAAATGGCCTGCTCCTTGGGCTTGCCAGTGACAAGTCCCTTCCTGGGCTCACTTAGATTTAGCAGCAGGAGGTACTGGGTCAAGAATAAGGGCTGCAATGTTGACAGACCTTAGTTCCAGCCCTGGCTTTGCCACTGACTCAGCAAATAACATGGGCAGTCCCTTTCCCTTGCTTGACTTTGGTTTCCTCATTTATAGGAAAAAGATAATGCCTGTCTTTCAGGGTGATCATGAGAGCTGCAGAACCACACAGTAACATTTGGAAGCGCCCTTTATAGGCAGTAAAGCCACATCTTAAGTGAATTATTTTATTAGCTCCGTGATGGATCTTTAAATGACAGTGTTATTATCCATGCCAGTGGTTCTTATCAGAAGCCACCACTTAGTAAATATTGAGCAATGAGGAAATATTTGCAGGCAGTCTCTGTGGCCCAGAAGGATCTGCTTTTGCTGTTAAGATTTTCTCAAACTCTTAACTTTCCTAGACTTACAGTTTGACAGTAGATTATGAAAGGTGTCCTCTCCCACTCAAAGAAGGTGTGGCCGAAGTGTGTAGAGTTAGAAAGGCAGTGGGCCGGGCACACAGAGGGTCAGAAGGCAAGTCCCATGAGGGCAGACAGGTTTTATACTTAGTACCCTGTGTCTGGTGCTTTGACGCATGTGTGGCACATGGAACCTAAGAATTGGACATTAGTTGAGTGAAGTCCACGGAATGGTGCTATCTTTGCTCCGTTAATGATCATACTCTTAATGGGTGTAAATAATCAAATAAAATTACCTACAGAGATATTTTGGAGCCCTTTTATTAGCCTTTCCTGATACGAGATTTTATTTGTTCATCATGTTCATCATCTATTTTTACAGAGCATGCAGCCTGTGCAGTGAGGTGTGCTAGGCACCATGAGGACAAAAATATGTCTTCTAGGAGTTTACTGTTAACCAGAGCAGGATAAGGGGACATTTTGAGCTGAGACAATTAGGAAGACTGGGAAGAAAAGGGCCCACTGGGTCAGGCCTGGAAGATAGATAGTATCCCACTATGTTGCAGCTGCAATTTAAACCTTCGTGGTTTTGTCTTTTAATTCACACATTAAGTAAAATCTCTTATTTGGACAGGGTGATAGCAGAGTTTGGGAGCCCGTCAGCAGCTGTCCTAGGCTGGTAGGATCTTGCATGCTTTGTGGAGACAGTTGTGGGCAGAGGCTGAGGGACTGGGTTCTGCTGGGTCTTCTGTCTCCTGCTGGGAGGTTGGTAGAGGCTGGAAGGTATGCAGCAGCCTAAGGAAGATGGGGAGAGCACCGCCTTTTGAATATGAACCCAGCACCCACTCTTCCAAGTTGGGGATGGTGTGCCAAGCACATGGGCTCCCACTAGAAGTTTTATTTAGAATACAAGCGTTAGTGTTCTGAAATACTAGAAAATGAAAATGTCTTGTCAGAAATGGGAAACAGTCTTTAACCTGAAATTAAAAAGGGAACCTGGAAATCATGGGGTATCTTGGGGATTAACTGTTCAGAACAGTAGAGATGGAGGATTCGGTGATGGTATGTGAGCATGGCAGGTATCATTTAAGAAAACACAGGAAAATAACATTTATGATTTTTTTCTGAGACAGAGTCTCATACTGTCACCTAGGCTGGAGTGCAGTGGTGCTATCTCAGCTCACTGCAACCTCCGCCTCCTGGGTTGAAGCAATTCTCTGCCTGAGCCTCCTGAGTAGCTGGGATTACAGGTGAGCACCACCATGCCTGGCTAATTTTTGTATTTTTAGTAGAGATGGGATTTTGCCACATTGGCCAGGCTGGACTTGAACTCCTGACTCAAGTGATCTGTCTGCTTCGGCCTCCAAAAGTGCTGAGATTCCAGGTGTGAGCCACCATGCCTGGCCTAAATATTATAATTTTTAAAGTCTAGTCATTGTGCAGTAATGATGAGCTCACTTAGTAAGGATTCCCTGGAAGATCATTTTTCTGTACACATAGAGTGCTATGTGCAAGGAGCCATGACAAATTCAAGGGAGATGTGAAGATGATCAAAACCTTCCTCTAAGGATCCCCTAGTTTGCAGAGACAGGCATACTGATTTACAGTGGGGCTTTTCTGATGAGGGATGTAATAAAAATGTGAACTAAAGTGCCAAGGAGAGCCGATGGATTTAGATGTAGAGATACATGGAATTTTCCTTGAGAGGATGTGAAAGGTGCAGAAGGTGGGAGAGTGGCTTTCCAGGCAGAGAGAAAGGTGAAGCAGAAGCACTCAGTGCTGGAGGGAGTGGCGTGGTCCTGGAACACGGTGCTGCCTGAAGTGGTGGCTCAAGTGTGGGCTTCCTGGATGGGGGGAGAGGCAAAGTGTTCTAGAACCTTGTTCTGTAGGAAATGGGGGAGCCGTCAAAAGTTTTGAGAGGGGGAGTAATAAGGAAGATGCTTCTGTTGGCCGTGGGGAGAATGAGTGGAGGAGGGGGTAGCGGCTGAGTGACTGGACCTGTTTCGAGAGTTTGTAGGAGAGACAGTAAGACCTGGACTCTCTCAATGGAGGTGCAGAGGAAGATTGAGAGCTTCTGTACTTTTCTGAAATGTGAGAGCTCATTTTTAAAGTTTAGATTGGACTGAATTTATTAAAGAAAAAGAAAGTGCTGGCCAGTTGCTGTAATCCCAGCACTTTGAGAGTCTGAGGTGGGCAGATTATAAGGTCAAGAGATCAAGCCCATCCTGGCTAACATGGTGAAACCCTGACTCTACTAAAAATACAAAACTAGCTGGGTGTGGTGGTGTGCACCTGTAGTTCTAGCTACTTGGGAGGCTGAGGTGGGAGAATTTTTTGAACCTGGGAGGCAGAGGTTTCAGTGAGCCGAGATCAGGCTACTGCACTCCAGTCTGGCAACAGAAAATACTGGATTGACAGATGCCAATCTTTGCTGACACCTGTTGGTATCAATGTTGTGGGGTGAGGTCTCCATGTTTAAGGAATGGAGCCACAGTGGTACGAAGGAGTATGGGGACAAAGATGAGGACATGTATGGAAGCTCCTGCCCCTTTGCACACTGCTTGTTTTTGTTTTTGTTTTTGTTTTTTTTCTTTTTTCCTGAGATTGATTCTAACTCTATTGCCCAGGCAGGAGTGCAGTGGCTCAACCTTGGCTCACTGCAAACTCCACGTCGCAGATCCAACCAATTCTCCTTAGTCTTCTGCCTCAGCCTGACAAGTAGCTGGGATTACAGGTGGCTGCCACCATGCTCAGCTAATTTTTGTATTTTTTGTAGAGACTGGGGTTTTGCCACGTTGGCCAGGCTGGTCTCAAACTCCTGACTTCAAGTGATCCGCCTCAGCCTCTCTAAGTGCTGGGATTACAGGTATGAGTCACTGCTCCTGGCCTTGATTCACTTGTTAGAAATAATATTGTAAAAATACAAAAAACTAGCCAAGTGTGGTGGTGTCTAGCCAAGTGTGGTGGTGTATGCCTATAGTCCCAGCTGCTCAGGAGGCTGAGATGAGAGGATTGATCGAGCCCAGGAGGTTGAGGTTGCAGTAAGCCATGATTTCACCACTGCACTCTGGCCTGGGTGACAGTGCCAGTTCCTGTCTCAAAAAAATAAAAATGAAGGAAAAGAAATAACATTGTAAAATCCAAAGGCAAATATCTCTCTCCTTGCCTGGTGTTTCAGTACTCCTTTTCTGAATGTTAAATGTTCAGCTGCATATGAGTTTTTTTCTGGTTGATTGTCTCGGGTGTTTAATGAAGACTGCTCTTGTAAATCACATGTTGTTATCCTCTATTTCTAGCTATTGTGGACGATGAAAGGCTCTCTGCAGAAGAAATGGATGAGAGGAGGCGGCAGAACATTGCTTATGAATATCTGTGCCACTTAGAGGAAGCCAAAAGGTAAGATCCAGGCTTAATCTGTTTGTGCACCACCTCTTGGAGATAAGCTTTGCAATAAGGGTGTCGGATTTGATGACCAGAAGGTTCCTGAAATGGGTCTGCAATTCTAAAGAGTTGTCAGAGTTGCAGATGACCAGGGAGAGATTGTTGCGTGCACTCCGTGATTCAGCTTTGGCCAAACCTCCATGCCAGGAGACCAGTGGGCTAGGGGTGACCCCTCCACACTCTGCTCCACCCCTCGGTCACAGCTGGGTGCACATCACACTCCTGTGCATATGCTACATTGTTCTAATAACTCATCTGCAGTTTTATTGGAAGCAGGATAATGGGAGAAGAAGCATCTGTTTCTTGCAAATGGTTGGGCAGAATTGAGAAAAAGTTGATGCCACTGCCAAAGTTGAGGCACTGGGAGAAAGGTATTCCTTTCCTTTCCTCGGAGCCTTCCAGGAAATCAGTGGGCCAACTGCAGATTGTTTCAAATTCTTCACCTGACTGGCCTGGATGTAGAGGAGCAACAATGATTTAAATCAACTTCCTTTTTCCCCAGAGCTTCCTTGGGTCTTTTCTCCACTCCCAGCCCAATGATGATAAATGCCCAGCAGGACAGTAGTCTATCAGACTGAAGTCCATCAGTCCCTAAGTAGGTTTATGACAGCAATCTCCTCTTTAAACCATGGGTGTGTGGCCACTTAGGATATGTTTTCTCTAAAATCACATTGACTGTTTTAGACTTTTTAGATTAAATACATGTTGGGTTCTCCAAGGAGAAAGTGAAGATAAAGAGTCCTAAGTGCAAATACTTTCTTCATGAGAGGAATCGAGAGAACTTTGTCCTTTGTGGAGCAAATACTACAGAGTTCATAAACCATGAATGAGAGTTTGATTGAATGTTTTATGCCGTGATAGAGCAACAGTATTGTTCCCTGGACAAAGATATGTTCCAACCTTTTTAGCTATATAGAAATAAATACTTGGTTAAATGGTCACTGGTGTTATCTCTGATCACTGATAAATGGCTATCTACAGAACTAGAATGATGAGGTTTTTAATCAGTATTTTGCAGAACATTCAGTGACACATGCCCTAATTTGACGTCAAAATTGCTTTCAAGTGGTTTCTCAGAGTTGTTTAATATTTTAATAGTGTCATGTAACTTTCTTCAGGCTCTAAAAACCAAATTTTAAAGATTTAACATGGTTAAAAGATTTACAAGATTAACATCTCCATGAAGTCTACAGTTGGGTTGCAGGATGCTAAGGATTCACTGTCAATCTAAGAGCATGCTTTTAGTCACATGCTTTCAGTCACATTGTTGCAAAAAAGTTAGATTAGGAGATTGATACATAAGCATTGAAAAGAAATGGTCCTGTCGACTTAGAGGCTAAGGTGGGAGGACCGCTTGCTTGAGCCTGGGAGGCGGAGGTTGCAGTGAGCTGAGATTGGGCTGCCGCACTCCAGCTTGGGTGGCAGACTGAGACCTTGTCTCAAAAAAGAAAAGAAAAGAAATGTACTTTCAGTGAATAAATTCAAGGAGATAGTAGAGAAACTTGCTTTTTTATTGATACTTCCTTTACATTCTGTTTTTGCCTCTGTTTTTTTGCAAGTGGGAAGGGGTATCATGTAGAGGAAAGTGATATGTGATTGTGAGTTGGTTTCCTAACTTTCTGATTCCAGCTCCACTACTTACACAAGCAGTTTGACCCCTCACAGACCAATTAACCTGCAGGAAGTTCAATTTGTCCCCTCTGTAAAAGAGACAATAAAGATGACGTTACCTATGGCCCTATTTTTTCATGGATTCAGGTTTATGGTGCTAACATAAGCAAAGTTTTCTCCTCAGTATACTTAAATGGTATAAATGTAGCTTAAAAGCTTGTCATCTTCTCTAATATTTTTGAAATTCTATAGTTGAATTTTGTTTCAGAAAGTCAGCATAACGATTATTTCAGATTCCTTGGAATAGTTTCATGAAAATAATTATTAAAAATGTATAATTTTTTCTCTAAGATGGCTTTTCATAAATTTATTTGATGAGTATATTAGATGTAATATATATTTATAAATCTTTTAAGACACAAATACTTTCCTTTTTTTTTTTTTTCCCTGAGACAGAGTCTGTCATCCAGGCTGGAGTGCAGTGGTGCAATCGCAGCTCACTGCAACCTCCTCCTCCTGGGTTCAAGCAATTCTCTTGCCTCAGCCTCCCAAGTAGCTGGGATTACAGGCGCCCACCACTACACCCAGCTAATTTTTGTATTTTTAGTAGAAATGAGGTTTCACCATGTTGGCCAGGCTGGTCTCGAACTTCTGACCTCAAGACCACCTTAGCCTCCTAAAGTTCTGGGATTACAGATGTGAGCCACCGCACCCAGCCAAGACACAGATGCTTTCAAAGAAGCTGATTTTTTGGTCATGGATTATATAAAAATTATGCAGCTACTACTAGATATTTAGGTGTGCTGATTTAAGAAACCATAGTAAGCTGGGCATGGTGGCTCACGCCTGTAATCCCAGCATTTTGGGAGGCTGAGGTGGGTGGATCACGAGGTCAAGAGATGGAGACCATCCTGGTCAACATGGTGAAACCCTGTCTCTACTAAAAATACAAAATATTAGCTGGGCATGGTGGTGCGTGCCTGTAATCCCAGCTACTCAGGAGGCTGAGGCAGGAGAATTGCCTGAACCCAGGAGGTGGAGGTTGCAGTGAGCCGAGATCACACCATTGCACTCCAGCCTGGGTAAAAAGAGCGAAACTCCGTCTCAAAAAAAAAAAAAAAGAAACCGTAGTATACAGAAAACTCATGGTCTTGAACTCAAGAAATATAGGAAAGGGTGAATTAATCTTTCTTAAAAAGATTATTTGAGAGGACTTATTGCATGATTCTTTTAAAGTATTAGTACCTTTGGAATTTGTAATATTGGGTTTATTATAATGCACATACATGTGTTCATGTGAGTAGAATTGGCTTAGAATATTGAATTTCTACTAAATTGTGTGCTTGTACTGTATATATTCGTCTATGAAGTGTTTCTTGTTTCTGATTTCAGTTGAAATGACTTTATTGCATTTTCATTAGAAATGTATTGGTTCTTTCTTTGCATCTGTTTTTCTTTCTGGAGGTGAGAATTCGAAGGTATCTAGTTTGTATATCCTGTAACTTAGGATTTTTACAAATTGAGAATTATAATATTCCAGTATATCTTCTGTAATAAATCAGGCCATTTGAAAGTTCCTTTATTCAGAGGGGACATCACTATCCACATTACTGAAATACAAAGGATTATAAAGAATACTATGAACAGTTATATGCCAATGAAAACTTAGAGGAAATGGACAAATTCCTAATTGACTCAATAATATTTTTTAAAATCTGAAAAAATAAAAATAAAAAAGCAGAATGAGACTTATAATAAGTGAAGAGATTGACTTAGAAATTAGAAATTCTCACAAACCCAGATAACTTCACAGTAGCATTCTGCCAAATGTTTGAAGAAGAATTAATAGCAGTCCTTGCATATTCTTCCATAAATTATGAGAAGAGAGAACATTTTCCAATTCATTCTTCTGAGGCCTACATTACCCTAATACCAAAACCAGATAGCCATCTCAAGAAAACTAAAGACCAATATCTTTTATGAATACAAATGCAAAAATTCTTAACAAAATACTAGCAAAGCAAATTCAGCAACGTATAAAATGTATTTTATACCATCAAGTGAGATTTATCCTAGGAAGCAAGCTTAGTTTAACATCTGAAAATCAACGTCACAGACTATATTAATAGAAGAAAGGACAGAAGCCACATGATCATCTCAATATATGCAGGAGAAGCATTTGATAAAACCCAGCCCCGTTTCTTGATTTAAAACAGTCAACAAACCAGGAATAGAATTTTGACCTGATGAACGTTGATCCTACAAGTAACACCATACTCAATGGTGAAATTCAGGAATAAGGATGTTTTTTCTTACCACTTCTGTTCAACACTGTACTGGAGATTTTAGCCAGGGCAGTTAGGCAAGAAAAACAAAAGTCATCCAGATTAGAAAGAAAGAAGTGAAACTATTTCTAAGGGATGTTATCTGGTTTATAGAAAATTCATAGGAATCTACTAAAAAACAGAACAGAAGAAAATACTTTAAAGAAAAAGCCCACCAGGGGCACAGTGGCTCACACCTGTAATCCCAGCACTTTGGGAGGCCGAGGCAGGTGGTTCACTGGAGGTCAGGAGTTGGAGACCAGCCTGACTGATATGAAGAAACCCCATCTCTACTAAAAATACAAAAATTAGCCTGGCATGGTGACACATGCCTGTAATCCCTACTACTCGGAGGCTGAGGCAGGAGAATTGCTTGAACCCAGGAGGCAGAGGTTGCAGTGAGCCAAGATTGTGCCATCACTGCATTCCAGCCTGGGCAACAAGAGCAAAACTCTGTAAAAAAAACAAACAAAAAAAAAAACAAAAAAACACCAGAATGAGTCCATCGTGGTTGTAGGATACTAGGGGAGTGGGCAAAATTTGCATTTCTTGACACTAGTGATAAGCAATCTGAAAATGAAATGAGGAAAGCAATTTAATATACAATAACATTAAAAACAACAAAATTCTTAGGATTAAAATTAACAAAACAAGTACAAGACTTGAACACTGAAAACTACAACACATTGCTAAAAATTTTAAAACTTTTAAATAGGTGGAAAGACATCTCATGTTCATGGATTCAAAAACAGCATTAAGAAAACAATGATCCTAAATTGATAGATTGAATACAGTTTCTCTAGAAATATCCCAGCTGCCTTTTTTTTAATGGAATAATTGAAAGCTCATTCCAAAATTTATATGGAGGCCAGGACTGGTGGCTCATGCTTGTCTTCCAGCACTTTGGGAGGTTGAGACTGGAGGATTACTTGAGGCCAGGAGATTGAGACCAGCCTGGGTAATGTAGCGAAACCCTATCTCTGCAAAAAAAAAAGTTTTTCAATTAGCTAGTTGTGGTGGCATATACCAGTAGACCTAGCTACTCTGGAGGCTGAAGTGTGAAGATCACCCAGGAGGCTGAGGATGCAGTGAGTTATAATCACACCACTGCACTCTAGCCTGGGTGACAGCCCAAGACCTTATCTCAAAAACAAGAACAAAAATAAGGTTTATTTGTAAATGTAAGGAATGCAGAATAGTCAAAAATGTCTTGAAAAAGAAACACAAAGTTGGAGGACTCATTTGTCAATTTCAAAAAGTACTTGCAAAGCCACAATAATTGAGATGGTGTGATTCTGGCATTAGGATATGCATATAGATCAATAGAGCAGATTTGAGAGTCTAGAAATAAACCCTAACCCTTCTGGTAAACTGATTTTCATCAGCAGTATAAAGGCAATTCACTGGGAGCGGGAGAAGATGCCCTTTTCAACAAAGGATGCTGAGACTACTGAATGTCTACACACATAAAAATGCATTTGGACCTCTACCTCACACCATATACAAGCATTTTCTTAAAATGGATTATTAACTTAAATGTGAGAGCCACAACTATAAATCTCTCAGAAGAAAACGGGAGTAAATCTTTGTGACCTGGGGTATTAGGCGTTGGTTTCTGAGCTATGACACCAAAGCACAAACAATAAAAGCAAAACAGATAAATTAGATGTCATAAAAACTGAAACCTTTTTTGAGTCAAGAGATATCATCAAGAAAGTGAAAAAACAAATCATTTATCTGATTAAGGATATATGTATTCAGAATATAAAAAGAGTTCTTAATCAGGTGAGGTGGCTCTGACCTGTAATCCCAGCATTCTGGGAGGCTGAGGCTAGCAGATTCCTTTGAGCCTAGGAGTTCAAGACCAGCCTGGGCAACATGATGAAACCCCATCTTTACAAAAAAAAAAAAAAAATAGAAAAATTAGCTCGGTGTGGTGGCACATGCCTATAGTTCCAGCTACTCTGGTGGCTGAAGTGGGAGAATTGCTTGAGCCTAGGAGGTGGAGGTTGCAGTGAGCTGAGATCGCAGTCTACTCTAGCCTGAGTGACAGAGCAAGACTGTCTCCAAAAAAAAAAAAAAAACTCTTAAATTCTACATAAAAAGTTAATAGCCTAATTTTAAAATGGGGAGAAGTTCTGAATACATTTCTCCAAAGAAGATACACAAATAATCAATGAGCATGTAACAAGATAGTCAACATCATTAGTCATTAGGGAAATACAAATCAAAACCACAATGAAATGTTACTTCATACCCACCAGGGTAGCCATGATCAAAGAGGACAATAACAAATGTTAGTGAAGATGTAGAGAAATCAAAACTCATACATTGCTGGACAGATTGTAAAATGGTACAGCTACTTTAGAAAATAGTCTAGCAGCTCTTTAAAAGATTAAACATAGAGTCGCCATATGACCCTGCAATTCTCCTCCCAGCTATATAGGTATGAAAATTGAAAATCTATGCCCTCACAAAAACTTGTATTAAAATGTTTGCAGAATCATTATTTATAATGGCAAAAAGCAGAGACAATCCAAATGTCTACCCACTGAAAATGGTGATGTATTCATACAATGAAATATGTTTCAGCTATAAAAAAGAATGAAGTACTGATACATACTTCAATATGGATGAACCTTAAAAACATGTTGAGTGAAAGAAGCTAGACACAAAAGGCCACATATTATATGAAATGTCCAGAATAAGCAAATCCATAGAGATAAAGTAGATTAGTGATTGCTAGGGCCTAGGGGAAGAAGAGAATGCTGGGTAACTGCTACTGGGTATGGGATTTCTTTTTGGGCTGATAAAAATATTCTAAATTGATTGTGGTGATGATTACACAACTCTGAGTATACTAAAAACCACTGAGTTGTATACTTTAAAAGGGAGAATTGTATGGTATATAAGTTGTATCTCAATAAAAACTTTATTAAAGATAATTTCCTTACCCTGGCTTGGAGAGGCCCTTAGGAAGCTGTTACGTAAGATCAGTTGGTATTAGCAGATACATTGCATACAGAAGGCACCCCTAAGATACATGAGGAGTCTACTGTGCTTGTTTTACAGATATTTATTGAGCGTCTTCTGTGTATAAACAAGCCTAGGCGGGTTGTTTTGGGAGATGGAGTTCAGGCATCTGAATAATGCTGTGCTGGGAAAAGATCACCATTTGGTTGGACTTTTACTCAATAGTTTAAAGTTATTTTCCTTCTATGGTGTTTGCTCTGTTAATCTCTATGTGTTTGTGTATCATCTTCATATCCAGCCATCATCCTCCTAAACAGCTCTCATATGTTCACCTCTTTATCCCACCACTGCTAGCCCACCAAAGGATTCCGGCATCTCTTGCGAGACTACTGCAGTGGCCTTTAACTGGTTTCTTCATGCCTCTCTGGCCTCCTTCAATCCTTTATCTGTCTTATAGTCAGATATATCTTTGCAAAACTCTGAGCAAACTCCTTTACAGGGCCTCTTAGGCTCCACATAGTCCAGTTCAGCCTCTTTAGTTTTGATTGTGCCTCACTGCTCTATGCTTCAACCATGTTGATCTGTTTCTATTCCCCTGTTCCCTCCTGCAGAGGACCTTGGCATGTGCTGTTCCTTTTTCCTATTCCTCTTTTTCTAGTCACATTTACTTCCTCTTCAGATTGCAGCTCACTTTTTCAGGGAGTCCTTCTCTGACTTCCACATCTAGGTCAAACTCACCGATTAGAAGGCCTTTTGACATCATATCTATTGCATTTTTGAATGAATAACTTAATTCCCAATGTTGGATCAGTATCATTCACTACTAATGAAGACTGGTTATGCTCTGTTTTCTGTGCATTTTGGATGTTGGAGGTAACAAGAAGGCTATGAATTAGACTAAAGGTAGACAGTTAGACTGCCAGCCTAGAGGTAATCTTTGTTTCGATGGAAAATTCTATATTGCAGTTAGATGATGCGAGTCCTTCCTGATGGGTTTGTGACCCAATAGGTTATGAAGTTGGGAATTCCAGACAGCTTAATAAGCCATGTTACCACAATTAACTAGAAAATATCCAGGAAAGGGTATAGAGTATTGCTCAATGAATAAATGAGCAAATGCATGAAGAAACCAGTTAAAGGCCCCCTAATGCAGAGGAATACTCTATTCCTCCTAATACAGAGGAAGCCTGTGTATTAGGAGGACTTCAGGCTGAAACTGTTGCTCATACTTTGTAAAATTATGAAGTCTTTACATATAGGTGTTGATTAAGTCTCAGAAAACCAATTTTTTTTTTGAGACAGAGTGCTACTCTGTCACCCAGGTTGGAGTGCAGTGGTGTGGTCTTGGCTCACCACAACCTCCACCTCCTGTTCAAGTAATTCTTTTTCCTGCCTCAGCCTCCCAAGTAGCTGGGATTACAGGAGTGTGCCACCACACCCGGCTAATTTTTATATTTTTATAGAGATGGGGTCTTGCCATGTTGGCTAGGTTGGCCTCAAGTGATCTGCCCACATTGGCCTCCAAAAATGCTGGGATTACAGGCATGAGCCACTGATCTTGGCCTCAGAAAACTAGTATTAATGGCAATGAACAAAATATTAAACAGGCTTATTTTTAGGATCAAAAAGAAGTAATCTGACTTTTCACCCAAATTACTTCACCCTACAGGCTGAAGGATTCAGATGATGTGGAGAGTGAATCAGTTCTGTTGGGAGGGAAAGGATGCCTTGTATATATATGTATTAGTTACCTAAGACTGTATAACAAGTTATTCTAAAACTTAGCCACTTAAGACAATAAACATTTATCTCAGAATTTTTGAGGCTCAGAAATTTGGCATTGCCTAACCGGGTCCTCTGGTTTTGGGTCTCACAAAGCTGCAGGGACTGTCATCTCACAATTCATGTGGGACACACCCACTTTCAAGCCACCCAGTGACGTTGGCAGGATTCAGTTTCTGATGGGATTTTGGGCAGATCCCAGTTCCTTGCTGCTGTTGGCCAGACCCTCAGTTGCTCACTACTTGGGCCTCTTATACATGGCAACGTATGCATGGCAACTGTCAGCTTGCACATGGCAACTGGCTTCCATCAGAGCGGGCAATTGAGAGAACAAGAGGGAAGCTACAGTCTTTTCATAACCTATTCTCAGCAGTGACACCATCGTTTTTGCTGTATCCTATTCATTAGAATCATGTTACTAAATCCAGGCCATGCTCAAGGGGAGGAGTTTTCCACAAGGTGATGAATTCAGAGGGATGGGGATGACTGGGAACCACCTTAGAAGCTGCCTCTCACAGGGTGTGTCCATAGGCTTTTGAAATTGACCTCAGAAAGGGGAATCTGAGGAGAAGATTATTTTTGTTACTATCAGAAACTCAATCAGGAATTGGATCATTCCTGATCTGAATGCTTGTGGTACTAAGCTTATTGCTCTCTTGAGTGTTTTTTGTTGTTTTTGTTTGTTTGTTTGTTTTTTATTTTAAGGGTCTTGCTGTGTTGCATAGGCTGGATTCAAACTCTTAGGCTCAAGCAATCCTCCAGCTTCAAACTCCCAAGTAGCTGAGACTACAGGTGCTTGGCACCATGCCTGGACCTTCCTTAATTTTTTTGAATTGTGAGCTGTTTTAAACTAAGCCTTTTCATTTCTTTGTCATTTAAAATAATACTAAATGGACTTTTAAGTTTCCTTTTCAAGTAGGCAGTCAAAGCTAACTTTATAGCTTTTTGCTGTGGGGTTTTTGCTGAAATGAGTCTGTACAGACAAGTCTGCTACTCTTACGGGCTTCGAAAGGTTCTCTGTGATGCCAGAAATCCCACTATTTACATTAAATTAAAGGAGTAGCTTTTCCAAAAGAATTAGTACTGCTGAGTAGATTTTATATTAATCTACCTAAAATTTATTCAAATAATGAAAATGAATCTCTTTTAAGAAATTCAGTCTTTTAGTTTTTAGGACAACTATGTAAAAATATAAGATGGAGAGTCCTTTTTGGACAAACTCTAGTTGAGGAACTTAATCCAACCGGAGCTATTATGAAGGTCAGAAACAGGAGAGGGAATCTTGGCAAGGAATGGAGAGAGAGTTTGCAAATTGCAGCTTGAGTACATAGTTATGAATGGGACTGCTATTGTGTCTCCAAAGGAAAGTTCCTGTAATATTATATTCCTTTTTTAAGGAAAGAGAAAATGCACAGAAATCTTCTGCTGTGCTTCCTTTTTCTGTCCTACCTCTGAAAATAAACTAAGCAAAAAAAGAAAAAAAGGAAGGAAAGGGAAAAAACCCCTTCCCTTGATGCTGGGCTTGTTTAGAAATATTATTTTCTAAGGGCTCTTTATGTGAGCCAAGCTATTGGTTGTATTGGTGAGTCTGGGACAGTTTTGTATGTGCTCTGGAAAAAAAACAAAACGCAGATGTGATTCCTTTTGCGTCAGTGTTTACAACTCAGATACCAAAAGGACACCTTGTTGATTAAATCAGGTTTCAAGCTCTGGTCTTACTTAGTGGTGAGTTAGAGAATCAGATTTGAAAGGAGAAGTGCTTCAAATGTTTAAGCAAGTGAAAGCCATGACTTGCTTAACACTGAATATTTATGATTAGTTAAAGAAAATAAAAAGAATCTCCTGACTCAAGAATACTTTAGAGAATCCAGTGGATTTCCTTTGCATGCTTGGACCTCACTGCCCTTATTCTTAGGACATGGATAAGCAACGCTAATAAGAAGTTGGAATTTCCAGGGAAATATTTTTCTTTGTTGCTCTACACAAAATAGTAATGAAATTTTAAATAAATCTTAATTGCATTTTCGAAACATAAATAGTTTTCATGTTTCCACTGTAACTCTATATTTCCCCCTTCTCCTCTCCCTGGCTCTGACCTCACCTCTGCTGTCCATGGGGAGCAAGATGAAATTTGAGGGTCAGAAATTTGGCATTGCCTAACTGGGTCCGCTGGTTTTGGGTCTCACAAAGCTGCAGGGACTGTCATCTCACAATTCATGTGGGACACACCCACTTTCAAGCCACTTATTGGTTGTTCCATGCAGCAGCTGGTGGGGCAGAGGGTGCAGTGAGCTGAAAGCAGGGACCCCCTGCAAGTCTGGCACTTGGGTGAGGGTAGGGCCTGCTTGGGGCTGCTTTCCAATCAGCCTGCCCCAGGAGCCCTGTGCCAGCAGGTAGAGATCAGGGTCTGGCCCATCCCAGTGTCAGGAAGAGAGTAACTTGCAAGGAGCCCAGACTTGTCCAGGGTAGCTTGGCAGAGTTGGAGAGGTGGTCTTAACAGGGTGATCTCCTGCCAGCAAAGAGTACTTGTAGTTGGTAGTTGGGGCCTCAGCGGGGTGCTGAGGGCCAGCTGGTGGTGACCAGGTATTATGCTGTGGAGCTAGAATGGAAGCAACACTTATTAAGGATATAAAGGAAAAGGCTACAGGATTTGGCAGGCGTCTGGATTTGGGCAACAGAGGACACTGGGAGGTCAGATGCCTTGAGGCAAATCAAGGCATTGCTTATCTGACTCAACAGGACACATTTCATGTTCTCTATCAGCCAAGCCTAAACTTGGGCATATAGTAGGTAGAAAAAGTTTTTTGGTTTTAGTTTCACATATTGTGTGTTCTAGTTTGGATGTATGTTGGACAGGTGCCAATCAGGTATGTTCTGACAGATGAAAGTGTAACTTTTTAGAGTGCTGGTATTTTAAAATACAAAAATTTGGTGTTAATGGTCTCCAGCCAAAGACAGGTTGAGCAACTGCTATTTGATTCCAAAGTTTATATTGTTTATATTTGTTTCTCAGGATCTTCAAAGTTGGAAACCTGGGAAAGGTTTAGAATTTTCCATGGTTGCAAATGTACTTTATTCACACGGATTATCACACTGGTGTCTACTCAGCAGGCACAGTGCTGTAAGCATTCAACCCACATGGTATCAATTCTCACAACAGCCCTGTGGGAAGGAGCATTATCCCCATTTGATAGATGGAAAAACCAAGCCTTGGAAAAGTTAAGTAATTTGTTCAATGTCACAACCTAGGTCTTTCTGACTTCAAAGTCTATGCTTAAAAATTACAGCAAACTGTCCCATTTCTTTATTTCTTAATGTGTTTTGATCATGTCTTCCTTGTAAGTTCAAAACATGGTCTTGGTGTTTAGGTTCTATATGTGCTAGTTCTAGTTCTTGATCAATAAATTCTCACTTACACTTTGGTGGAATTAGCACAGTATAGCCATCCATTGGCTATGTATTATTCTTTTTTGCCTTTCTCTTCTTTTTCCTGTGAATTGTTTGTATTTAACTGGTACTACTGGTACTACTATAGTTTGTTCTGGGAAGAATTTATCTTGTATTTACCTTCTGTTCTTCCTCTTTCTCTTTCTCTCTCCTTCTCACTCTAGGCTAGCTCTTTCTTGATCTCTCTCTCTCTTTTTTTTTTCTTTTGAGACGGAGTTTTGCCCTTGTTGCTCAGGCTGGAATGCAATGGTGTGATCTTGGCTTACTGCAACCTCCGCCTCCCAGATTCAAGCAATTCTCCTGCCTCAGCCTCCTGAGTAGCTGGAATCACAGGCATGTACCACCACATCCGGCTAATTTTGTATTTTTAGTAGAGATGGGTTTCACCATGTTGGCCAGGCTGGTCTCGAACTCCTGACCTCAGGTGATCCACCTGCCTGGGCCTCCCAAAGTGCTGGGATTACAGGCATGAGCCACTGCACCATGAGGTCTTTTAACAAAGCACTCAAGTACACTTTTATGCACACTGATGTTTGAGATAGCATCTATGGCTGATGCTGTCTCAGCTCGCAGCCTTCCCACCCCAACTTAGGAAAAAGGAATGGAGGATACCCCTTTCTCTGGGATGAGAGGGGAGAGAGGAAGGATACTAAGAGTCACCTTCTGCTGAGGTGAGGAGGGTGGAGGTATGAAAACGCAATAGTGCATCAGCCATGGTTGGATAAGAAAGCCTGAGTAGTTTTGAAGATGCAAAAGAGTTATAAATGTTCTTTTCAGAACCAATGAGCATTTTCATGAGAATTTCTCCAACAGGACAAGAGAAAAGAGTGGGGTAACTATGCCTAGGGATTGAACTGTTGGCTCTGAACAAGTGATGGTTGTTGGGGCTCAGAAACTGATACCCCAAAATATGGCATTTTGACATTCCAAACTGAAAAAGCCTCTAGGTGTCTCTGACATTCTCCCATCCCACCTTCTCTTTCAAAGCCTTTGTCTACCAAAGATCCAGACCCATCAGGGGAAAGAATTGTTTTTGCTTCCCCTCCCTGTAAGACCAGGAATGTGGCCACACCTGAACAGACCCTTTTACTGGTTAATCTCTGTTCCCCATCTATTTTCCTTGGTAATCCCAGCAGAATTCTTTTTCTGCCCCCCCACTCCCATAGCCTGTTTTGCTGGGGGTAGTTAAGCTCCTGAGTTATTTGAGGGGTAGGTGAACACTGTCATTCTACTTGTGTACATGTTAATAAAACTTGTATGCCCTTTTTCCAATTGATTGACTTTTGTGAGTTGATTTTTCAGCAAAACTTCAGATGGCAAAGGGGAAGATTTCCTTTGGCCTCTATGTAGGAAACGGGGACCCCAGGGTGTTCATGGGAGTATTGCTGAAATTGGGTTCTTGAGGTCCCATCTGGCTAAGGAGCCTATGAAGCAATGGGAAAGATAGAGTGAGGAGAAGTCAAGGAACCACCTATAATGAGGATAAAGGGCAGGATCTATAAGAATAAGGAAGTGGAGAAGTGAGTAAATAGAAAGGCTATAGTCCGAGATTTGGAAGGCTTGATCTTATAGGTGGAGTATTTCCAGCTAGTGATAATGTGCAGGGCGTGGTGCTTGTGTGTGGTTGGAGTGTAGTGAAGGTGAAACCCTCACATACAGAAGGAAGTCTCTGAGCTGTGCCTTTGGGTATTACCAAGGTCATCCACCTTCTTCCTGAAGCTACCCAGCAGAGGCAGGCCTGGGAGGAATGCAGCAAATGTGGCAAGAAAGGAAAAGTCCTGGAGGTCAAGAGATGAACAGCAAGGTTAGAGGGTGAGATGAAGAGTGAGGCCCTGAGAAGTGAGGTGATGGACAGGATGTGGCCTGGGACAACAGTTTATTTAGGAAAGTGATGACTTTCCTCTCTTTGTCCTGGGAGTCAAGGAAAGTTGTGAAACAACCACCCCTGGAGTGGGTTTATGAGGGGTGGGATTTTGAAGCAAAAGCCAGCTTTTCATTAGACAAGTAGGTGGAGAAAGTGTAAACAAAAAGTGATGATATAGGAGAATGACAATGGGTCAGGAGTTCAGAGGCTCATTGGAAGGAATGAGTAGGCTTGGGGTGTGTGTAAGGAGGGCTGGGTAGCAGGATGGAGACAGTATATGAGTTCTGGGAGTCAGGACTTTTACTGGAGTTTAGTAGGAGACCAAATCTACTGCAGAAACACGCATCAATTTATGTAACTGTGGTAGGGCCCATTAGAGACCCTCTGTTACTAATTTATTACCAATTCATTAGCTGTGACATATGCTTTCAGCAAATGATTAAAACCCTATGACCTGGAGTAAAACAGTTTTATATCATGACCCAGATAGCTGTGTGATGTATGTAGTAAGTGGGCAGGTGTGTCTAAGTAAAGGTTCACCGAGCAACACTTAACCTCTACTATAAGCAATACACTGTGATGTTTACTATTCTGTTCTGTTCTAATTCATTTCCTGAGAAAATGCTGGTCATGATCCACTGTGTTGATTTTATGATCCATGAAAACATTATAGGCCGGCTGTGGTGGCTATAATCCCAGCACTTTGGGAGGTCGAGGTGGGCAAATTGCATGAGCCCAGGAGTTTGAGACCAGCCTGGGCAACATGATGAAACCCTGCCTCTACACAGAATACAAAAACAATTAGCCAGGTATGATGATACATGCCTATAATCTCAGCTACTTGGAAGGCTGAGGCAGGAGGATCACCTGAGCCTGGGAGGTAGAGGCTGCAGTGAGCTGTGATCATACCACTATGCTCCATCCTGTGTGATAGAGTGATATCCTGTCTCAAATCAAAACAAAACAAAACATCACAGCCTGCAGTTGAATAAAGTGCTTTACACTATCTTGAGCATGTTTTGGTAATAGTTAAGTTCCATGTAACAATATTTCAATGAATGAGACTGAATATACAAGTCTTATGCCCCATAAGATTATAATGGGGCTGAAATTATCATTGCCAAGTGATGGCATGGTTGTTGTAACATCCTAGTGCTATCAAAGCATTACTCACGTGTTTGTGGTGATGCTGGTGTAAACCTACTGTGCTGCCAGCCACATGAAAATATAATATGTACAAATATATACAGTATATAATACCTCATAGTCATAATAATTACATTACTGCTTTATGTATTTACTATGTTTTTAATAGTTATTTTAGAGTATATTTTCTCTTCTTACAAAAAATAAAAGAAATAGCAAATTGTAAAATAGCCCCAGACAGGCCCTTCAGGAGGCATTGGAGAAGAAGGCATTGTTATCATAGGAGATAACAGCTCCCAGCATGATATTGCCCCTGCAGACCTTTCAGTGGGACAAGATGTGGGGGTGGAAGACTGTGATATTGATGATCCTGACTCACACAGGATCTAGCAAAAATGTGTGTATTCGTGTCTTAGTTTATAGCAAAAAACTTTAAAAGTAAAAAAAAAAAATGAAAAAGCTCAAAATAAAAAAAGCTTATAGAATAAGGACATCAAGGAAAAATATTTTTGTACAACTGTAAAACGTATTTGTGTTAATCTAATGAGTCAAAAAGTTAAAATTCAAAAGTTTTTAATGTAAAAAAGTTATAGTAAGCTAAGATTAATTTATTATTGAAGAAACAATTTTTTTTTCTTTTTTTGAGACAGAGTTTTGCTCTTGTTGTCCAGGCTGGAGTGCAATGGTGTGGTGGGTCACGCCCGTAATCCCAGTACTTTGGGAGGCCAAGAGTTTGAGACCAGCCTGGCTAACATGGTAAAACCCTAGTCTCTACTAAAAACACAAAAATTAGCCAGCTGTTCTACTGCACACCTGTAATCCCAGCTACTTGGGAGGCTGAGGAAGGAGAATCACTTGAACCCAGTAGGCGGAGGTTGCAGTGAGCCAAGATCGTGCCACTGCACTTCAGCCTGGGAGACAGAACGAGACTCTGCCCCCCAAAATAAAGAAGTAAATAAATAATTTAGCATATCCAAAGTGTAGAGTGTTTATAAAGTCTACAGTAGTGTATAGTAATGTGCTAGGCCTTCACATTTAGTGTCCTCAAGGACAGGGACACAACTCCTGTCCTCAAGTGATCTGCCTACCTTGGCCTCCCAAAGTGTTGGGATTACAGGCATGAGCTACTCTACCCAGCCCTCTTTTTATGTTTAGATATACAAATACTTACCATCATACTACAATTGCCTACAGTATTGAGTGCAGTCACATGTTTTATGGGTGTGTAGCCTAGGAGCAATAGGCCATATATCCTAGGTGTGTAGAGGCTGTACCATCTAGGTTTGTGTAAATGCACTCTATGATGTTTGTGCAATGATGGGATCACCTAATGACATACTTCTCAGAACATATTTCCCTTATTAAGTGATGCATAACTGCACTAGGTGCCACTTCCTAGACATCTCTGGGAGGAAGAACATTAATTTTCTGTATCTATTTCATACTTGCGGCTTATTGTACCATTTGGGAGAAACCAGGAGGTATTTGGTCAGTCCTTTCCCTGCTCTCAATCTTCATCAGCTTTATTTTCCCTACGGGATCATGGAAGGGCACCTCTTGAGCTTGGCCCAGGAGCCCATGCTCATCCCTTTAACAGTGCCCCCTGCCACCCCGTGGTTCTCTCCTCAGTTACACCTCAGATCCCTGGACTGCTTCTACTGTGCGCAGTATACTTTATGGTAACTTTCTGCATGTGTTGCCCTCTCTTTATTTTTTAATTTTAATTTTTAATTTTATTTATTTTCTTTAAAGAGACGGGGTTTCTCCATGTTGGTCAGGCTGGTCTCGAACTCCCAACCTCAGGTTATCTGCCTGCCTCGGCCTCCTAAAGTGCTGGGATTACAGGTGTGAGCCACTGCACCCAGCCATGTTGTCCTCTCTTAGCAGGCAGGGAGCTCCCTGAGGAAGACATTCTTGCTCTCTGTATCCCACTGCCTTGCACGGGGCCTGTGCAGAGTGGGTGCTAGCTTGCTTTGCGTGAGTGAGTGTTGTGATCTCAGAAGTCCTGGCTTAGGTTCCTTGTCCCTGTGCTTTGGCACCTTGTCCCTGTGCTTTGGCCGAGAGAGGCTTTGTGAGGGACACTGATTCTGTTGGATAGCCTTTGACTGGATCTTGCTGATGATCACTGACGATTTTCATTCTCAATTGCATGGATCGCTTTGGGGAACACAGACCAGCTGGCTGTGCTTGGCAGCAAGGTGTTATATGGTGGAAATGGCTGAATTCCACATATCCTCTGTTACTCACAGACATTCGGGGGAGCACGTGCCATCCCTCTCACAGTTTTGAATACATAGGACCGGATGCTCCTCACCCTTCCATTTCAGTGGGATAGTTTATCTAGCAGCTGCTCTGTACTGATGACATTGTGAAATAGGGATTTTAAAGGACCTCTGTGAAAATGGAGCCCCTCAACCCCTGACAGTGTGTTCTGCGCAAATAGGTTTAAGTAGGCTTTTTATGTATCAGAACTGCCTACATTCTGAAACATACCAACAAGACAGATTCAAGGTTGAATTAACAAAGGTTCAGCAAACTGAGATTATGCTTAGAAGGGGGATGCTCAGAAGTCTTGTGGCTAAGTCAGATTATAAAATAAACTCGTGTGTGGTGTAGACCTGTGTGTGTGTGTGTGTGTGCTGGTTTTGGGAAACTGATAGAAGTAGACCAAGTATTATTTTTTTATTCCTGGTGTGTGTGTGTGTGTGTGTATGCGTGTGTGGGTTTTGGGAAACTGATAGAAGTAGACTATTATTTTCTCATTCCTGATATGTGTGTGTGTGTGTGTGTGTGTGTGTGTTGGTTTTGGGAAACTGATAGACAGCAGTAGACCGAGTATTATTTTCTTATTCCTGATGTGTCTCCCAGGCTGGATATTGACAAAGAACAAAGAAGAAGTTGTCAGGCACAGTCAAGGAGAAGGGAGGAGCAATATGGTTTAAGTGTGGAGGAAGAGAATTGAAGGGACATTTGTGCCCCTTTACACACCCACAGAGCTTTTTGTGTAGGTGGGGGCCAGGCAGGGAGTGTTGCCAGAGACTTTGACTTCTCCGCCTCAGAACTTCACTCAGTGGGGTGTCTGTGTATTTCAAATCAATGTCAGCCTGCTGAGGGAGAAGCAAATATGTGTCCCCTCAGGGATCAGGCACATATTCCACATAGCCTCTGTTCTGAACAGAGCTGAGCTCAAGGGACTGGGTGGAGAGGGGGCCCTCTTCTCAAATAAAGCTCCTCTTTCTCGAAGTCATACTTTTGCTAATCCTCTCTCTTTAGAATAGTTTTCTCATTCCTTTTTTCCCCTCACTCATTATTTTACCCTTTTAAAGTCTACCCTGTCTTCAAAGATGACCCAGAGCCTCTCTTTTCTCTGCAGATTTCTTGGTCACCCAAATTGTGGTAACTTTTCCTCTGAACACCCCTAGCACTTACTGTCCATACAACTTCTGTGTCATGTGTAACAGAATAGCAGATGGAGGAACTTCAGCATTCTTGTGTCTCATACATGTAGGCAACTTCCATATTATTGTTTTTTGTGTTTTCTTGTTGCCCCAAATACAGCCCCAATGTGTCAACCCTTACTGTGTCCCCTGCAGTTCCTAGGGGATTTTGCAGGGGGAAAGAAGTGAGTTATCATGTAAATGAAGTAATGGTGTACTTTGACTGAGAATGTCAGAGAGTTTATTGTGCATCCCTGGGCACACAGCTGTCTTAGTCTCTTGAGCCGCTATAGCAAAGTACCTGAGACTGGGTAACTTAAATGTATTTCTCGCAGTTCTGGAGGCTGAATGTCCAAGATCAAGGTGCTGGTGGGTTTGGTGTCTCATCCAGTGCAGTATCTGCCTCTCCCAAGATGGCACCTTGTCACTGCATCCTCTACTGGTAGAACTGATGGAAGGAAGGTCAATAAGGCCCTAGCTAGTCCCCTGCAGCCTATTCATAAGGTCACTAATCCCATTAATGAGAGCTTTGGCCTCATGACTTAATTACCTCCTAAAGGATCCACATCTTAATGCTATCACACTGGTGATGAAGTTTCAACATATGAATTCTGGGCCCACATTCAGGCCATAGCAGCTGCCTTATATGGGAACTGACAATATGGTCTCTACCAGGGCTGTCCTCCATATAGAAATATAACAGGAGCCACATGTATGATTTCACCTTTTCTACTAGTCACATTAAAAAAGTAGAAAAACAGGTAAAATAATTTTAATGTATTTTATTTAACCTAGTATATCCCAAATGCCATTTTCATATATAATCAATGTACAAAAAAAGGATTTTTTTTTTGAGACAGAGTCTCACTTTGTCACTCAGGTTGGAGTGCAGTGGCACAACCTCTGCCTCCCAGGTTCAAGCAATTCTCTGGCCTCGGTCTCCTGAGTAGCTGGGATTACAGGTGTGTGCCACCATACCCAGCTAATTTTTTTTTTTTTGTATTTTTAGTAGGGATGGAGTTTTGCCATTTTGGCCAAGCTGGTCTTGAACTCCTGATCTCAAGTGATCCGCCTGCCTCGGCCTCTCAAAGTGCTGGGATTAGAGGCAAGAACCACCACACCCAGCCCAATGTACAAAAGTATTAATGAATTATGCTATGTCCTTTATTTCATACTAAGTCTTTACTAACATGTAATACTTACATGGGGCTAGAAGCTGCCACATTGGAGAGAACAGGCCCTGCACTCTTGATCCTTTAGTCTAACAGCCTTTTAGGGATCTTCTGATTATGCCAAGAAGAAACAAGAAAGGTTACAGGGTTGTGTTTTAGGTATTCAGAGGCAAATTAAAGCTTTAAGAGAATAGAAACAGATAATTTATCAATGAGATGCACTTAACTTTTTTCTCTCAGTTTTCTTCCCATATTCACATTTACAACAGAAAGGAGAAACTCACCAAAATACTTACGCGAATACAAGTAGCATGGGATGCATTCTACCAGGGTGAGTGGATGATAGTGTGGCATCTTTGCAGAAAGAGTTTGTAGAGAAGAAATGGTGATACCAGCTACCTCATCCTCTGCCTCTGATGGCCTCTTGCTTTGTCCCTGAAGTTAAATAACCAAAATGGATGCTTATAAAGCAGTGATGAAAAATTACCTTAGTCAACAGGTATCTCTGATGGCAGCAAATCCATGTTGCATTTGTCTTTTTCTCTTAATAAAGGACTTGATGGACTGTGACAAGATTGGCCGACTATTTTAGTCAGTGGAATTAAATTAAGACATGCCCACACTCCCCAATTTCATAAAAATGGTGCTGAAGGGAGAAGAGGATAGTACATACAGAGGGAAGAGGGCAGCCCAGTATTGACCTGTGAATACCCAGGACTAGAAACAAAGTCTCTACTGTTATAATGGCCAGGAAGGATGTTGTCTTTCTAACCAGGAAAACATTGTCCAAATTTTATCCACAGGAAGATCAAGCCTCGATTATTCATTGTGTACAGCTGCAGAAACAATAGGAAATATAGCCCCTTGGTTATCAGAGCAGCATTATCCAAATAAAATTATCAGGCTCAATGTAGCCTTGACTGAAATGTGTGGAGGTACATGCTGATTTTGTTCTTCTCAAACAATGTATGAACCACAGTCGATTTATTTTTCCTAGTCCTGGTTCTGTTAGTGCCTGAGTGACCTTGAGCAAAGCACTATCTCTATGCCTCAACATCTGTATTTATGAAATGGGTCCAGGAACACCTTTCACACCTCCATCCCAGCATTAGGATGTGAAAAGCGGCCTAACAATTAAGCACTACGTTGCTGTAAATTGTAAAGTGTGGAAACAGAACAAAATACCTCTTAAACTCCATTGTTTGTTACAAAAAACATTTTCAGTAGAAGGAACAGCTGTGAATCAGGCAGCCCAACTTAATTAGAGTCAAAGAATGTGCGCCTTCAGCTGCTTTTTTATTGATACTGTTTGCACCTTTACTTCCTGAATAGCATAAATAGAGGTGGAGTAGGTTTATGCAGGGAAGAATGAGTACATTGGAACAACCTAGAAGTGGAATCTTTCTTCTGTAAACAATATTTTCAATATCAGAAACAGGCCCTTCTATTGTAGCACGGGAAGAGTAGGAGACCACTCCTACTACTTGCACCTAGAAATAATGCACTTTTACACCTAGAAATAATGCATGTAGTTAACTTGGAACAATGTTGGCACAGCAAATTCAGCTTTTAAATACAACTCTTTGGAACAATTAGCATCTCCTTCAGGAAGAAAAATAAGGTGGTTAAAATGTTGACTCTCTGACCTGCCATCTTGGTCAGGGCTGGAGGTTAAGTCACTAGCTCTTACAGGTGATGTGGGCAGCACATAAACTGGGCGTCTTCAGGTCAAGTGCATAAAAGGCTGCAGGTTTTCTCCTGGCCACTACAGCGCTGTTGTAGGACTGCTCCTCTCCTGAAATAAAGCTCATTTCGCCTCACCTCAGTTCCCCCATGGGTTGGGGTATGTGTGTGTCTACTCTTGCTAAATTCCAGTCTTATGATTTGGTTCTTTTTTGCTAGTCCTGCAGCTTCTTCTCCCCACCCTCACCCCATGCCAGCCAAGCAGAAAGGGGAGATGGGAAAAGGACTCTAAACAGACAGCTCCTTAGCCTCTCAGAGGCCCCTGGGAAGAGCTACAGGATAGGCAAGGGTCAAGGGAATAATAGCTTTCCCTTCTTCCCAAGAAGCCTTCTAGAATTCCCCTGAAGAACTAGGGGACGCAGTGTGGATAGAACAGAGAAGCCTTCCTGACTTCACAATGTTAGGGGTGCAAGTTTTTTTGAGGACAGAGACTGTCTCATTGTTCATAGTTTTTTTTTTTTTTTCCGCCCTGTCCTGCAAATGATACCAGGTTTCTCGTAAGTTCTCAGCAAAGGTGTGGTGGTTAAAGCAACTTCCAGCTTGGGCCTCAGGCATTTCTTTGAAAGAGTCTTGCTTTAAAACCTAAATTTAAGCTAAGCCCCATAGAGCAAATGAAAACTTCAAAGAACTCAAAATAGAGCATGTAATTTCATGTGTTGTGAAGGCTTACAAGGAGGGTGGCTTTAGTCAGGTGTCAACACCTTCTCAGGGTTATAGGAATAATCTAGTCCAGCTGCCATTGCAGATATGGGGATGCAGGTTGTGACAGGCAGCCCCGCTGTTGGGGAGAGCTGTCTGAGTGCTAGATGGTCTCCATCTGCCTATTCTTATTCCTCCTTAATGAAGTATTCCCCATCACATTTTTAAGCATCAGAATGTTGGGGGGAGGGTTCTCTTCCGCACCTTTCTATAAAGCAGTCACTAAATACATCGGGCTATGAAGCACTTTTTCTTTAAAAAAAAAAAAAATTCTTTAGAAACAGGGTCTTGCTCTGTCACCAAGGCTGGAGTGTAGTGGCCCAATCATTGGTCACTGCAGCTATGACCTCCTGGGCCCAAGCAGTCCTCCCACCTCAGCCTCCAAAGCCACTGGGATTACAGGTGGCCTCATTTCTCTTTTTTGTTGTTGTTGTTGAGACAGGGTCACCCAGGTCTAACTGTGTCACCCAGGCTGGAGTGCAGTGGCAAGGTCACGACTCAGTGCAGACCTGACCTCCTGGGCTCAAGATGTCCTTCTGCCTCAGACTTCTGAGTAGCTCAAACTGCAGGTGTATGCCACCGTGGCTATGCTTTTAATTTTTTTAAGAGACAGAGTCCTCCTGTATTGCCCTGTCTGGTCTCAAGCTCCTAAGCAATCCTGTCTTAGCCTCCCAAATTGCTGGGATTACAGGTGTGAGCCATGGTGTCTGGCCTTCCTTTTTCAAAATCACTTTCATATCTGCTTTCCCTATAACACCTCGAGGTAGGGTGCGAATGGGCAAAGAGGCAGGAGAGCTGAGCCCATTTCCAGAGCCCAGGCCAGAACCCAGTTCTCTGGATGACCATGTTTCTTGGGTAAGTATCTTTCTGTGGAATATTTGGAGCCCTTTTGACACATAAAGATTTATTAAACACATTCACATATGGCAAAATACTATCTCTGATAGCTTCAGAATGCCTTTGCTTTAGTTGTAGGTTCTGATTTGCTGTGGTGTATTGAGGAGAGAATTTTTCTTTTGCTGTGTTTTAATTGCAATAGCGAGTAAACACACCTTTCCTCCCTCCTTGGTTAGACTTTTCCTTGGTTTCCTTGGAGTTTTCCTTCCTTACATTGAAAACAACCCAGCATTTGCATTTGTATGGATAAGTTCTTAAAGTCCTAAGTGGGTCCTTGTGTTTGGAGGTTCTGTAGAAATCACATCTTTGTGGGGTACAGGACATACATGGGGAGTTGAATGTCCATGCGGTCATTGGAGAAGTGGCCAGAGTTGGGTGTCAGAGCTGCTGTTTGGAGCTCTGACAAATCCTGAGTGTGTCATCCCTGGCCGGGCACTCATTCTATACAGCGCCCCCCGCCGCCCCCCGCCGCCCCCCGCCGCCCCCCGCCGGTGTGGCTCCAGAGAGAGCAGGTGTGTGCACTGTCAGGTCTGTCCTGTTCTCTGTAGCTTCTGGATGGGAGGACCTTTTCCAATTGTATTTTAGATATTTGACGTATTTCAAGTACATTTGACTCGAAGTCTTAATTTTGTTTTTTTTCCACAGCTTTAGTAGGAAGGTTATCAATGGCTTCCCCAGCACGTACACTTTTTCTGGTTTTAATTTTTATAAAAACTTGATCCTTGATGTTTTGATTCACCTTTTTCTCCCCTTAAAAATCCAGACAAGGCCCAATTAAGGAGGGTTGTTATGGTAACTTCGGTGAAATTCAGAATGTTCCTAATGCAAAGAGCAATATCCTTGAACAGTGTATTTCATTTAAAATGTAGAGGAAGAATTTGCTTTGTTATAAAGGTGTTCAGCTGAACCTTCATGAAAAAAGTTGCCAAGGACTAAAACTACAAAAGGTTATAGCTTGAAAAGCTTATCAGGGGCATTTTTAGCCATCTTTAAAATAAATAAATTTCATTTGGTTGCAGCATGTTTGCCCTATACACACAGGTTAGCTTAGATTTTGTTTGTGTCTACAAAACATGGATTTAAAATCCTGCTCAGTTTTATCACCCCCCATCAAGTAATTTTACCATGTGTTGGCTTATAATGTTAATGATGTTTCAGGCTTATATTAATATACTGCATTATGTTGAAATAAACTCATTTTCTTCCTCAACATGTAAATTTCATCAGTTTCAGATGGAGAGCAGTTATCAACCTGTTAGATGCTTCTATTTGACTTTGCTTAAACAGTGCTGAAGGCCTGTCAGCTGACCAAGTGAAAATTTTTTTAAACAAATTAAAGTTATTTTGCCAATTCAGTGATTTAAAAAAAAAAACAACGAAGATTTCTTTTATTAAATGAATGTTATCTTGCCCTTAAAAGTGACAACACCCATGTGAAAGAAACTGATTGTATGTCTGAATACCATAAAAAGATCACTGAATTTAAACTTCTTCAGAGTTTTTTGTTGTTGTTTTTTCTTTTTTGCTGCCATAGCCACTGTTACAAACTCAATTATAAGTGATAAGTGAGTTGTTCCTCTTTTATTTTCTTTTTTATATCTGTCCTAGGCACATTTTCTTACCTATGAGGTTACTAATCATTTAACCTGAGGACTATCTAGAATTTAAGATGTTTAATTTTTTATTTAGGCACCTGCATTTATCATAACTGAGCCTTTGATCCATGCCAAACACAGTTTTAAGCACCATAGTGCTATTTTAATTAATAAGTAATAGTGCTATTTTTACACACTTTGATTGCTTCGTGTTATCAGTATTTCATATTGTCAGTTGGAATGAGGGGTTGTGGATGTAGATCCTACAGTTAGGATCACTGTCAGAAAAAAAGTTTATCTCTTTAGTATTATTTATTAATTGAAGTTGGCTTTTATTTGTACATTGGTTTGCAAATCCAAGTTTGAAGATGTTGCAAAGTGGATATTGGAGTCTAGCCATTCTAACCCTTCATCATGAGGCAGCTTCCCTCCTCCATGTCACCAACCCTCCATGCAGTGGTGCTCAAGCACATGTGTGTGCTTTTTTTATGCAGCAGGGTTAGAGAATGGAGGGCAGGGTCTTTTCCTCCATGGGGTAGGGGTGCATTGGCCAGACACTGCATCTGTCTGTTCTCCACTCTGTCCTGGTACAGCTCACCTCTGGAACACAGAGCCCAAAGCTGTACTGAAGCAGTGAGTTAGAAAACATGTTTGAATGCTCAGGCACGTGGAATGTGCCCAGTGCTTTTCAAAATTCAAAATGGTAGAACCATATTGGGAAGCCATGACTCGGGACAGGGAGGAAGCTTTATCAGGCCCTAGCTGGGAAGGAGTTTAGGGCTGATTGAAGTTGTAGGAACTGGGAGCCTGGCCTCACATTTGAGGGTCACCCCTTGCCATTCATGTGCCCTTGAATGATCGCTGAGCCTATCATCTCTGGTTTTCCTGGAGAATAACACCTAAGTGATAGGACTGCTGTGAGCACTGGATATAATAATGGATATAAAAAACTCATTTAGCAATGAGCACAGTTTCCTCGGGACCTGGTAACTAATAGTTATCAGTTCCTAATCCTCGTTTAAATTATTATAAATGTGAGGTGAAGGGAAAGAGGAATTCTTGTTATTGAGAAATTAGCTTACTCTTTGGTATCAAAGTGTTTGTAACACTTGTCTGTGGTATCTGTTAATTAAGGTCTGTTAATCAAGCTAAGGTCAGATCCTTATCCTATAGATTATTCTTTTTTTAAAAAAATTGTTTATTGGCTTTTTCTTGGTTTTCAATTCATAATGAATGCGTATCTTTTAAGAGTGACCTAGGGGAGCAGTGGAGGGTAAGATATGGAGTTCCCTGTGAAAGACCCTGTGCTTCTCAATAACAATAAATTACACGGTCAACTTTCTAGAATAAAATTCTCTGGTCTGAAAATGTTGATTTGTGGAAAGGTCAGAGAAACTGAGATTCGATAATTCATCTTCTAAGGATCCATCTTGTTTATATACAAGTCATTTCTTTGAACAGTTTGATCAGGTTTTGCTTCAGTAAGGGAGGTATGAAGGTACAAGGTATACGTTGCCTCAAGGAGGTAGGTTGTAGGTTTGCCCTTTCCCTGTAATTGCCTGACTAATCCGCCAGCTTATATTAGTAAGATTAGCCATCTGTTAGCTTCTAAAACAGAGGCAAAAGTTTCTGCTTTCAGATTCTCTTGGTGTGTGGGCTTGGGAAGGACAGATGGAAGCTAATAAATGTCATACCTTGAAAGGCCAAGCACCGGCTAAGTTTTCCTACCCACTGTTAAATCCAGTCCCCATAGCAATACTATGATGTAGGTACTGTTCTTCCCTTCAGGTAGGAGGTTCAGTAATCATCCAAGGTCATACGACTGGAGAAGGGTGACCCCCTTCCAGCTGTAAAGCCAGGCTCCCAGCTCCTTGTTCTTCCACTGTGTTCGAAACTTTTTCCCAGATTGGGCCTATACAACTTTGTCCTCTCTCGCTCTGTGCCTGGCAGTGGCAGGGTTGCATGGAACGCACAGGTGAACAGTTTGGCCTATGGATGAGCCGTTCTTGAAAGCCTGCCTGGTGGGAGCAGGTTGGTCCCTGCAGTCCAGACACTGCACACAGTCCTTGCAGTGAGTATCTCTGGAGCCTGCATTTCCTGATTTAAACTCTACAGTTTTTTCTTGTAGACCTGACACCTTTGTTTTCGGTTACTTCTCAGGCCAAGAAGTAACATTTTTTTTTAGGAAAACTTCTTTGCCAGTCAGGATGTTCTTTCATCTCCCCCAACCTCCGCATCCCTGACCTCTTCCACATACAGGCTTTTCTGTTTTTTATTTTGTTTGTTTATTTTGTTTTTTTGTTTTTTAGGTGGAGCCTCGCTCTATTACCCTGGCTGGAGTGTAATGCAACAATCTTGGCTCATTGCAACCTCCACCTTTTGGGTTCAAGCAATTCTCGTGCCTTAGCCTCCCAAGTAGCTGGGGCTACAGGTGCACGCCACCATGCCAGGCTTACTTTTTTGGAATTTTTTAGTAGAGATGGGGTTTTACCATTGTTGGCCAGGCTGGTCTCCAACTCCTGACCTCAGGTGATCCATCTGTCTTGGCCTCCCAAAGTGCTGGGATTACAGGTGCGAGCCACCATGCCTAGCCCACATACACTTTTTAAAATTATAGCTTATCTTGATAAAATCTAAATTAAGCTGTTGTTTTTTATAAGGATTGTTTCTGGCTCCTATTTCTCATTTCCCTTTTCACGCCCCCATCAGACACATACACTCCGTGTCCACTCCACACCTATGCACACTACAGACTTCACCACCCACATTCACTTTACTTTGTTAATCTGGCTGCAAGGAAATCTCTTAGCCCTTGACACAGTGTGTGAAGAGGGTTCTGTTGGCAGCTCACCATGGTATTTAAAATGTATGCCTCAACTTGAGAGTGCCAGTTGGAAATAACAATTCACTCTAAGCAGTGCTTTTCATTGAAATGTAAATTGCCTTATACCCGTTTTCATTCTTGGGGACTTCACAGGAGGAAGACAGGTTTTATGTTACAAGCATTGAAGAGAAAAAGTTTCTCCCAGTATCTTTTTTCATTGTGCAGCAAGATTGAGGATGATTCATTTAGGCAACTCTGCTCTACTCTAGGAGCTTGCATATCTAACAATATGCAATATTCTCAGGAATTTTACCATTGTGGGATTGCTGGTACTTTGGGGGGAGAAAGATAACTTTGTGTCTGGATTCAATTTCTGAATCAATAAACTACCATCACCCTGGAATGCCCATCTTTATTTGTTTCCTTATCCACTTATGAACCACCTTAAGGCATTTATCAAATAGTGACTTAAATTTAAAAATAAAATTAATGTCCTTTGTTTGGAATGCTTTTAGAGACCATTAGAATTTATGAGCAGTGAGGTGGATGTGGAGGGAATGAAAGATTCAACAATAACTACGTAAGACCCTGAGGTCCCACTCAAGTGGGGTGGCCTGGCCAAAATGTGGCTGAAAGCATAATAATGGCTATGAGAAAAAAAGCTATTTTATTGTCATTGTTATAATAGCCAGCAAGGAACTGTATAGGTTATAGGACCTTTTAAAATTTTTCAGCTGGATACTACTTTATTTCTATTCTGTCTTTCAAACATGAAAAAACCGTTACTTTAAAAAAATAATACTATGGAATCTGTGTGGCAGAATGTATTTAAGCTGAACAGATTAAGGCTGTAGGACCGAAGGGCTGAACAACCTTGAGCATTTTTCTTTAACTATTCAAGTTTAAAGGTGTATCCCTTGGCACCCCTAAAAGGAATGTACAGTCAAATGAATGACATTTACGTAGCATACATAACACATAATTATGTAGCAAACATAATATATAAAAGTAGCATTGGGGATTTTCGTCTTTTTTTTTTGAGATCTTGGGTTTATCAGCTGCTTTCATGGCATTGCATCTTTCCATAGTAATAAATGTGTTCTGATTGACATGTGCTTTAAAATGCTCTCACTTACTCTCCTCCCTAGAAGATGGTTTCTGTCTTGCATGTTGTCCTTGCTGTGTTTTATGTCATTTTTGTATAAACATGGCGAAACTATTCATGTTCTTGTTGATGCTTCTCTGAATGGTTAGCACTGGCTCTCTGGGTGTGTTTTGTTTGCTAAACCTTGAAAAAGTCTCATTAGCTAGAATACAATGGAAAGACTAGGAAGATGCCTTTTTTTCTTCATACTTCCTTCAATTAAATAATGTGAAACAATACTGACTTAATAGACGTTCGTGTGAGTTGTGCTAAATAGGATCGGTAACAGTGTTACAGTTTTATAGGGCTTTTTATCTGTTAGAGAGGTATGCAGGATATCTTTCTTTTTTTTTAATTTTTAATTAATTTATTTTTTTAAATTTAATTTTTTTATAGAGATAAGATCTCACGATACTGCCCAGGCTGGTATCAAATCCCGGGCTCAAGCGATCCTCCCACCTCAGCCTCCCAAAGTGCTGGGATTACAGACTTGAGCTACCGCACCTGGCCAGTATGCAGGATGTATTTTTCTTTTTCTTACTTTTTTTTTGAAATGGAGTTTCACTCTTGTTGCCCAGGCTGGAGTGCAATGGCACGGTCTTGGCTCATCACAACCTCTGCCTCCCAGATTCAAGCGATTCTCCTGGCTCAGCCTCCCAAGTAGCTGAGATTACAGGCCCGCACCATGACACCGCACTAATTTTGTATTTTTAGTAGAGATAGGGTTTCTCCATGTTGGTCAGGCTGGTCTTGAACTCCCAACCTCAGGTGATCCACCTGCCTTGGCTTCCCAGAGTGCTGGGATTACAGGCATAAACCTCCACACCCAGCCAGGATTTCTTGATGTTTCTCATCTCCCCATAACTTTTCTCTTTCCTGACATGTGCTTTAGCCTCTGATAGCCATCAGCAAATACCTGGCCCCTGTTGGTTGTTCAGTTCTCTTTTTCTCTTCTCTCACATACCCACTGCCCTCCAGGCAAAGCGTGTTCCCTGTGGTTCTCTGCCTAATTCACATGCTCTCTGAACATGCTGTCCCCTCACCTTGAATGCCCTGCAGAAATGACAAGTCCTTTAGGAACTTTGAGTTACACCTTTATCTCCAGAAGTTCTCCCTGGAGTTTTTTTCTGCACCTCCCATAGCTCTGCACACCCAGAATTACTGATTTGTCTCCTCTCAGTGCTCTTGGAACACTCAGTCCACCTTTCTTATCATGTCCTGCACTGGGCAGTCACTGTTGGTTTGCTCACCTGCCATCTCCCATGTCATAGCAAAGTCTGTAGTGAGACACAGCCCTGTTCATTACCTTAGTAATAACCTCATAAGCAGGTCATTGGTCAATGTTGATCAACTGTGTGGATCTGTTGAGGTTATGAAAAGGGATTTGGAGAAGCCTGAGATGTGTTTGGCCCCGATAGTTCTTAACCTGAGGTGGGGACATGAGGCATGTACCTGAGGAAGGTTGCTATGCTGGTAAGCAGAGGAGCTATAAAGTAAAACAGAGCATAGCATGCGCCTGTGGACTGCTTTCAGGCCCGGTTCTCTTGAGTGTGAGGTGCAGGGTGGCTTAGGCCTCCTGTCCCTGGAAGGCAGAGTGAGAGCAAGCATCTTGCTGGTAGTGGTCAGAGGCTGAAGGAAAAGGTAGCACTGGGATATTGCCTTGAGATGAATAGGATTTCTATAAGCTGGGGTGAGGGAACAGGGAGGGGCACAAGGAAAAGATTAGCATTGAGAAGGAGCAAAGTATTTGGGCAAAAGGTTGGAGCAGAGATTTCCTGTTCTGGAATTAGCAGCGGGAGGGAAGGCAGAAAGGAATCTCAGAAGCCAGTTATGGAGAGTCTTGATTGCTAGGCTAAAGGCATTTGGGTGTTATCCTGACACACAGAAGGGTGTTTGGAGGTTTTGTAACTTTGAAAAATGGAAGCAAACAGTACTAGTGATGAGAGCAGAGGAATACTGGGCAGAGAAGGAGATTTTGCAGTAATCTAGGCAGGGAGCATGCCAACCCAAGACACAGTCTGCTCTTCACTCGTTCTACAGAGCGAGTCCCAGTGCCATAGAGAGTCTATGATGTGTAGTATCCCTTGAAGAGGAAGGGGCATGAAAGCAAAACCAACTCAGTTGTCAAGTTTATAGTGAGAAGATTCCAACCTGAAGGAAAATCTAGAGGTGGTGGTAGGGTGCTGATTAACTGATAAGAGTACCAGCAAAGTCACAGGATGTGCAGATCGTGGATTGCAGATCTGAGCTTTGTTCACAGCGAAACAAGCAATACTGCCTATGCTGCTTTAGTCACTTAACCAGACATCTCCTTGATGCTGTCAGCTTCAGTCCCTTTTAACGGGTCTCCTCCTGCTTCCCTTGTCCCTACTTCCTCTGTTCTCAACATGGCAGCCAGGGTGATCCATTTAAATCTTAAGCCAGATAGTGTCACTTCTCCTCTCCACACTCACAATGGCTCCAGTCACACCTAGAGTTAAAAACAAAGTCTTCATGAGGATCCACGGGGCCCCTCCTGCCCCTCACCACCCCTTTGGCCTCACCTCCTCCTGCTCAGCTCAGCCACTCTAAGCACACTGCCTCCTTGCTGTTCCTCTCACCCCTGCAAAGCTCCCCAAGGCCCCCCTTCCCTGTGTGTCTCCATGTCTAATTTCTCACCTCTTTGAAGTCAGCTGAAGTGTCACTGACCTCCCTAGTTATACAGTGGTAACCTGTTCCCCAGCCCTAACACTTCTGACCCTCTGACCCTGTCCTACCTTTTGTTGTCTTGACTGATTGCCTTCTGACATGATGTGTCATTTACTGTTGTTTCTTGTCAGACCCTCCACACTGCTCCCCCACCCCAGAGGTAGGCTCTTTTTTTGGAATTAATTAATTTAGTGATTTTTTTCCTTTTATTTGGTAGGCAGTTTAAGGCAGGAATCGGCTTCAGGAATCGGCTTCTGTTTTGTTTATTGATGGGTCTCAAATGTCTAGAACAGTGCCTGATACAAAGAAGAAGCTCAGTCAATATTTGTTGAATGATTTATAATTTATTTGCTTTTCCTAGGAGGGCCTGATTAACTCTCCCCCACTACCAAGTGGATTTTGGTTATGCGAAAGAAGAGTTGATCCTGTCACAGCCTAAATTCCAAATATAGTTGTCCCTTGGTATCCTCAAGAAATTTGCTCCTGGAGCCCCCACAGATGCTCCAGTCCCTGCTGTAAAATGATGTAGTGTTTGCATATAACCTATTGCACATCCTCCCATGTATGCTAGATCGTCTCTAGAATATTTATAATATACGATGCAATGTAAATGTTATATAAATAGTTGTTCTGCTGCATTGTTCTTTAAATTTGTATTTTTTATTGTTGTCTTGTTATTTTTGATCTGTGGTTGGTTGAATCCACAGATACAGAAACCACAGATACAAAGGGCCAGCTGTGTATTTTACCTGTTGTTTGTTTTCTTCAGATGACCTATTTTGTCTCTGAAATTCTTAGAGCAAAGTTCTATAAAATAGACACAATAATTAGAAAAGAAAATTTGAAGGCAGCTTTTCAAATAAAAGAAGCGTGGCAAAAGGGTTCAGTCACATATTAGAAAGGATTTGTAACCTGCAAGGCTACAGTGGAGTATAAAAATGTTGTAACTGGAGGATAAGGTCCTCTGGTTCTCTGGCTTGCATGGTTTGGGTGCATTCTGGTTATTCCTAATAACAGTGACAAGTTCTCCATCATTACTGTCTTGGGGGGATTTCAGATACCCCCAAATTGTACTTGCCCTTAGCATTCCATTACCTCTTAATTGGAGAACTAAACACACAGCACAAAATGCTAAATAACAAGCACATGATAGAATATGAGATGAAAAAGAATAATTCAAAACAAGGACCGACCACAGAAGTTTTTAGTCTTTTGTTGTTTTGGTCTTGTCACTTAGCCTGTTTTTCTCCTGTGCACACATACATCATTGACACACACATATACGCTCACCCCTCCTTGTCCCTACCCCCTCCCCATTAAGGAAAGCTGTTGAAGAAAATTCAGGAAATCAGAATTGAGAATGTGGACATGTGCAGACCTTTGGATAACTTTTAATTAGCTAGCCTGCCATCTTATAAGTAACTTTCAAAAATGAATTGGGACCTTTCTAAATTCCCAATTCAATTCCATTTCTAAATGGAAACTTTCCATTTAGACTGTGAGGGTGTTTTCTTTTCATTGCATAACCCATTTGTCATTGGGGGCAGTATCTCCCTGCAGGAGGCAAAAACATCAACAACAAAAAAACATTTTTAAATGCATGAAGCACAGATATACGTGTGTGTGTGTGTGTGTGTGTGTGTGTGTGTGTATGATGTACAATAGATAGATATACAATATATCTATGGTAGAAAAATACCCTCAGGGTGAGTACAGTAATGCAAATGGTTGAGAAGCACTGGTTGAACCCACACTCAGAGGCACCAGCTTAGAGCGCAGGTGGTCTGCTCTGCATGTTCATGCTTTTACATGGCATTTGATAGTTTAGCAGTGAGCTCTGTCCCAGGGCATGAGCCTATTAGGTAGGACATGGGCTTATCATGATCACTTAGGTCCATTAGGCTCTTTTTGATTAGAGGGACAAAATTGCTCAGGTGACTCCGTTCCTGGAGGGCAGAGGGAAGTCCTTGCTGGGTTCAGGAACCAGCTGGCAGGAGCAGAGTTTGGGAAGGAGAACGGTGTTTGAAACATTCCGTGTAAATTATCTGCCCCAGAAACAGGAAGTTCTATACTCTTGACTCTAGGCCTCTGCCATTAATGTGACTCCTTTTGATCCGTTTGTGATTTTGCTTTGTTCCCTCATCTAACTTAGGGACCCTTTCCCTGTTTCCTGTTTCAAAGTCCTAGAAGAGAATGTCGACAACTAAGTCCTGCCAATTAGGGTCTGAGCAGAGCTGAATGAAAATGGCCAGTAAGGTAGACCTGTGGTCACCAAACACAGGCTGCCCTGGGCCAGTTGCCATGTTGACCCCAGTTAGGGGTAGGAGGGGCCACCCAGGATTTGTACATAGCTACATCTGTCTAAGAAATGTCCTGAGGCCTCTTCCCAGAGAGTTGTGGTCAGGAATCCCTGCGAACAGAGCTTCTGAGGATGAGTTGGGCATCCTGAGGCCTCACCTACCTGGTGGGTGTTTGATGAAGGTAATTGTAGCCAAAGACTTTCCATTGGAATTCCTTCCAGCATACACTTGGGACAAAGAATCTTAAAGTTTTACTGAGACTTCTTAAATCAAGCTGTGTAATGCCTTGATATCAGCAAAGGAAAAGTTTACCTGGACTTTTTTTAGTATCTTACAGACAGCATGTACAGCTAACATGATCTTTCTCCTTAGGTTGTGAGAAGGTTGAACATAGGGACTCTATTATCTTTAGCTCTCTTTCTTCAGCACTTAGTGCAGTGTCTGACACATGGAAAATTCCCAATAAATTTCGTGACCTAACCATGATCCGGCAGGCTCTGGAAAGCCCTTACTTTAGAATTTAGTTTGGTGACTTAGTAGTTACTAGGTTTTAAAACTTCTTCATTAAAACTTTGAACATCAATTTTGAAAGAAAGAAGATAGAAGGGGGGGCAACTGCAACATGTAAGACAAAGATTAATCTCCTGAATATATAGGGCCCCTTTCAAATAAGGGAAGAACACTCAGTTGAAGAATGTTTTTCCTACTTTAGTAATAGATACATCTGCATTACAAAAACCGTAACCACATGAAACATGCCAAACTCACTAAATCAAATAAATGTCATGTATAAAAAACATTGTTTTACCTATCAAATTGGCAAGGATTAGAATATCGCCATTGTTAGGGTTAAGGAAAAAAGCATTCATACATTTCATGTGAAAATGGAAGTAACAAATAATCTTTTGGGAGAATGATTTGGCAATAAATATTTTTTATGGCTCAGCAAATTCTTCCACAGGGATGTTTATTAACATATTATTTATAAAAGTGGGAAGTCATAAGCAACCTTCATGTCTAGGTATAAGTGACTAGTTAATTAAACGATGTAAACATAAATATTGGATTTTTTTTGCCATTAAAAATTAACTATGAAGTCTAATGATACTGTGTAACTGAAATAGAATCATACAGAATAATATCTAAAGTATATTTTATGTAAGTTCATACAAATTTATGAATTTGTTTAATGTTAATTATGCTGATTGTTAGATAAAGAATTGTAGTTCTTTTTGATACTTTTAAGCATTTTTGGAATTATTTTTTTTTTTTACATGGAGTCTTGCTCTGTCACCAGGCTGGACAGTGCTGGAGTGCAGTGGCGTAATCTTAACTCACTGCAACATCCACCTCCCAGGTTCAAGCAATTCTCCTGCCTCAGCCTCCCAAGTAGCTGGGACTATAGGTGCACACCACCATGCCCAACTAATTTTCGTATTTTTAGTAGAGACGGAGTTTAATAGATCAAAGTTATTTCCATAAGCAGGAAAATTATTTAATAATGCAAAACTTAGCATATGAAGTGACATCAAGTCTTAATTACTTAAAAGGATACTCATCACTGTAATGCCTTACTGACGACTTTTCTTTGGACTGAACTTTCCCAGTAGTTAAGAAAGGAAAAGTATTTGGATAGAATTCCCTTAATATTAATGTATACTGTTTTATAGGTTATTAAGACAGAGAAACAAGTAGAGGCAATGTGGACTAGTAGAAGAAGGGACTTCTCAGTCAGATGGTCCTGGATTGGAATCATGGCTGTAGCTGTGGGACCTTGGCAGGTTATTTAAACATCTTTGACCTGCAACTTTCCTGTTTATGAAATGGGTATAATAATAATCCCTCTCCTCATAGAACCATTGTGGGGTAGTGTGTTAATCCATTCCTAAGTCACTATAAAGAAATACCTGAGGCTGAGTAATTTATAAAGAAAAAAGGTTTAATGGCCTCATGGTTCTGCAGGCCATGCAGGAAGCGTGTTGCTGGCATCTGCTTTTGGAGAGGGCCTTGGGGAACTTACAGTCATGGCAGAAGGCAAAGGGGGAGCCTGTGTATCACATGGCAGGAGACGGAGAGAGAAGGGGGAGGTCCCAGACTCCAACAACCAGGTCTGGCATGAACTACCTGGGTGAGAACTCACTTATCGCCAAGGGGATGGCATGAAGCCATTCTTGAGGGATCTGCCCCCATGATCCAATCACCTCCCACTAGGCCCACCTCCAACATCAGGAATCACATTTCAGCATGAGATTTGGAAAGGACAAACATCCAAACCATATCAGGTAGTGTTGAGTTATTGAGGTAAATGCGTACAAAGCTCTTAGCACAGAGTGCAGCTCAGTGATCAAATGGCCCTTATGAAGAACAGCCCTCAGCAGAGGCATGGCACTTCCTTCAAGAGAACCAAACTTGGAAACCATGAATTAAAAAGTGTTTATTCACTTTACAGAGAATGACTACAGTAATGATACATTCACTTTCTGTTATCTAAACTTAGCAGCCTACATTCATCTAATTGTTTCTTTAGCTCAGAAATGTGGGCATAGCTTTACTGGGTCTTCTACTTAGGGTCTCTCAAGGCTGCCATTAAAATGTTGACTGGGACTGGGCTCTCATCTGTTAGCTCAGCTAGAAAGGCATCTAGTTCCCTGCTCGTGTGGTGGTCAGCAATGCTGCGTTTCCTAGGGTTGCAGGATTCATGAGAGCTTGCTCTTCAAAGCCAGCAAGAAAGGAGAGTGAGAAAGATAAGCACAAGTCTTCCAGTAAGACAGCGTCTCATATGATGCAAGGTAATCACGAGAGTACAGTCTGTCCCCCTTGCCGTCTACTGCTGGATAGAGGCAAATCACAGGTTCTATCCATACTGAGGCAGAGGGGCCTACATGAAGGTGTGAACGTTGTGGGGACATCACGGGGGCAGAAGGAGTCTGTTTGCTACAAATCGTATTCATATTCACGTGTGTTTCCAACATAGTAAAGGCAAACGTACCAAATCTTTTTTCAGCAAAAGATTTGGTTGAGAAAAATATTGGCTTATGTTTTAATAATACTGATAAGAAAGCAAGATAAAGCCACGTTGTGCAGCTTAATATTAACTGTTAACAGCCAATAATGCTGCCTTCTGCAGTTTGGAGTTTATTGAGGATACAGCTCTCTTCCTTGAAAACATGGCTATCTGACGTCTTCCAACCAAGGGAACTTTTCAGGACCTCAGAACTTCTTACTTTGTAAGGAATAACTGAAATATCCTGGCAAAGGTGATTTTAAAAAAATCTTTACTAAAATGTAAAGATTTTTACATTTTATTATAATTTTATAATTTGTGCAGTGTTTATAATAAGTACTCGTTTCAGTGAAAATAATCAGTGCTTTGTTTCACTCGGATTGATTGTCAAACTTTAAACTTTCATTTGTTTTCTAAATTGAAAAAAGCCATTTTTGGATTGTTCTTAAATTGGCATTCTCCAATGAGAAGTTTGGCACTTCATGTTCTCTGCTAGGCTGCCCCTTCCTGTACTAGCTCAGAGTTATGCTCAGTCAGCTCTGCTCTGTATGGGAGAATGTTGAGAAACAATGCTGAGAATTATATGGGTATTGCAAACGCCAAAGTGAGATGGCTGCTTAAGATGAGGATACCAAAATGCAAAACAATTTAATGATTTATAGGTACATTTGTAAGACAACAAGGAAGGGTGATCGACCACACCCTTAACCAAGGATTAAGAGGCCCTGAAGAATATTTGGAACCTTTTTTTCCTGCTGAGCTCAGGTGTACTGGTCACCATCTGTGGCCATTGCAGTTGGGGGAGGTTGGCATTTTGATGATTAGACTTTGAAATATTTTATGGTTCCATAGACCCAGCACATCCTAACTTTCCGGCTCACTGACCAAACTTAGCAAGGCATTGTTAAGTCGTGGGTATCTTACAGTTTGGAACTCCTGGGTGAGGAAAACCAAACATCCCAACTGTCTCATAATAGTAAGAACAAAGAGCCTCTGCAGTCCCCACCATGGACATTGTGATTGTGCATGATGCACATATTCAAATTTAGAACAGGGAGATGCTTCAGCATTCTCTTGGGCCAATTGTTTTTCAGCATGCAGGGTTAGATGAAGAAGTATCTACGTATTTCCATTCTTCCAAATACCACGTTTGCGTAACGCTTAACTTTTCAATGTTTTTTTAGATCTTCTTTATTGAATGCATCCAAACTGGGGAAATACAGCAGATGGTGTTATGTCCATTTGACAGATGAGGAAACTGAGGCTCAAGAACTTGACTTGCCTGAGGTTATATCACACTTCTTTAGCAGAGACAGAAATAGGACCAAGGCCTCCTCATTTCAAACCTCAGCCAGGAGCCATGGGGAAGAGCAGGCAGTCGGTTTGCATCTTGGCTCTTCCATATGCCAGCATTGTGATTGGGCTGCTACTGAACTTCAAAGCCTCAGTTTTCTCATGTGTGAAATAGGGCTACCCCCTTCTCTTAGGGTTGTTAGGGTTAAAGGAAACTCTTGGATTTGCTGTTCAGACATATTAGCAATTTATTTAGAGAAGAACAGAGCAGGGACATGTGATGGTCTTCCATTACTGTGACATCAAATATCTGAATTCTGACCACCTCGCAGGGAATTTGGATTCTAATTTGCCACCAGTGCAGGTAGCACAATTATGATTGTGATCACAATGGTGTGATCATGGCTCACTGCAACCTCAACCTCCCAGGCTCAAGCAATCCTCCTGCCTCAGCTTCCCAAGTAGTTGGGACTACAGGTGCATGCCACCACACCCAGTTAATTTTTGTCTTTTTTTGTAGGGATGGGGTGTCACTATTGTTGCCCAGACTGGTCTTGAACTCCATTCCACCATTATGATAGCACATAATTCTTGTGTGCTAGAAGCCATCTCCCCTAACCTACTCTCAAAATCCATCACAGGTACTAACACTGACACAGATCTGCTGTGGTAAACTTGGTTGTCTTTTTTGTGCTGGGGAGGGTTTCTTCTGAAATGTGAGCAGCTGGACTCTCACTCCTGCCCCTCTGTCTTTGAATCAGAGAGCAGCTTTACCTCTTGGCTTCTTAGCAGATTTATTCTTAAGCAATATTAAAAGTATTATTGCTTCTTGTTTGAATCTCCTGCTTTCCCCATTCAAAAATAAAACAATTCCCCTAAAGGGGAGAGGTTCTGTCATCTCCCTACTTGGGGGCTGAGATATGTTGCAGAAAATAAAATTCTCTGAGCTCTTTGGGCCAATTGTTTCTTAGATTTTAATACCTTACCATGTTGTCTGTGCAGTTTTTAAAAGCACGGCATTACACACATACCCAGCAGCATTTGATGATGAAAGCCTCCAATTTCAAGGTAAGATAGTAGTATCGAGTTGTACAAAATGGTTAGTCAGCCTACTTACTAACTCAACTCTGGAGCAAGCTGCTTAATTTTTCAAAGCTACCTGTAAAATGAGAATAAGAAGAGCTGCCTCACAAAATTGTTACCAAGAGAATAGGATCACAGTAAGAACTCAATTGTTAATTTCCTTAAAAAAAAAATATCCAGCTGGGGCTTGGTGGCTCATGCCTGTAATTGCAGCACTTTAGGAGGCCGAGGTAAAAGGATTACTAAATTCAGGAGTTCAAGACACCCCTGGACAAACTCTTGGGCAATGTAGTGAAACCCCATCCCTACAAAATAAAGACAAAAATTAACTGGGTATGGTGGCATTCACTTGTATGAAGTCCCAACTACTTGGGAGGCTGAGGCGGGAGGATTGCTTGAGCCTAGGAGGTTGAGGTTGCAGTGAGCCATGATCACACCATTGTACTCCAACCTAAGTCCAGAGAGAGAACCTGTCTCAACAAAATGAATGAATGAATACATAAAAGCTATTGGAAGGAAATGAAAAACCTAGAATAACTATTTACTTTCTTCTGTTTCATGGTACTACTTCCTGAGAGAATAGACATTTTCAGGCTCCCAAGTAATTAAAAATGAATGAAGATGCTGGTTTAGAGTGGTTGCATTTGTTCATCGGCAGAACTAAGAAATGGAGAGGTTCTTCCATAGCTAGACTGTGTGGCTAAACATAGCATTGCCATGACTTAAAATTTTTTCTTATCCATTGTAGAAAGCTTAGAAAATACAGAAATGCAAAGAAAAGAAAAGAAATTTCATTTACAACCTTACTCTATAGAAGTAAGACATTTTGGTGTCTTTGCTTTCTCTCTCTTTTTAACTTAGATTTGTGTGTGAAATAGACCATGACTACAAAAGTGCATGGAACATATATGTATGAATTAAGGAATACTAAATATATGGGTACCACTTTCCAATTTAAGAGCTAGCATATTGCTAGTTTCTATGAGCCCATTTGTGCCTGGCTCTTCCATCTATTTTTTTTTCTAGAATCAAGTGAGTTCTGTTTATGTAGTTTCATATGGTAATTTTGTTCTTGCTGTATCATAAGCATTTTTCAATAACATCATCATTTTTGGTTGTTTTCTTATCTTTGGAGCTTAACGTAACTACAGATCATGGAATAGCCTTTCAGGTACCGTGCCTTATATATTCATTTAATTTCACAACACGCTGTGAGCTGCAATAGCTCCCCATTTTACAGATGTGAAACCTACTTTCAGAATGTTTAAGTAAATTGTCTTGGTGACAGAATATGCCAAAGAACTGAGATTAGAATCCAAGTCTATGTTTCCAAAATCCTTGCCATTTCTACCACTGACAGGCTGACTTTATGGGCTGTATGTTGGAGGCACCATGTACATTTAAGGAATTGACCACTAAATGTGATGATGACATTGTGGGATAACCCTTATGATAAAGTAGGAACAAAAACACAGTCTGAAACTACTAAAACAGAAATGTAATATTTCTGCCTAATTCTAAACAAGAATAACACATGACTAGGGTCTAGTTTTTAAGTGGTACTGGTGCCAGAAAAATCCAAATGAAGACAGACTTCCACAAGAAATGTGGAAAAAAGAAAATAATTTCTTGGCTGGGTACAGTGACTCATGCTTGTAATCCTAGCCCTTTGGGAAGCTGGGGTAGGAGGATCACTTGAGCACAGAAGTTCAAGACCAGCCTGGGCAACATAGTGAGACCCCCATCTCTATTTTTAATTTTAAAAGAATATTAACAATAATAAACTACAAAGAAAAACAATTTCTTGATAATCTGAACAGTATTGCATGCATCTGCTTTTATTTGGAGAGTCTATAGTGTTGGGTTGTCTAGTCTTCCCCCTTATCCTCCCTTAATTCCCCACCTCCCTGCCACCCCCATGCCGCTGCGAAGTGAAGTCTGGGCTTTTATGTTCTAAGTAGCCTCCTGCTGCATTTTCTTTTCTATTTTTTTGAGACAGAGTTTCCCTCTTGTCACCCAGGCTGGAGGGCAATGGCAAATCTCGGCTCAATGCAACCTTCGCCTCCCAGGTTCAAGCGATTTTCCTTCCTCAGCCTCCCAAGTAGCTGGGATCACAGGCATATGCAATCATACCTGGCTAATTTTGTATTTTTATTAGAGGTGGGGTTTCACCATGTTGGCAAGGCTGGTCTCAAACTCCTGATGCCAGGTAAGCCACCGCGCCCGGCCCCTGCTGCATTTTCTACAGTTGTACAGTTGTGCATCTGTGATTGTGCTATAACCTGGGAGGAAGCCACACTCCTCCTCTGCTTTGCCCATGAAGACGTGGCCCTGTTAGGTCTAGAAGACTAAAATGGTTGCAATGGTTGCTGTGGCAGCTGCAATGCCAAGCTGAAAGCTGACTAGAAAGTCGCCTGCTCATCTGTGGAAAGAGAGGAGACTCCATTTGGCACAGATACAGTTGCTCATTATATTCTGCAGGTAAAGTCACTGTGGCATCCTTGGGCACATTCTGCAAACTCAAAGATGTGTAGAGAATTGGGAGGTGAATGAAAGGCTGTGAAAGGTGAATAAAAGGCTTTTAGGTGGAAGTATGGCTGAGTAAGTTTAGTGAGATAGTAGTGGTTAACCTCATGAAAGTATTCATTAATATAAGCATCACCTTCAATTTTGCCAGTGTTTTTTGGGGAATATGAAAATTTACTGCCTGTGACCAGTGAATAGTAAAACACTACTGGGATTTTTTCAAATGGCCATTAAATGGCAATAGCGACCACCGCTTGCTGAGGGACAATAAAAGGAGTGGAGGAAGGCAGTCAGTCCCTTTGGGTCTGTTTGAATTCTTACACTGTAGGCGTCCAACATAAATAATGCTGTCATTGGTTTTAGTTCAGTTAATCATGCCTGAATTAAAATAGATTTTTTAAAACTGTGATTGTGGGAGTAGAGCAATGTAAAATAGTTTTATGTGGCCCTACTTCATTTCTAAAGTATAAAACAATTTGTATCCAAAGAAGAGAATTTAAAAATATTTATATTTAATACAGAGTCTTACTCTGTTGCCCATGCTGGAGTGCAGTAGTACAATCATAGCTCACTGTAGCCTGGAATTCCTGGGCTCAAGTGATCCTCCCACCTCAGCCTCCCACGTAGCTAGGACTATAGGTGTGCACCACCATAGCTAGCTATCTTTTTTTTATTATTCTTGTTAGAGACAGAGGGTTCACTTTATGTTGCCCAGGCTGGTCTTGAACTCCTGGACTCAAGTGATCCTCCTTGCCTCAGCCTCCCAAAGTGCTAGGATTATAGGCATGAGCCACCATGCTCAACCTCAAAACATTTTCTTATGAAAGGTTACTCCTGAAAGCAATAAATCTAATGTAAAGTTCAGATTGACTTTTTAATTATCTTTATTTTAAAATTTTGCTTTTTAATTTTCTAATTTACTTTCATTGTGGTATAGATTGAGTTTTGATGCTATGCCTTTGTGTGTGTGTGTGTGTGTATGTGTGTGTGTGTTTGTGTGTGTGTGTATACGTGTGTGTGTGTGGTCTTAGAAAGGAACTCTCAGGTTACTTTTCTTTCAAGCTAGACTGATACTCATTTGTGGAGTACAGGTATTCTTCTGTTGGTTGGTGCTGTTTGGCAGTGTCTACATAGAACCTTGGGTCTCACAAACTTGACCAGATTGTTGGGTACTTTTCAAACACCCTGCTAAAGCTTCTGAATCCCTGAGTGATCAAAGCTGGCACTGACTTTGGCAGTGGCCTTGACTTTTAGAGCATAGCGTGCTGACAAAGAGGAGCTTGCTCCCTCCAAACAGTAATAGGATAATGTCCAGGGATCAGTGAATGTGTTCCTTTCACTCAATACTCTGCACCTTCCATTTCTTCAGCCTTCTGCCACCTTCTCCTGTTCCACACCTCTTGTCCCGGTGGTGAGGGAGCAGGCAGAGTCTTTGGATACAGCTCAGCTAAGTGCCTTCAAAGGCAGAGCAGGGGAACTAGTAACCGGGGTTGTCTACTTGTAAGGATTTTCTGCCTTCCTTATTCTTCTGCTTACTACTATTTTACTGCCACTCTCCCTCCATTTGTGTTACTCTGTATAATCAACATCGAAACGCTAAAGTCCTGGGCTTGCTTCTTGTCAGTCTGTACTGTCTCTTTGTGGTGTAGATGGATGCAGGTGAGATTTCCTGACAACTTCCAAATGCGTAGCTCCAGCCCAGGCCGCCTCTGTGAGCCCCAGATCTGTGTGTGTGATTGCAAACTCAGTGTTCTCTGCTACTGTGTACTATTTCAAACTTTAAATGTTTAACTCTAAGCTCATTATTTTGTAATCCTCCCTCCTACCTATATCCCTTCCCCCAACAACAAAATAACATATTTGGTCTCCTTCATGTCCTCATCATGTAAAGGACACAGTTATCCACTTAACTTTGCGAACTGGGAGTTAATACCATAATCTCTTGCTCTCCCTCTGTGTTCAGTAGTCCCTTCATTTTATCAGTTTAGATTCTTAAATCTCTGTCCTTAACGTGGCTCTGAAAGCCCAGCATGATCTAGCCCTTTCTGCCCCACTTAGGTGGACCCTCCCCACCTTAGAGCCCTCACATCAGCCCCCACTTGCTGAAATCCACCCCACTGTTCAACATCCTTCTGGTTTCATGTTCAAAGGTCATGTCTTCAGGGGAACCTTCCCTCGATGCTCAAATGAGGTCAGTGTCTAAGAGGGGCCCTCACAAGGTGAGCATTTGACAAGTGTTTATCTGGTGAAGGAATGAATGTATGAATGAGTACGTGAATGAATGTAGGCACTGTGCCAAGCAATTTGTACACATCTCATTTAATCCAGGAAACCATTTAAATTGCAAGACACAGTTGGGGAGTCAACCCAGAGCTGAGGCAACACCCAAGCCCAGGCTCTCTGTGCTCCTGCCACTGGCTTCCTTGAGGGAGAGACAGTTGCTGCTGTTAGATTTTATTAATAAAAATCTGTGATAATACAGGGAGAAAGGAGCAGGACTTCTTCTAGTAGAGAAATTAGAGAGACATTGAAGAGCCTTGCATTTTACTGATACTAATTTCTTTAGGGTCATTTCTTTAAGGAAGAAAAAAATCATCTTAAGCAATAAGCTTGGGGAGTTGTAGAGCTGGATGAGAAGTTTTGCTGCCAACCTCTAAGTGACATTCCAGGTCCACTTTCCACTGCTTCTGAGGAGGCCTGTCAGAGCTTTGCAGGTATATTCCTCATCTCCTGGTTTGTAGTTCTTATTTAAACTGCTTCAGCTCTTTTCCTGTCTACCATTTTGGTTCTTGTCTTTTTAGACCCTATTTATTTGTTCTGGAAACTTTTATTGAGCACCCATTATGTTCCGGGCACTAGGCTGGTTGTCCACCTTTATCCCTGTTCTTGGTAAGCATCTCCTTATCATTGCCCCTCTCCTCAGCAGCCCCTACAATTCCACAGGAACTGTCATTCATTATGTAATAAGGTCTTGACTATAAACAGGTGCGGAGCCTTATGATTTTAGTTCAGCATTAATTGGGCACTTTCTGTGTAGCAGATTCTGTGCTATGTTTGGAAGTTTAAGAAGAGACACACACTGTGCCTTGAAATCTGTTTATACTACCATCAACCGTACAAGAATGGGCAGATGAACAGTGTGAAGTCAGAAAGTATCCATAGTTTTCTGTGATCCATGAAAGCACTACAGGTTTTCAAGCTCCTGTATAGCTCTGAGGCCTTGATCTAATCGTAGGTCAAACAATGTACAGAAAGTAACCCAAGAGAGCTACTTGAGGGCAGGAGAAAGGGACTGGGCTATTTCCCCTGTCTCTATCACCTTATTCTACATTCTCATACCCTATCTAAATACTAGTTCATTGCCAGTAAGCTTCTTTCTTCCAATGTGTGAAAACGTTAGCATTTAGTGGACAATCCCCAAATACTACTGTCTTTTCCCCGATAGCAGAGTCATGTATTTATGTCAAAGTTGAAGTTAATGGGAAAAATATTGACCAATGAGCACAAATCTATTCATCCTATTTAGGTTTGACCTAACAGTTAAGACAACTGGACTCCAAAACAGACAGTAACAGTGGTCTCCACAATCAAAAGTGAAAAGGAAATATTAGAACATATACTCTTCTAATTTATTGCCTCAAAAACAATTTTTTGCTTTATACAAAAATGTAGACAATATTCTGGAACCAGCAAGTGATTATAGCAAGATTGCAATGTAAAGATTAATACATAAGTAAATCACATTCCTATATATTAGCAAGGAACAAGTAGAATTTGAAATGAAAATACAGCACATTTGCATCAGCACCCCCAAAAATGAAATAGGTATAAGTCTAACAAAACATGTACAGTATCTATGTGAAGAAAACTGCAAAACTCCAAAAGAAATAAAAGAGAAACTAAATACATGGAGAGAGATTTCACATTCACAGGTAGGAACACTCCATGTTGTCACGGTATCAGTTCTTCCCAACTTGATTTATAGGTCCAGTGCAATACCAATCCCAGCACATAACTGTGGATATTGACAAGTGGATTCTAAAGTTTATAGATAGAGGCAAAGACCCAGAATAGCCAATACACTGTTGAAGGAGAAGAGCAGAGTTGGAGAACTGATACGATCTAATGTTAAGGCTTACTATAAATCTACAGTAATAAAGACAGTGTGGCATTGGTGAGGAATAGATAAATAGGTCAATGGAATGAAATAGGGAGCCCAGAAATAGACCTACATCAATATAGTCAACTGATCTTTGATGAAGGAGCAAAGGTGACACAAAGGAGAAAAGATAGTTTTTTTCAACAAATGGTGCTGGCACAACTGGAATCCATATGCACAAAAATGAACCCAGACCAGACCTTACACGCATCGCAAAAATTAATATAAAATGACAAGACCTAAAAGTAAAATGCAAAACTCTAAAACTCCTAGATATTGTACATGTTTTGTTAGATTTATAATAGAACATCTATTATACATGGCTGTAGGTTTGGCATTGACTTTACATACAATACCAAAGACATGATCTGTGAAAGAAAGAATTGATAAGCTGGACTTAAATTAAAATTAAGAATTTCTGTTCTGTGAAAGGCCATGTCAAGAGAATGAAAAGACAAGCCATAGACTGGGAGAAAATATTTGCAAAAAGACATCTCTGATAAAAGACTGTTATTCAAAATATACAAATAATTCTTAAAACTAAACAATAAGAAAACAATCTGATTAAAAATTGAGCCAAAGATGTGAATGGGGCTGGGTGCAGTGGCTCACACCTGAAATCCCAGCACTTTGGGAAGCTGAGGTGGGTGGATCTCTTGAGTTCAGGAGTTAAAGAGCAGCCTGGGCGACATGGTGAAACCTCATCTCTATTAAATATATATATAAATTAGCTGGGCATGGTGGTGCATGCCTATAATCCCAGCTACTCAGGAGGCTGAGGCATGAGAATCGCTTGAACCAGGAGAGCCAAGATTGCACCACTGCACTCCAGCCTATATGACAGAGACAGACTCCCATCTCAAAAAAATATACAGATGGCAAATAAGTATATGAAAAGATGCTCAATATCATAGGCCATTAGGGAATTACATATTAAAACAGCAATAAGGTATCAGTATATACCTCTTAGAATGGCCTTTATGATAGGCTGGTACAGAGGGTGGTTTCCAGAACCCCTCTGAAAACCAAAGACCAAGTATTAGAATTTAGTAAAGATTAGGCCAGGATTGGTGGCTGATACCCATAATCCCAGCACTTTGGGAGGCTGAGGCAGTAGAATTGCTGGAGCCCAGGAGTTTGAAACCAGCCTGGGCAACATACTGTGACCCTGTCTCTGTTTAACAACAACAACAACAATCAAGTGAGAGGCATGCAAATTTATAGGAAAAATACCAAATAGTGGTCTAGTATTATGTGGACAAAGAACAGGAGTAGCCAATTCACAAAAAAAAAGCAAAACTAAAAACTTCCAGCTTGTTCAGTTCCACAAAATGACAAAACCATGCTGTGCCTTTTTCTACCTTTTAGTAAAAGCACAAACATAAGCATGTGTACAGCCCCCACGTGTACCCACTGTTTTAAGTATCCTGATCCTCTTGGGGAACTAGGTTTACCATGCTGATGACAGTGTGCTCTGGGGGAACCCTTTTGGTAAACAGTTTGGCTGTGTGTGTGTGTGTGTGTGTGTGTGTGTGTGTGTGTGTCTCTTAGGACAGAACATGAGAAAAATATCCATAGTACTTTGTCCATAGTAGGTAGTCACCCTCTCCGACCTAAGGGTGTACCTGCGGCAGAATGAATAATAAAACTTTCTTACCACCCAACATTTCTTAAGAGCTGCTAATAGTTTTCCATATCTTAAAATTATGAAAAGCAGTATTTAAAGAGCTCCTTTTTCACGTTGAATAGATTTAAATGATTGTCTTTCTTTTTTTTTTTTTTGAGATGGAGTCTTGCTCTGTCACCCAGGCTGGAGTGCAGTGGCACAATCTCAGCTCACTGCAACCTCCGCCTTCTGGGTTCAAGCAATTCTCCTGCTTCAGCCTCCCAATTGGCTAAGATTACAGGTGTCTACCACCATGCTCAGCTAGTTTTTTTTTGTTTGTTTGTTTGTTTTGTATTTTTAATAGAGAAGGGGTTTCACCATCTTGGCCAGACTGGTCTCAAACTCTTGACCTCCTGATTCACCTGCCTCGGCCTCCCAAAGTGCTGGGATTACAGGCGTGAGCTACCACGCCCGGCCTTTTTTTGTTTGTTTTTGAGACAGTCTCTCTCTGTCACCCAAGCTGGAGTGCAATGGCTTAATGTTGGCTCACTGCAACCTCCTTCTCCCAGGTTCAAGCAATTCTCCAGCTTCAGCCTCCTGAGTAGCTGGGATTACAGGCACCCACCACCATGCCAGGCTAATTTTTATATTTTTAGTAGAGAATGAGTTTTGCCATGTTGGCCAGGCTGGTCTCAAACTCCTGACCTCAGGTGATCCACTCGCCTTGGCCTCCGAAAGTGCTGGAATTACAGGTGGGAGCCACCATGCCCAGCCTAATTCTCATTTTTTTAACCTTATTGAATGTTATTAGATCATTAAGAAAGTTTTCCAATGCAGTATCAGCAGCCTCAGTAAAAACATGTCTTTCTTGGAGGATGCGGCAAAGATGGAGCTGCCTGCGGAGGAGCACTATGCAGGGCCTATGCAGGTGGTGGGTGGGGTGCCTGAGGGTCCCAGGCCAGGCAGCAGCTCACAGGGCAGCAGAATCCACTCAGGCTGCATCTCCCATGGGGCTCATTTAGCCGCTGCCATCTGTGCTGGACCTCGCCAAGGTATAGAGCCTCATGAACACGCTCCAGAAGGACCAAGACAGTGTGCCTCCCATCAACGTCCTCTAGAGCAAAGGGGCCCAGGGATGTGACTACTTCTACTCCTTTGGGGGCTGCCACCACTAAACAGCCTACCAACAACTGCAGCTAGAGACTGCCAAGCTTGTCCAGTGCAGCCTCTTGGACCTAAGGGTTTACCTGGGGGAACTCACACCAGACTTGCAGTAGCCACCTCCTTGGCACCTGCCCCTACCTTCAAGAGCCCAGAAGACACACCTGGCCTCTAGCGGGCTGGGCCTTGCAGAAGGAATAGCAAGGATGCATTATTTTTGCACCTGGGGAGAGGGTCTCACTCTGGGCACCCCTCTTGCCAGTTGCAAGGCCTTGGACTCATGCTAAACAGTGTGGGAGCCTCAGTTCCCATCTCTGTGACAGTAAGATCATGGCCTTACCCCTGAAGCATTTTTGAGAGGATGAAATGAGAACGGAGATGGGCTCGGAGAGCCATATGCTGCTGGCTCCAACTTCCCGGGGCAAGGATCCTTCTGCATATTTGTCTTCATGTAAACAATTATACGGACTACATTCCGCTGCAAGTAAAGGAAAACCTTGGTTGCAATGTTTTCAACAAACAGAAGTTTGTTTTTCCACATAGCATTAATTCCAGAGATGGGTGGCTAATGGTATTCGTTCAACAGCTCCGTGATGATAGGGGTGACATCTCTGAGATTCTTTTGCCTTGTTCTCGTTTTCTTGTTACTTCATGGTCACAAGGTGGCTGCCACATCTCCAAGAATTATGTCTGTGTTCAAGGACAGAAGGAGTCGGGGAAGAAGCAGGGCCAGTGGACCTGTCAACTTCTATCAGAAAGTGAAACTTCTGTCAGAGGTCTGTTTCCTACTCTCTCCCCCTGCAGATTTTCACTTTGATGCCCTTGGCCTGTGCTAGCTACTGCTGCACCCCCAGCTGTGAAAAAAGCTAAGACAGTAGGGAATAGAGTTGTATTGGTTGAGTAGACCAATCATGTTCCATCTGCTGAGACTGGTACACTGCCTCCTGATATAAAACTGAAATCCCATTTAAACAAAAAGAGGAAGTGTCTTTCTTAAGTGAGTTTATGCAGACAATTGGCATATAGCCCTTTCATCAAAATCCTTAGGTCAAGATTATATTTTATTGCAGATAATCACCAGGGTACTTTGGAGATGGATTCTAATTCCTACTCTCATATTGCATTAACAGGGAAATTGAGAGATGGGAGTGTGTCAGAGTTTGAAAGACAAACTATTTGAAGACAGAAAATTTACTGGAACTTGATTATTAGCCAAAGTACAGAATTTGCTATTAAAGAAGAGGATCTATAATCCTACCCCCAGAAGTTACTGGGGCATCCAAAAACAGAGATTGTAGGACAGATTGAAACTCAGACTTTGTAGAAGGCTTTTGTATGTTGAGAGGGAAAATTTAAAACCTTAGGAGTCTTGGGGGCGTCACACATTCATGATCCTTCTCTGCACCAAGTTTACACATGCTAACCTTTCTGCTTTAGTAGCTAAACTTTTGATTCCCTGAAATCAAAACCTTTAGTTGTTTTCTTTATTGGTGACCTTTAGAAGATAACTTGGGCTTATTGGTGTCAGTCTGTAAAGAAACCAGACTCTGAAGTGTGATGTTATCTATTGAATTAGGCAGGGGAAAAGCTAATTAGTACCGCAGTGAGACTGGAGTGCTTCTCAGATGTTACCTAGTGGCAACTGAGAATGTGGAAGTTTACTGGTCTTTAGACAGTCTATCAAATTACAATTTTCAGAAAACAGTATTTCCAATGACTGCAATGTTTTGCCTCTAATAACTATATACTATGTATGAGTTTTTAGAAATGTTACTTTGGAACTTTCATGGCCTTGGCTACTTTTAAATGCTTTTTCATTGGTAGAAATGTTTTTTCATTGGTAGAGGCATTTTCACTGCCTCCAGGTTCAAGCGATTCTCCTGCCTCCGACTCCTAAGTAGATGGGATTACAGGCGCCCAACAGAGATCATTACACATTACTAGTTATCATTTATTGTGTATTCCTTCTGTGCGAAGTACTGTGCTACAGAATTGGCATATTATCACAGCTAGTCCTTATAGCACTCCTTTGAGGAACATGGCATTTTCCCCAAAATATATTTTTAAGAACCCCTGAGATTTCAAAGATGAAGATCAGAGCTGGAAGAGAAAGTTCTGGGTCTGAACCAGGTCTGTCTGTCACCCAAACAGCACTCTTAATAGGGATGATGGTCTGGAACAGTGGTAAAATCTGGCGAAATTCAAACACTTAAGCTAGTTAGCGTATATGTATAAACTTCCTAGAATTCCTTACGACATTGAAGTGCAGTAACTTTCCATGTTTCACATAAGCCACAGAAATATTGATTTGCCACAGTGAAAAGTGGAAGCTTTTGGACCACCCAAAGAACCTAAGGCCAAAAAGGCTACATGCAGTATAATTCCAAGTACATGACATTGTGGAAAAGGTAAAGCTACAGAGACAGTAAAAGGATCAGCAGTTGCCAGGGACTAAGGGGAGGGAGGGATGAATAGGTGGAGCATGGAGGATTTTTAGGGACATGAAACTACTCTGGATGATACTGTCATAGTGGATTGCACATTTGTCAAAATACAGAATGGGCAATGCCATCAGTGACCCCTCACATGAACTATGGATTGTAATTATTAATAACATGGATATTGGCCTCATTGATTATAACTAATGCTCCACACTAATGCAAGACATTAATGGGTAGAGGTGATGGGCTATATGGGAATCCTGTACTTTTCCTTTAATTTTGCTGTGAACCTAAAACTGCTCAAAAGTCTATTGGTTGCTTTTTTTTTTTTTTTCCTGAGACGGAGTCTTTCTCTGTCACCCGAGTGCCGTAGCATGATGATCTCAGCTCACTGCAACCTCTGCCTCCTGGTTCGAGCAATTCTCCTACCTCAGACTCCTGAATAGGTGGGATTACAGGAGTCCACCACCACACCAGGCTAATTTTTGTATTTTTAATACAGACGGGGTTTCACCATGTTGGCCAGGCAGGTCTTGAACTCCTGACCTCAAGTGATCCATCCCCTTCTGCCTTCCAGAGTGCTGGGATTACAGGCAGGATTCTCTTAATTTTTAAAATTACTGACCCCAGGCCCTAAGACATCAGTCATGTTAAAAATTCCACTGCTCTTCATGGCACACTTGATTTTTTGCTAGCTCTGTGGATGAGCTTTTCCTTCTTTGTTTTCTCTATCCCTTTCCAGTTGCCAGCATGCTAGCTGCTTACATTTGTTGTACCCACTCCCAGCCTGTCCTGCCTCCTGCCATCAGATTAATCTTCCTGAAATGTAGTCCTGATTCTATCATTCCCATGGTAAAAAACCTTTGTTCATGCTACTCTCCTGCCTTGGTTTCTCCCCATCACCTGCATCATGTGGTCTGTCCTCTCTGAAATCTTGTTAGAAGCAGGCACTGAAATCAGAAGAGACCTCTATCATAGTATGTTGTTTATAACTTGTTGACATTTGTTCAGACACTCTTGTTTTAAACATCACATTGTACTTGTCTCCCCGTCCCCCTCAATTGGACTGTAAGTTGCCTGATGTTTAAGACTAAGACTGTTTTCCCTCCAACGTGGTTTTTGAGTCACCTGGAGTGATTTTAACACAGTGGGCCCTTGAAAAATGCATTCAGCTGAATTCAGTGTGTCTGTGTTCTCAGTCTATCCAGAGCTCTGCTATTAGGTGAAATGGAAGAGAAACTCACTGCCTATAAGACTGTTATTGTGATGTACAGTGCAATAGCTGAGACGTTTCTGACATTAGAATGCTGTCGTTTATTGGTATTTGATCACTGGCACATTATATCTGGGATTTATAGCCCTACTTTGACTGCTCTACTATGTCTTAGATGAAGAGTTTAGATTGGTATTAACATTTTATACACATAAATTTTTTTTCTAGTGCCGTGACTCGGATGGTATTAACATTTTTTAACCAGTATTTTTAAAACAGTCAAACATCTGTACACGTGCAAAAGAAGGGCATGTGCTTATCATGCTCATTCACATACTTACCGTGCTTGTTAAATGATAAAGGGTTGGCTTTACCTATTTTTTCTATTTGAAGATTGAAAATATTTAAATGATGCTGTTGTTTTGATCACTGTTTTACATTCTTTGAAGATTGAGGAATCTGGTGAATATTTTGTTAAGCAATTTTCCTTCTGGAGTTTTCTTTTTAACCTTTTGTGGCTTAATTCCAGTAAAAGATTTTCAAGTAAGTGAAAATGAGTTGCACAAATTCTTTAGGTCTTTTTCTTTATCCTAAGTAAAAAGGGAGATGAAATAGAAATATTTAGTAGCTCAGTTATTGCCTCTGACATTTAAGAGTTCAGCTTGAGGGAAAATAGTTGACTTGAAAGAATATGGCTTAAGGACAGAGGTGAGAAGGAGATAAAGAAGAGCATCCATAGGAACAAATTTCTCTTTACTTGCTTTAAAAATTGTTTAAGTAAAGCACATTTCACTGAGTTGAATTTCAGCTTGAGAGATGTCCAGATGTGAAATGGCAGAACTCCAAACACTGAATATGCTGTGCTTTTAGAAAAAGAGAGTCGTTTTTTGTTTTGTTTTCTTTTGTTTCTTTAAAAATGAAGGTCAAGAGAAATATCTGCAAGAAAGTCAGAAGTGAAGTTAGAAACATAAATGTCCTCATTGAGGAACAAGGAGGTGATCTTTTCTTTTTCTTTTTCTTTTCTTTTCTTTCTTTTTTTTTTTTTTTTTATTTGATACAGAGTCTTATTCTGTTACCCAGGCTGGAGTACAGTGGTGAGATCATGGCTCACTGCAGCCTTGACCTCCCAGGCTCAAGCATTTGTCCCACTTCAGCCTCTTGAGCAGCTGGGACTACGCATGTGCCACCATGTCTGGCAAATTTATTTTTGTGTTTGTTTGGTTGGTTGTGTTTTGTTTTTTTGTGTTTTGTTTGTTTGTTTGTTTTGGTTTGTTTTGCAGAGATAGGGTTTTGCCATGTTGTCCAGGCCATCTAGAACTCCTGGGCTTAAGCCATCCTCCTGCCTCAGTCTCCCAGAGTTCTGAGATTACAGGCATGAGCTACTATACACAGCCAGGGATGATCTTTTTAAAAGGAAGTGTAGTTTAATTATAACATGCAGGGCATAGGCTTAAGATTTGAGTTGACTATAAATAATATAAATATATAATGCCATGTGGCTGCCTGAACCATTCTTAAAATATTAGGTTGTTTCAGTATGCTTTATTGTTTTGAAGAAAGATAAGCATCCTATTAAGATTTCAGGTGACATACTTTTTAAGCTTTTGTATTTGTTTCACTTATAAAAATCATAAAGCTATAACAAAACAAGTCAACTTGTGATGTTTGTCTTCTAACAATAGCTGATGGCATATTTTTTCAGCTTCATACTGGATTATAGTTGAATTAAAAGTTATTTCTTAATTCTCCAGGATAATGGAATCATTAATTAGTCAAAGAAACTCCGAATATAAGGAAATTTAGAGAAAAGGTGTGTTTGAGCATGTGTGTGTGTTGGGGGAGGGGGTTGCCAGAATATGTGATGGAAACTTATTTAAAGAATTCCTAGTGCTTTAAGTAGAGCAGAAAATAGTCACAGATGTTAACTGATAATTGGACATTGGTCTTTGAAAGTTTTTTTCTTTGCAAGTGATGTGCTCTATGGAGAAGAAAGGTATATGTTCACTTCTGCATATCTGCTTGCTGGCTCCAGAATAGTTGCTATCTTAACTTGAAAAGTTTTATTTTTCATGCCAGAAAACATCATATTTTAAAAATTGATAAAGGCACTTCATTTGTAAATACTCATTTTAAAATAATATATCTAGAAGGCAAGGTAGTGGCCCCTTTCCTGTCAGTGTGGAGCTCCAAAGCAGCTGAAGGTAGAAATTAAAAGTTGGCAAGAGAGCTTGCAAAAGAAAACCAGCAGCCAGAAACCAACTACTGGTGGTCAGTAGGAATTCTCATGGTCTGCTCAATCTGCCAAGGAAGATAAAATACATTTTTTCCCCTGAGTCAGGTTAACACTTTAAGAATGAAAGAAAGTACATTCAGCATCTCATATGCCATAATTCAAAATATTTTTTTCTTTATATATCATCAGATACACACATGCACACACAGGCAAATATGAATCGTCCATGGGATGTGATCTCAGGGAGATAAGTACCAACTCATGTGCTCCTTTTAAACCCACTCACCATTGTCCCAATTTTTGTTCCTTCTAACTGCATTCAGCTCTTCAATTCATAATCATAAAGAATCATGCAAATAACAGTAATGGATTTACCTAGTTTTACATGTAATGTTCTATTTCTAGAACTGCTGAAAATGTTAAGTAGCATGGAGATGCTTGCTGTAGTTTCAGTTACTCATGAGTATGAATTGGGAGGATCGCTTGAGGTTGAGGCTGCAGTGACAAAAAGAGAACTTGTCTCACAAAAAAAAAAAAAGTGTGGTGGAGGGGAGTATATAAAGAAAACACTGTAAAGCAGAAGTTTTTTATTTTTTATTACTTCATTGGAGGAGTTGGGAATTGGGAAGAGAGTTGGGTAGCAACAACTAGAAGTTAGATCCATCACATACAAGTATGCAGTTGTTGAATTGCATCCTTTGCCAGAAAATAAGCTGTTGTAAGGGTTAAATAAAAACGTATCTAAAGCACCTATTTTAGAGTAGGAACTCACTAAGATGATAGGGCTGCTACTCTTATAAGGGGACTGTATTAGTCCATTTTCACACTGCTGATAAAGACATACCCAAGACTGGGAAGTTTACAAAAGAAAGATGTTTATTTTATTTTATTTTATTTTATTTTTGAGACAGAGTCTGGGTCTGTTACCCAGGCTGGAATACAGTGTCGTGATCTCAGCTCACTGCAACCTCCACCTCCTGGGTTCAAGATATCCTCCTTCCTCAGCCCCCCAAGTAGCTGGGACCACAGGTATATACCACCATGCCCAGCTAATTTTTTTGTCTTTTTTAATAGAGACTAGATTTCACCATGTTGGCCAGGTTAGTCTTGAACTCCTGACTTTAGGTGATCCACCCACCTCAGTCTCCCAAAGTGCTGGAATTACAGGTGTGAGCCACCACATCTGGCCCAAGAAAGATGTTTAATTGGACTTATACTTCCATGTGGCTGGGGAAGCCTCCCAATCACCGCAGAAGGCAAGGAGAAGCAAGTCACATCTTACATTGATGGCAGCAGGCACAGATAGAGAGCTTGTGCAGGGGAACTCCTCCTTTTAAAACCATCAGATCTCATGAGACTTATTCATTATCATAAGAACAGCACAGGAAACACTTGCCCCATGGTTCAATTATCTCCCACTTCCTCTTCCCACAACACGTGGGAATTCAAGATGAGCTTTTAGTGGGTACACAGCCAAACCATATCAGAGACATAAATGGAAGGAAGGATATAAATAAAATTTAGGATTTCAACTTTGATATATGTAAATAATGGCAGTTCTTCCGGCTGCTGCTTGGCAGTAATTGGACAGAGGTTATTTGCCCAAAGTTTCTTTGAATTTATCAGCTATTTGCCCAACACTATTGATGGAGTTGACAGGACCACTGAAGAGACTCACTTATAACATTTTCATCTGATTCCTAGTTTTAATAAGAAAAATTAAAGTTCTGCCAAAGAATTTGATACATTTAAATGTTACATTTAAATATGGTTAATAAAAAGAGCTTTTGGGTCCAGTGTTAAGGTTAGTCAATTAATGTGATACAGTTTCAAGTTTTTGGCTTGTGCATGCTTAAAACTTTGTGAGTCAAGTAATTTCTATTATAAATGTATTATATTAAAAATAAGATCTGCTCCCACACCAGAGAAGATGAGACAAGTTTACCATCCTAACAAACCCAACATAGATATGTTTCATATCGCTTTCCATCTCTTTTTTATTATTTTTCAAAGTTTACATACATGAATTCATTTTTTGGTTTAAAATTCCACAAGTTTTAACTTACGTATATGTTCCTGTTAATCACCACCACCACACTAAGAATCCTAAACTGCTACATCCTCCCTAAAATAGCCCTTGTGCTACTTCTTGGTAATCAAACACAACACTGTTCTACCCCAAACCCTTGGCAACTACTGATCTATAGTTTTGCTTTTTCTGGAATATCACGTGAATGAAATCATTAAGCATGTCATCTTTTTTTTTTTTTGAGACACAGTCTCACTCTGTCACCCAGGCTGGAGTGCAGTGGTACAATCTCAGCTCACTGTAACCTCTGCCTCCCAGGCTCAACCGATTCTCCTGCCTCAGCTCCTAAGTAAGTAGGATTACAGGCATATGACACCACATGTGGCTGATTGTTGTATTATTAGTAGAGACGGGGTTTCATCATATTGGTCAGGCTGGTCTCAAACTCCCGGCCTCATGATCTGCCCACCTCAGCCACCCAAAGTGCTGGGATTACAGGCATGAGCCACAGCATGTAATTTTTTTAAGACTAGCGGCCTTTATTCATTGTAGCGCATTTGAGATTTATCCATGTTGTGCGTAATATCCTTTCTATTACTGGATAGTATTGCCTTGGAGGGAGGTACCACAATTTGTTTGGAGGATATGTGGGATGTTTTCAGTTATTGGTGATGATTAATGGAGCTGTTACAGACATTCATATACAGAATTTTGTGTGAATATAGTTTTTTATTTCTATGGGATAAGTATCTAGTAGTACTGAATCATATGGAAGATATATGGTTAACTTTATAACAACTAGTCAAACCATTTTTCAGGATGGCTGTGCCATTTTGCATTCCTGCCAGCAATATATGCAAGTTCTATTTTTTCTGCATCCTCTTCGCACTTAATATTAAGCTTTTTGTTTTAGCCATTCTAACAGGTATGTGGTAGTATTTCAGTGTGGTTTATTATTTTACGTTTTTCTAATGATGATTATTTTAGCTATTTAAACCCTTTTGCCATTTCATATATAAGTTTTATTTGCTCATTTGGTAAACTATCTGCTTAAGTCTTTTGTCCATTTTTTTAAATGTGGCTTTTTTATTATTGAGTTCTGTGAGTTCTTCATATATTTGGATACAAGTTCTTTGTTGGACATCTAAAAAGCAAGTATTTTATTTTAGTCTATAGTTTACCTTTTTGCTCTTGTCAGGATCTTTCACAGAGCAAAAGTCTTTATTTCCAATAAGGTCCAATTTATCAATTTTTTTTCTTCAACGGTTTGTGCTTTTGGTGTCAAATCTAAAAACTCTGCCTGATCGAAAGTCACAAAGATTCCCTTGGTGTTTTTTTCCGAAGAGTTTTATGTTTTACATTTAGGTCTGTGACACGTTTTGAGTTAATTTTTATATAAGATGTAAGGTATAGGTTAAGGGGTTTTTTTTGATATGGATTTTTAATTATCTCAGCGTCACTTATTGAAAAGACTACTCCTTCTCCATTGAGTTGCCTTTATACCTTTATCAAAAATCAATTGACATTATTTGCATGGTTCTCTTTCTCAGCTCTCTTCCATTGGTCTATGTATCCATCCTTATCCAAACACTATAGTAAGACTTAAAACTGGGTAGTATGAGTACTCTAACTTTTGTTTTTTCAAAATCATAAATCATTTTAGCTGTTTAAATTCCTTTGCCATTTTTCATATAAAATTTATTATTGGCTTGTCTGTACCTTGAAAAAATTCTGCTGGGATTTTGATTGGAATTGTGTTAAATCTATAGATCACTTTGAAGAAAGTGACAACTGTGTTAAATCTTCAAGTCCATAAACATGGTGGGTCACTCCTTTTATCTAGGTTGTCTCTGACTTCTTTCATCAGTGTTTTGTAGTTTTTATCTCTCTTTAAAGTTGAAGCATCTATTGATTCTGATGTTTGAGGCTATTTTTTTTTTAGCCTTTCTTCCTAACAGAAATGTTTTCAGAATCTGATTTAAGTTTCTTTTACTGCAGTGGGTACACTAGAAAACATAATTATTTGTGCAGATCTCTGTCTTATTTAGTGCTGGAGCCAGGCTCTCAATGACAAATGGTCTCCTTTAATAAGGAAGTGACTGCGTGTACCAGTTCCATGGATCTAGCCACTTCTCAAATGACAGCAGACCAGAGAGCATACTCACGTCACTATTTCCTATTTCTCTCCACTTTATTTTCAGTTACAGTTTCTGTCTTTGGGGAAAAGCAGGCAAAATCTAATTTGTAATGGATAGAACTAGCTGTCCACTCAAACAATAGAAAACTGAGTCATAAATTCTGTCTTTATAAAACTCCTCCATACTTTTGGAAAATGACTCACTTTTAGGCAGTGTCTGCCATAGATATTTGCCAGAAAGTGATCTAACTTGGATAAGCTTGATGCTTTGTACAAGTTTCAGAGCCCCTGTAGCGAAGGCTCCTAGGAACCAGAGACCATCGTGTGCCTGTCCGTGTCCCAGAGCTTTCAGCCTGTCGACACACGTCACTAGCATTTTGGAATGTTCTGGTTCAGTTGCTCTTAGATGTTAGCTACTTCAGAACCACCTGGAGGGCTTGTTAGAACACAGATGAGTGTGTACCACCGCCAGAATCTCTAGTTCTATAGGTCTGGGGTGGACCTGAGAATTTACATTTTGAATATGTTCCAGGCATTACTGAGGCTGCTGGTTTGGGGCCTGCTTTGAGATCAGTTCCTCTAATTTCTGTGTTTGTGTCATTAAAAAGATCTGATAACTAAAAAAAAAATGGAACCAACAGAATCTCTATAAAATCTTACATGTTTACAGTTAAATCATTCTTACAAGTAATGAGATGGTATGGATTTGTTCTCAAGTTATTGGCTGCAAACAGGAACTTATCCACTAAGGAGTCCTGTCTGTAGCTGATGTGAGAGAGAAAACAAAGCTGGCTCACATTGCTTTCTGCCTTCTTCTTTTATATAACCAGGAGGGAGCATAACCCTATAATGTTTTTTTAAGGCGGAGTGTTGCTCTGTTGCCCAGTCTGGAGTACAGTGGCATGATCTCGTCTCACTGCAACCTCTGTCTCCCAAGTTCAAGCGATTCTCCTGTCTCAGCCTCCTGAGTAGCTGGGATTACAGGTGCCTGTCATCACACCCAGCTAGTTTTTGTGTTTTTAGTAGAGTTTGGGTTTTGCCATGTTGGCCAGGCTGGTTTCGAACTCTAGACCTCAAGTGATCCACCCACCTTGGCCTCCAAAAGTGCTGGGATTAGCGGCATAAACCACCGCACCTGGCCATTTAACAGCTTGTTATAGTCTCTTAAGATTGGGTCTCAAGTTCCATTCCCTACTTCAAGGAGATATAAGATGATTATATGTAGTTCTTTCATTTAGACATGCAAATTTTGTATGTTGACAGCAGACTTGAATGCTGAGAGAAGAATTCAGCAGCACTCAAAATGAATTACAGCATGATTGTGTACGATTCATTCTAAATGCTTACCATTTACTAAATGCTTTACTCCTATGTACCTTGATAGAGCAGAGATAGTATGGTAGAGAAAAAAGATCAATCATTAACCAAGGAAATCTGTTCTGTGTGCCTTTGACACTCAATGCAAGGGCCTTGAAAGTCACTTACTTTGAGTATCACTTTAGTCAAGAAATTGAAGAGTTTTTGAATACATCTTTTTAAGCTTCTTTTTGGCCTTGAGATTTTATGTTTTTATTTATTTCAGCCTATGTAAATGATCCCTTTTTCTTTCTTACCACCATCCATCCTCTTTACAAATTAAATGTCTTTTTGTAAAAGATCCTAATGTCAAAAGGAGAGGAAATGCAATCAGCAAACTCACAAATTTCCTTTCAGTCTTAATTTTTTTTTTTTTTTTTTTTTTTTTTGAGACTAGGTCTCACTCTTTTATTCCAGGCTGGAGTACAGTGGTGTGATCACAGCTCACTGCAGCCTCAACCTCCCAGGCTCAAGCAGTCCTCCCACTTCAGCCTCCCTAGTAGCTGGGACAAAGGCATGTACCACCACATTCTGCTAATTTTTAAAAAAAAACCTTTATAATGGGGAGAGTCTCTCTATGTTGCCCGGGCTGTTCTAGGCTCAAGCGATCCTCGCTCTTTGGCTTCCCAAATTGCTGGGATTACAACCATGAACCATCACCCCCAGCCTTAATTTTAAGTGGGAGAGGTTATTGAACCACACTGTATGCTGTGTTCATCAGGAATCTCACCATAACAAATTTTTGCTACCTGGGTTGAAAGAGGGAATTTGCATGTCTTTCTAAAATGCATGCATTTTTGTCTGCAGATGTCAAATAGGCAAGGCACAGCTGAATAAGACATGGAAATGTAGCTTGTTACAAGTATAGTGTGTGGAGGAGTTTCTAATCTCTTTCTGTCCAATCAGCTATGCAGTAAGAGCTCAGCTTTCATCCTCTAGCCCTGAATAGAATGGGGGAATCATCAGCAATCTATTCTGGAGTGTACATTTTTAAAGTGCTTTGAAGAGAAAAATTTTCATCAGTAAGTAGTGAAGAGCTCCTGATTAATAATCGCATTACTTTTAATTGGTTTAAATTGAGATGATTAGGAGAAAACAAAGATGGGGGAAGATTGAGGATTTTAGAGAGTTATTACATCCTGATTCGGGTGATACTTCCCCCCTTGGACACATTGTGAGCTTTATTTACATACATTTTGAGGCAGACAAGATCAGATAGATCCCAGGTGTCCATTACCCTGTGACCTTTACCTACACATGTAAGAAATCTTAAACTCAAGCAGGAACCTGTAGGCAACCTATCTAGGAGTCTATAAAGCTGGGACACATGCTCTGAGATGTGTGAGAGCCTTGTTGAGTCACTCTCTGTTAGGAGAAGGCCTCCATGTAAGGCAAAGGACAACCCAACCTATTCCCAAATTTACCTGTATGGCCCAGTCGGCTTTGGTCTTAATAATGCAAGGAATCAAACAGCCTCTGGTGTTGAATGAATTATGCTCTTTCTTACCCAAAAGCCTCACTTCTGACCTGCGCCTGATTTCCTGTGTATTGTTCATACATTTGATTTTTCAAGACTCTCTGAGGCTGGGCTAATTAGAATAGCCTGGTAAAGCCATTTGAAAGTTTTTTAATGATAACTTCAGAACTGTGGCAGGTTCCTCAAACCTGTGTTTGAGAATCAGTTAATACCAGTCCAGTGATGTACAAGCAAAAACTCTGATTATGGGAAAACAGAAGAGAAGGCAGTGTTGACTGTTCAAGCCACATGTCTGGGCATAATGGGGAGGCCATGATTTCTCACTGCTTTTGACATGAAACCACAAAGAAATTCTTTGTTAAGAATCAAAAAACATAGAGTTGAACAAGCCAAAGGAAGAAATGATATCATGGCCCAGTTGAATCAACTAAGATATTTTTATGTTAAAGAAATTCTTTAACCTTATAACTAGGGCATTCACATTCTTGTGTATATTGAATGGAAGATTCATCTGAAAAGAAAGTTCACATCAATAGACTTTGAAAGATTTAGGGAATATTTTGCAGTGCAAGACTTGTTTTTTAAAATCTGAAATGTATTTTTCCTTCCTACAAATCTTCTGTGTGTTTATAGTAACATCAAGACAATGACATCCTGCAATTGCACTAGAATGTATTACAAATGCATGCCTCGTGCCAATGTATTCAACAAGGAAGCTATCTTTTCCTCTGTCTTATTTTCATTGAGGAAACCCATGCCTATGCATTATGCATGCGAGTCTGGTGTGGTGTTTAAGTACGCTCCCATGGGACTGCCGCGAGACTGCTCTAAGTCTGGATTTGGGAGAGAGCTATGTCTTGGCATTTTCAAATATAAGAGAAGGAAGTTACCTGATACTCAGAGAATCTTGGCTGAAGCTTAGTATCCCTCTCTGGATTAGCTTACTGTTGTTTTATGATACATTTTTTGTTTTAACCAATTGTGCCATTGTTTGCTGTTGGAAATTGTTTCAGGCTGGCCAGCAACTGTTAGGCAATGCTAGGATTTCTGATAAAAAGAGTATCAGTGTCGGGCCGGGCGCGGTGGCTCAAGCCTGTAATCCCAGCACTTTGGGAGGCCGAGGCGGGTGGATCACGAGGTCAAGAGATTGAGACCATCCTGGTCAACATGGTGAAACCCCGTCTCTACTAAAACTACAAAAAAATTAGCTGGGCGTGGTGGCGCGTGCCTGTAATCCCAGCTACTCGGGAGGCTGAGGCAGGAGAATTACCTGAACCCAGGAGGCGGAGGTAGCGGTGAGCCGAGATTGCACCATTGCACTCCAGCCTGGGTAACGAGAGCGAAACTCCGTCTCAAAAAAAAAAAAATATCAGTGTCAGTCTTCATATCAGCAAAATGTTAAGTTGGACTTTTGCACATCAAACTCAAAGCCAATATAGGACTTAAAATCTGGAGCCATGCAAATGTATAAGTACTGCTTAATAGGAGACAGTGCATTGGTTGAATTTTTGGTGAATTTTTTTTTCTTAATTCTTTGTAGGGAACCATTTTAAGATAATCTGGGAAAGAAGAAAACCAGGAAGGAAAATACAGTGTGAGGCAGGCTGGGTGGGAAAATGGAAAAAGGGGTAGGCTTTGGGATTAGATAAGCCAGTAGTTCTTATATGTTCTCTATGGCAAGAGCCCCTTTAGCAGGCTGAGAATATCGTGGAACCCCTCTCAGAACGTTTTTAAATGCATACAATAAACAGGACTACAAAGCAAACCGATGATATTGAAAAATTATCAAAATATTTAAGAAAACACTTGTGGCATAGTAGTATGTGCTTCTTTACTAATGCACAAAATAACAAGCTCTAGCTATGGGACCTAATGACGGCTATAATTTTTAAATGGTAATGGGCATAAGCAGTATTTCACAGTTGGCAACAACTGTGAAGTGATATGAAAATATGTGTATTTCTGTTGAAGACAAGATCATAGATATGGTCACTGCCTGGTGGGTAGTTCATACATTCATAATTGAAGGAACACGCTAAATTGTAGAGGTTAATGCAAAGTAAAATGTAATTATTTTCCTGTCCCAGTTCCCAGAACAGAGCTCATGGATCTCATATTAAGATGCCCTGGGTTAGAAGAACTTGGCTAGAATATTAACATGGCCTTTTACTGACTGTACCACCTTAGGCAAGTTAACCTCAAAAAGTCTATTTCCTCATCTATAAAAGCGTTGATGAGACCCACTTTGTAGAGTTGCTGGAAGCCTTAGGAAGATCTTGCCTAGCCTAACTCCTTGTGTACACATGGTGACTTGAAGCACGTTAGGTATTCTGACCAGATTTCTTTTGGCAGTTATAGTATAAAATGACACTTGCTACACTTGCTGAGAGGCAGGCACCGACTTTATGCTAGGTAGGGAGCTCAAAGATGATACTAAAATCAGAAAACTCCTTTACCTTTAGATGTTCTTAAGAGTTGTTGACCCTTAAGGAGTGTCAGAAGTGGGGTATAATATGGAGAAAAGAGAAAGCATTATAAAATACATGGGAAGGTAGGAAATTTCCTCCTGGCCCTGTTGATCTAAAGCCTTTAGTTGCAAAGAAACAGCTTTTTGCTCATTATAAAAGTTTTAACAATAACTAGAACTGGTGTTGACATTCAGCCCATTTGAGCATGAGCTTTTTTCTTCCACCGGAGACACAGGTCCCAAGATGATTGACTGGCTGCAAAGTATGAATATGTCTAGGTTGTTTCTAGAAGGGGTAGGACCACTGCCTTCTTGGATCATAACTACTACACCTGCAGAGCCCTCAAAAGTCTGCCTAATCTATTAGATTAGGGTTTAACATGTGATGATAGTCTAGTTTTATTACTTAGGGGGAAACTCAAAAGTGTGGATACCTTTGTTTTGTCTGAATGTTTTATTAAGCACATGTACCTATAGGACGTAAGGGTGTGTTCTTTTTCTGGCTGGCCACTGAGTGGGTCTGTGCATGGTGCTGAGCAGTTCTACCTTTCTCTGTGACATCTTTTAAAGGCAGGATACTGAGTGTTTGATCCATCATCTCATTGTGGGTGTGAAATCAGTGAGGCAATGGAGCTTCAGGGTTTCCTTGTCCCTTGGGTCATGGCTAACACCCCATTTAATGTCTCCTTTTCATCAAAACCAGATTTGTCGTCTCACTTATTTCCCAGTGTCTGGCCAAGATAGTGATCTTTATGAAAACAAACTGGAAATAATGCAAGCCAGAAAAGATGGGAGAGCTTCCCCTCTGCAGAAGGAAGCTGTTAAGGGGAACAGATGGAGACAGGGTCCAAACAGTTTCAAGAAGGTGTGTGCTTGCTAGTCTCAGAGGTGCTTTCTCTTCCTCCCCCAAGAGCTGTTTAATCAGGAGCTGCTTAGGGACCCGAATGCCTTCTCCAACTCTGCCAGGGATCCTTCATTAACCCAGCACTTCTGAGATCACTCAATGACCACCCCTCCCCCTCCAGACCTCTCCTCCTCTTCTTTTACATTTCTAAGTGCAGAAGCAGGAGTAGGATATAAAGGGAAAATACAGTAAATTCTAACCCAGTGTGGCTCAAAAGAGAAGTTACAGTTTATAGAGAATTACCAAATATACTGTCACTAATTTTCAACATACAATTTATAAAAACACTAAGGATGACATCTATAATTGTCATATTAATCTCTAAAAGTATCAGGACTTTACGAGGTTCCTGTGCCTTGGCCATCATTGTGATCACTTATGGTGACTAATCAATTTGATGACTAAGTGGCATATGAATGGTAAGCATTCTTGGCAAGCAAAGGGAAGAAATATCTTAATCTCTGTATTCACCAGATCTCATGTCTTGGCTGTTTGCCGTTATTTACCCCATTCTTTTATTAATCTAAACTTCCAAGACCCTAAGCTTACATTGTATTGTATATTAACTTGCTAACTAACCTCCTGGTTTTGTGGTTTTCTTTCTCTGATCTAATCAGTCCAGTCAGAAGGAAGATTGCACTTATAGGTCACATGCTGATGTCATGACATTATCCTCTTACTTAAGGATCTTCCCTTTGCTTCCCTATCAAGTCTCAACTTCTCTGGCCATCTAGACCTCATGTGAAGGTTCTTTTATCTTAGCGACCTTGTTCTTTGATTCACTGACATGGATCTTGGACGTCATTAAGGTGGTTTACTTATTGTCAGATACCCTTTGTTCTTTTCTGTCCTTTCACTGTGGAATTTTTCTCTTAGCCAAATTCTATCCATTCTTGGCCCACACTGCCTTCCTAGCATTCTTGTATCCCTCTCTCACTGTCTCGCCTGCACAATTTGGTGTATTTGGCTTTATATTGGTCTTCTATTATTTCACATATCACTTGTTTTTCCAGCAAGTCAGAGTACCTTAATAGAAAGTATTCTGCTCTATTTATTTTATATATTGTAATTCTTAGCAAAGCACCAGCACACGGTAAGTGTTCAATAAATATTTAGAGGAAGCAGGTAAAAGTGTCATGAGTTAGATATTTGAAATAGGAGGAGATGGACCCTTGATGGGGTCAGACAGCATCAAGTATGGCTCTTTTACAAAACCAGAAATCCAGTTTTCTCCTTTATTAGAGTTGATCCAGGATTAGGGAATTCAGTTCATGAAAACCAAGCTAAGCTGGATACAGTGGCTCACACCTGTAATCCCAGAACTTTGGGAAGCCAAGGCAGGTGGATCACATGGGTCGGGAGTTTGAGATCAGCCTGACCAACATAGTGAAACCCTGTCTCTACTAAAAATACAAAACTAGTCAGGTGTGTTGGTACATGCCTGTAATCCCAGCTACTCAGAAGGCTGAGGCAGGAGGATCAGTTGAACCCGGGAGGCAGGGGTTGTGGTGAGCCAAGATCACACCATTGCACTCCAGGCTGGGCAATAAGAGCGAAACTCCATCTCAAAAAAACAAACAAGCTCAAGGGAGTGAATGCCAAGTCAATAACAATGAAAAGTCTAACCTCTGGATAACTGGAATATTTGTGTCAGCCATTCATTATATCCTTTTTCTTGTAGCAAGAGTTCCAGCAGGTTACTCTAGGATCATTGTTGGCCAATATGATTCATTTACACCAGCTCTGAAGCCCTAGTGCATGCCAGTTAGACTCTAGGGACATCTTGAAAAGTTCTTGCTTTTTAGTTTCATGCCTTCCTCATAGATGACTCTTTGCTTTTTAAAGGAATTGAAGGGCTATTCTATAGACAGGAGTAAAACTTGTTCAGAGATGTTCTAAACTCCAGATTTCGCTGGCTTGAGAAGCAAAGAGAAGATAATTTAGGCAAGGACAAAAGTACCATGAGAAGACTTTGGAACAGTTTTGCCCACGTTGTAACTGGAGACAAAGACTTGAGTTTTATGAATCTGGTGGATAGCATTCATGAGCTGGAGAGAATGGGAAATGTAATGAAAGGGAGGTGAGTTTTGAAGGGGCAGGTGGTTGTGTTGAGTAATGCTGAGGGGAGGTCAGAATGCTGAAAGAGAAGTATGACTGATAGCTGGTTAGTTTCTTTACTTTGTCTTTCCTGAAGATGCTTTCACCAATGATGTACATATGAAAAAGTTACCTTCAAATTTTTAGTAAGTTATAAATAAGTTACCTTCAAACTAAATTAACTGAATGGTTTTTACACGGAGCTTCAGGATATCCAGAGTCATATGTCTAGGCATAAAAATGATTATTTTTAAAGTAATATTTAATGTAAAATTCATGACTCAGAATTAGTGGAAATTGGAAGGGATTAGTTCCTGGGATAGTGCTCGTTGACCTTTAACACAGATTAGTATTTTGGCCATCTTAGAATTATGTATTATCAGGGGCTGCTTTTTCCTGTGGACAATGTCAAGGGGTGTTTTGAAGTGGCTTGAGCCCAGGAAATCTATTTGGATAAACACTAATTGATGGACTGATGTAGAACAGTTTATCATCTCTGAGCAACTGGTAATCACTTAAACATATATAAGAATCTCAGTGGTTGCTTTTTGTACCTATCAATCATGATGGTTCTGCCATGCAAATAGGAGTAAAGAAGATTTGATTAGTCTATTACAGCCACTGGCACACTTTTTCTGTAAGGGGCCAGATGGTTTTGTGGACTGTGTGGACTCTGTCCTTATAGCTTGAAAGCAGCCATAGACCATAAACAAATGTGTGCAGCAGAGTTTGAATAAAACTTTACAGAAAATGAAGTTTGATTTTCATATAAACTAATGTGTTATCCTATTCTTTTTTTGAAACTTTCCAGCTATTAAAGAGTATAAAAAATATCCTCTACCCACAGACTGTATGTGCCAATCCCTGGTACATACCATAGAATGAGATTCAGGAAGAAATAGTACAAAATACAGGCTGCTAGATGTTTGCAATAGTGTGAAAGAAAGTTTACCCAGCCTTTTCTTGACAACTGAGGCTTCTTTTACCATCCTTTCAAAACTCATTTCAAAACCACGAATTTCTTCAAACTGATTATATCAACTTTCCTAAAATATATGGTCTATAATCAAAGTACAGTTTTGTTGCTGGATTTCAAAGGCTGCAGTTTAGTACTAGGTTTCTCCTGTTTCAAAACAAATTGCATTATGTACACAAATATGTATGTGCACATGCACACACAGGAGGGCTCTTTACCTTAACAATTTTAAGTACTTTTAACCTACTTTTTGTTCACTGCTAAGTGATTCTTTATTCTCCATGTGTCAACTTATTTCCAGATGTACATCTTAGTTTTCTTCTGGTAAAGTCCTGTTTCTTTCTTTCCTTGCTGATTGATAGAGGAAGTCATATAAAGTATTTCTTAAAATTAAGAAAACTATGTCACTTCAGCTGTGAATCTTATATACTTTAAGAATTAGTTCGAGGTGTATAGTTGACCTCCAAGACCCAGATGCAGAATTCTCTTGAATGGGAACATGTTGTAGAGAAAGCTGAAAAATGGCAGTCAGATTTTTACAAAACAGCCCAAAGGTGTGTTGTGTATGCTGATGATTAGAAATTTTGCTGATTCATACTTAATAATTAGGACTTACAGATGGACTCTGTATTAGTCCATTTTGTGCTGCTATAACAAAATGCCCAAGACTGGGTAACTGGTAAGGATCAGAAATTTATTTCTCACAGTTCTGGAAGTTGGGAAGTTCAAAATCAAAGTACCAGCAGGTCAGGGCCCAGTCTCTCTGCTTCCAAGATGGTGCCTTAAATGCTGCATCCTTTGGAGGAGAACACCATGTCCTCGGGTTGCAGAAGGGCAGAAGAGAGAGAACCTACTCCTGCAAGCTCATCTTTTTAATTTTTTAATCTTATTTTTTTTGGAGACGGAGTCTCTGTTGCCCATGCTGGAATGCAATGATATGATCATAGCTCATTGTAACCTCAAACCGCTAGGCTCAAGTGATCTATGTGAGACGTTAAGACTACAAGTGTGTGCCACTATGCCCAGATATATATATATATATCTTGACTGGGAAGTCCAAGATCAAGACCTTGGTAGATTTGGTATCTGATGAGGGTCTACTTCCTCACAGATGGCTGTCTGCTCACGTAATCTCACCTGGTGGATGGAGCCAGGGATCTCTCTAGTGCCATTCATGAGGGCTCCACCTTCATGGCCTGATGGCCTCCCAAAGGCCCTGTCTCCTAATACTGTCACGTTCTGGCTTAGGATTTCAACATAGGAATTTGAGGGGGACATAAGCATTCAGTTCATTGTGGGCAACCATTTTTATCCATGTTTTGTCTTTCAAAATCATTTTCTGTGTGTTTATGTATATAAATGTTCATTAAAGCATGTTTCTTAATACAAACCATATGAAGCAAGGCATGGTGGCCCATGTTTGTAGTCCCAAATGCTCAAGAGGCTGAATTGGAAGGATTGCTTTAGACTAGGAGTTTGAGTCCAGCCTGGGTAACATAGCAAGACCTTATCATTACAAAAAGAAAGGAAAAACCCCTTAGGGATTTTATATCCTACAGGTTATAATGAAAATTGCTTTTTTTTCTACTTGATCCATGTTGGAGAACACAGGTCAGCATTTTTCTTTTGCCATGCTTTCCTGAGGATAGGGTGGGAGAGGGGTAGAAGGTGACAGAAAACCCTGTTGCCTATGATATTGTGGTAAGACAGTCTCCTATTCTCTAGGTCTGGTCAAGGTTTAAAGCTGACTCTCTCATGGGGTACTCATGAGGGTTCTTCAAAGACTTGGTCATCTTGCCAGTTTCTGGGAGTCCAGGGGCCCATCACCAGTCCTGCCACTGGGTCATGTTGCCCTTTCAGACATCCCTAGAGGACTGGACCTGAAAAAGCCCTGGACTGGCTCATTCTTGTTGGAGGGCCACCCCAACAACATCAGGCACTCTTTGCCCCCACACCCACAGCCTCTTAGAGGATGACCCAGACCCACTGCAGCAGCAATATCCCTTCACTCCCATGCCACCAGGACAGCTAGCCACACTGCCTCTCAAAGTCCACGGAGCAGCACTCAAATCAAGCCCCTACCTGGCCTCATGGAAATTCTGCTTGTGGAGTAAGAAGCTGATATTTCTACTCTTTCCCCAATGGGAAGAGGGTACTGAATGGGGATCTCAGTGCAACTCTTTCCAAAGAAATCCTCCCTCACATCTTGCTCTTGACCCTCCCTGTGGAGAGGGACTCAGGCCTTGTTCTTAGTTATCTTCTTTTTCAGGGCAGATGGTTTTTTAACTCACTTTGGTATCTGATATTGCTAGCCAACACTTTCAGTGTAGCAAACTTATTACGTGTATAAGTGCAAGTCTTTCTCTAAAATGGAGACTTACCTGTGAAATTGTTGGATTATAGCGGAGTAGTGCAATAGAATGTTAAATTACTCACCAACAGGGTCTCAGGTACATGCCACATATTGCCAACACTTGATAAAATTGATCTTTACATGTTTTTACTAGGCTTTTGAAGGAAAAAGACACATGTATCTCACCATTTTATTTTTCTTTACCAGGCAGCTCTTTATATGTTTATTGGGCATTTTAATTTTTCTTTCAGTGAATTGCCTGTTAATGTTCTTTGCCCAATTCTTTAAAAAGTCTTCTCTTTATTGATTTTGTAGTTCTTTATGTATTCTGAATATGAATCCTTTGTTACATAGCAAATATTTTCTCCCAGCTTGGCCTTGTCTTTTAACTTTGGGAAATTGGACTGTATCAAAGGCACCATGAACTTTGTGTTGCATCTGGCTTAAAAAGCCCATTCTTCTCCAGGGTTATAAATGCCTTGTCCTATATATTCTTCTCATGCTCTAATAGTTGACATTTTGCAGTGTTTTGAGGGTTTGTCCATCTGGGATATTTTCATGAATAGTAGGACTCTAACTTAATTTTTTCCCACATGGCGAGCTAGTTATCTCAACACTCTTGTGGAAAGCCAGCAGCATGGTTTGTGGCCAATGGAATAAGGGTAGGTAAAGGGCTAGTTAAAGGGACTGGTGTAGGGAGAATGACAGATTATCGCTGAACATCTTACTGATCAAGGTAAGATGACTTCTCAGTGTAGAAGGTACATACTCTTCTGAGAAACCTCCTTGTAGGAGCAGCAGACACCCAACATCCTTTGACCAGCTTTATTATCAGAGCATTTACATAGAGGCAGAACAGAAATCTGTGATTATCTGGATGAGAACACAGTTGTAGGCAACTTACTTGTTTTTCTGAGCAAGAAAAATTTCTACATAATTATGTTCTATATGAATCTTTTATCGGCTTTAATGGTTAAGTCTCTTCAAAGAACATGAGATTTTTTTTTTACATGAGCCTGTAATTTATTTTTCCTCATTAATACTTTGTTTTCCCCAAACCCTTCCAAGCTGTTTGAAAATGTTGTGTTTCAGGGGTTAGTGAAGGTCATGAAGGTGCATTTAAGGCCTGATTAACCTGATTTGAAGAACTTTAAAACTGACCATCTCTACATTTCCCCATTATTGTCCTACATTTCACAACATATCAAGGATTATTATCCTTTCCATTGGGGAAGGATCCCAAATCATAGTGTGAGTGAAAAGCGTATTTACTAAGAAGTGTGAGTCTTTTAAACCCTCTTGTGTTTCTTTTAAGAAATTAAAGCCAATAATGACTATTAGTTGAATTCAAGTGCTCCACCTTGATTTCATCAAAATCCTTGGGCATACATTAAAATATTTGTCTTTGGGTAGGTGCCAAGGCTATGAAGTGAGAGCCTGGCATGTTCTAGAAACAGAAAGAAGGCTGGTGAGGTACGGACACAGCAGGTAGGGAGTAGAGTGAGGCCAAGTCTCAAGCCAGGGATGGACCTCAGGCAAAGGCACTGGGCGTGACGCTGAGGGCAGTGGATGCTGAGGGAGGATTTTAAGCAGGTGACAAGATCAGACTTGTGCTAGACAAGAACTTTGGCTGTGTAAAGACAGACTGACAGTAGGCAAGAGTGAATCCAGAAAACAATAATCTAGAAACCTGTTGCAGTGATACAGGTGAGGGATACTTTGCCTTTATTGGATTTGAAAGTATAAAAAAATATGGACATCTGTTGTTTAGAGTAAAATTCCTATAAGGTATGGTATAAAATGAAACATTTTTCAAAACACCCATGTCACTAAAAAGAAAAAAATCAGGTCTGTGCAGGACTAGCTGCCTAATTTGCAGGGCCCTCACTGCCAAATGAAACTGTGGGACCCCTTGTTCAAAAATTAAGAATTTCAAGATGGCAACAGCAGGGCATTCAACAAGCGTGGGACCCTATAGGATTGCTGTGCAGTACTCCCTGGGTCTGCTTGACAAAGTGGCTTGAATCAGTTCCTGAGAAGCTTCTCCTTGCCTGTTCCATAAAAAGGCTGATGATGACTCCTATGGTCTAGGCAGAGGAGTAAAGATAAACCAAGCTTATGTAGCTACTACTATTATTTTGTTGTTGTTTAGACTGCTCCTTACAGAGCAGGGCTACCCTGTAGACAGTGCACCCAGAGTAACCTGTTCTTTAACTCGAAGGCTTTGTTAACCTTAACGCAGTGTAAATGACAGAGAACCTTGGAAACAAAGCTGACAACAAGTATTTATGACTAGAGATGGTGACTAGGATGGTGATGGGAAATAAGAGAATTGTTTTTTGTTCTTATTGGCTGCAGTTGATGAAAACATAAACTAGGAGAAGGAAATAACATTAACGTTAAATCTGTTCCTTAGAACTATTTCTTTCTTACTAGCATGTACCCACTTAGCTGGCTTTCCAGGAGCATATTTGTAAACAGTTTGGAGGGACAGCAGTTTGGGCAAAAGGCTTTCTGTTAAATTGTGTGCTACTTTTTCTTTTCTTTTTTGAAGAATTGGTAAGACATGACTTTTCATCTCAATTTTAAGTGTTAGGATCCTTCTCTACTTCTTTTCTACCTGTGGAAAATCGTTCAGAAAATGGACAGGGCTTTGCACGAAAGGTGTAAGCTGTAAAGTTCCTTAACTCTGAAAAGTGAAAACAAAAATATATAAAATTTTGCCTGCCAGTATCACTGAGGGAAGAATAGCGACTGTGGGAATTTGGTAGTTTGGGATATTCTGAAATTGGAGGCTGTCATTTTCATTTATAATAAGTTTACTTCCCAAGTTCTGTACCAGAACTATCTTGAGGGCAAAGTTTGCGAACACTTTTAAAGCACAGCTTACATTTCTAGGAACAAAATCTTATGCTTATTAAACCAAATTCCTTTCAGCAATCTTCAGTGACTCAGAGCCCTGATATTTACATAGTGATTCAGCCAATGGAGGTTGACCGCTGGGATAATTTTGGTTAAGATAAGTCTCCTGGTTTATGCTTTTAAAGGGTTAATAAAGGCCTGTCTGGAATTGTATAATGTGCAGTAGTTTCCAGGCACTTTTGGTTATCTCATATGCCACCTATAGAGCTGGGTAGTAATAGTGATATTACAGCATTATTTCAGAGGGACCCGCAAGGCCAATTTTGGACACTTGACATTAAACACTGCAAAATTCCAAAGTGCATACAGCTTGGCAAGTTTGAGTTCTGGTGCATTCTGTTCACAACTAGTTTCTTTTTTTTTTTTTTCAATAGTGCTTTTGTCTTTCTATTAAAGGTCAGACTGAAGTTGTCGAGTACTGGTATTGTTCCTGAGTTATTAGGGAAGAGGGTGGAAGTATTGACTTAGTTTTTCTATTATAATATCCTATCCCAATGCTAGATTTTAATGATTTTAAAATGTAAATAAAATTGTTGGCATTTTTAGACTACTTGTGAGCAGCTGCCAATTCTAAATCACATGGGTGTTTGTAGCTCTTTTCTGAGCTCATTTTACCCCTCTTTGATCTTCCATCGGTGCAGATCTGTGTAATGGGGCGGAACCAGCATACATTTTGTTTAGAGTCAGGCTTCACTGGAATCCTGGTCTCAGTATTTGGAACCTCGGGGCAGCACCCAGATTAAGTACCTCTGTAATATGGGGGTGCCACTGCTATTTGGCAGAGCTGTTGGCTAAAGTAACGCATATGCCTGCTACAAAGTAGGTGTTGTATTTGTGTGTAGAGGAGGGGTATATTTGCCCCTGCTAATAAAGATATACCTGAGACTGGATAATTTATAAAGTAAAAGAGGTTTAACAGACTCAGTTCCACAGCACTCACAGTTCCACAGCTGGGGAGGCTTCACAATCACAGCAGAGGATGAAGGAACAGCAAAGGTACTTCTTACATGGCAGCGGGCAAGAGAGGACTTTTGAAGGGGAGCTCCTCCTTATAAAACCATCAGATATCACAGGACTTATTCACTGTCACGAGAACAGCACGGGAAGGACCCGCTTCCGTGATCCAATTACCTTCCACTGGGTCACTCACGTGAACTGTGGAATCTATAATTCTAGATGAGATTTGGGTGGGGACAAAGCCAAACCATATCAAGGGGTAAGATTTGTGTGTAGAGCCAGTGAGTCCAGGCTGCTGCCATTTACTCTTCCAGGGCAATGGAGGTAGTCTGAGTCTGCTCCATGGAGAGAGGCCACAAGGGACCCAGAACTGACCTCTGCCTGCCTCAAGCCAGATTAAATTCTGTTGGACTGTTTTTAACTGACCCAGTTTATCTAGGGAGAGTTTGTTATTGATGTGTGTTTAGCCCTATGTCAGTGTCACTGATTTCTTAAGGAGTCTCACTCAATTCATTGGGGCTAACAGCATGAAATGGGTTTAACTTTCTCTAGTCACCACTTACAACTGTGCTCTGTTAAATACCCCTTTCCAGTCTCTGAATGATGGACTGGGCATATTCTATCATTCCTTCATCTTTCTAAATCTCCTAATCTTATATCCAGTTCAACCTCTGTGCCTCTCCTACTCTCTCTCCGGAGCTCTAGCTCCTCCAGGATGCTGGAGTGGAGAGGAGAGGATGGAAATGGGGAGCAAGTGACTGGTAGGTATTTAACTCTCCAAGCAGAGTTGGTGGTGAGAAAGTGCCTCTTGTAGTCTGCTGCTTTTGTGTGGTTTGTTCTGATGCTGGGGTGTCTGCTCAGGTGATATGTGACTCTCTTAGGACTGTGCTTGGCTTTACCTCAGCTTCGTCTATGAGCAGCCTGTGCAGAGGACAGCAGTGTCCCCTTTTGCTATTGCTAGGTGTTCATGCCCCATCAGGACTCAACTCCTCCTTTGAATGAGTGTCCTGGTGCTTGGCCCATCAGCTACCTGGCAGCCCAAGGGCTCCTGCCCCTCTGATCTCACGCTCCTTCAGAAGGAACTATGTGAGTTACTGCAGTCTTCTCTGTCTGTCCAGGGGTTGTACGGAACTGAAGTGGAGCAGGAATATTCCAATCTTCTTTCCTGGAACATTTCCTTGAGGCTCTGCTTGCGTGGGGCTCCCCCAGTGGGCCTGCAGGACACTCACTCAAAGGAGGAGTTGAAACCTGATGGGGCATGAGCACCCAGCAATACCAAAAGGGGACATCCCAAATCTCTGGCTCAAAAATGAGTACTAGTCTCAGGCTCATGGGTGTGCCCCCACTCCAGCGACTAGATGCCACATTCCCCCTACTCCCTGACATGCTCCATTCTGCTACTGTGCCAGCCTGGATGGGAGCAAGGGACTGTGAAGTCTTTAGCCCAGCCAGCAGTCAGATTAGGAACAAGATGCTCATCTCCCCTTCTTGCAGGTACCCTAGTCTCTCATAGTAATTCTTTTGGAGGTCCCCCTACCCCTAACTGGTAGGGGAAGCAGATAGTAACCTGCACTAGAAACTTGCCCTCCCCATAGAGCCAGCATCAACCCTTCTCCCTTTTCTTGCATGGGAAGAGGAGCTATGGTCAGATAGTAAGATGGGTCCTCTGACCTCCTGGGGAAGCCATAGTGGGCAGTGTCTGTCCCTACTTGTTTATGGCTTTCTAAGTAGGGTACTTAGCCCTGTTGCCCTCAGCTTTTGTCTTGGCTATATTCTAAGAATAAGAGAAAAGGCCCACTTAACAATCACCTCTTTAAGTTAGTAATATTCTCTCTCTGTACCTACCCTCCATGTAGTGCCCAGGATGTTCTTCCTGTGCATCCTTCCCTGCAGTGTCAGAGGGAGGGCAGGACCACGCTAATACTTACTGGTATCTGTGGCAGATTTGATCAGTAGGCTTAAAATGTATTTCACCTTGGAAAGGTGTGGTAGGGGTCTCCATGGACGTGTGTGTGCGTGTTGAGACAGTGTCTTGTTATAACATCACCCAGACTAGCATACAGTGGTGCAATCACAGCTCACTGAAACCTCACCCTCCTGGGCTGTAGCAATGCTCCCATCTCAGCCCTTCGCCTGGGTGGGACTACAGGCATGCAACACCATGCCCTTCTAACTAAAAAAAAATCTCTTATAGAGATGGTGTCTCACTGCTGTGCTCAATCAGTCCTCCTGCCTTGGCCTCCCAAAGTGTTGGGATTATAGTCATGAGCCACTGTGCCCAGCCACTATTTTTCAGTTAGTTGTAGGCATTTAAAAATCAGAAGAACTCATAAAAGATCTGAATCTTCCACTTCTTAAAAAACCCAAGGTCAGGCCCTTATGGTCCACGTTTCCACAAGCAGCTGTGAGCCAGAGCCAACTTGCTTAGAGCCCCCAACCCAGCCAGCTTTGTTCCTTACCAGTACTGACCTCACCCCTGCAGGTATCTGTTTCCAAGCCCTGTTGAAAGTTAGTCTGGATTTATTCCAGTTTATGTAAATAATTGAGGTGATTAAATATCACTAACACTTCTATTCTACCTAGCTACTAAATACCTCCACTGACACTTTCTTTCCTGATAAAATCTGAAATCTCCTTATTTTATCCCTTGAGCCCCTTGAGGGACAGGTCTTGTCAACAGATGGGTTTCTACTGGTTAAAAGTTGCTTTACATTTGTTTCCTCATACCTGGAACAATTGGATATCATGCTTTGCATCTGCCCACTAGGTAGATACAGCCTTTTAGCTCTGCCACATTCTAACATAGAGTGGCTCTTCCATTATTACCACCTGACTGTAGGCCTCTGCTTGCTAGTGGTGTCCACTGTTTATGTTATAGAGAAATCTTTTCACATATGTAAGGACTTTACATCTGTGTGTGTGTGCCCATTCATTTCATAGTCTTTGTATATTGCTAGAATTAAGGAGCAAGAAATAGAAATGTTTCATGTCTGTGGTCAGGAAATACAGTTAGCAATGGCTGTAGCTGTTTAGATTGTGAAGATGATAACTGGCCAGCTTCAGATCCTGTGTCTTACAGATAATCAGTACTGGAAGGTGTAGGGTGAGGCTGCCTCACAGCCATGAAATGGAGGCATTGTGAAACCCAAGCCAGCCCAGAACACCCTCGCAGCATGATTTGTTATTGCACAGAGTTGGCTGCACTGCCGTTCAAGCCATATTTCCTGAAACTTAAGAATGCCAGAGTGGAATAGAGTTCTCTTGTAACCAGCTCCTGTTCCCTCAAACCTTCGCGTGACACCCCTTGTGGTTTTCAGCCCGTCTCTCTGTGTGGTCGCTAATGACTTCATTAAAGGTGAAGCATTTCAGTGATCATGAACCAGTGCTTGATGGTGGTCGGAGGGACATAAATGTGCAAGTGGGCCTCGGAGCTTTAGGCGGACTGGCCTCCTCGCCTCCACTCTTGGGCATCATGTTCCTCCAGCCTGTTTCTCGGAGGAGCTCTTGATCATTTTCCCAGGCGATGGAGCTGGGAGCCTCGTTGTCACCTAGCCAGTCCCGATGATTTGTGCTTCCTGTCAGGGAAATCCGTGGTGTGTGTGTCTTCTGCTTCTTAGCCAGTTTCTTTTTGCATCCATCAGTCTCTTCTTATCTGTCTTCTTTTTCCTAGGAGGGCATAGTAGTCAGTTGTGAGTTTGAACTTACATTTTCTTATTTTGTAACAATCTGTTTTCTGGATTCCTCTTGCCCCTCCCTCCTAAAAGTTCCACTTGTCTTTTATTTCCCAAGGTATGTGAGACAAGGTTTTTTTTTTTTTTGGTTTGGTTTTGTGATTTTTTTTTTCTTTTTTTTTTGTCATGTAGACTTACATGTCCCCCCATTTGGGTGTTCCACGGAAAGAAGTTTTCTCTATTCTGATGTCTATGTCAATACAGAATAATAATGAAATTGTAAGGCAAGTGACATGGTACTTAATTATCTGTCTAGAAACTCCTAGTCACCTCCAAGGCTTTCTGAGTGTGAATTCAATGTGGATAGTAGTTTAGATGCCCTATTCCTGAGCATAATGTAGGAATGGGTCGCCACAGGCACCACTTTCTAGCCAGTCCAAAGCCGCGATCCCCTGGCGGCCCCTACCTCTCATCATCTTCCTGCCTCCACAGCCACAGCACCCCAAATGTTGCTGCTCTGACCAAAAAGCTGGCAGATGGTAAATAAGCTGACTTCTAAGATGAGTATCTTCATTTGAAACAATTTTTAACATGCTTTCTTTGTCAAGGAGTAAAGACCCTGAATTCCCCAGAGGCTCCTGCAGCCCACAATGGCTCACAAGAGTCTACACTCCTCAGAGCCAAGAAGCACAGAGACACAAGGACGGGGCCCCTTGACAGAGATAATAGTTCCCAGCTGACTTGGGTCCTAGGAAGATATTCTGGGTGGCAGAGCTCTAATTGATTATTAACCTACATATAAAATCAAGGATGTACAGCCAAACACAGCAGTAAATGCTGCCACCTTGTGAGCTGTCTGTGGTTGTGCTGGGTGGAGATGCATCTAGCTAAGGCAAACCAGGATGTAGCTTAGAGAGAACCTGGTCAGATTTTTACTGGTTCTGGTATAATGAACACTTTACTTCTTCTTCTTCTTCTTCTTTTTTTTTTTTTTTATACAGAGTCTCACTCTGTTGACAGGCTGGAGTACAGTGGCACAATCTCAGCTCACTACAATCTCTGCCTCCCGGGTTCAAGCAGTTCTCCTGCTTCAGCCTCCCGAGTAGCTGGGACTACAGGCACATACTACCACACCTGGTTTTTGTATTTTAGTAGAGGTGGGGTTTCACCATGTTGGCCAGGATGGTCTTGGTCTCCTGACCCCATGATCCGCCTGCCTCAGCCTCCCACAGTGCTGGGAGTACAGGCGTGAGCCACCGATCCCAGCCAGAACTTTACTTCTTGAGCCTACTGTGTAATGTAATGTGTACAGAGTGAGTGGTTGTTTAATTAAGTGCTTTAATTTTGTTTTGTTGTTCATATATACACATGGTACAAAATTTTAAAGGCTTAAAGGAAGGGACAGTGAAAATTGTATCTTCCTCCTACCCAGTTCCCCTTCCCAGAAGTAAACACTCTTGCCAGTTTCTTTTGTAGCCAAGTGGAAATAATTTCTGAATAGTTATCTATAGTTTATAGATAACTCTATAGAGATAGGACTATAGATACATATGTAGTTATATGAGTGTATATTCATATTCTATATAGTTGTCTCTACATATACATATATATACATAACTATATATATATAACTATACAGTTGTTATACCGTTGTGTAACATGATGTGTATACAGTAGCAATATGATTAAATGTTTCTCATTAATGATGATTTCCTGCAGCTTTTCAATCTTGTTAAACAGGGAAAATTAGAAATGGACAGAACAGAAGTAGCATCATAAAAGGCAGCTACTGTTTGGGAACAAGGGACATGCCATGGAGAGGAAATGTCTGGTGGTCTGAAATTGCACCAGTTTACACTACAGTCTTAAAACCATGCCTAGGCTTGCTGAAGGACCTCAGGGGCAAAGGTCGAGCTGACCACACTCTTTAGGTAATGGTACACAGTATCTCTGGGCACATGGTGGGCGCTGGTTTGTGCTGGACCCCTGAAAGTTATTTCCTTTTATCCCTGGTTCCCTGCCATAGGCAGCCATTCTGACTTAAATATAAGGTTTCATTTAGATTTGTGTGCATTCTTGCAATGTATCTCATTTTGTGTGTATTTTTAGTTATGCAAATGATATGGCTATCTCATTTTGTTCCTTAGTTTCTTTTTCACTAGGCTTTGGAGATTCCATCCATTTTGCTAGGTATGCATCCATTTCATTGCTACCTGTCTTTGTAGGGCCAAACTGAGATTTGGAAAATAGTTGAAGCAATCGTGGTGACTTTTTACCCAGGTTTTTTTCACATGTTAACACACATGACAAGTGCATGTGCTTTTGTTACTCTTTTACTCACTTTACTGTATCAGCTTTCCTCCATTTTGCTAAGTTGTCATATAAATATTAATGCCTATATAGTATTTCACTTATATAATGAGTTATTACTTTACACTCCCTCCTGTCATCTAAGTTTATTTTTTAATATCATAGTGGTTACATGCATATCATTGGTCCTGGTTGATTTTATTAAGCCAGAATAGATGTCCAAGAGAGAGTTATGGAGCCATACCAAGACCAGCTTGGTTGTAGAGACCCCCACCCAGGCGGCGCTGAAGGCATTAAGAAGCAGACACCCAAATAGAACAACAAAATGGTACTGTCTGGGGGTCAACAGCCTTCCAAGCTGAGAGCCTCATGGGCTGACAGCATTCCGGACTGAGGGCCTTGAGCAGATCCTGACCCATGTAGTTATTCTCTCTGAAGAGGTGATTATTATTAACAAACAAGTGTCCTGTGTTTTCTCATAGCACCAAGATAAACTAGGTAGGCAGCTGGTGCCCACTTACCACTGATCACAGACAAACCAGAAAGTATTTTCCATGAGGGAGCCACGGGGGCAGGATCACATATCCTATGCTTAAAGAATTGTTTTAACCGGTGTATGATACACATATACTGTTTTGCTACTTTAGAATGCTGCAAGCAGTTTTCCACTTGGGGCGGGGGGTGGCAGCTAGGTTATCTTTGCCATCGTTCTTCTTAGCAAACAGTATAATTTTATCATACACTCAGCATTTCTCAACAGAGCCAGAGACATATTTTCCTATGGCCTGTGATGGAAGTGGCCACACTCTACCTCTTGTTTTATTCTCAGAAATGAACACAGGTGTCCATATCTATTTAATACATCCCTTTTTGGCCAGGTGTGGTGGCTCACACCTGTAATTCCAGCACTTTGGGAGGTTGGGGTGGGCAGATCACTTGAGGTCAGGAGTTCAAGACCACCTGGTCAACATGGTGAAACCCTGTCTCTATTAAAAATACAAAAATTGGCTGGGTATGGTGGTGCATGCCTGTAATCCCAGCTATTCGGGAGGATGAGACAGGAGAATCACTTGAACCTGGGAGGTGGAGGTTGCAGTGAACCAAGATCACACCACTGCACTCCAGCCTGAACAACAGATTGAGACTCCTTTTCAAAAAAAAAAATTTTTAATCCCTTTTTTATTTGTAGTGCATTAGACTTAGAGCTGTTGCCATAGGAATTGATCTATCAAGCGTCATGGTGGTCAGCGGACAAATAGGAAACTCCTGTTCTGTCGTTAGAATGAGTTGCAGAGTACCATCTGCTACCTGTATTGTGCATCTTTCTGTTCTTCTGTCCTGCCTTGGTCTTGCTGTGTACACTGTAACTACGGACACACATGTCAGGAAAGAATGGTGCGTGGGATGCTCCTCCTATCTGTGCCTCAAATGTTTTCACTCAAGAGATGTTAAAAAGTGGCTTACTGCTTATAAAGAGTGTGTGTCAGTGAAGAGGAAGAGGTGGGAGTGGAGAGTGGGAGGCATTTGCGAGAACATATGTTGGATTCTTTTCTTTCTCTTCTTGGTGACAATGATTGATGGCATCTAGTGAGTCCCTGTTTGTCACTTCCTAGGTACAGCTGGTAGTGGAGGTGGGGGAAATCAATAAGGGCTGGGCAGAGGACATAGCTAGAGGAAGAAAACACTGCAAATATGGTATTAACATGACATTCCTCACAGCTGAATTTTTCACTGTGCTGTTACTTCACACTACCTGCTGAGAGCTATTCTCTTTTGATCCTTTAGGCTGTAGAGGAATCAGTCTGTACAACTCTCCCTCATTCACCACCTCCAAGAAGGGGTTAACTGTGGACATAGGACAACTGTAGTTTAAAGGGAGAAAAAGAAGGAAGGAAATTCATACTGGATACAGCTTCTGCCTGTTATGTTTCTTATGTGTTGAAATATGGCCTGGCTTTAGTTATGGCATTCTCCTGGTGTTCTGGAGTGTCCCTTATTTAACAATTCCACATTGCATACTTGCTTGGGGCTTAGAAGAGGGAAGTCAAGTTAGGAAGGAGTTGTGGCAATTTAAGTAAGTTTATAATGATCTTGTTATGCTTGTTGCTTTCATTTTCCTGCCTACGTTGGGGCAAAGACATGTTTAAAAGTGCAAGGACAGTGATTATTTTGTGGTTAGAGCATGTGCACAGTGTAGACAAACCCAGGAAGGAGACTCTGCTTCATCAAGTCTTAAGTTATTTAGACCAAAATGTATGCAAAAGCCTCAGATACGTGTAGATGTGCCAGGAAACTGCTGCTGAGTACTTTCAGTTCTTCTTGACTCTTCCTCTGCACCCCAGTTTATGGTTATCTTATAAAACCGAAGGTGCATTGCACTGCAAACAGACATGACAGCCTTCCCTGTAGCAAGTTCTAGGGAGGGCAGGTTGACAGAGTCCCATTTTTGAGCTCAGTTCTCCAAGGCCCTTTGGTCAGCTTATTTTCCTGCAGTGGGTCACATCCCACTGTAGTCTCCACCTAGAAGACTTTAGACCTCACGTGTTCAGGTCAGTGTGGCCAGGCTGCTCTGTGGAGAACAGTGTGATGGACCCTTTGTAGCATTATGCTTTAAACTGGTGCCCACCTGTCTAACTCCTTTTCATTTCATTTCATTAACAACTGTTTCTTGAGGGTCCTGGTGCATGCTGGGTACTGTTTTCCTAGGTGATTTCACACTTAGCATCTGTTTTCATTCTCATGACTTCTGTGTGAGGTAGCAAGTATTGTACCCAATTTTCTGACAGAGGAAATTGTGGCCCAGAGAGATTGTTGTACCTCAACGTAATCAAGATGAATACAGTGGCAGAACCAAGTTTGAAGCCAGATTTTTGGAGGTCCAAGGTCCAGTGAACACAGCTGTACCCCCACAGACACTTCTGAAAGCGACAGCAGCCTCTTCAGCCAGTCCTAAAGAGTATATTCACCTTCTTCTTGTCTTAAAGCACAGGCACACCTGGCGTTAGGAAAGCATAGTTTATGAAGATCTGAATTGGCTCATTTTAGTTTTAGAAAAGGCTTCACTTAAGGCTTCTGCTTAAAAAAAGAACACTCCTAGGAGGTGAGCTTAAGCCCTGTTCACCCTATTAATCTTAAAAGATTTGTCAGAGCAGAGTAGAGTGGCAGAGAGGTGTCCTGTAGAGGTGACAACCTGAATTTAAATCACAGCTCAGCCACCTACTAGCTGTGTAATTGAGAGCAAGTTACTTAACTTTCTGAGCCTCTTCTTCCTTCTCTATTAAAGGGGAGTAATATCAGTCTCATCAGGTTAGTGTGAGAATACATTCATATATGTACCTGCTGCTGGCCCATGTGCTTAGTAAATGTGAGCTGCCATTGTTTGCGACTGGCATTATCAGTAGAGTGGGAGTCTCATTACAGCAGAAACCTCGCTCTCCTGAGCACATGTAAATATTTACATACCCCCTACTAAATGCCATTTAAGACTGTATGTGGTGTAAGGCAATAGAATGTGTTTAGGGGGAGGAGTGGGTTGTTCAGGGGATGCAACAGACTGGGAGGAGAGAAGTCATGTTTGATAGTCAGAATGCTGGCATACTTCCTGCATAAGGAAGTCTGTATGGCTAAACAAATAGTGCTGAGCTAAACAAATAGTGCTGAAGGTCAGATGTGAAAAGCGAATTATATTGGCAGTCAGACAGAGGGATGGTCTGGGATATGGTGGTAAGCAGTAAAAACTGCAGTAGCTACCATGAAAGGTACCATGCCAGGCACAGTTCTAATGCTTTTCTCCCATTAACTCATAACAGCCCTTTGAAGCAGTTCTATTATTATCCCATTTTATGGATTAGAAAACAGACTCAGATTAATTCACTTGCCCAAGGGTCATGTAACTGGTAAGTGGCAGAGCTTTGATTCAGTCTCAGGCATCGAGCTCTAGAGTGTGGGCTCTCAATCATTGTGTTAGATGCCTCTCAAGACAGGTAAGGTCCTTGCTATTGTAGAGTTCACAGTCTAATTGGGTGAGCCAGTCAAACAAATGAGTATTAATACCTAGTCTGCCAGGTAGTAATAAATGCAGTGGAGAGAACTAAAATTGGGGTAGGAATTTTAGAGGATGATGGGAGTTATGTTTTAGCTAGTGTATTAGTTTGTTCAGGCTGCCATAAACAAAATACCACAGGTTGGGGGGCTTTACTTTCTCACAGTTTTGGAGGCTGGAAATCCAAAAGCAAGGTGTCATGGGTTTGGTTTCTTCTGAGGCCTCTCTCCTTGGCTTTGCAGATGGCCCTTTCACTATGTCCTCCTGTCTTCCTTCTATGAGTGTGCAGCCCTGGGAGCTGTCTGTGCCCTCATCACCTTTTCTTATAAGGACAGCAGCACACCTAATCACCTCGTTTTAACTTAACTATCTCTCTTTAAATGTCCTGTCTTCAAATGCAGTCTCATTTTGAAATATTTGGGGTGAGGACTTCAGCATATAAATTTGGGTAGGGAAACACAGTTCTGCTCATAACACTTTGCCCTCTGCACCCCCAAAATTCATGCCCTCCTCACAGCAAAATACATTAACCTGCATTCAGCAGCCTAAGGCTTAACCCATTCTAGCCTCAATTCTAAGTCCCAAATCTCATCTAAATATCATCTAAATCAAGGTGGGTGAGACTCAAGATAGGTGATTCATCTTGAGGCAGAAATTCTTCTCCAGCTGTGAACCTGTGAAACCAGACAAGTTATTTGCTTCCAAAATAATGATGGGACAGGCTTAGGAAAGACATTCTCACTCCAAAAGGGAGAACTTGGAAGGAAGAAAAAAGGGTCATGGGTCCAAAGCAAGTTCAAAACCTAGCTGGGCAAATTCCGTTCGATTTTAAGGCCTGAGAATAATTCTTTTTACATGATGCTCTGTCCTCCAGGCCCACTGGGCTGGCAGAATTTCTTCAAGGCCACAGGTGGCAGCTTTGCTTTTGAGGCCTTGGACAAGGACAGCATGACCCAGTGACACTGAGGCAGAGATAGCTGTATCCTTTGAAATGGAAGAGAGACTTCCTTGCCCCCTAGGCCTGAACACTTCTGGGTTGGGTGAGATTGGCAGCTTTAGGGACCATTCTTCCTTTTTCTTGAAGAATAATACATGCTTACAGCCAGAGCCAGAGAGCTCTATTGTCCCATCCTGTAGCATCCCAGAAGCCTAGTGCTGTTGTGTCCTGTCTCTGTCCCCTTTAGTCCAAGCTAACAGTGTTTCTGCTGCTGGTACAGCCCCATCTCTATTTCTGGCGTCTGTTGAGATGGCTGATGAGATCTGTGAGTCCCACTGTCACTCTTTAGGGAGTGGTTGTCTAGTCACAGAGTTGGTATCCTCTCCATAACATCTTCTCATTTCTTTGCAATATGGATAAGCTTAGAATTTTCCAGATCTTTAAGTTCTGGTTTGTTTAGCCTAACAGTTTTTTCTTTAATTTCTCCCACTTCTCTTGCACTTTGCTAGAAGCAGTCAGGAGAAAGGAAAGTGGCAAGGGAAGCACAGCAGGCTTTCAACACTTGGCTTAGAAATCTCAATGGAATATCTACCTTCCACAAAACACAAAAACGCAATTCAGCAACGTTCTCTGCCATTTTATAACAAGGATTGCCTTTTCATCAGTGTCTAGTAACACGTTCCTCTTTTCTGTCTAAAACCTCACTAGAATCACCTTTCACATCCATATTTCTAGCAATAGTCTGTCTTAGCATCTGAGCCAGTGTTCTGTGGAATGCAGTTTGGGGAAGCTTGCCAAACTCAGCAGATTCTACCATATCATCTCCCCCTGAAAGAGAAGAATGAGACATAAGTCCTCAGAAGTCTGCTCCACTCCTATTAGATCTTGAAGTCATGTGCTGATTCTTTTCATGGTATTGTGTGCCTGTGTTTTAAAGAAAATAATTAGCATTCTTAAAGCAAAAATTTTACTAAAGAAAATAGCCTTTCTTATCACTTTCTTAGAATGAATGAAATAAGTTTTGTATGAGAGAAGGATGGGGGCCCAACGATGCCCGCCTCAGTTTTGCAGGGTGGGTTCCTATAGCCATGTTCCCCTGGGCTAATAAGGCTAATGGAATCATGGTGGCAATTCTGTATTGGCCTCCAGCTGATGAAAAGTTTTGCCATGAGAACTTAACTTAGTCCTTCTGATGTTTTTACTGTCTGTTGACACAGAAGAATGAAAAGTGACCAATCATGCTATACATAAAAACAAAGGCCAGATATTCTTATATTCTTTTAGAGTATATCTTATATGCTGATTTTTAAAATATTAGAGGAGAAATTGACTTGCGATACTTGAAAGTTTATAGAACAGGGCACTGCAGTAAAACAGGGCTTATGCAGATAAAACACATTTTTCTGTTCTTGGCCAGCACTTCTACCATCAGAATATTTATTCCATACAGCACTGTATGATAGAGACCAAGATTTATAGTTGGTGATTTCCTGAATAACAACTCAGATAGCAAATGCCTCCACAAAACAACTTTCACATGTTCTGCAAAGCACAAAATAGTACAATAGAAAGGATTGTTTGTTCCAGGATTTTTTACAGTGGTTTTTTTTTTTTTAACTCCCACAAGACAAAATTTTTCTTCTTGCCCTAAAACATGGAAGATTTCTCCTTTCTCTCCCCTTCTTCCATCTCCCCACTTCCCACTACCCATTTCTTCTACCACTGTCACTTGGATCAGCCCTGGTACATTTACACATATGTTGGCACTAGGGAAGCCACCTCAAATTCAAAACACACACACACACACACACACACACACACACACGTTGAAGAGAGACTGGTTGAATGATAAAAAGTAAATTCCTTTTACTTCCATTTTGTTTTTCTGTGCCTTGTAGATGATCCAAACTTTCCCTGCAGAGAGAATAGAAAACAAGCAATACTAATAAAAAAGTAGTCTCACCCTAAAAAGAGAAAGATAAAGTTCTCTAGCAACCCTTAAGATGCTTATAAGAAATAGCTTCAACTTTTGCTTTGGAGCAAGACATTCACATATTGGGGTTCTGGGCTGATAAAAGTAATCAATAGAAGGGATGGAGAAAAAGCAGTGAATGCAAGAACAGTGTTGGGGGAAGGTGGAAAATTCTGGTTGTTATTTCTATGGATTTTTAGGCCAAATGTGAGGACAGGCTCTTGATGACCCATAAAGTATCTCTAGCTTGATTTTATGTGCGTACACTTTATGTACTGTCCATACATAAGTCATAGACATACAGATCGCTGACTAGAACTGAGAGTTCAGAAGTGAACACTTACTTACACAGTCAATTTTCAATATAGGTGCCAAGACAGTTCAACAAAGGTAGGCTTTTCAGCAAATGGTGCTGGGACAACTGGGTAGCCACATGCAAAAGAATGAAGTTAGACTCTCGTCTCACGCCATATGCAAAAGGCAGTTCAAAATGGATCAAAGATCTAAACTAAGAGATAAAAGAGAGGAAAACATAGGTGTAAATATGTAACATATCGAACACCAAAAATATAAGCAACAAAAGAAGAATTAGATAAATGAGACTTCATCAAAATAAAAACATTTTTGCCTCAAATAACACCATTAAGAAAGTGAAAAGACAACCCATAGAATGGAGGAAATATTTTTCAAATCATAGATCAAATAATCTTGTATACTGAATATGTAAGGAACTCTTACAACTCAAAAATAAAAAGACAAATAATTTAACTAAAACACGAGAGAGAGATTTGAAAAACCTTTCTCCAGAAGTACATAAAGGGGCTATACCCACATAAAAAGAAGCTGAATATCATTAGCCCTCAGGGAAATAAAAATCAAAACTATGGTTTTGATTTTCTCATTATGATGAGATGCCACTTTGCATCTGCTAGCATGGCTGTAATCAAAAAGAAGAGTATTGGCAAGGATGTGAAGAAATTGAAATCCTCATACACTGCTGGTGGGAAGGGGAAATGGTACCGCTGTTTTGGAAAACAGTCTGAAAGTTCTAAAAAGATTGAACATATAGTTACCATGTGACCTAGCAATTCTACTCTTGGGTATATACCCAAGAGAACTGAGAACATACGTCAGTGCAAAAACTAGTTCACAAGTGTTTATAGCAGCATCATTCACAATTGTCAAAAAGTTGGGAGGAAAAATAACATGTCCAAAAACTGATAAATAAATAAATAAATGTGATGTATTCATACAATGAAGCATTATTTAAGAATGGGTCTCCCAGCAGAAAGGACCTGCTGGTAGCAAATGCCTTGAGTTTTATAGTTTGGTTTTAAGAGGCGGTGTCTTATTTACATAGGGCTCATAGATTGGTTCAATCAGGTATGATGTTTACGTAGTGCATGGGGAAGGCTGGTGGCCCCACCCTAATCTCCTTATGCAAATGAACTTTCCAGTTGATGGAGCCATCATGTGTGCTCCTTTACAGTACACATGGCTGGCAGAGAAGGGAAGATGGAGCCGTCATCTTCAACATGTCTAGTCCTTAGTTCCTGCTGACATTCACCTGTGCAAGCTCCCAGCCCACAGGCTGCTCTGTTTTAGGATATGATTTGGGGCTGCTTTTCATAAAAAAGAAAAGCCCTACCAAGGACTCCCATACCCTTGCTATCTGCCTGAATGATTTCTTCTTAACTCCTATATCAGTATCTGTGCTTGAAGTTTTTTCCTTATACTTAAAAAATCAATCCAAAGCCTAGTCAGCCCACATGATGATTGTGCACTAGTTTAGAAGTTTGCATATTGGCCGGGCACAGTGACTCATGCTTGTAATTCCAGCACTTTGGGAGGTTGAAGCGGGCAGATCACGAGGTCAGGAGTTCAAGACCAGCCTGGCCAACATGGTGAAACCCTGTCTCTACTAAAAATATAAAAATTAGTTGTAGTCCCAGCTACTCGGGAGGCTGAGGCAGGAGAATTGCTTGAACCCGAGAGACGAAGGTTGCATTGAGCCAAGATCATGCTACTGCACTCCAGCATATCATGGCTCCTGCTTCATTGTGAGGGACTTTAATACCTTTAGAGCAGTGTTAAGTACCCAGTCTGACTGGTTAACCTGTCAGCAGAGTGTGTCACCTATCACAGAAGAATAGTTTTGTTTGTTGATCATATATGGACTGATGATTGATACAAGTTTCTGAAGCATATCTTATTGAAAGGAGCTTTGAGAGCTCTAAGCCTGTGGGCCTTCCTGCATTTGAATAGGCTCTAAGCTTCCTGTATCCCACCTCTGCCCTGCTACAGCATCACAAGGGGAAACCTGGACCATTTACTGTGCCTGTTGCAAGGTAGGTGACAAAGAGGGAGTTCTGAGAGAGCAAATGAAGCCCCAGGAATCTCCTCAACCCTGGCAGTGAATATACTATCCTCTGACCACCGTTTATACTGAAACGGTGATAACATCTGTGTCTCCAAGCAGTGGAACTCTGGAAGTAGCCCTGGAGTATTTTGTTATCGCTTTTTTTTTTCACACTAGGCCTAGACTGGAGGATTCAGTTTGGTGAGTTGTGAGAAGCTAAAAGTTGGAATTAGAGGAGCAGAGACCCCTGGCAACTTTATTGAGCTGTGTGGCCTTAGCCTTTTCTGAGCTTTGAAAACCTCAGCTATCATGTCAGAAAATCAACAGAATCTCAAAAGAAAAAAAAAAAGAGAAGAAACAAAAATTTTAAAAAAGAAAAAGAAAATCAACGGAATCTGAGAAAAACATGGGAAAATCATCAGCAAATGGTGATCCTGATAGCACCTCTTTCTTATGGGGGTCATGAGAAGATTCAATAGTAATCCCCATAACATATCAAGTCCAGATTCTGGCACAAAATAGTGCTCAATAAGTACTAGTTGTCATTGATAATAACATCATCTTTTGGCTTTCAAGGCAGAGAAAAAGAGGTATCTCCGTTGATGCCTAATGTTAAAAAAAGTAACATTTTGTAACTTTTTGGCAATATCTTAAAAGATTTTATGATGTAACTGTGATGCTTGGGAAACTTTTTCTTAGGCTGTCAGAATCTTTCATAACCATATGTTGGGTACTTGCTTTGCGTAAACAGGTTTCTAGTCACAAAGGAATTATGAAAAGAAAGAAGAAATGGCCTTTGCCTTTGAGCAGTTGCTAATGTTATAAGAATTAATCATGGCCTATATTTTAAATAGGTTGAACCTAACCTAAGTTTTTGCAATCAGTGTTTTTTGTTTGTTTGTTTTTCTTTTTCTTTTAATTTTTTTTCTTTTTGTTTTTTTTTGTTGTTGTTGGTTGTTTGTTTGTTTTTAATTTTTTTTGAGACAGAGTCTCACTCTGTCGTGCAGGCTGGAGTGCAGTGATGCAATCTCGGCTCACTGCAACCTCTACCTCCTGGTTTCAAGCAATTCTCCTGCCTCAGCCTCCCAAGTAGCTGGGACTGCAGGCACCCATTACCATGCCTGACTAATTTTTGTCTTTAGTAGAGATGGGGTTTCGCCATGTTGGCCAGGCTGGTCTTGAACTCCTGACCTCAAGTGATCTGCCCACTTTGGCCTCCCAAAGTGCTGGGATTATAGGCGTGAGCCACCATCCCCAGCCTGGTACCAGTGTTTTAAACCAACTACATGTATATTTTAATATAAACAAAAATAACTGTGATTAGCTGTTCTTAGAAACAAGCCCAACTCTAAAATAATCATACTTCAGAGTTTTTAGTTTTGCATCCTGCCCTTTGCTCCCAGTTGTCAACTTATCTCCCCTACTCTTGCTACCAATTGTCAGTTTACCCCTAACCCTACCCCTCACACATATACCCCAACTACCAGGTTGTTATAAAGCATTCATATATTTCTCTGTAAGAAACAATTTCTTGCATTTTTCCAAGATAATTATTTGAAAATGTAATTATTTGTAAACAGATATGTTTTATTGTGAAATCACCTAATACTCGAATTAGTTTATTTAGCTTAGAAACTTGGTCTAGAGCAGTGGCTCTTAACATGGCCGCATTTTTTTGAGGCAGCATTATTATTGATTTCTTCTTTTCAAAATTTAGCAAGTCCATGGTATTCTTACTTCAGTTTATTTATTTGATGTGAGGCTCAAATGATATGTGAATGATATGCATGATATGTGAAAGGAAGTTCATCAACATTGCTTCTTATCTGTTCCTGTTCTTCCTGATTCACAGCCCTATAGAATGTTAGAGCTGGCAAGGACTTTATCACCAACTTCTCATCACCAACACCCCTCCTTTAGCAGAGGAGAGAAACTGAGGCTTGGAGAAGTGAGGGGATTAGCTTGCAGTCACACCACCACCATGTGGTTGAGTCCGGTGCAGAACCCTCCCTTCACCTCAGTGCCTCTCCCTGGCTGATAATCTTTGTCTGTTTTTTGACTCCCTTTTCTGAGCTGTCCCCAGGTCCTCTTACTGTTTCCTGGAAATGTTTCTTGGTTGTCTTCCTTCCCATTTCTTCCTGGCTGATCTTGTCGCTCAACACCTCACAATAGGAAAGGCCTGACAGAGGACTTGGTCTCTGAGGCATCCATTATACCAGATCAATTCTCTCTGGTTACCACTGTCAGCACCTCACTCCTCTTCTGCAAGGCTGCCAGGAGCTCCCTGCTTCTCGTGGTTACAAATATCAATACTTGTCCTCGCGTGCTAGACCCTCCAGAGCCTGGCGTCACCGGGAAGACCCAGCTTCATGGCTGTCTTCTCCCCATGAGCCCCAAAGCCCACTGTCTTCTCTGGGCTTTCTTCATGAGTCAGCCATGTTTCTTTTATGCCTTTAGTTTTGTTCTCCCCAGCTTCCGGTTCTCTCCCTGCCTCTCCAGCTACAACAGGTCCTCCAATAACATCGTTTCATTGGATGTCATCTCCTCATAATGTTGGTGAGGAAGAAGAAGGGGCCACTGTGGAGTTGGTGTGGTCTCCCCAGGTCTGTGTGGGTTTTCTCTGGGCACTCCTGTTGTTTTCCACATCCCAAAGATGTGCCTGTTAGGTTAACTGATGTGCCTCATTGTCCCCACCCGAGTGAGTGTGGTGGGGGTGTGAGCGTGTCTTCCAGTGGGAATGCATCCTGTCCAGGGTTGGTGTCCCCCACCCCCAACAAGCTGCTGGGATAGGCTCTGGCCACCCAAGATCCTGAACTGGAATAAGAGAGTGAAGAATTATCTTACTTTTTTTTTCCAAGCCCCTTCATTATACCAAAAGTTTATGTTATTCTTTCTTAATTGTATGTATAGCTCACATTTATTTCAGTGTTTAACATAGAAGAATTTTGGTCTTTATTTAGAAGTTTGGCAGTGTTTTTGTGACCAGAAATAGGCAATAGGAACTTAATTATTTTTAGAGACAGGGTCTTGCACTGTTGCCTTGGCTGGAATGCCATGGCCTGACTACGGCTTATTGCAACCTCAAACTCAAGCAGTCCTCCCACCCTACCCCCTGAGTAACTGAGACCACAGGTGCACAACACCATGCCCGGCTCATTTTTTTTTTAAGAGAGCCAGGGTTTGGCTGGGCGCAGTGACTCACGCCTGTAATCCCCACACTTTGGGAGGCCAAGGCGGGCGGATCACGGGGTCAAGAGATCAAGACCATCCCAGCTAACATGGTGAAACCCTGTCTCTACTAAAAACAAAATGCAAAAATCAGCTGGGCATGGTGGTGTACTCCTGTAGTCCCAGCTACTTGGGAGGCTAAGTTAACAGAAGTGCTTGAACCTGGGAGGCAGAGGTTGCAGTGAGCCGGGATTGCGCCACTGCACTCCAGCCTGGCCCAAGCCTAGAGCAAGACTCTGTCTCAAAAAAAACAAGAGAGCCAGGGTCTCACTGCTGCCTAGGCTGATTCAAACTCCTGGCCTAAAGGAGTCCTCCCACCTCACCCTCCCAAAGTTCTGAAATTATAGGCATTAGCCATAGTGCCCAGTGTAACTTGTTTATAGAAATTAGCCTATGGTAAAATTGATTTTGTCACACATTATTTTGCTTAAATTCATAGTTTCCAAGTAGGTGAGGATTTACTATACTCCGTTCTTCAAGCCAAGTCCATGTTCTACCTTCTTTTTAATGTTTTTCTTGATTGCTGCAGTGATAGCCCAGTGATTCCCCTTTACTCCCAGACATTTTCTGATTATATCCTACCATATAGCATTGCACATCACAGCCTCTCATGTGGTTCTCAGGCTTTTCCTTGGAATTGTGTTGCCTTCTCAATTATATTTAATGCTCTTTGAAGACAAAGCTTATGTTTATATTTTTCTCATATACACTATTACCCTCCCATCCATGTTTGAAGACCCTCAGTGAATGCCTGAAATTGAAGATAGCACCAAACCCTGAATATACTGTTTTTTCATATAGATACATACCCATGTGAAAGTTCAGTTTATCAACTAGGCACAGAAAGAGATTAACAATAGTAACTAATAATAAAACAGAACAATTATGCCAATATACCGTGATAAAAGTTCTGTGAATGTGGACTCTCTCTGTCTCACAATATCTTGTTGTGCTGCACTTACCCAACTTGTGATGAGGAAGGAATGGGAGTGGGACAGCGTGAGATTTCATCATACTACTCAGCGTAGCATGCACTTTCAAACTTAATGAGTTGCAACATCCTGGAACTTGCCGTTTAATATTTTCAGATTAGTTGGCCTCAGATAACTAAAACTGCCAAAAGTGAAACCTTGAATAAGGAGGGACTACTGGATTCTAGTCTTATAGTGCCTAATAAGTGGTCTGTCATAACCACTTATTAGGGGCTTCTTGAACTTATAAAGTTGTTATTCAGAGCTACAAGCGGTTCAGACACATTACAGTGTTGGCGGCTTGGGTCAGGATCAGTTGTTAATATTGCAGCATGGTGCTCTGCTGCGTTCCAGGTGTTGGCAGGATCAGGGCTATTGTGTTAATGATCCTCTAGGGAGACTGTCTGTATAGATATGGTGCTCATGCTAATAGTTTGATTTGTAGATCAGTAGCTGGGTGGCAGGGAGGCCAGGGGCTCCCTGCTGAGAACTGCACACAGGCATCTTGGATCTTCTAGTAGGTAATAGTTACTCGAGAAAGGAGTATTCTCATAACTCTGGCAGATCCTCAGCACACCATTGTGAAATGTGCACTGGCCTGTCTCCTTTCCCACTGTAAGTCCTTGAGCCAGTAATTGACCTTGGTGTTCTCTTTTCTACAATACTGGCGCAATATCTTAGGTTTAATCTGATCTTCGTCTAAAATATTTTTTTCAGAACCCATTAAGTACTGTATCTTCCCAAAAAAGATAAGTGTGTTGTAATAAGTTCCTGGTATTGGAACAAGGAGTGTGTATTATTTAAACAAGCTTTGTCTATTTCTGAATTCCAGTGCCCTGTTCCATGCCTTCTTACCTTTCCTGGTAGTCATTCCTGGACTGAGGTAACTGTAGATTTTATGGTACTTTGGACTATGCACTCCTTGAGGCACTGCCCTATAAGAATTGCGTCTGCCAATGGCTCATAAACTTGGAATTATTTTTTCTTTAATGTCAGCAGGACTACTTTCACCCATACAAAATGGTTTGGCCTTTTTCTCCTTTGGCACAAAGGAGACTTGGCAGAGGCTCAGATAAAGGTGAAGTTGGCAAGCTCTGGCATGAGAGTAAGTTCAGCACCTCTGGGTTTTCATTCCCCCTGTTCATCTCATGTTCAAAATCCTCATTCTACCCAGAAAGTCTTCTCTTCCCACCAGTGACACCTAAAGATGTTTGTTTCAGATCCTGCTTTGTCTCCAACACACACAGCGAAATACTGCATGCCTTCGTTTTCAGAAAGTTACCCAACTGGAGTCACTTTAATACTTTTTTAATCCTTTTAGGTGGATGGAAGTTTGCTTAGTTGAAGAATTGCCACCAACCACTGAACTGGAAGAAGGGCTTCGAAATGGAGTTTACCTTGCAAAGTTAGCCAAGTTCTTTGCCCCGAAAATGGTATCAGAGAAAAAGATCTATGATGTGGAACAAACACGTTATAAGGTAACCAAGATCTAATTGGTTTTGGCTTCCAGCTAAAAGTGAAAGTTTGGTATTTCATGTCCTCTCCCTTCTTTTACTCTTAGTGTTTCTGTAACGATTTTGGGGAGTGGGGGATGTCTTCGGAGCCTATTAGTATCATTCCTGAGGCAGCAGCAGTTTTACAAAGCAGAGTGTTTCTATTTCTAGTCTGAAGCTGAGAGACCTCTGATTTGTACAGCTTGCTAATGCCTCCCCCTACTTCCATGAATACTTCATGGAAGTCATTTTTGACTTATTAGTGCCAGTAGAGGTGAAAGTGGGAGCATGCTACCACTCCTTTTTTCACCACAGGCACAGTTTATTACTCCTAGCTTGTGTACCCAAACTTGTGGCCCTAAAGAGTTAGGCCCAATGTGATAAAAAGTAGGAAGGCTGAATGATTAGCCAATAATTCTTTTCCATTTGATGTTTAAAACAAAATATGACTAACCACTTTGTGTACAACTAGTTTTAAGAATTGTTTCAGGGCTAATTTGGGAAGCATCAGAAAATAAAAAGCTATCTTAGCCCTTTTAGAAACATCATAACAGCTGGGTGTGGTAGCTTTTGCCCATAATCCCAACACTTTGTGAGGCCAAGGTAGGAGGACTGCTTGGGCCCAGGAGTTCAAGGCTGCAGTGAGCTATGATCATACCACTGCCCTCCAGCCTGGATAACAGAGTGAGAACCTGTCTCTAAAATAATAATAATAGGAAGAAGAAGTAAGATCAACAATAAGAAGTACACTGTTATTTAAATTTAGAAGAAGCAGGGAGAAGAAAACAAAATTGAAATAAACACCAATTTTATAATAATAAAAATTCCAATCTTTTAGAGATACATATCAAAGTATTTAGATAAAATGATACATCTAGGATTTGTTTCAAAATAATTGAGGGAAAGGTAGACAGATGATAAAAAGCTGGCTGTGAGTTCATAACTAATTTGAATGATGGGTGCATAGGAGTTCATTATGCTATTCTGTATAGCTTTTTACATTTGAAGTTTTATATTCAAAAGGAAAAGGAAAAAGCAAACACCAAACTAAAAGTCTTCTCCATTAGCGATGCATCTTCAGAACAGAATGTTTAAACGTCTGGTGTTCTACGCTGCAATGTGTGACCTATCGTCTGCTGAAGGTCTAGGTTTCTAGAGCTTCTTTGAAACTTTGCCTTTATTTTTTTAGTGCATTTTGTTCTCTATATCAATTTTTTTTTCTGCAGATTTTCAAGTATTCTGAACAGTTATTTCTCTTAGACTGCAGGGAATGTGTTGAATAAATTGGAAAAGGAATGGTTTCCCATTTATTGCATGATTCATAGTTCTTTAAGCAAAATATATTCTCTAAATATGTATATTAAACACGGATAGAATGTTTGAATAATCTTTAAGGCTAACAGTAGGCAAGATAACTTGTCAAATTTATTTTGAGTCTGTTTTTCTAGCCTAGCCAAAAAGGTAACTGAACAAAGTTTTTGCCTTGAAAAATGTTATAAATAAAAATGTTCACATTTATTAAAGTAAATTTGAGTTCATGGAACTCCAGAGTTCCAGCTCTTGTTAACCTGCCACAGGACTTTAATAAAACAATAACTTAGCCAGCTAAAATTAAAGTTCAGAAAAATTTTTTTGAGAAATATTTTTAGAAATTCAGAGAAGCCCAGAAAAAGACCATCTGTATCATCTCTCCACAAAATAAATATTTGTCCACATTGTAGACTACAGCTTGTCTTCTTTTCATTGCTTTTTTTCTGGCTATAATCAAGATCTAGGTCTGTCAGTACCAAAACTTACATAGATTTGATGATAGAGTTTGGGGTAGATAGAGTTGAGGCTACAGCTCAACTGAAAGGGAATGTCAGGTTTTCTTTTGGCTTTCATAGACTATGAGAATCAGTCTGGGAAGACAGTCCTCATGGAAGTGAGCCTAAGAGCAGTGTATGGGCTAGTTCTTTTCTCTTCCTGGAACATTGTATACCTTGAATATAGGAGCGTCCCTCCAGATCAGCTCTTGGCCCTCAAGGCAGTTGCCTCGCCACAACTTAAACAGGTACCTTCTCCTCCTGGCATCAGAGATTCTATTATTTAAATGAATAGCAACCTCTCTTTGGATGGGAACAAGGGAAATAATATTTGTAATTTCTGGTTATAGAATAAAATACTTGGGGGGTTAGGCAGGTAATGACATCCCTAAGTGAAACATCACAAAAGGGATGCCACCCCTCCCCCCATCAGATCCCTGAAAGGCCCGTGGCATAGAGGTGATGCTGGGAGATAGGCAGGAAGGAGGGAGTCATGGCAGGAGGGAGGCCGTGGCCCTCTGTGGTGTGGGAACCCCTCTTTGCTGAGCTAAAAGAAAAAACATAAGACAAATGGAAAGGACCCCGTGTGGAAAGACAAATGGAAAGGACCAGAAAAGAGGTTTTTTTTTCTTTATTAAATCCCTGAAAGTACCTAGTGTTCTTGATGGAAACTTTTAGTGATTGCCATATAATTATAAAATTTTATTTTAGGGCCTTTTCATTTCTCATACAAAAGATGAAAGGAGATAAATATTAGCAAACAGGTAACTCAACTTCCTGATATTGTGTTGTTCAGGACTGAAGCGTATCACATAGCCCTTTGCAATGAGAGCTAAATCATAGGACTAAGGCAAAGACATTGGAGCACAAGGGAACGCTCACTCACCGAGCCCTAGCCCCTCGTGCCATCTGGAAACCATGAATGCAGTGAGCTCAGGCTCTCACTGCAGGGTCTGCCGAGACTGCAGCCATAAAATATGTTGGCCTTGGCACCGGCAGCTTTGATGAGCATCAGTTAAGTAGACAGGAGCTTTCGTGCTACCCCATTCTCTTTGTCTGCCAGCTTATGTACAACCCTGGTTCCTCATTAATTTTGGGTTGGAAAGATGTCCTGAGGAGTGGAGTTCAGCTTTCCAGTTATGAATATTTTTTCCAAGGCCACCACTGCCCTCCACACCAGGTCTGAGTTACATGCCCATGCCATGTGCACTGCGGCTCCTGGCACAGTCCCTCTTGCACATGCCATAGTATATCGTAAAGCAGGCAGGCACCATGTGTGCCTCTACGCCCCATCCCCAGGGAATGGTGCAGGGTCTGATCCATAGTAGGTGCTTGGGGAATAGCTGTTGGATAAAGGAATGAATGATAAAAGTTTCACAGAAGCCAAATGATTCCATTCCTTTTCTTGTCTTCTGTGCTTTATTCAGTATGTACTCAATACACTGAGTGTGACACCCTTCCTCTAAGAATGGTGCTCAAGCCACCTGCTGAACCACCTAATGGGAGTATGTAAAAATTGGATTCTTGGGTCCCACCCCGGACTACTAAGTCAGGCAGAATCTCTTGACCCAGGAAGCGGTACTCTTAATAAATCATCTGCAGTTGATTCTTTACTTCTGTGCTGCTAAGGTTTGAGTTAAGAACCACTGCTCTTTATAGGTGAATAAACATTAATATCACAAGTTACAATACAGTTGTAGAGAAGGACAATAAAGGCATAACACCACAGAAATACATATAGGGTGGAATTCATTCATCCATACAACACTTATCAAGACCCATCACATGCCAGGCACTGTTCTAGGCACTAATGGCAGGAAATGAGCCAAGGAGACATGGGCCTGGTTTTGTGGTGGCAGGGAGGCAGACTAAGTGAATTTATAGCTGTGAATTGTGATAAGTGTCTAAAGGAAGACACGAAAGCCAGTGTTATGGGTAGATAGCAACAACCAGGAGATGGGCTTCTCTGAGGAAGAGTTTACTCTGAGGATGGAAGAGTGAGAAGAAAGTCATCCATTTGCAGTCAGGGGTGGACACTGGGAAGAACTGCCCAAAGAGAGGGAGCTCATTTGTGAGAGACTTGCCACAGGGAGGAAAAGAGCTTGGCCATAGCGGAGTGGTTGAAAGGGATGGTGGCGGAAGATGAGGCCAGGAAGAGAAGAGATGAGACTGTACAGCCATTCAGGCCCCATGGAGCGCCTGAGATTTCATGCTTCGTTGGGGGGGACAGCAATGAGAAGCCTTGTGATGCCATATGGTGCAGTTTGTGCTTCAGAAAGATCAGTTTCTGCTATGCAGAGAACAAATCAGAAGGAGAATGAGGGTGGGGATGGAGTCCAGCAAGGGGATAATTCAGTCCAAGTGACAGTGGCCTGCACAGACAAGAAGTGAACTGCTTCCAGAGGGAAAACCAGGGGTGGATCCTGAAAAGGAAATAGAAATGGGTGGAGGGCCATGAAGAGAAGACAGCTGGGTGGACAGTGGGAGATGACCAAGGAGGAGGGAGAGGTCCTGTCCATTCTAAAGGGGTTGTTGGATGGTGGGGGCTTGAGAGATTAGTTTTCCCAGGCAGACTGGGGCAGACAACAGAAAGAAGAGGATGAAAGGGCATTCCTTGGAGAGGTTTCAGTCTGACAAGGCTCAAAGATAAAGAGTACCCTGAACAGTGCCTTGATAATTGCAGGTTTATAATTAATACATTCTTGTTGAATGTGTAGGTGTGCCTTAGATAGGGAAGGCATGCACACAGTGGTTAGCAGTGTGAACTGTAGAATCAAAATACTTCAGAGTTTTGCTTCACCCTTGACTTTAGCTCTCTGAGCCTCAGTTTCCTCACCTGTGAAGTGGGAACACAGATTGAATATCCTTAATCAAAAATCCAAGGTGCTCCGAAATTCAAATCTTTTTGAATACCGACGGGACACTCAAAGGAAATGCTCCTTGGAGCATTATGGATTTTGGATTTTTGGATTAGGGATGCTCAGTGAGTATGTCTGATGCAAATATTCCAGAATTTGTAAAAATCAGAAACTTGAAACACTTCTGATGCCAAACATTTCAGATAAGGGATCCTCAACCAAATAACAACAGTATCTGCCTTTACAGAGATATTGTGAGGCGCAGAGTGATCCGTGCAAGGCACTTGGCATGGTGCCTGATAGACATGAGCATCTAGTGAATATTGGAAGCAGTGCTTGTTCTATTTTGAACATTGAATATTTTGAGCAGTAAAACGAACGTAATATTTGGACTCGAAGTAAGGGGTTCTACAAGGGAGTCTTAACCTTGAGCCTAACAAGTTAGGTCAACTCAAGTGTCTTACTTGTGCCCTCAGTTTTCCCATCTGTAAAATAAGCAAATTTGGATAATGTTATTGATTTTTAAACTACCTCATGGTTTTAAAACATTCTGATTCCAATACGTAGGATGTTAGCATCCAGTGAGGACCACGTAATTCCTTATCTATGCAATTTAAACTAGATGAACCATGTTTGCTGGTGTACTAGGTCAGCAGTGGAATGCTTCCTGGTCCAATACCTGAAAGAAATTAGGTGTATGTACAATAGCAACCCTTGACTAAATCTGACTGTACACATGTCACCTCATCTAATAGTAATATACAGGACTGGAGGGGGAAGAAAACACTCGCTAAAAATGATTATAATGGACTGAAATTATTTCAAGCCTATTTAGAAGACCGTTTTTATTCCAACTGAAGCACACTCAGTAGATTGGTAATGTTATTGCCGCAATTTACTCGCCAAAGTGTGCTCTTTACGCAAACATGAATCATAGGGTTCTGAAGTCAACGTTCGCAGGTAGTTTAAAAGGATTAAGGATTTGAAATCTTGTCATTTCATTTGTTGCAGAAAGATGATCAAGATAACTACCCTTTTCTTCAGTGCCTCTTAACGTGAAGCACTGAACTTTTTTCTAAGCTTAAAGGTAAATAAAAGTTCCAAGCCTAATCTTGAAGTGTAATAATTATTATAGGTAATAGTTACTGCATGTGTACTTTGCAACTAAACACGTTGCATATATTCTCAGTTTAATCTCTGCAACTCAGAGAAGCATTTTGTGGCTCAGGAACCAAGGTTCTGAAAGATTTGTATCTTTCCTGAGATAACTTCGCTAAAAAAAAACACTAAATATGTGGGAGTCTTTGTTACATGATTTGGGATTGTTGGAGCCCACCACTTTTGGACACCAGAAACCCACCGTAGTCAAACAAGATTAGCTTTGTTTAACTCGTTGGGCAAGAAAAATGCATACCCATATTGCCACAGGGAAGAGAAGTGAGTAGATTTAAGCTTGTGCTGGGTGATTCTAGTAGGAATTTAGGAAAGCAAGAACCTGTTTTCTTTTGGGTGTTGTCAGTAGGTGGGATCAATTTGGTGTCTTGGTAATTTTTATCTGGGAGGTGGGAAGATTGAATACGGACTTAGATTGTCGTCAGTAAAGAAAGCAGAGTAGCTCATATTAGTTGGAAGAGGGGGACCTTATTTTGTGGCACAGAGGGTTCTCATCTCTGTCTTGGTTCAGACTTGATTGTGTGGATTGTTTCTGTCTTGTTCCTCCATGGTCACAGAGTGGCCTTGTCTGAAGATTATTTGTATTAAGCAAATTTTTGCTGAGTTAGAAACACTCAAACAGTATGGCCTGACCTGTCAACTCTCTGGGCTCTTTATTTCTTTCCCTCCTTCCCTTCCTTCAACTCTCCCTTCCTCTACCTATTTCATTACTAGTTAATTTTTGCCTTCCAAAGAATAATCAAACAATCTAGGTCCTGCATTCTTCTCTGGGAGAGTGTTAGCATAGGGAAGGTTTTGAGATCCAGGGAGACGTAGTCTTGAATCCCAGTTCAGCCACTTCACAGCTACTTGACTTTAGGCAAATCACTTCATCTTTTTGGCCTATCTTTCCAAATCGTTAAAAAAAAAAATAGGTATTTATGGCCGGGTGAGGTGGCTCACGCCTGTAATCCCAGCACTTTGGGAGGCTAAAGCGGGCGGATCACAAGGTCAGCAGTTTGAGACCAGCCTGGCCAGCATGGTGAAACCCTGTCTCTTCTAAAAATACAAAAAAAAAAAAAATGCATGGTGGCGCATGCCTATAGTCCAAGCTACTCAGGAGGCTAAGGCAGGAGAATTGTTTGAACCCAGGAGATGGAGGTTGCAGTGAGCCGAGATCACGCCACTGCACTCCAACCTGGGTGGCAGAGTAAAACTCTGTCTCAAAAAAAAAAAAAAAAAAAAGATTTATTTTATTGTATGAATGCACCAGAGTTTGTTTGATCTTATTTACCTACTAAAGAACATTTCCGTTATTCACAGTTCTGGTCTATTAAACTAAAGCTGTTATGAACACTGGAAAAAAAATAGGAATGATAATTAGCTTTCAGGGTATTTTGAAAATTAGGGATAATTTACATAAAACAATTGGAACACATGCTTCAATCACGAATAGTGGCTATCACAAAAAAGGCAGAAACATTTGTCAAATGTTAAGTTGCTTATAATTTATAATTTCTAAAAGCCATGAAAATACTTTTTAAATAACAAACTATTAGATGTAGAAGGTAACAGAAGATGGGAAGAGCCAAACTTTCTGAATGTGATCACTACTGAATGTTAGTTATATGGTGAAACTTGCTATAGTTATTGTTTTGTACATTTGTTTAAAAATTACAATGAACAGATAACATTGTGCTATGCATTTAATAAGTGAAAATCAAAAGATCATTTTAAATTTCTTAATGGTTTATTTCTGATAAATTTTTATGTGATACAGGCAAGAATGCTATACTTACAGACTGTGCAGAAGAAATGACCTGATAATGACTAAAAAAGAAATGGAAGATATACAAAAACTATTTTTATTGTAGGGATAGAAAAAGATATCGTTAAATATTTCTGGTGAAGGTTTGCTTCTTATACAAAACCAAGATCAGGGTTAAATTAGAAGAATCAATAATAAAATTTGCTCTGAGTTCTAGGATGTTTTTTGTTTTTGTTTTCGTGTTTGTATTTTGGCTACATTTATTCTAGGTTTTCTGTAGAAATACTACATTCATGATTAGAAAAAAAAAATGTAATCTTCTAAAAATCCTGTTTTTTTCTGAAGTTGCTAGGCCTCTCAGCCATGGTTGCCAAAATCTAGACGACATGCATGTGTGTGTATGTGTGTACACACACATGCCTGTGTACATGTGTCTCATAAAACATCCTTAAGCATGCTAGACATTAAATGGTCTTGGAGATTCTAGTTCAGAATTTACCTCAAATATATGAATTATGGAAATTCACGATTCATAACAGATGGTTGGGATGTTGCCAAGATACAGTCTAGCCTCCTTTAGCATGTCTCTGTTTATGTGAACATTAATAACTCTGTTCTAAAAGAAGTACAATTGAAAAGCATCCTGTACATGAAAAAAGTTACTAAAAATGACTCACTTTTCGTGTGGTTCCTTCTCTTCTTTTTTCCCTCCTATCCTCATGTTAGAAGTCCGGCCTTCATTTTCGACACACTGATAATACCGTCCAGTGGTTAAGAGCAATGGAGTCTATCGGTCTACCCAAGGTAAGCCTTCACACACTGGAACCTGGACTGGAAGGGCGAAGGGGTAGTGCACAAACACCTCTTTATAAGCAATGACTTTGGAGACTGGGTTATGTTAATGTAGAAATGAGAAATGTGAGGAATAAAAAATATGGAAAGACCTATCCAAAGTAACATATGACAAGAACTCAGAATGAGGGGTGTGCACAGATTGAGAGCAGCCAGGTAAAAGTGTGTACAAAATAAAGGCAGAACAAGTTATAGCTGGTAGGTAGTTGATCCATCTAAAACAACCACCTCCCTTTCTTGCGTTGCTATTTGTACATAAAGATTCCTTTTTTTTTTTTTTTTTTTTTGAGATGGAGTTTTGCTCTTGTTACCCAGGCTGGAGCGCAATGGCGCGATCTCGGCTCACTGCAATCTCCGCCTCCTGGGTTCAAGCAATTCTCCTGCCTCAGCCTCCCGAATCTGGGATTAGAGGCACGCGCCACCATGCCCAGCTAATTTTTGTATTTTTAGTAGAGACGGGGTTTCACCTTGTTTGACCAGGATGGTCTCGATCACTTGACCTCGTGATCCACCCGTCTCGGCCTCCCAAAGTGCTGGGATTACAGGCATGAGCCACCGTGCCCAGCCTTGTACATAAAGATTCTAAGCTTAGCCAGGTGTGGTGGCTCATGCCTGTAATCCCAGCACTTTGGGAGACTCAGGTGAGAGAATCACTTGAGGCCAGGAGTTTGGGACCAGCCTGGGCAACACGACAAGACCCTGTCTCTATTTAAAAAAAAAAAAAAACTCATTGTATCATTATATATTTTATTACTGTAAATTATTGTAAATTTATTTTTTGTAGATTATTGTTTACAAAATTTTGTTTCAAGACAGTCTGGCTCTGTCACCTAGTCTGGAGTACAGTGGCTGGATCTCAGCTCACTACCACTTCTACCTCCCATGTTAAGTGATTTCTCCCACCTCAGCCTCTGGAGTAGCTGCGACCACAGACAAGTAGCTGCCACCATGCCCAGCTAATCCTTGTATTTACTTTTGTAGAAACAGAGTTTTGCCATGTCGGCCAGACTGGTCTCAGACTCCTGAGCTCAAGCGATCTGTCTTCCACGACATCCCAAAAGCACTGGGATTATAGGGATGAGCTACCACACTCGGCCTATAAATTATTATTATAACACATAGTATCACTTGTAAAGGCTAGGGGGTTATGGCTCTTACTCTGAAAATAGACCTCCTAAATATAATTTATTCAGCAAATATCAGTTCTTGTTAAATTCAAAGAGCAGGCATCCTAAAGTCTGTGAGAGAATTAGGCACGTGAAGGAAATGAGGAAATAATTACATTTGACAAAAATTGTAGAACTATTTTTGAAACTTGTTATTTTGAAATAATTATAGAATCACAGGAAGCTGTAAAAATAGTGCTTCTATGTGTATCCTTCATTCAGCTTTCCTCTAGTGGTGACATCTAACTGCAGTACATACTAAATTGACATTGGTGTATTAATGTAAACGAGACTACAGACTTTCTTCTGTTTTCACCATTTCACATGCATTTATTTGTATGAATGTGCATGTGTGTGCATGTATGCATGATTCTGTGCAGTTTTATCCCATTAATAGATTTGTGTAACTACTACCACCGTCAAGACACAGGCAGACAGAAGAGTGGTCCTTCTGATTGCATCCCTCCCCAGCCCTGTTCCCTGGCAACCACTAATATGTTGTCCATCTCTCTATAGTTTTGGCATTTTAATCACAGTATATAAATGTAATTATACAGCAGGTAAACTTTGAGTCACGTTCTTTTTGCTCTGCATGTGGTCCTTGAGACCCATCAGGTTCAATAGCTTGCTCCTATGTGTTGCTTAGTATGTACAGTTTTTTGGGGTTTTTTTTGTTTTTGAGGTAGAGTCTCGCTCTGCCACCCAAGCTGGAGTGCAGTGGTGCAGTCTCAGCTTACTGCAACCTCCGCCTCCCAGGTTCAAGTGATTCTCCTGCCTCAGCCTCCCAAGTAGGTGGGTTTACAGGTACGCACCACCACGCCTGGCTATTTTTTGTATTTTTGGTAGAGACGGGTTTTTTCCATGTTGGCCAAACTGGTCTCAAACTCCTGACTTCAGGTGATCTGCCTGCCTTGGCCTCCCAAAGTATTGGGATTATAGGCATGAGCCACCATACCTGGCCTATCCAGCTATTTCTGAAAAATTATTTAGGAGTGGTCTTGCTGGAGGTCAAGAGGATAAGCTACTGAGTTATGAAGACCTCTGTTGTGCCAGGTTTGCAATGAAAAACATCCACCACCACGGAAACAAAAGATTCCTTAAATGTAATTTATGAATGCCTATTTTTAATATAAGTGTGCCCATATCTGTTTTAGCTCAATCTCATTTTATCTTGAAATGATCAATATTTAAATTTTATTTTTAGTCAAACTATTTTCTCTTCTCCTAAAATGCCCAGAACGTTAGATGCTGTTTCCTTCTAGGAACTAGCTGTAATGCATAATTCATATTTCTGGACGGTGATTTAGCAAGTACTAACTAGAGAATGGGTGGTAAACAGATTAATTAAAAAAGAATATAAACAGAATTGTTCTATATAAGGCAACATCAAATTCGGATAATTTCATTAGATTTGATCAATTTGATGTAAACCTTTTCAAGTTACGTATATTTAGGGTCAAACAAGTGGTGTTATATAGCAGATTCTGTTTTAATGTTGGTTTTTATTATGAAGTCATTGATATATTGCATTGCAGGGGCAAGAAACTAACTGTGTACTGAATTGACTTTGATGTATTGTATTTAACTGGCATTCCTTCATTTATCAATATTAAGTGCCTACTCTGTGCTCAGTATCATGGTGCTGGAAATATAATGCTGAATAAAACGTTCTGGTGAACTATAAATTGATCTCATCTCCTTGCTGAAGGAAGACACTTACAATGGCTTTCCAGGAGAAATATCAATATAACAGGTTCTTGTTTAAAGAAAAGGGAAGAGGCAGTTGTAGTTGTTCTCTCCTTACATAGAGAACTTAAAACCTGGTAATACTCTTTCTTTTGTTGTTTTTTGAGATGGAGTCTCACTCTGTTGCCCAGGCTGGACTGCAGTGGTGCCATCTCAGCCACTTTGTCTCTTTGCCTCTGAGTTCAAGTGATTCTTCTGCTTCAGTCTCCCAAGTAGCTGGGACTACAGGTGTGCTCCACCACGCCCAGCTATTTTTTTTTTTTTTTTTTTTAATTTTTGGTAGAGACGGGGTTTCACCATGTTGATTAGGCTGGTCTTGAACTCCTGACCTCAGGTGATCTGCCTGCCTCTGCCTTCCAAAACACCACTATACACAGCTAATACTCTTCTGAATTTGGTGATCCTCTTCTCATTGACACTTTAGTAGCAAATGTGTTAAAAGAAAGTTGGAAAGGCTTTTTAAATTTCATAGGCTACTGCCATTTCTTTAAGTATTTAGTGATTAGCTCAAGGAATTTTGCTTCTTTCTTTTCTCAGCTCTTCTCAATGACCAATAGAAAATTGCACTTGAGTATCAAGTACTACCATATGATACATGATTTTAGTTTTTGAATTCATTTTTATATTTACTTAAAGCAAATAATGTCTAAATGATTATCTTAATTTTAAAAGCCTCAAGTTTAATTATTTTGTGTGTGTGCTTGGAAACAGAGAAGTTTGGTGCCTCACTCTGAAATCTGTTTCTTCTGTTGATTCATTTGTTTGTTTGTTTATTTTGAGACGGAGTTTCGCTCTTGTCACCCAGGTTGGAGGGCAGTGGCACATGCTTGGCTTACTGCAACCTCTGCCTTCCAGGTTCAAGCAATTCTCCTGTCTTAGCCTCCCAAGTAGCTGGGATTACAGGCATGCACCACCACGCCTGGTTAATTTTGTAGAGATGGTGTTTTATATGTTGGCTAGGCTGATTTTGAACTCCTGACCTCAGGTGATCTGCCCCCCTCAGCCTCCCAAAGTGCTGGGATTACAGGCATGAGCCACTGCAACTGGCCTGAAATCTGTTTCTTATCAGGCTGTTATTTTCAAGTTTAAGAAAAAGAGTATGAAATAATATGTACAATAACCCCCCATGACACACATTAGCTGTGTAACAAACCTTCATATCTACCCCAAACCTAAAATAAAAATTTTGTAAAAAGAAAAGAATGTCAAAGTGTGTTCAAAACCTTGATGTTCAGACCTTTCAGCTTAGTAATTTCATATTTAGATGATTATCCAAAATTATCAGATGCTCAGAAATGCAGAAATAGGCCAGGTGCGATGGCTCATGCCTGTAACCCCAGCACTTTGGGAAGCTGAGGCGGGCAGATCACCTGAGGTCAGGAGTTTGAGACTGGCCTGACCAATATGGAGAAACCCCATCTCTACTACTAAAAATACAAAATTAGCTGGACGTGGTGGCACATGCCTGTAATCCCACCTACTTGGGAGGCTGGGGTAGAAGAACTGCTTGAATCAGGGAGGTGGAGGTTGTGGTGAGCTGAGATCGCACCATTGCACTCCAGCCTAGGCAACAAGAACAAAACTCCATCTCAAAAAAACAAAAAAAAAAGAAGAAAATACAGAAATATTCATTGCAGTGGCTTAAAATAGGGAAAAAATTAGAAGCAAAACAAACCATCTTCAATCATGGGGAACTGGCTAAGCTATGATTCAAAAATATAAAAGAGTCATATACATCTATTAAAAATAATCTTACAGAATAATGATGGGGATGGGAAATACTTGCATTCTGTTAAGTGTTTTAAACAGGTTTACACTAAGTACAGTTTTGTTTCCACATGCACACTTATCTATAAACCTAAAAAATCAAAGACATATAGAAAAAAGACCAGAAGAAAAATAGGGACAAAATTGCTAGCAGTGGCAATCTGGGAGGTAGGATCCTAGGTGTTTTTCCTTCGTACCTTGTATACTTTCAGATTTTATTTGGTGAAAATGTATTACTTTAAGCAGATTTTTTAAATTGTGTTTGTATTATATATGCATGTATACATGTGTACAGAATATATATGCCAAGTTTTTAACAATGAAATAAAGTAGTTATTAAAAGGACACCCTTCTCAGGTCCATGGGACCTCTGGGAAGTCACAGGAGTATGAAGGCTGCAGGGGGCAGAGCCCAGGTGTGCTCATGCCCTGTGAAAGGAAACACTGCCACCAGCACTGTGGACACAGCCTTCTTGGAGTAGCTGGCTGGGGCCCCCACCATCCTCTTGTGGACCATTAAGAGGCGTGCTGTCGGGCAGGGGTCCAGATACAGTGATTGGCCTATCTCCACAGCAGGATGAAGCAGTGCCAGAGAGGTTCCTCCATATTTATATAATTGTAGGATAGCAAGGACAATCAAAGTAGGATCATTTCGAGGAGTTAAAATGAAGCAAAACGTATAATGAAAGTATTGTTTATTTTGTTTTCCAGATATTTTATCCAGAAACAACAGATGTCTATGATCGGAAAAACATACCAAGAATGATATATTGCATTCACGCACTGAGGTAGGGGGAAAATGCAGCTAAAAGGCACTCTAGGAAGTAGATTTAAATAAAACTAAAATTTCAATTTTGAAAGAGATTTTAAGTTACTTTAATAGTTTGAAGAACTTTTTATTAGATTCTATTGTTTTGGATTTGCTGGTACAAAATTAAAATAATGGTCACATATAAACAATCTTTAAACTTGAAAAATGTTTTTCTTATTTTTAAAAATCTATCTCAAAATAGAAAATCAGAAAATGAATGAAAACCATTAAGTATAATAAAGAGAGAATTTAAGTTGAAACTTTTAGTTATCCAATTATAATGTACTACTATATTCTTGAATTATGACCTAGTTTACAAATATATCAAATGAGCAGCTTTAATAGTCTTAATTTTGGTTTAATGCAGTTAAAATTATAATTTAATTTAAATCTTATCATAGATTAAGAAAATATAATGTTAGGAATGATTTCCTTTGACCTTCTCTTCAATAGAATTTGTACCCTAAGGATAAAGAAGATACATAATAGTTGGTGTAAGTTAGTCAAATCAGGGCACATTCATTATTTTAAAGCAGTTGTTTGACAACTTAATTTTTGAAAAATGCTGAAATTCTGCTAGTTCACAGTTTGCATTTTATCTTTTTGTCCTGGGAGAAATGTGATGTCTAGAAGGTAACAAAGATTATTCTAAAAATCCAGTTTGTAGCTGTTGTCTTGAGTGCACACAGATAATGGTTTTGGAAGCCTTCATGTCTGGTTAAATTTTAAATTTCTTTTAGAACATCTGCCTTGTGTTTTTATCACTAGAAGTCATTTTCCTGGCAGAGTACTCTGCCTAGAGGTTTATGTTGACTTCTTCATGGCTCTTTTCCTCTCCAAAGGAAAATATTTCAACAATAATTCACGGTGGTGTTGGCTTTCCAGAGAAGAAATTTGATTATGTCATATAATTTGACTTTACCCCCCACTCAGTACGTATGGGATTGCTTTGGAAGATGACAGTTGCTAGAAATACAGACCAAGTATAGGTGTCTTTGCTATGGTTTTTTTATTCTAACAACTTAGAACAACTGGTTAAAAAAAGAAAAACAAACCTACTTCTATGCTGCCTCCTCATATGTAGCTAGAGTATAATTATGCCACAGGTTTTCTAAAAGCTGCATGTGTAAAAGTGCTTATGTTGAAGAATATTTTCAATTTGTATCGCCCAATATTCTTTTTTTTTTTTCTCTTGAGATGGAGTTTCACTCTTGTTACCCAGGCTGGAGCGCAATGGCGCAATCTCGGCTCACTGCAACCTCCACCTCCTGGGTTCCAGCAATTCTTCTGCCTCAGCCTCCTGAGTAGCTGGGATTACAGGCATGCGCCACCATGCCCAGCTAATTTTTTGTATTTTTAGTGGAGACTACTAAAAATAGTTTCACCATGTTGACCGGGATGATCTCGATCTCTTGACCTCGTGATCCACCCGCCTCGGCCTTATTCTTTATTAAATATTTTTCAGATCTTAGAATGAGTACTGAACACTGTAGTTAGTACTGGGTCTGTAACCTGCTGAACCAGCCACCACTAGTTAATGCCATTGCTATATGTGCACATCATAGTGCTCATCTCTAGTTCTGTCGCATGCTCATACACTGTCTTGTGTAAGTTTCAGTTGATTTTCTGAGTAGACACCTTGGAAGTTCATGTTAAGCAGCTTTAAACAAATGATATGCTAAGTTCCTTTCTGGTGATATCACAGTTCTTCTAAAGGAGTTATATAGAACTTCACTTAGGCTTACAAATGTGTATTTGCCATGGTTTTAACAATGGCTTGAATAGCTTAGTAAACAAAGAAAAAACAACTTTTTGTTTATCATTGCCAATTGTATACAAATATTGATATGATATTTTCCAGGACTGTGTTTTTCAGTTACTCATCATACACATCTCCATTACTTTGACTTATCCTGGAGGGGATTCCTGTTGGGTCATGTCATTCACCAGACCTGATCTTAAGGAGGATATTTGATCTTCAGAAGCAATATTTATTTAGTAAATAACCATTCTCCTCACTTTTCTTTGTTCCGAATTATTGTATAGCTGCCTATCACTATGGAATCAAGAAGTCCCAAGTGTATCTGATGCTTTTTCCACCAAAACTTGTTCCTGCTCTGATTTAAAATATAGCCAGTCACTCAAAGGAGGCTGATATTCTGCTCTTTTGTACAAGACATATTTGGAAGCTGAAGAGCAATCCTCTGATAAATACAAAGGATTTAATAAATACTCTTGCCGCATAGTTAGAAGTGATGATAGAAATGAACTAACATGTTTTTCAACGTTTACATCCTGGCTGCAAATACAGCACTGCTGCTCTATTTGAGAGTTGTTATTACTTGGTAATTAGGCAGGTTAGAGATTCTGATTATATAGCTCAGAAGCCAGCAGGGAAGTTTCCTCCAGGAAGTTAAGCTTGCTAGGCGCTGCCTTCTTCCTACCCAGCCTGTGGGCCTGACTTGATGCACAAAGTTAGCTCTTAGCCCTGACCAAACTTGTCTCCTCTTCCCTGTCATCTTGATTTGGGTTTAATACCCTAAGATCTCTTGGGTACTTGCCTTTGTTTCCTGTTTGCATCTGTTTCCCTTTTCCTGCCTGCCCCTCACCTTTTCATTTTATTCCTGATCCCAGTCTTGTGTCCTACCACTCACCAATCCCTGTGTCCGTTTAGATTGGCGTTCTCAAGCCAGACTCCGTGAACATTGCCCCAGCAGCACTGGAGGAAATTCTCAGGCTTCACCTAATGTAGACAAACTCACCTTAGTGGTAATGGCATCATTCTTTTTTCAAAGAAATGTGTGTCTTTTTCTCATTTTTTTTTCCAAAAAACAAAAGGTATGCTCATTGTGGTTAGGAAAATTCAGGAAGAATGTTAAAGAAAAAGCTAAACTACCCACTATCTCAACACCAAGTGAAAACTACTGTAACTATTTTTATATATTTGGACTTAAAGTGCATACTGCTTATGGCATGTTTGCCTTTTGTGGCTTCTTTTGGAATGGTACAAGACCCCTGCAAGGAAAAGGAACCAGTTCCAGAGTGACAGCCTTGCTAACTAGTTACTATACTAATTTTTAAAAAATCTCTGGAGGCCTTTTATGCATGGGTAAGAACACTTTTTCAGCATGCTCTTTAGTGCCCACCTTGTTAAAGACTTACGATAAATGATGTTAAACCACTGTTATTTGTTTCAATGGTCATAAAAGTGAATTCCTTGAAAGAATTGAAATAATTTAGTCGAACTAATATTTTGAGTACTTCAGATACCTTAAAGAGCAGGTGGAATGCCCAGGTACATTATTACAAACTTACTACACTGAAACCTATTCTTTAAGACCCATACTACAAGCTTCACTCATTTTGTTTAGTATTTATAGCTAATTTTGAGTTGTCCTAGGCTATTATATTATTTTGATACCTACCCAGAATTGAGTAGTCTTAGTGGCAACAGAAACAAAAGAATACCCTTGCAAACCTGCCATAATTACAGATCTAGGTTTCTGATGGATCACTGTGGGTCAGACCATGGCACAACTTTGCGTTCTTCTCCCATGGTGAGTCAGCCCTGGCCACAGGCGTCAGGGTAAACTTTCCTTGTTTAAAAAAAACAATCAGACTGCATTTACTTTTAAGGACCTGGCTTTCAGGTACGTTTTTATTTACAATGTGGCCCCCACCCCTGCCCCCATTCCCTATCACCCTGAAATAATTTACTTTCTAAGTCTCACTTGACCAGCATTGTATAATCCATTGTCCTGTCATAATGATGTATTGGCCTGATCCATTCACATTATTAAAAGCTTATGTGTGCCTTTTAAGTATTTTTTTTTTAATTAGTTGGGTTTTCTAGAGATTTCATCCCCTAGGAAACAAGGGATTGACTGTACCCAGTGATCTTTAGGCTTTTGGGTTTATTCATCATCTCAGATCATGTTTCTAGTCCTGCCTTCACTTAGTTATTGGTTGTGACCACCACTGCTGGGCCCTCCTTCTACCCAGTGTTTCTGTCACCACCTATGCTCCTTGGTTCTTCCTTAATGTGGGGCACTTCCGTTTTCTGGAGCTATTTAGCTTACTCAAAGTTCTTGGTCTTTATTCTTTCATGTACTATATATATATATATATATATATATATATATATATAAAAACAGATAGAGGCCAGGAGTGGTGACTCATATGGTGGCTCACACCAGCACTTTGAGAGATCGAGGCAGACAGGTTACTTGAGGTCAGGAGTTTAGGATCAGCCTGGCCAAGATGGTGAAACCCCGTCTCTACCAAAAATATAAAAATTAGGCGGGCATGGTAGCAGGCGCCTGTAATCACAGCTACTCGGGAGGCTGAGGCAGGAGAATCATTTGAACCTGAGAGGCGGAGGTTACGGTGAGCCATGATTTTGCCACTGCACTCTAACCTGGGCAACAGAGCAAGACTCCATCTCAATTTGAAAAACAAAAACAAAAAAGAGATCATAGAAGAAACAGAGTACTTGTGTCTTAATAACGTTCCCCAACTTGTTAAAGTAAATAGAAATACACATGCACTATTTATCTCATTTTTTATTACAACTTCCTTTTTGGACACTGTATATTATTCTCTTGATTATTGTTTTGAACCCATGCCCTTTCTCAGACTTTACCAAGATTATTATCTCTCTTTTTTTTTTTTTTTTTGATGAACCAGATTGTTTCAGCTTGGTCAGTCTGAGCTCTTTCTGGCCCACTTACTTGTCCTTCTAGCACCATCCCTGACATTCTTTAAAATATCCTTGCTTGTGGTCATAACAGGATTTACCAATCCTGTTCTGATTATTTCTGCTTTGAGATGTGGAACCAACTACTTCCTAGGGAATTCTCTTAAATTTCATGTGTTTATATTGATTTCTCAAGTTTAGTATTATTAGCATACTGAATTTTGCTTTTCTTGCTGTCTAGTTTATTTAATCATTGAGATTCTTCTACATGGACAGCCACAAACTAAAGCTATGTCTGCCTTTCCTCTGTGAGAGGATTACTCTTCCTGCTGCCACTTCTGTAGCTATGTCACAGCAGGCATGTTTTCGGGTGCAGTGGTGATGCCATGGCTCTGGCAGACCCACTCCTGGTTCACCAGCTGCCCAAGTGCCCTGGCAGCTTTGTGGAAGAGGGTTTGTCTAGCCAGCTCCTGCACAGCCAGGTGGCTGTCTTGTTTACCAGGTTGCCTTTGAATCCACTCCTCAGGCATTAATGCATAACTTTACTTGTCTCAACACTCCATTCCCTTAGAACCCTTTCCTTCCCTAAGAAACCGATTGAACCCTTATATCAGATTGATTATATCTCTAACAGTGAACATATTTGCATTTATAAATAAGATTTCTAAAGACAGTTTCTTAACCCAAAGGACAGGCTCTAATCGTAAGTTCTCAGGAGGGATATCTGGAGATGGCAGTATTTGGGAGTAAGGTGAGGGAGGCAACTGCACCTGCTTATTTCTTTTAAGTCCTTCCTTGTTCAGAATTCTCCCTGTGCTCTGAACCATTCCCTTCCCTTTCCTCCTCTTAATGTCCTACATTATTATTATTATGGTAGTTATGCCTTTCTATCTTCCTAAATGCTGAGCTCTTAAGACACTATGAACCACGTCTTGTTACTTTACACAGCTTACACACCATTGATTCCAACTTAAAATCTCTGGAGTTTGTGTGTTTAACTCTTCAGGAGGTTTAACTGAACTAATTTTGCAATGATAAGGCTGCCTCAGGAATCCTTTGGTTTGGGGCTGAAAATTAGGTATAAAACCCTGGATTTTGATATGATATTGGCAGAGACATATGTGACTAAGATGGAAAAATTTGATTCAGTAGATAAAGCTGTTTCAAACATGGAGTCTGTGTGGCAAAATAGAGATTCTTGGCATTGGAAAAAGTAGGGAAACCACTTTGATAGGTTATCAATAAGCGTTTGTATACAAAGGACACATTTATTTAACGAAGAATAATAAGAACAAAGGCTTACACAAATGGAGCTTTTAACTATTTATCTGGCACTGCACAAAATACTTAACTGGTATAATCTCATTTTATATTCACAGCATACCTCTGGAGTGGTTACTATTATTAGTCCCATTTTATAACCAAGGCAGTTGAAGCACAGAGAGGCTGCCGAAGGTCACACAGTTAGTAAAACCAGGCTGTGTGAGAACTGAACCTGTGCTATTATGAATTCAGCCAGCCATTGGCTTCAAAAGAAGTCAATTATTTTCCCACTTCTAAGAAAATTAAAAGAACAGTGGTATCAGACTTGAACTTCAGCACAGGCCTCTCAGCTATTATATTTAACATGTTTTAAATGAAGAATCGTGGAACTGGAGAACTGGAAGGGCGTTGGGAAGTTATTGTAGTCTAGATCATTCATTTCACAGATAAGGGAACTGAAAGCTTGGGTTACGTGACTTGCTCATAGTCACACATCAAGGTTTTACCAGTTTTGGGGCCAGGATCCAGGGCTTCTGGATTCTAGTCCTGTGGTCTTTCTGCTCTACGATGAGGCTTTGATACACAAACATTCATCCCACATGTTATGGTATAAAATGAGCTACATACAATATGATCCAAGAAAGCTGAAATAAATTTAGTTCCTGCCTTTTAAGTTTGCATTTCATTACTATAGTACCTTTTAGTATGTACCTTGAAAGTAGTAGAAAAAACTAATACCACTAGTTTTATCTTGAAAGTGGTAATGCCATATGATATTGGCAGTGATGTATGTGAGTAAGATGGAAAAATTTGGTTCAGTAGATAAAACAGCAACTACTATTACTATTTTCATGATATACAATAATGGTATTTTTTAAAACTTTATTGCTTTCTGGACTTTAAGTGATATTATTTTACAAATAGGAGCACATAGGTCAACAAGACTGTAGCTACCTCTGGGCAGCCCTCTGTTGCTGGCTTTGGCTGCACAGGTGTGCGGTAGCTTTTGGTGTGGTAAGAGCCTTGCTGCTTCACACAAAGTACTCTCCTAGACATGAGAAGCGAAGGTGATATGAATTCCACAACTTCCTTTGGAATGCTCTCAGCCCTTTGACTTGGCTGTTAGGTACCAAATGGGGCTTAACAAATTCAGTGTTGAAGATCTACACGAGAGTGGTATTTTTTCTATTCAATGGACTATTTTTTTTAAGATTAAGACTTGATTTCCTGTATACTTCGGGTAATGAGCAGCTTCATTTGAATTTAAATGCTTGGGAAGGAGTAGTTTGCTATTGCTGATTCTTTTCCGCATGGGAATACTGGGTAAACGGTTTCCTGATAAACATTCAGCCATTTGAGTAATCAGCTGGAAAGCACCTCCCACACAGATATTAGATGTAACAAGCCCACACCATGAAAAGTGATCTTTTCAAACCTAACAGTTTAAACCTCAACATCAATGATTATTTTTAAATGTTGAAAATTGAGGCCAAACAGAAAATATACAATATATTTTTTGATATGCAAATGAGATATTTACCTGATCAACATTAGCTTAAAAATATATCAGACTTAAATTTAAAAGCAAAGAGCCTTCCATCTTCAAAATGCTAGCTTTTCAGCACCACCTTGTGGTGACTTTTACTTAAGCCAGGATGTTTGTTTATTGTGAGATTTAACATTACAGTGTACAATGGAGAAATAAAAAGCCTAATTGGAAATAGCTATCTAACTTCTTTATTATCAAAGGGGAAAATTAACACTTTAGTATAAACATTTTAATTCATGTTACCATTAAACCTCTATTTTTTGGTAGCCCAACTACCTTTCTTTAGGGACACCATGGTAGAGAAAAATTTTTGTTTTGTTTTGTTTTTTAAGATAGAGTCTCACTCTGTTGTTCAGGCTAGAGTGCAGTTGTACAATCTTGGCTCACTGCAACCTCTGTCTCCCAGGTTCGAGCAGTTCTCCTGCCTCAGCCTCTCCAGAGTAGCTGGGATTACTGGCATGTGCCATCGTGCCCAGCTACTTTTTGTGTTTTTAGTAAAGACGAGGTTTCACTATAGTGACCCGCCCCATCTTGAACTCCTGACCGCAAATGATTCGCCTGCCCTGGCCTCCCAAAGTGAGCCACCATGCCCAGCCAAGAAAAATATTTTTGTATAGGAGCTATCCTATAAATAGTAATTAAATGAATGAATGGATAAACAGAACATAATATGAAAACAGCTGTCTTACCCTCTTTCCAAAACTGATGTGAAATTAACTACAGTGATAACCTTTAAAAAAAATACATTTGCAATAACAAATACCAGCTACTGACCAGAAACTTGAACAACTCCTAATATAAATTGAACAGGCAGGATTCGGTTGTCTGAGAAACAAACTGGGAGAAGACCACAGCCCACAAAATGCTGGGGGATGCAGCAGAGCTAGGAGCTGTCTTGAGGTTCGCTCCAAGCAAAGGGGACAGCAAGAAAAAGAAAAGCCTCAAAGTGAGCAGTCATCAGGCTGGGACCAGGAGAACTGTACAGCCCTTCCCTAAAGTAGCAAGTGTAGATGCTGATGGAAGGATAGCATGCCAGTACCCAAGACAGCTAATGACCTCAAGAAGGGAAAGAGAGTCCCCAGCCTGAGAAGGAAAGACACTGGTACCCTCCTGGCATCAGGTCCATTGCTCTCTACAGCTTCTTAATGCTGGCTCCTGACATGCAGATCTGCGGTCAGTGACCAACAAACAGCAAGTCTCAAACACCAAGATGAGTCCCGGATCAGAAGATGCCAGATATTCGAAGGAAACTGACACTGAAAGAGGCATTAGATTCACCAAACAGAACCAAGACCCACAGAACAAATGAAAATGTTAAAATATGTGCAATTGATGATTCATACCATTTATGTTCAACAAATGTTTACTGAGTACTTACATTTATACACGGAAGAACCAAAGATTAAACTCTAAGAAGGAAAATTTGGTATAGATGAAATCAGAAAAGCAACTAATAAAATTTATCGATGTCTAAATTATTGGTGGATATAATAAAAAAATGAAAGCATGAATCTAATCAACATTGCAATGGTGGGTAACTTAGAGGTGGAAGTATATGAAGGATAGTAGATACCAATTAGCTTAGGCTTTGATAGAAAAATGTAAAAGTATATTAAAACTTCAGCAGGATATTAATATATGTATTGCATATTAAAGATTCAGCACATTAAGTACTTGAAGTAGATATAAAATTTGTTGCTCAAAGACATTTTATGGATGTCTACTTTTATTGTCACATTTCTAGATTTCACTGATTTTTTTTATAGTTTTCTTTGTAAATTAGTTTAGGTATATTTTTGAATTTGTGAAAAGAAGAGGAAAATGCAAATCAGGTGCCATGAAAGAAACTGAAGTGACACAATTATACATTTTTGATTATTTGTTCATCTATTCTCATTTCTTAAATGATGGCTTGATTTCCACTACCCCGAATTCTTTTGCAGTATATCTTGCCTGTTAAATCCTGTGTAATTTTGTAGTTCACATTAACTAGAAAGGAGCAAGTGAAGAGGTTGACATTTCATTGTTCTAAGTAATATGACCACCCTTTTAACTGGAATGTCTTCCCCTTGTAATAATGAGTTGAGAATTGGTTCATAAAATATTATGGTTTTGAAAATGTCAGCATGGTCTCTTAATGGTCTAGCTTTAATTATAATGACTTGTTGGCATGAACCTTTGGTAGTAAAGTCTTCAGAGGCTGTGTAAAGTAAGCAGTTTCATATACGTGATAATCTCTAAAGACCTAGAACGTCAACTAAGGAATGTATCCTGTCTTGCTAGTTTGGGATTATGAATACATAATGGCTATTTCACTTTGAAGAATGTTCAAAGTCTAATATAAAAGCTTTTCCTCTGTGGATAAGATATAAATAGCATATTGAAATTTAGTATTAAAACTAATGTTACACATTTGGTTTAAAAAAATGTTCTTTGTCCTTTGCTGTGGTTTTAAAGGAAAAGCATGAAAATGAGAGGCAAATTCCACCCCTAAATATTCTTTAAAATTCAAAAATTCATTAATAGACATTTCCTGGAAGACATATGAATGGCCAATGCATGGATGAAAAAATGTTTACTCTCGCAACTACCTTAAGGAAATACAGATTTAAATAACATCTTGTTGCCATCAGTTGCCAGTCCCTTGAAAGATTTTATTGATTATATCCTGTGATGATAAGAGGACAAAGAAAATGACATTCACATGTGCTGGTGGTAGAGAGGGCCATGCCCATCGGGGTTCTTAGGTTCAGCTAAATACTCAGATTCACCCACCTGTCATCAGCCACATCTGGCACTTGTTGCTCAGGAGAGAAGTAGCTGGGAAAGCCAGCATGCTGGCAGGTGTTTGCTCTTTAGTGGGAACCTTCGTGACACTCCACATACTTGTCCATACAGCCATCTGGAAGCTACTGTTCTGCTCTTTGGTACCCCAGGTTACAACTTTGCTGCTAAGGAGTGGGTTTGAACCCTCCTGGCTTAGAAGCCTCATGCCCCCAGGAGCCAATATCTATAGTAACAGCTCTACTGCATAGCTTCTCAGTTCTCTGCAAAGACCATACCAGTTATAAGAGTCATTGAACCCAGGAAGGCCCACAGATATGGTGCCTATTACGTATTTCTGGTTCTTTCTTGTTGAGATACAATTTATCAATTGGGTTATTTATTCCTAAGCAATGATGCTTTTATAACACAGTTGATAGTATAGGTTCCTAGGAGAACAGAGCTAGAAAGTTAACCAAAGGTCAAATGCTCATGTGAAGGGAAAAAGGATTTTTTTTTAACCCTTTACTTACAAGAATAAATGAATATAATCTCTTTTTAGGATCACATTTGGACCAGGCGGGGCAGCTCATGCCTGTAATCCCAGCACTTTAGGAGGCCGAGGTGGGAGGATCATAAGGTTAGGAGATCGAGACCATCCTGGCGAACATGGTGAAACCTCATCTCTGCTAAAATACAAAAAATTAGCCGGGTGTGGTGGCGCACTCATGTAGTCCCAGCTACTGGAGAGGCTGAGACAGGGGAATCGCTTGAACCCAGAAGGCAGAGGTTGCAGTGAGCTGAGATTGTGTCACTGACTCCAGCCTGGTGACAGAGCAAGACTCTGTCTCAAAAAAAAAAAAAGAGAGATCATATTTGCACAATATACATTGAAAACTTTTATTGTGGGTGTTCCCTTTTAAGTCGACAATTTTGTTTTCATGGTTTTATTGTAACAAGAAATATGCACAAAGATGTGTGTGTAAGTAGGTTTACTAAAGCATTATTTGCCATAGTTATTAATTAGTAACAATCTAAATGCTCAGTAATTGCTTAAGAAAATTATGGCACATTCATATTCTAGAATAATATATATGTTTATAAAATAGATACGTCCAGAAACAACTTTAAAAGTATATATATCAAAATATTTAGTGTGTAACTGAGTGGTGATTTTCTATGTAATTTTTTAAGCCATAAGTCACTAATTTTTAACTTTGATTATGTATTACTTTTCTAAAGAATTACTTTTCATAAAAATTACCAGAAAATTGGCCAGGCACAGTGTCTCACGCCTGTAATCCCATCACTTTGGGAGGCCAAGGCAGGTGGATCACCTGAGGTCAGGAGTTCAAGACCAGCCTGGCCAACATGATGAAACCGTCTCTACTAAACAAATACAAAAATTAGCCAGGCATGGTGGCATATGCCTATAACCCCAGATACTTGGGAGGCTGAGGCAGGAGAATTGCTTGAACCCGGAAGGCAGAGGTTGCAGTGAGCTGAGATCACACCATTGTACTCCAGCCTGGGTGAAAGAGCGAGACTTCATCTCAAAAAAAAAAAAAAAAAAAAGAAAAGAAAAGAAAGAAAATTATTGTCAGTTTTAATGCAAGCTAGTTATGTTAAATGACTGATCATACATTTCAAGAGTTTGTTTTAATACCATTAAAAAAGGCTTGATCTTGAACTTCCTTAATGCATTTAATGAAATTCTATGTTCTATAAACTATGGAGCTCTATCTCACATCAACATATTTAGTGATAATTTGAAATATCTCAAGCCATAAAAATCATTCCATTTACTTTCTCATATATACTATTACATACATTTTTGATAGAATTTAGATGCCAGCTCTCAAGTTCTTTTCTCAGGTTATGGGTGGGCTAATGGATGCCATCATTATTACCTTATGGATTTGTTTTTAAATACATTCAATTTATTTTTCATCTTCCCCTTGGGTAATATACACACATCATAGTTTAACATCACCTCATCGACTGATAGCCTTGTCACTCTATTTATTGGTTTAGAAAATATGAAACAAATATTTCCTCAAGGGTATGTGGTACTTGGAGGAATATTGAAAAGCAAAATGTAATTCATGCTGTATCTTCAATAAAATAAGAATTATGTGAGGAATATTCAAAGAAATGTTTATTGCATTTGTTTCCTGCTGTTTCGTATTAGCTCTGTTTCTTGATCTCCTTACAAATGATTGATGCAGAGTTAGCTGGCTCTGTAGAAGTGCTGTGGATTACAGAAGACCAGTCTTTGGGACACAAATTAGAATTCTGATCCTGGCCTCACTAAGGACTCTGTTACTTAGGGATTCAGTTTTCTCATCTATAAAATGAATAGACTGGATATCTCTTAGGTCTTTTTCAACTGAAAATACTATTAAGATTTATGTAATTTATCACATTAAGATTTATGATGATGAAATTTCTGATAATTTTATGTTTTTTCTTCTAGTTTATATCTGTTCAAACTTGGAATAGCACCCCAGATCCAGGATTTGTTGGGCAAAGTAGACTTCACAGGTATTACTCTTTATCTTTGTAATTTATTACAATCTACTTATAAAAAGAGTCCCAATACCTTTTTTCCCCATTTTGATATTACTGACTTCCCTTATTCCTATATATTGATGAGAAGAGAAAACTGATCTATCTTGCTCATTCTTGACTGAGTCCTCCTTCCCCACGTTTGTGAAATGAGAAACTGGGGCTGGGTTCTTCCTAAGGTTTTTTTTTTTTTTGAGACGGAGTTTCGTTCTTGTTACCCAGGCTGGAGTGCAATGGCACGATCTCGGCTCACCGCAACCTCCACCTCCTGGGTTCAGGCAATTCTTCTGCCTCAGCCTCCTGAGTACATGGGATTACAGGCATGTGCCACCATGCCCAGCTAATTTTTTGTATTTTTAGTAGAGACGGGGTTTCACCATGTTGACCAGGATGGTCTCGATCTCTTGACCTCATGATCCACCTGCCTCGGCCTCCGAAAGTGCTGGGATTACAGGCTTGAGACACCGCACCCAGCACTTCCTAAGGTTCTTGTTAGAAACAACCCCCCTTCCTGATGAAGACATTTCTTGATATGATTATATTCATTCCTTCATCCATCTCTGTAGCTTTCTCTGATAATGACGATTATTATCTGGTTCTTTGTTAGAGGAGGAAATCAGTAATATGAGAAAAGAACTTGAAAAATATGGAATACAGATGCCATCTTTCAGCAAAATAGGCGGTATTCTGGCCAATGAACTCTCCGTGGATGAAGCTGCATGTAAGTCCGTTTAAAATCCAAACTTGCCATTGACGTGAGACTTACCTGTACTTTACTTATTGATTTTGATTACTCGAAATAGAATATTTAGAAGATCCTTTAAGCAGCCTAAAATTTTTGTTTTATAGTGATTAATTGGAGGATGTCAGAATATAACCAATAATTGATTTGGTTTTGGTTTTTAGACTTCTACTTGTGCAACATGAATTCAGGTTCCAGAAATATCTTCATGGTCCATCATTCTCTATTTTCTGTGTCTGTAGATTTTAGTGGTAGAGTACATTGTTATAGGTCTTTTAGTATTGTAAGCTAAAGTGCAAGTATCTCTTGGAACTAACATGTTACTTTAAAATTATCCATGTCACGCAGACCAGAGGGTAAGGATTGACTTACCTTCTAACCCCTGAGGGTGACATAGGCCTCAGTTCATTTTAGCCATTCAGTGACTTATAAATGAGTCAGAATTACTTAACAGATGCCGAGATCGCGAGCAAAGACAGCCATGTGGAGAGGTTGTCAGGTGCTCCATAATATGTCTGAGTTCTCTTTTTGACCTATTTACTGGAAGCCAAGAAAGAAAGTAAAACTGCTTGGGTTTACGCAGGGTTGATGCAACTTTCCATGTGGTCTTTTGCTGATAAAACCTTTTTCTCTCTCTCTTTACTTTTTAGTACATGCTGCAGTTATAGCCATTAATGAAGCTGTTGAAAAAGGAATAGCAGAGCACACCATTGTAACACTAAGAAACCCAAATGCAGTGTTAACTTTAGTGGATGACAACCTTGCACCTGAATATCAGAAAGAACTCTGGGATGCCAAAAAGAAAAAAGAGGAAAGTGCAAGACTGAAGGTACTTAGATTCTGAGTAATAAAAACAGTAATGAATGTGCTTATGAGTTACTAGTTTGAAAAGCCTTAATGTTAAAAGCAATACTTTTAAATCAGTTGGCTATGTTCTCTATAGCCATAGACAATTTATTTGAATGAAATGTAGCATAAAAGAGGACTATACACTATGTAAGGCAATTAGATTATATGCCTGTATAAGGCATAAAAAGGAATTTTATAGGCCAGGCATGATGGCTTATGCCTGTAATCCCAGCACTTTGGGAGGCCACAGCGGGAGGATCCCTTGAGTCTAGGAGTTCAAGATGAGCCTGAGCACCATACTAAGACCCTGTCTCTAAGAAAATAAAAGGAAAAATAAAAAATTAGCCGGGCATGGTGGTTGAAGCCTGCAGTCCCAATTACTCAGGAGGCTAAGGTGTGAAAGAATCACTTGAGTCTGGGAGATTGAGGCTGCAGTGAACTGTGACCGTGCTACTGCACTCCAGCCTACGTAGCAGACTGAGACCCTCAATTTTTAAAAAGAGAATTGTGTGTGAATGTTATAGATTGAAAGAATTCAAAGTCATGTGGCAAACTTGCTACTGTCCTCAGAAAGTATACAAGTAGCAACTCATAATCATCCCTTGTTAGGCATCATCAGCAGACCTTACATTAGAAAGATACTTTTACATTTGGTAGTAGAGGTTAATAATTCAGGGTGGTGAAGTTCAGAGAGTATGTTTTTCAATCTGCGGTCTTCATATTTTCCCGGTAGTCAATCCTTTATATTTGAGGATGTCCCTCCTGTGCAAGATAGACTGCTCCTAATTCTAACTCCATTTGTAACCACCTTTCTGTCTAGTTCGTTGTTGAAAACTTTGTCTACACTGAGAGCTTCTACTTCCTCACCAGTTTCTCATTAAGCTCTTGCCATGTTAGTTTCAGCTCCATGAGTAAAAGTAACCACTTTAGATTTTGGCGTTTTTCTCAACTGGTGGCTTCCACCATATCTGGTAGGGTTGGCCCTCTGCCTTGAGATTCTCTGCTCTAACAGCTTATATGCGTCCTTGCTGCCATGGTTCTTCTCTGTGCCTCTTTCTCCTCTTCTTCCTCCCTCTCAGTATGGGGATTCTTCAAGGTCCAACACTGAATCCCTCTCTGTTCTTCCTCCATAGAGCTCATCCACTTGTTGAAGAAATCAGCCGTCAGCTTTATGCCAGCCCTTCCCAAATTGGCCTCTCTCCTCTCCTCCAGATATCTTCATCTCTGACCCTAGGGCTTTGTACCCCATTATATTAGAAGAGCTCCCCTTGCTGACTTCCCTGATTCAGAATGATTGCTACCTTTGTCTTAGAACTCATGCCCCCTGTGTCCCATCCATTGCTAGATTCTGCTGCCTACTCTTGTTAGAGTTGAATCTGTCACCAACCTTTTAGTCTCACCAGTCTTGCCTCAGTCCTGCCTTTGCTGTCGTCATTGCTTGACTCTTGTATCAAGCACCTTCCTCGTGGGTCTCTGCCTACGAGATTGGCTGCTATTCTCCAAGCCAATCCCCCTTACAGCTAGAGGTTACAAAATTGATCTTTAACTACAAATCTGATGTCAACCCACCAGAAACATCCCGATTCTCTGTTGCCTACTGAATATTCAACACCAAATCTTAGCCTTCAGTTGACCCCCTCATCTTTTTGGCTCACCCTGGGCACACACTCCAAGTTGTAGCCCGACGTGCTAAGCTTTCCATCTGTGTAACCAAATTCTGCTATCTGCATCCTATTCTTGACATTATTCTGTTGTTCGAAGCCCTCATTGATTATAATCTCTTTGAAAACTTTTCTTCCCAACTATGACTAATTTTGAAAAAAATGCTTATAGTACTTCTCTTATAGAATCTATTCTGTTCTAGGCATATTCATTATTTGTGTTATTTTATTAGATCAAATCAAATGAAATCAGTGCTATTCAACTGTTTTTGATCTACAGAAATGGCAAAACAAAGTGGTCCAAACTGATGTTTTCCACATTTGAAAATTAGCCCTTTTCAAAGAGTCACTGGGTCTGTCATTCATCTTTGTAATCTTTGCCAGGCATTCTCCTCCAGTGCCCTGAACAGAGCAGGCACTCCACAAATGCTTCCAATGAATTTAAATAATTAGAGAATGGTTTTTTATCACTCTTCATGTTTTTCCATTTGAGTTTCAAGTTTTGGAAATATTTTATTTAACCTCAGGAATCAGTGAAGACTTTGTTTTGCAGAATAGCTGCATTTCAGAAGAAGAAAGAGATGTTTATGAAGAACTGCTGACACAAGCAGAAATCCAAGGCAATATTAATAAAGTCAACAGTAAGTAATGGATTGCATGAAGGAAATTGATATTTCCATAAGATACCGACCTTCCTTGCCAGAATCCCAGCATAACTCTCAATTTGTATACTTGGAAAACTGCCTCATACAATGAAAATCTACTCAGTGTCAATGTTGCTCTTAATTATGGAGCAATATTTGGCAGTTTCCCATTGTGCTTTTCTGGTGATGTCAGTCCACACAAAGTATCCTGAAGCTAGTTTGATTCTACCTTCCTGTTTGATTACGTTCCGCATTTTTAATCTGTCATTTTTGGGGCTAATACTGAAGGTAATTTAGTAAAAGATTGTAACTTACAAATAGTAGTTGCTTGCCCACGATTCTGTGATGGTATTATGTTGGAATTGTAAAAGGTACTATTGACACCACTGATCTCTGTGACTTCCCAGCCATTCCCATAGTCTGTAGTTTGAAAGATTTTTCTTACACTTGTGTAACATTGGTGCCAGTGAATGGGACTATGGACAGGCCAGATGAAATTTCATGATGGCGGCTTTGAGTCCTATACCCCTGAGCCTCTGTGGACTCAAGCAGATCAGTTCCTCTTAGTACCTGGTTCAGGTGTGTGACTATAAAGAACAGCAGACTTAGGTAATTAAAATAAGCATATACACGTTTAGCTACATCAATTTTTTTATTAGTCTTTTCTCCCCTCTGACTAAGAATAAGAGTATTTTTAGTTGAGCATCACAAGAGTCAATAAGGAATTTCATTTGACATTTATTTTGCCTTGATCAATCTAAATAATCCATATATACCCAAAAACCTAATACATGACAGACCATTTAACCCACTTAATAAAGCATGTGAACCCCCTGCCAAATTAAAACTTGGGAGTGTCCACTAGCCTTCCTTTTAACATCCTAGTTGAGTTGCAAAGACGTGTACAGCCACAGGTGTTACTCAGAAGTTTGCTCCTAAGTTACTGGAGAGAAATATCCTAAGGGGCTCAAACGATAATTAAGGAAAGCCCCAGAGGGTTAACATAAACATCTAGGAGTTAGCAACTGCGTGTGTTTGAGAATTTGGCTCACATACGTACAACTGGGCTGAAAATTCTCAACTACTTTTTTTCTTTTTAATGTAACACCTTCACATGTTAGGATGCATGTGCCTGTTCTTTTATTCTCGTGAAATCTTAAACATGTGGACTAATGATACATGAAGTACAATTTGAAGTTTGCCTTTTTGTTCTATGTGAAAGCTGGGAATTGCATTATGCTTGACAGAAATGAATTACAGGAGGGAAATTAATGTTGCCGGTGAGACATCTGAGATCCATAAGCTTAGAGAGGAAATGGCTCCGTAGTCTTTAACCGTCCTTTATTTTTGAGATATTTATAACCATGAAAACAGTTTTCTTTTTCATATTAAATAAAATGCTTTATAAAAATGTTTTAGTTCTTCACTCAGTACCATACTTCCTGACCACAAATTTAATGCCAAATTGGCTATACTTTTTTTTTCCATTTATAAGTAAATGGCATTGGATGATTTGTACTAATGGCATAACCAGCTGAAAATATGAAGGACAGTGCAAGGCTTGATGGCTTTAAATGTGTAGAATATAATTATTCTGAAATCTTTTTCTCTCTCCCCATCTTAAAATTTATAGTTCAATAGAACTGAAAGTAACCTTAGGAAGAGAAGCCTCATTTTGGTGACATGACAATGAGACAATTGTACACTTTAAAATATGTAAGAATTGTTACTTTGACAAGCTTTTTCCCAACCATGTAGGTTATTATATTAAAATATTAAGGCATCTACGTTCATAGCAACCATAGTAATAGCATCAGTGACAACATTGGGTTTTGACAGATCTATTGTCAGAGGCCTCAGCTTTGTTCACATTACAACCATTTAACTTTCAGGTTCTGCACTTGCATTCCATTCAATGTGTGGTATATTCTGTTAAGATCAGAGCTGGACATTTTGCATTTCTTTGGTGGTGGTGGTGGTGGTTGACAGGGTCTCACTCTATTGCCCTATCTGGTGTTGAACTCTTGGGTTCAAGTGATTCTTGCCACCTCAGCTTCCCAAAATGCGAGGATTATAAACAAGAGCTACTGCGCCCTGCCTGTACATTTTGGTAAATGCAGAGTGTAAAAGAGTAGTTGATCTCACCTTATTTTTTAGAAGAGATGGTTTATTTAGTAGTGTTTTTCAGGCTAGGTGTAGTCGCTCATGCCTGTAATCCACCACTTTGGGAGGCTGAGGTGGGAGGATGACTTGAGGCCAGGAGTTCAAGACCAGCCTGAGCAGCAAAGAGAGACTGAGTCTCTACAAAAAAAAAATTCAAAAGTTAGCTGGGCTTGATGGCACACAGCTGTAGCCCCAGCTACTCTAGAGGCTGAGGTGGAGGGATCTCCTAAGCCCAGGAGTTGGAGGCTGCAGTAAGCCAAGATTGCCCCACTGTACTCCAGCCTCGGCAACAGAGCAAGACTATCTCAAAAAAAAAAAAAAAAAAAAAAGGAAAAGAAGCAACAGTGTTTTAAGGATATGATTTTCTGATGTGTAACATCCAGCTGTACAAGCCCATATAATAAATTTATCAAAGGTGAAACAAAATCCTACCTAGAGTAATCCAAGATGCAGCTAAAAGGCCTTGGATTACCTTTAGCAGAACAGCAATTACCACAAACAACCACTAGCCTTCCTTTCTGAAATTTTTTGGTTTGTCACATTAAATTTAGAAATAGAAAAGAAGTTGTAAGGTTCTCAGGGTCCTTTGGGTTAAGTGTGAGTTTTCTGGAGGATGACTTGAAGGATTCCATTCATCGTAAGTATTTCCTGCTCTTGAGTTACATATCTTAGTAAAATATTGAGGGAAGATCCTTGTGAATGTATTTAGAGAAGATAAGTTGTCATCTTGTCAAAAAGGATTAGAATGATCTTAGCTGCAGTTAGTCATGAATTAGGCAGACAGGCTAACCCTTGAAAGGCTCTAGAAATTTATGGGTGTGTGTTATTTCTGCTACCCAGATGCCTTCCCTATAAGGCAAAACTCTGCCGTTTCTGTCTGGTTTGCTCTTTCCTGGTGGCAGAGTTCATCATTCATTCTCCCATTTAGTCAGCAATTTCGTTTTTGATCTCTGAAAACTATGCTGAATCTACTGTTCCAAGCATGTCAGTTTGGTTACCAAAATTCAGGTCTTTATAATCTGCACCTTACAACTGGTCAAGAGATCATGGAGTTTATTAGTCCGTTCTCACACTGATATAAAGAACCACCTGGGTAATTTATGAAGAAAAGAGGTTTAATTGACTCACAGTTCTGCATGTCTGAGGAGAGCTCAGGAAACTTACAATCATGGCAGAGGGTAATGGTGAAGCCAGTCACATCTTCACATGGCTAAAGCAGGAGGAAGAGAGAGAGAAGGGGGAAGTGCTACACATTTAAACAACCATATCTCATGAGAACTTACTATCAGCAAGGGGAAAATCCACCCTCCTGTTATAATCACCTTCCACCAAATCCCTCCTCCAACATTGAAGATTACAATTCAACATGAGATTTGGGTGGGGACACAGAGCCAAACAATATCAGAGTTTATGGTTGTATCAGATGTTGCAGCAATGTGTCAGAGTGCTTGCTGTGGGCTTACAACAGTTCTTATGCATTAGGAAGATACAGCAGTAGGGCAAGGCTTGCTTCTCTTCATGTAGCTTGAAGTCTGCTTGGGGAGGCAGTACTAATGCACAAGGAGCATTGGGGAACATGCCGGCTGGAACTACATGGCCCAGCTTGAAATAACTATGGTGTTCACAAGATGAGAAATCCTTAAGGATCTGAGCAATCTGAAGGCTTCATGGAAGAATTGAAACCAGAGCCGGTCCTAAAATGAAGGATTTTGGAAGGAAGTCATGCTACTCAGGAATGATCTCATAACCTAAGTTCCATCAATGCTGAGGTTCTTCTAGGCCTCCAAGGATTTGATTGGTTGGAATTACTGAGATAACATTTTCAAGGCTTTACCTACCCTCTGCCTGCAGAGTTTTATGAACCCTTTTCAGAGTTCATAGAAAGTAACTGCTTAGGTTCAAAGTCTTGGGAAGAAGGGCAGGTTGGGTGAGGCAGCAGTGGAAAGAGCAGCCATTCTCACAGAATGTGAACCCCCACCCTCAGGGCAGGCTGCAGTGGAGCATATCAATGCTGTCATTCCGGAAGGTGACCCTGAGAATACGCTGCTTGCCCTGAAGAAACCAGAGGCCCAGCTGCCTGCTGTTTATCCCTTTGCTGCTGCCATGTATCAGAACGAACTTTTCAACCTCCAGAAACAGAATGCCATGGTAAGTCAGAGAAGACTCCAGCTCTGGGGATAGTAACCCTGAGTGCCATGGCGCACTAGGGAAGCCTAGTTAGAAAAAGGGGATTAGAGGTCTGGGGATCTCTAATTTGTACCAATCCTGGTCTCATTGGCCCATCCATACCAATTCCATGGCCTCCTTCCTGGTTAACTCTTGCTTTTAGTCTACATAAAGAATCTAAGAGCGTAGTTAGGAGATTCCAGCAGTGGTCTACACATATACATGTGAAAATAGGTTGTTCTTATTCCCTGTGTGATATTTGAAAAATCTTGGATAATTTTTTAGCTATATCGATGTGGTTTTTTTAACAATATATAATGTTTTTTTATAGAGAAAATAAGCTCAATCTGCAATTTTAGAAATTGCAAATAAGAGCATTAGCACAATGGCTTTGAGTTTTGTAAATTTGTACTCCTTAATATGACAACAACATTCAACAATAATTTCATACAAGGTTACAGTAATTAAGACCATGTTTACTAACACTCCTGTAAGCAAAACAATGAAACAAAATGAAAACTCCTGAAAGCAGAGCCAAGAATTCAGTATATGACAAAGCCCATACTTCAAGAAGGTGAGGAAAGGATTGTTTAATCAATGATGTCCTTGCAAGTGTTTAAGCTTTGTTAAGAAAACATTAACTCGCTACACATATATCAGAATAAATTTTCAACATAAAATATTAAATGTAAAAAATAATTTAAAAATTGAAGTTCTGAGGAAAAACATAGGACAGTCCTTGGATCTTTAAAATCACAATCAGCACTTGTTCACATACAGTAAAGAGGCCAAGAACATGAGCCAGCAATTCACAAAACAAGAAATACACAAATTACAAACAAAAAAAAGTTTGAACTCAATCAGAAGTAAATAAATATAAATTAAAACACAGTACACTTATTATTTAAAATTAGATTGGTAGAGATTAGGAAGATTTAACCCAGTGTAGGTACAAATATGGGGCACAAACATCTTCTACACAGCTGCTGACAGTGTGAACTATACAGCCTTTCTGCAGGGTGGTCTTAGTATTATAGGTCAAAAGCCCATGACACTGACAGTTACATTCTAGAAAATGAGCCTGAAGGATATGAACCAAAGAGCTTTAGCCACAGAGATGTTTCACAGCATTGTTTATAATATTGAAAACCAGGAAACAAATGACTACTTAATTAATAACCGATTGCCTAATTTATGGTGCTTATTTATGCTAGAAATATGTGCAACTTCTAAAAATGACAATGTAAAGAATAATGACTGGAAAAGATATCCATACAAATATTAAGTAGAAAAAAATAAGATTGAGATATATAGCATTATCTTGTTTTTTGCAATAAGAAAATAAAGTCAGTTATAAAGATAAAACCTCTGTAAATGTATGTATGAATTTAAAATACATAAAAGGACTTACACAAAAGAGCTTAGGTGGTAGCATTTGTTTTCTTATTCTTGCTTAGTAAGACTTCTGTATCAACTGACTGTGGTAGCACCTACCTGTAATCTCAGCACTTTGGGAGGCTGAGGCAGGAGGATCACTTGAGGCCAGGAGTTCAAGACCAACCTGGGCAACATAGTGAAGCCCCATCTTTACCAAAAAAAAAAAAAATTAAGAAGACTTTCTATGTTTTCTAAATAGAAACACAGTATTTGTAATAAAAGAAAAATAGCTTGTTTTCTTAATTTCACTTAGGTTCTCTCATTAATATTTCCTTCCATTTCTGTGGCTCTGAAACTCAAGGCTTACTTATGCCTGAGGACACTCATTCATCCTCAGATGGCCAGGGTTAACCTGTGGCTGTCCAGCTCCATTTCTTCTTCCTTTCTCCTTTTCCTTTTTGCCATATACCAATTTAGGTATCCACGAACAGGTCACTGAAAAAGGTAGAGGAGGTGAATTATAAATGATTGCATTCTGCTCTTATAATTTGATACCTTATATGTTAAATGTGTATTTCATGTAAGATATTTGAATAAAATTTACTTACATGCTCTCTATGGTAACCCCTTCTTCCCATTTGCTTTGGAAGATTAAACTATCCTTTCTTATTCTGAAATCAGAATTTTGGAATTAGTATCATAGTCTTGGTTTGAAGACCTTGCTTTGTGTTTCAGATTATAACTTTTAGGTGAAATTCTCCCAACTTTCCCTTAACCCTTATTTCAAAGTGGAAATCATTAGCTGTGCTAAAATCTCATCTGGCACTCTCAGTCAGTGACAATGTTATCTAGTCTTTGGTTTAATTATATGGCTGAACTGAGCCTTTAAGCAGCCAATATAGCTGGGATTAGGGATCAGTAATGGGAATGCAGACATTTGTGGAATCATAACTTTCTGTTGTGATCAACTAAGTCTCAAAAAATGATCATCCAAGGAAAACCCAGGAACCATATACCTGTTCTTAAAGCCAGTGGAAAGCAAGTGGCCAGCAACTCCTCTTTCTGCTGAGCTATCAAGTTCTTGACTTTTCATTGTTTGGTGAAATGAGCATTGTAAACCTCCATCATGCACATGAGGTGTGTTATGTGGAGAGCTTATGTTGCCATATGTTTTCCAACAGAACTACTTGGCCCACGAGGAGCTTTTGATTGCTGTGGAAATGTTGTCTGCTGTTGCTTTACTAAACCAGGCCTTGGAAAGCAACGATCTTGTGTCTGTGCAGAATCAACTCAGAAGCCCCACAATAGGCTTAAACAATCTGGACAAGGCATATGTGGAACGGTAAGGAACATTTTCCAAACCTTCTTTCAATGCAGAAATGATGGTTGGCAGATCTTACAAGTGAGGAATTTGTCTGTTGGTGGAGAAATCCATATACCATGCTCATATTTCTTGAAAACTAGTCTGTTTTAAGAGTCCTTCTAATTAGTATCCTTGTTTACAGTATTCCTTCTGGGGAAACAAAGAGAATCAGAAAGTGATAATCCTATGGCAATTAATGAATGACTTTGTCATTGGCAGAGATTACTTGATAGGCTGAAAATAAAGGAACTATTGGAAACATACCTTTCCTTGCGTGCATTTTGGAAACAGCAGGAGGATGTAGAAGAATAACTTTAATAATCATCCAGTTCAATTCTTTTATTTCACTAATGCAGAAACAGAATCCAGAGTAATGGAACTAAAGTTGGGCAGTTGGGCCCCAAACTGCACTCTTCTGATTATTAAGCCAAAGAAATATGAGGCCACAGTGGGTCATGGCAGTGGGTAATAACATCCATTTAGTGTCTTTCATTTCATGTTTCATGTTTGGTAGGAAGTATCCTACCAAATAGTACAACTGATAGCACTGTTAAAAAACAACACAGCAGATCTGGAGGGAAAATCAAATGGCCAGAATTGGGAGCCAGATGAGAGAGTCACTGAGACAAAAGCCCCAGTTAAAATGAGTGAATCTTGGATTCTTATAACCACCAGGGGGAGATGTCTGCACAGATCTTGACAAAAGCTCTTTTCAGCTACTGATTTTGGAACTGCTCTATTAGGCAGGTTGGCTAATTCTCTTGGGTCATGTACAGTCCCACAGGAAAAACCAGTGATTTCTTAGGTTAAACATATGGCATTTGACCACTTGCCTACATAGAGAATGGCCAACAAGTAATGGAAGGATGGTGGGTTTTCCTTGTTTTCAGTCTTTTTGAAGAAACTTAATTCTCTTGTTCTACTTAAATTTGGCCATGTGGTTCATATGACTCCTTAGCGTCTGTTTCCAAGGTAATTTATATTTACCTCCACTGTTTCTGTTAATGGCACCATCCTCTCCTGCAAGCTGAGAAACCACAAGCTCAATTTGAGTTTCCCTCTGCCCTCAGCTGGGCATCCCTGTGCACTGAAGAGCCTGCTGTCAGTGGCCAATCTGTGTGCCTTATACCTCTGCAAGATGTTTTCGTTTCTCTGCAGCCACCCTCTTTACTTCTCACTTTGGCTTCTGTAGTAACCCCTAAACTGGTCACCCTACTTCTTTTCTCTCCCCATTCATTCATCATTCCTACCTAACCAGGCTTTGCCATACTTTCTTAGTGCTAGAGTAGAAGAGCTCGTGGAGCCCTTCTGAAGCCTACAGGCTAATGCGGCATCTTGGTGATAACTGTCAAGACTGTCCCACATATTTAGCATACCTGGCAACTACCCTCTACATGACAGTAGCCTCCGACTCACCCATTCTGATTATCAAAAGTGCCCACTTCCTCATTTACAAATATCCTTAAAGAAGTAGTCCTGTTCTATTTGTGTGGAAAACTTTTTAAATGGTTTTGATTTTTTTTTTTTTTTTAATAAGTACATTCTGGATCTGGATGACCCAGTACTGACGTGGGATTTCAGGGCCCACTTGGGTTCTTGTATTGACACTTGAATTGGCCCCAAATGATTTTATACAGCCCTGGCATTTTACTTCCAAAGTCAGCATCTTGACTTGGGATCTTGGAAGCCCAGTTTTGCAGATTAATGAAGTTTGAGAAACAGTGCTCTGTCCAGGGCCTCGCCACATAGAGTAGGTTTTTCATAGCACAAGCATGCTGTGCAAAGCCACCTTGATGAATTCATGCAAAGTCTCTCTACCTGTTCACCATGGCTTCTACTCTTGGGGCTGTACTTGCCCAGAAAGATTCTTTTGTCTAATTCTCACAAAAGTATTATATGGGTTAACATTAGCCTTTGGCATACACTGTTCCCAGATTAACTGTTCTAAAATGTAGCTAATTCTCCTGTTTGTTCCTTGTTCTCATCTGAATTAAGACCAGAATTCTCACTGTAAGCATGTTGCTCTGACCTTAGCTCCTGCTCCATCCCTACTTGTATTTTGCACTTCAGCCAAGCCGAAGTGTACTTTCTGGTCTCTGTGTTCCTAGGCATGGTCCTCTCACCATCAAGAACTTGGTGTCTTCACTCAACTCCAGTAACCACAGTATTGGAGCTCCTGAGCCCTACCTACCATACATTATGTTCCATGAAGTATATCCATGCTTCTCCCCATCACCACATCTGATGTTATCTCTCCTTGGAGGTAGCATGATGTGGTTAGAGGAGCATACGTCTTGGAGCCAAAAATGTCTGAGTTTGATCCTCCCAACTGAGCCCTTTCCTTCATTTACAAAGCAAAGAAACAAAAGCCCCACTCTGCATTTGCAGATCTGTTTTGAGGATTCAGTGTTTGATTTAGTGCCTGTCCCAGGAATGGCTCTCCACCACTAAGGATTTCCTTCCACTTCTTGTTTTAAACCCCATTACATCTACTTTTAGGGACTCTCTACTTTAATGGGCCTTCCTGTACTCTGCTTTTATACCTTTTGGAATTTTTGTCATCTTACACACTGGTTTTAAGCACAAAGGCTGACCTTGTTTTCCTCCTAATACTACTGTAGTGTTGCCATGTTTTACGTGTAGCAAATACTTAGAAACATCTGATGAACTAATTGGATTACTGATCTTCTCAGACCTTCCCAGGCCTCTTAGATTAGTAGACTCCTTACTAGTTTGTCCATAACATGAGGTGAAGAGAGCTGAGAGAAAGAGTGAGAGGAGAGGACATTGACCTCTTAGGGTAAACTATGGAATATTTCCCGAAGATGGTAACTTCAGTGTGGAGAGAAATACTCAATTGGAAAAGCCCATGGAGCTGCTTGTATTACTCCTAAAATGTTTTCCCTTTATAGCTTGTTCTGGTTCATTTCTAAAGTAATGATGGGTGGTTGTATTTCTGTGTTTATTTTTACTTATTTTATTTTATTTTTAGACAGAGTCTCTCTCTGATGCCAGGCTGGATTGCAGTGGCACAATCTCAGCTTACTGCAATCTCCACCTCCTGGGTTCAAACAATTCTCCTGCCTCAGCCTCCCAAGTAGCTGGGATTACAGGCACACACCACTGCACCTGGCTGATTTTTGTATTTCTAGTAGAAACGGGGTTTCACCATGTTAGCCGGGATGATCTCAATCTCTTGACCTCATTATCCACCCGCCTCGGCCTCCCAAAGTCGTGGGATTACGGGTGTGAGCCACCGCACCCGGCCTCTCTGTTTTATTTTTAACTTTGCCATTTCACTCCTGTTGGGTCAGCATTTAGATGTTAAGTATATGGGATGCCCGTAAGGACTTTGCACTTTTAGAATAGTCTCCATCTCTGAGAGACACTAACCAGTGCAAGTTGCCACTTATCCATATTGTCATTGTGGTCACTAGTGTATTTCACATCTGCACTTGGCAGAGGCCTCATTCAGCTACAGACAATTAATTGTTACCACAATTTTCTGTTTTGAATGATGTTTTCTCTCAAGCTACATTCCATGGAAGATACTGCGTGCCACCTTGAAGCACCCAGAATTTTGAAAAAGTTTGTCACAACCAAAAAAAAGCAGTTTTAGACTTTATTTTAACCTCTGCCATTACCAGATCCCTGGAGACTATTCAGAAGTCAAACTGCAGAGGGACTTATTACACACAGAGGATTGTTCTTCATTGCCCTGGTGTAAAGACGTAAAAGCACACTAAACTATCTAGTTTCATTACTTTTGGCTAGAATAGTTCATGTTAGCCTGTGATTGTAATATGGTTTCTGTGGAAATTAGAAAGTGGGAAAATTGATTATTGAGAAGTAAATGTTTCTTAATGTATCAGTACAACTAAGTTTTTCCCTGAAATGTCCCCAGACAAGAAAAAAGTAATTGGAGTGGTTGAATAAACCGTATCATCCAGAGGGCTGTGCACAGTGAGAAGGGTCGTGGGTCATAAATGATAGGTGAGAGGACCATTTTTAATTTTAATTGTTTTGTGTGGAGACGAGGTGTCTCTATGTTGCCCAAGCTGGTCTCAAAGTCCTGTGCTCAAGCGATCCTCTCACTGAGCTTCCCATATTGCTAGAATTACAGGTGTGAGCCACCACACCAGCCCTAAGAGAGATTTTTGAGTATTGGATAGGAGCCTTTGGAGAAATGGGCAGGTGAAAAGGAGTTTCAGTATATCCTGGTTTAACCCATGTGCCACCTCTTCAGAACAACATACAGTTACTCAGCAAGGTTTCTGGAACTGCATTTGCACGTTATCTGATACCTCAGTGGCATATCTGGCCTCAAAGTGGCTCAGCTGTATGAGGGTTAGAGTAGAAAAGGTCTTTTAAAACTTAGATTTTTGAAGGAATATGAGAAATAATGACTTCTCTTGATGATAGAAAGATTGAGAGCCATGGTAACTTAATTTTTTCCTATAACAATCATCTGAAGACTGAGCAGAACGAAGACATACAAAGGGGAGAAAAATTAGTAACTGGGGAAAAGTAATTTCACAGACTTGACAGCTTCTAGCTTTGCTTGAGTTAGGTACAAATTTAGATTTTGAAGACCTTTCGTTAAACAGAATTTGTTTATGGAAATACTTTAAGAAAACACCGTTAGTACAAATAAGCTTGGTGTATGTTGACAGAGCTACACAGGACAATTTTATTTGCTTTTCTACTCTTTGTCTAACTGCGTAATAGCCACATTTGACCATGTGTCGTATTTGAGAAATATAACATGAACAAAGAATGAATGTCTCTGATTAACATCAAGATTTTTTTTCTCTTCCACAGTTATGCAAACACACTACTCTCTGTTAAACTAGAAGTTTTATCCCAAGGGCAAGATAACTTAAGCTGGAATGAAATTCAGAATTGTATTGATATGGTTAATGCTCAAATTCAAGAAGAAAATGACCGTAAGTATAAGACACTTTGCTTCTCTAGCATAGTGGGAGAAGACGGTATCTGGACAACTTAGTTTTCTCGATTAAAGCCTTAAGATTTTGCTCAGGAACTCTGTGAGAGCACACTCCGCTAATATGCGTACCTTTGTTTATATATAGATTTTATGCCTATTCCACTTTACCAATATGTTATAAACATTACAGAGTGTATACAAGAATACATAATAGAGTAAAAATACACAAGTAGAAGGCCTGGTATTTTCTGGTTATTTGTACTTCAGAGACAGCTCAATAACTCTTTTTTTTTTGAGATGGAGTCTCGCTCTGTCACCCAGGCTGGAGTGCAGTGGCGCGATCTTGGCTCACTGCAACCTCCACCTCCTGGGTTCAAGTAATTCTCCTGCCTCAGCCTCTTGAGTGGGTGGGATTATAGGAATGCACCACCAAACCTGGCTAATTTTTGTATTTTTAGTAGAGATGAGGTTTCACCATGTTGGTCACGCTTGTCTCAAACTCCTGACCTCATGATCTGCCCGCCTGGGCCTCCCAAAGTGCTGGGATTATAGGCATGAGCCACCGCACCTGGCCAATAACTCATATTTTTAAACAGCCAATTTTATTTTGACCTTTTATTTGGGCATGTTTTTTTCTGAAATATGACATGATTTTCTGCCCCAGAAATGAAGAAGTTGGAAGACAATCTAGCTGTTGCTTAATGATCACAAAACATGGTGATTTGCTGTTTTTGAGGAAATTATGAGCTACCAGCATAAACGCATACCAACCTCAAGATAACGCCCTGAAACCTACTTTCTTGAATACCAGCTTGCTGCTTTATCATTTGCTTCTTGCTTATAATAACAGAGTGAAGAATGAGGAGCTATGTAGCTTCTGCAATATATACACTCACTGCTTTTCTATAGTATGCTTCAAGCTGTGTTATCCATCATGAAAATAAACCAACACCATCTCTTGCGGCTTATGAGCTTTTGACTTGTCAGCAAGAGTGGATGAGCCTTGCTAAAATCATTGATCTCTCCTCCACCCTCCAGCTTTGACTTTTCTAGTTCATTTGCTCCAAGCTTGCAGATAGAGTGGGCAGTTACTTCTCTCACAGTTTATTATGTTTTATTCTAGTGTGTTTGGGTAAGGTCTTAGGTCTGGTCTTCTAATGCTGTATTTAACTTAGGAATACTAAGATCACTCTTGAAATAAAACATAGGACTTTGTTAATTAATTGTATTTACAAAGTTTTCCTCTTTTTCTTTGCTATTTCCTGTGAACACTGGCCAAAAATCAAGGCCAGATTCGGCTCTTGTTTTGTAACCATATTCTCCCTTGAAGCCCCTACTATAAAACAGGATCCAGGTGTGCTACCCTGATATAAGGTACCACGGATGTCCCACTGTTACACTGATGCCTGGACACTTTCATTTTGTCCTTTCCAAGTTGTGCGCAAGTCTAAATCTCTTTTGGAATGGCACGGCTTCCTGTTGCCTCGGCATTTTCTTTCAGTGAAGCATTTAAAAATCTCTGCAGGCCGGGTGCAGTGGCTCACGCCTATAATCCCAGCACTTTGGGAGGCCAAGGCGGGTGGATCATCAGGTCAAGAGATCGAGACCATCCTGGTCAACATGGTGAAACCCCATCTCTGCTAAAAATACAAAAAATTAGCTGGGCACGGTGGCACGTGCCTGTAATCCCAGCTACTCAGGAGGCTGAGGCAGGAGAATTGCCTGAACCCAGGAGGCAGAGGTTGTGGTGAGCCGAGACTGCGCCATTGCACTGCAGCCTGGGTAACAAGAGTGAAACTCCGTCTCAAAAAAAAAAAAAAAAAAAAAAAAATCTCTGCAATCAGATAGCTTGCTCAAAGCCTACTTAGGTCTTTTCTGATACTTAGCTTGGGAGTTTATGGTTCTTGGCAGACATTAGTCAAGATGCAAGCACTAATTTGAGCAGATGTTCAACATCATCAGTCGGGGGTTGGGGGACCACCACTGCTCCTAGTGTCCTGCTGCCTGTCTTAGTCTGAGCTACCTAGCTCAGTCCCCAGGCTTCTGTCTTTCTCCACAACTTCCACCTTAATGCTCTGAACCTCCTTCAGCAGTGGTTTGGTTGCTATGGCAACTGCCGCCCAAGAAGTGGGACTCCTTTCTTTTGGTAGGCAAAACAAAGGCTCACATCCCGTCTTTGCTTTCTAACTTTTTTCCCAATTCTTGGCAATACCCATGCTTCAGTTCTGCTTTGGTTATTTCGCTATGTGCCACTTACACAAATGAATGTTAGTTCTTAGTGCTGAACGATTGTAGGCTTGAAACTGATTAAAAGGGGGGAAATGCCATTTTTCTTCCTGGCTATCAAACAGAGCCTTTTGTTTACCAGGGGGGGAAAAAACAAGTAATATTTGTATAACTTAAAAAGAGAATAGTCTTTTGTAAGTAGATATTATTTTTAAGCAAAAATCTCATTTGATTGCTGTGGCTTTTATCTATCGAGGTAACAGCACTACTGAGTTATTCACCCTAGGACATTTCACATGGCCACTATAACACTTCTTTTGAATATCTTGTCGTAAAGGACATATGCCATAACCAGAGAAGGTATTTCAGACACTAGTATTTCCCGTCTAGAATTTGGGAACTTTAATAAAGAGTAATTTATCTGTGTTTTGGTTTTGTTTTTTTTCTTCTGTCAGAATGAGTATTGAGTTTGATATTCTGTTTAGGCAATTACTCAAAAATCTAAAATTTCTAAAATACATCATTGTAAACAGGCAGGAATGCTAGTATAGTAATTAAGTCATCTGAGGAGCTAAGAATTTTTCATGGACGTTTTGAAGGTGCATTACTCTTGCCTCTCCACCTTACTCTTGTTACATGCTCTGAGGTCTAATTCCGTCCGCATTGTGATGTAGGTGAGGTAAGCAGCTAATGGAAAATGAGAAATACAGAAGGTGAATTTAATGGAGAAGCTAGCTGCTAAATGCATTTCCTCAGGCTCTGTTGATTTCTTACTGAAAAGTTTACTTTTCCCAGTAGAGCCATAGAGGAGCATTATTTTAACCATATAGCCTAGATTAGGAAGTTTTCTTCCTTTGAGTTTTTGCTCTTTAAATTTGGTAGATACCATTCTTGGTATGTATCCGCTGCCTCAAATACATGAACTCTAAGAGAACACCCACTCTCTCATGGACTAGAATGTTGTATAATAACTCATTTTGATATAAAGAAGTGGACCATGGGCTGAGTGAAGCCCAGCAGTCTTTGTTCGAACAGGATTTCCCTTTTATTAATAAACAGAGGAAGTGATGCACATGTTCCCAGGGGACTTGTGGGTAGATCTTTCAGCTCCTATGATGTCATTAATTATGACCTCAGCAGCTTTACCAGGTGATTTCAATCAAGTCAGCTGAAATGCACGTACTTCCAGGTGATCGGCCATTGGTTCTGTTAAGACTATTTTTGGATGGGGTGTTTTAAAGTATTTAGAACAGCTTACCCAAGAGGGGGTGACCAGAGAATGACACTAAATATTCCATGCACTCCAGTTTATAAATCCTACAGGGTGAAACAACAGTACCTTGTATTTAGATAATACTTAGACTTTCCAGAGTTCTCTCAGTGTTTACAGATAATATAACTTGCTCATTAGAGAAGTAGTTTTGTTTTTTCTTCAAACATATTTGAAACCATTTAAACTGGAGTTTTAGATGGTTTCTTTCTTCTTACAGGTAAATCTTTTCATTCCTAACAAGGTGGTGGTTATGGGCTCATCTATTCAGAAAATATTTAGCTAAATATTTTACCTTTACTTGAATATCAAGATGGAGATTCTTCTTTTAAAAATGAGTGGTACTCATTCTATTTCATGGCATATCAGATTTGTGAAGTAACTGGTGATCATTTTAGATGAAATCTAATGAAAAAAATAAGAAATATTGAGTCTGGCCTTAAAATGCTTATATGCTAAGCTTATTGCTCATTAATGCCTAGTTTCTTTAACAGTTCTTATCCATCAGTACTAACCTAGGAAGCAAAAGCCCCTTGGCAGTGTGTGTATGTATGTATTATGTATATATGTATGTATGTATGTGTCTATCTAAATTTATATGTATCTTTTTATGAATGGATGTTTATTTTTTAATAATAAGGAATTGAGAAGTAACCTCCAGATAGATCTATTTCGTTAGAATTGCAAAAACTTTTCAGGTTTCATAGTTTGACTTCCATACTTTTCATTTGTGAATCCTATAGTCTATACATGTATATATATACATTTTTTTGAGGTGGAGTCTTACTCTGTCACCCAGGCTAGAGTGCAGTGGCACAATCTTGGCTCACTGCAACCTCCACCTCCTGGATTAAAACAATTCTCCTGCCTCAGCCTCCCAAGTAACTGAGATTACAGGTGTGCACCACCATGCCTGGCTATTTTTTTTTTTTTTTTTGAGATGGAGTTTCGCTCTTGTCACCCAGGCTGTAGTGCAGTGGCGCAATCTTGGCTCACTGCAACCTCCACATCCCAGATTCAAGCAATTCTCTGGTCTTGAACTCCTGATCTCAAGTGATCCACCCATGTCAGCCTCCCAGAGTGCTGGAATTACAGGCATGCGCCACTTTGCCTGGCCAATTTTTGTATTTTTAGTAGAGACAGAGCTTCATCATGTTGGCCAGTCTGGTCTCAAACTCCTGGCCCCAAGTGATTTGCCCACATTGGCCTTTCAAAGTCCTGGGCTTATAGGCGTGAGTCACTGTGCCTGGCCCCATAGTCTATATTCTAAGATCCTTTGGTGTATTAGAGATGGTAGAAAATTAAATTGGAGGATGCACTTATTCATTCTTTGGTACATCCATGAATGTTTTACCACCTGGTATTATATAAACAATGTATGAAATCAATTACCCATATTTCAACCACGAAAGTATCCCAGAACATGCCTGACTTTATTTCCATAGAGCCTACCTACATTTCCTAGCCACATGTGGCTATTTAAATTTAAATTAATTAGAACTAAATTTAAAAATCAGTTTTTCAGTTATACTAGCCACATTTTAAGTGCTCAACAGTTACATGTGGCTAATGGCTACCATATTGAACAGCACAGGTACAGAATATTTCCATCATCATAGAAAGTTCCATTGGATAGTACTGGACTGCATTGACCTTGAAACTTACTCTTCATTAACACTGTAGGGAATTGCTTACTTTTGAACTATCTCTATTTTGACATCCTTTATGAAGTGGTGAAGTAGAGTTACCCAAAAAATAAAATGTTTATCTAAACCTCTCTACTTTGGTTTCTTTTCAGTGTATCTCTACATTAAATTCTTCGAGCTCTGGTATTCTGTGATTCCATCAGCAAATATCTTGGCATTACTATCTAACATCTAAGTGAGGGTTACACTAGAAATAACCATCCCTGCTGCTGCCTCTGCACAAAGTTATGCCCCCTTTTTAATAATTAGCTTTATTAGTCGGGCATGGTGGTTCATGCCTATAATCCCAGCACTTTGGGAGGCTGAGGTGGGTGGATCACGAGGTCAAGAGATTGAGACCATCCTGGCCAACATAGTGAAACCCCGTCTCTACAAAAAATACAAAAATTAGCTGGGCATGGTGGCATGCACCTGTAGTCCCAGCTACTTGGGAAGCTGAGGCAGGAGAATTGCTTGAATCCAGAAGGCGGAGATTGCAGTGAGCCAAGATCACGCCACTGCACTCCAGCCTGGCACCTGGTGACAGAGTGAGACTCTGTCTCAAAAAAAAAAAAATTAGCTTTATTGAGATATAATTTATATAACATAAAATTCACCCTTTTAAACTGTACAGTGATTTTTATCTATTCAAAAAGTATACAATCATCACCAAAATATTCTAAACTCAGCACATTTTCATTAGTCCAAAAGAAATTCCATTCCCATTAGCAGTCACTCTCTCTCCACCTCCTCCCATGCCCTGGCCACCACTAATGTATTTCGTTTCAATGGATTTGCCTATTCCAGATATTTCATATAAATGAAATTCTGTAATATGTGGTCTTCTGTGTCTGCCCTTTTTTACTTAATGTTTTCAAGGTTCTTCCACATGTGTCATATATTGATACACTTCAGATTCCTTTCTAGGTCAGAGAATATTTCAATCTATGGATTTACTTTTTATTTATCCAGTAATCAGTTGAACATGAGAAGAATTGCTGGATTCACATAACTTATATTCAGATTATTAAACCTAATTCTATGCTTAATATTTTAAGGTACTACCAAACTATTTTCCAAGGTGATTACATCAGTTTCATTGCCACCAGCAGTGTATGATGTTTCAGTTTCTCTACATTCTGACCAACACTGTTACAGTCTTTTTTATTTCAGCCATCCTAGTGGGTGTGAAATGGTATCATATTGTGATTTGGATTTGCATTTTCCTAGTGACTAATGATTCTGAGGATCTTTTCATGTGTTTATTTTCCCTTCATACATCTTCTTTAAAGAAATGTCTATTCAAGTCTTTTGCCAATTTTAAATTGGGTTATTTATCTTGTTGAGTTGTAACTGTTCTTTGTATATTCATATACACATATTCATATCTTTTATTAGATACAGAATTTGCAATTTTTTTTTATTTCTTACATTATCTTTTCCCTTTTTTTATGGTGTCCTTTTGAAGCACAAAAGGTTTAATTTTGATAGTCCCATTTACATTTTGTTTTATGCTTTTGGCAGCACAGCTAAAAAATAATTACCTAACCCAAGATCACAAAGATTTACTCCTAAGTTTCCTTCTAAAAGATACTTGGTTTTAGCTTTTACATTTAGGTCTGTGATCCATTTTGGGTTAATTTTTGGTGTAGTATGAAGTAGAAGTTGAACTTTATTCATGTGGATGTCCGGTCATCCTGGCACCATTTGTTATAAAGACTGTTATACTTTACCCATTGATTTGTCTTTGCACTTTTGTCAGAAATCAATTGACCATAAATGTAAGGGTTTTATTCCATGCTCTCAATTTCCATTCCATTGATCTATATGTTTATCCTTAGTATTGATCACTGTAGCCTTTTAGAAAGTTTTAAAACTGGGAAAAGTCCATTAACTTTGTTCTTTGTTCAAGATCGGATTATTGGTTATTCTTAGTTCCTTGCACTTCCAAATGAGATTTAGAATCAGCTTGTCCATTTCTGTTTTTAAAAAACAGCAGCTGGGGTGGGGCATGGTGGCTCACACCTGTAATCCAGCACTGTGGGAGGCTAAGATGGGTGAATCACTTGAGGCCAGGAGTTTGAGACCAGCCTGGCCAACATGATGAAGGCCTGACTCTACTAAAAATACAAAAATTACCCATGGCTGGCACAGTGGCTCACGCCTGTAATTCCAGTACTTAAGGAGGCTGAAGTGGGTAGATTACCTGAGGTCAGGAGTTTGAGACCAGCCTGGCCAACGTGGTAAAACCCTGTCTCTACTAAAAGTACAAAAATTAGCCAGGTATGGTGGTGGGCACCTGTAATCTCAGCTACTCAGGAAGCTGAGGCTGGAGAATCACTTGAACCTGGGAGGCAGAGATTGCATGAGCCAAGATCACACCATTGCACTCCAATGTGGGCAACAAGAGTGAAACTTCATCTCAAAAAAGAAAAAAAATTAGCTGGGCATGGTGGCACTGCCTGTAGTCCCAGCTACTCAGGAGGCTAAGTTGCATTGAATCTGTAGATCAATTTAAGGAGTATTACCATCTTAACAATATTAAATATTCCAATTCATGAATATGGGCTATCTTTTCATTTATTTGTCTTTAAGTTTTTTCCCATGGTGTTTTATAGTTTTCAGTGTACATGTCTTGTGTTTCTTTCATTAAATTATATCTAAATATTTGTTCTGTTTATACTTATAATGTATTTGTAGTTAAACTCTATTATGAATTGAATGTGTTCTTTATTTTCAGATTGCTTATTATAAGTATATAAAAACATAATTGGTTTTGTCCTGGATCTTGCATCCTACAGCTTTTCTCTAATGATTTATTAGCCTTTTACAATAGGTGATACTAGAAAAGTTATAATGTACTGTGACTTAAAAGGAAAACTTGTTCTTCATTTTCTAGGAATTGTAGCTGTAGGGTACATCAATGAAGCTATTGATGAAGGGAATCCTTCAAGGACTTTAGAAACTTTGCTGTTACCTACTGCAAATATTAGTGATGTGGACCCAGCCCATGCCCAGCACTACCAGGATGTTTTATACCATGCTAAATCACAGAAACTCGGGGTAAGTTTTAGTATATCTGTTTCTTTTAAATTTTGCAGGCTGGGTGGCAGGGTTGGGGAAGGAGGGAGGATTTGACCCATTTACCTTAAATCTCATGAGCTTCTTGTCCCAACAATTACCTGTGAATCAGAATGAAAATAATAGAGCTGTCATTTTTCTGGTACCAAACATTAGGGGGAAACTAGCTCCGGAGCTATTTATTGCTTCAATTCTTCGACTAAAAACTCAGTTGTAGGTGAGTTCTTGTTCAGAGTTCAATTCATTGGCTATTTCCTGAGTAGATACTATGCGCACATAGCTTCTGGTAGAGAAGATGGGGATACAGAGGGACACATAATACCATTTGAATATTCTCTGACCTTATCTTCAAAATGCTTAGAAACTGATTGAGGTAGTGGGCATTGTCACACAGAACAGTTAAGTGATAGTAAAGATAAGGGTGTGCAAAGTATCCAAATGAGAGATACTCAGAGTGATTCATAGATGTCTGAGATTGTGGGGGACTAGAAGCCTAAGAGAAGGTGTGGAGGTAGAGCAGGATCTGTCCTCTTGAAGAGTGGTAGCTTTTTCTGAGTACAGAGCTTATACCGCTATTATAAGGAGCCCCACAAAGACTGGCTCTGTGTTAAGGCAAGTGGGCTTAGTGGTGAGGCTGATATGATCTGTCACCTAAGAGTGAAAGTGATGCCACCCAGACCTAGCCACTTACAGCTGCCATGTCTTCAGGTACAAACCCAACTTAAAGGGTGGTTATCTCCTATGTCTAGGTCTTTAGAACCTAGGAACTGTGTCATTCCAAACAAGAAAAACATCCTTGGTTAATGCAAACATTTATTGAGAACCTACTATTAGCCAGGCATGATATTAGATACTCGTGTATCATCTCATTTAATCATCACAACAATTCATAACAGCCCTCTGAATCATTTTACCATCATTATTGCCATCTTACACATAATGCGACCAAGATTAAGTAACTTGTTGAAAGCTATCTAAGATGTGGCCGGGCACAGTAGCTTACGCCTGTAATCCCAGCACTTTGGGAGGCCAAGGCGGGTAGATCACTTCAGGCCAGGAGTTTGAAACCAGCCTGGCAAACATGGCGAAACCCTATTTCTAGTAAAAAAAAAAAAAAAAAAAAAAATACAAAATTAGCAGGTGTGGTGGTACACACCTATAATCCCAGCTACTTGGGAGGTTGAGGCACAAGAGTCTCTTGAACCAAGAAGGTAGAGGTTGCAGCGAGCAGAGATCACACCATTGCACTCCTAGCCTGGTCAACATAGCAAGGCTCTGTCTCAAAAATAAATAAAATAAAATAAAAGTTTCTAAAAGGTAATTAATCCTGAGACTACAGCTCAGGTCTCTCTGATTCAGAAACATTATAATTATGTATTAAGACAGATGGGAAAAGATGTTTATTGCAGCTTTGTTTGCAATAACAAAACACCAAAACCAACCTAAATGTTGTTAAGCAAAAGAATCATGCTGTGATGTGGATATAAATGGAGTACAGACTTGTATGTGTATTGTGGGGAGGGGCACACACACTCTTATATGTGTCTAAAGTATTTCTGGAGGGAGGATACCTTTTGGAAGGTGATCTAGAAGGCTAGTATAGATGGGTGATTTCTTTTTCACTCTGTTTTTGTACTGCTTGGATTTTTAAATTTTTTAAGGAGTGTATATATTACATAATTACTGTTGCTAAACTCTTAAAAAGCATTGTAAATCCTGTCCTCACTACTCCATTGCCTCACTGAAGGTAGAGGAAGGTAACCCCCATGGTGTGCCCTCTGCACTGCCAGCCTTCTGACCAGAAGGGTGGTGGCATTTCCTGACCCTCTGAACTTTGCCAAGTGCCCCCAGTCACATCAGTCTTTCTCATTTAAGCCTCATACCAGCTGTGGAATGGGTGCTGTCTCATCTGATGTGAATGAGCCTGAGGCTTGGGGCGAATGCCTGGCCAAGGTATAGCCAGTGAGGGGTAGAGTGAAGACTCACCCAAGTCTGGTGTCCGCACACCCCAGGAGGAGGAGAGTGGGCTTCTACCTTGCTGCTTCCACTTAGGTGTCTGTGACCATGGCACATGATAAACTTAAAAGCAAAACAAAGTTATTTGCTTTGAAGACAGACATCATTCAAATCCTGGCTTTGCCACAGATTAGTTATACAACCTTGGTCAAGTCACCAAATCTCTCTATTTTTCCACGTATAAAATTGGAATAATAGTACCTGTCTTAAAGAATTATGGTAAGGGTTCAATGCAAATATACAATATGTAAGTATATATCAATATATAACTATATGTACTAATAATTAAGACTATGTGCACATGTGTGTGTAGCTATAGCATTTAGCATGGAGCCTGGCACCAAAAAAAGGACTTAAATAATGTTAAATAATGTAGCTAGTATTATTATGGGCACCTATGGCTGCCTCCCAAGTAAGAGGTGAGTGATGTCAATATCTCAAGGATTTTTTTTTTTTTGAGATGGAGTCTTGCTCAGTTGCCCAGGGTGGAGTGCAATGGCACCATCTCAGCTCACTGCACCCGCTGCCTCCCAGGTTCAACTGATTGTCCTGTCTCAGCCTCCTGAGTAGCAGGGATTACAGGCACATGCCATCATGCTCAACTAATTTTTGTATTTTTGTAGAGACAGGGTTTCACCATGTTGGCCAGGCTGGTCTTAACTCCTGACCTCAGGTGATCTGCCTGCCTCGGCCTCCCAAAGTGCTGGGATTACAGGTGTGAGCCACCGCACCTGGCCTCAAGGTCCTTACTAGACATAGGGTCTGCTCTGTTCACACATCAAAGTCGGGGTCTTCTGAGAACAAACAGAGACACAGATCTGTCTTCGAGGTGAGCCTGACTCCACAAACCCAAGGCCTTTCCATAGGCAGGCAGTATAGGTCTCCTCTAGACTGGGCATTCCAATCTAGATTGAGATGGAACTCCACAGGAGTCCTTTGAAAGAAGCCTTTGAGTGCCCACACCATGCCAGCTCTGTGTCAGGCACCCTTTCTAGGTGTAGAAGGTATAGCTTGCATGGTATGATGAGAACATTAATATGGAGCCTAGGGATCTGGGTTCTAGTTCAGGCATTATACCACTTTTAGCCTATATAATTAGGGGTTTTGAAATATACTGACAGTTGCTAACAGATTTAAAACACTGCACATCTGTGCAATAAATCATATTTGATTAAATTCCTGTTTTTAAGCAAAGTTTTCTTTCTCTGTTTCTTGATTTCTCAGCCTGTTCTTTTTCTCTGGAAAAATCTAATTCTATTGTTCGGCAGTGTCTTTATGTTTGTTTTTAACCTCTGCTTTTTTTTTGGTTTTTTGGAGATGGGATCTTGCTATGTTGCCCAGACTGGTCTCAAACTCCTGGGCTCAAGTGATCCTCACACCTCAGCCTCTCAAAAAGCTGGAATTATAGGCACAAGCCACCACATTCAGCATCCTCTACTATTTTATCCTGGAAGTTTCCAGTTGTGTGTTTATAATGGTATTTCTGTTCCTTGGCCTTCGCAAGGTCTGGCCTTGGAAAATAGGAGGAGAAAATTATATTGCTGACACTATCAGTATAAGTAAAATTTGTGGCAAAGCATATAGCTATTAATGGTCACAATGGGTAATATCTTCATAGAATGGATGCTCAGTTTTATCAAAGACTGAGGACAGTGATGGAAGTTGGTGAGGATTTTTGGTTCTCTTTAGCAGTATTTCAAGTATAACTTTGTGTAGCCTTCAAATTCCTTTTGCCTCTTAGAAAAAGACTTGAATAAATTAGCAGAGTAGAACACTTTTTCTATGTCTGTTCACTGGGTTGTGTGCTATTTTACAATTGAAGGCTTTGCTTGTGAATGTTAAGGATTATACCCTACCAAAAAGTTCTGTTTTGCTCCTTGTATATACCATAAAAATTGTGTGCTTTTAACAAATACTACTGTGTTTTTTTCCCTAGGTAAAACTGTATTATAATTGATGACTTAATTTTCAGAAGTCAGTTCCTTTCATTGAAGTTTTTATCATCTTGAAACTTACTTTAGATTTGTTTTTCATTCTCACTTTAGTGTTTACCTGATTTTTGCTCTTTGCATAACCACACACATAAAGGGTCTTCATGTGGACCCTTCTTACCTTAGTCCAATGAAATAAAAAACTCTACACATTTAAAAATATGCATTTAAAATTGTTTTTTATTGTTTTGTTGGTCATTACAAAATGTACACTCAAGGCAGATTCCTACAGACTTGTAAATTCATCTCAGCAATCCTTTATGCTTAAAGTTTCCTCAACCCCATTTATATTCACTACTACCATTCATTCATCGCCACTAGTATCTTCCCTCCTGTCTAATCACTGAGTTAAGGGAAAAATGGTCATTTACTTACTGTAATATAATGGGTTTTAACAACAAAATTCCATTTCCCCATTAAAAGCTATGCTTAAGAAAAAAAAATAGTGGAGGCGTTATTTTAAACTTCTAAATGGCCTGTGAGTATAGTCTTAGTTTAGCTTCCTTACTTTTTTATATACTCAACCTGAAATGATACCATCCCATGTCATCACAGTATGTTGCTTTTTCAGTATGAAGTCAATGGGCTTTTTAGCTGCTTTGAGATTTTTTAAATTCATTCGGCCACACAGAACGCAAAGCATAGAGCTGGGCCCCACAGAGACTTGGGCCTGGCATCACCCAGAAGTTCAAGGAAGGGAGAGGATGAGCACCTTCTCCATTATCCATGGTGTTTGATTGTTCATGGAATTAAAAAATTTAAATATAAATGAACTATATATAGATGCCATAATAAAAAGTGTGCAAAAGTGCTTTGGAAGTACAGATAAGAAAGATGACAATGCTGGCCTGAGAATCAGGGAAGAATGGTTCTTCGAGGACTTCAGAAATGGACAGAATTAAGGCAAAGATGTCAGGACTAGCTTTTCAGTCTGAGGCAACATGGAGAAATAGCAGAGCAAGAGGTTTGGTTGGTGCCTACTCATCACAAGCAAGATTTAACGGGAAGTTGGATTAGCAAGTTAGCCTTGAATGCCAGGCTAAAGATTTATGATTTATTATAGAAGCAGTGGAGTTAGTAGAGGTGTTTTAGTACTGATATCCAAGGAAGATTAATCTGGCGGGACCTGTGAAATGGAGCGTAGGCTGGCAGTGGAGAGAATGGTTAGAAGGCAGAGGTGGGCTGGGCATGGTGGCTCATGTCTGTAGTCCCAGCACTTTGAAAGGCTGAGATGGGAAGATCGCTTGAGACCAGAAGTTCAAGACCAGCCTGGGAAACAATGAGACCCCATCTCTGCAAAAGATAAAAAATAAAATTCATTGGGTATGTTGGTGCATGCCTGTAGTCCTAGCTACTTGGGAGGCTGAGGCAGGAGGATTGCTTGAGTCCAGGAGTTGAAGGCTGAAGAGAGCTATGATCACTGCACTTCAGCCAGGTAACAAAGTGAGACCCTGTCTCTATTTAAAAAGAAAGAAAGAAAAAAGAAGGTAAAGGTGGAGCTAGATAAAGGATCATGGTGAGGGACCCTGCAAAGATAGAGCCAGTTGATGAGGCAGCCATCAGCATGAGAGTCAAAAGAGACCAAAGAATAAAAAATGATGTCATATTTCAAGGATGGCAGTACCACTCACAGAAATAGGGAAGATGGAGATTTAAAGAGCTTAAAGTTACAATAAGGTAAATGGAAATGTCGTTTTCCATAAAGAGTTGTGATATCTTTTCTCCTGTATTAACATTTTTAAAATACTGATAAAGTGTTTTTAAAAATGACTAATGCTGGTCGGCGTGGTGGCTCACGCCTCTAATCTCAGCACTTTGGGAGGCCAAGGCAGGCGATCACTTGAGGTCAGGAGTTAGAGAGCAGCCTGGCCAACATGATGACACCCTGTCTCTAATAAAAATACAAAAATTAGCTGGGCATGTATGTCGGTAATCCCAGCTACTTGGGAGGCTGACCCAGGAGGCAGAGATTGCCATGTGCCAAGATAGCACCACTGCACTTAGTCTGGGCAACAGAGGAGACTCAGTCTAAAAGAAAATTTTTTTACTGATGCTTTTGTAATGTTTGACCTTTGAAGCATATTTCTTAGGAGCTCAGAAATGGAGCTTCTTGCACTATGCATATGTTGTCCATGAAAACAGATGTCTGTGAAAACAAACATTCTCTGTGATGGCTGTCCTTTTTCTCTAAGATGGTTTCAGCATTTCGTAAGGTAAGCAGTGGAGTGATTACTGATTTTTGACATGAGAAAATAAAGGAATGGATCTAAGCAACTATTCAGGCTGCCCAGGCACAAAGCTATGAGATATATAAAATAGAAGCCATCAGTATTGTTGTTGTAGTAGTTGGCATGGTGAATAATAAGTATAATATTGCTTGGAGCAAAACAAATGGTAAAAATCGCAAGGATGAGGAGAGTCACTTTAACATACCACAGCCATCTATGATCATATGCATTAAGTGTCCGGATGATGGCTGTGTAGCAGTAGATGATAACCACAAATGGAATTAAGAATCCAAAGAACGCCAAGGAGATGAAGTAGTAGAGTTGGAAGGGAGACGAGGACTCACATGTGTTGTGAACATCATGGCAGGTGGTGATGTCTGGCTGAACAAGATAATATTCCTGCTTCAGGATGAAAAATGGCAACATATATAAGAAAACTATTGCCCACACCAGTCCACATGTTAGCAAGGCATAGGTGTGCTTGGGCAGTCCCCGGTAGGTGAAAGGATGGACGATGGCCAGATAGCGGCTGATACTGATGCAGGCAAGGAGCAGAATGGAGCAGTACATGTTGCCATAGAAGATGACCGTGGTGGCCCGGCACAGGACCTCTCCAAATACCCAGTTGTTCCCATTAAGATGGTAAGCTATCTTAAAGGGCAATGTGATACAAAAAAGAAAATCTGCAATGGCCAGGTTGGTGTAGAATACGGTCGTACAGATGGATCTGGTCCTGAAGACAAGCATCCACAGGGTCACAGCGTTGGCTGGCACACCAACTACAAACACCAGAAGGTAGATGGCAGGTATCAGTTTGGTACTTAAGGAGCTGGTGAGGTACCCCATAGTAGCATTTTTCACGTGGAGATGTGAAGCACTTTCTTCAGGGCACTTAATTCTTACAGTAATGGTGGGTCCTGTCCAGCCTTCTAAGGCAGAAGAGGGGAACTCTTCAAAAGATTCTGGGGGAGCTCCACGAAAGGTCTTAACAGATAAGATTGGCTTTGCCAAGTTGTTTGTATCATTTTCCATGCCTGTAATTGAAAGGAAGTATTCACATATATTTATGATTCAAGAGAAAAGAAAACAATGTGTTTCATGCTGTGTAATTTCTGTGATTATAGAATTTAAGATCATTTTTATTTTTAAAAATCATAGATTAGGCACTCAACAAGCATATACTTAATACATGTCATATGCTCCAGGACAACACTATCTCATGCAGAAACAAAAACTAAATGATCGCTCATTGTGTGTAAGGCGTTTATAATACTGCTGGAAGAAACAAAAATAGCACATTGGAACATTATAGGCATGTTGACCATACAGGCATTCAGACAATACTTAATAGATTCAGGTGTTTGAGCAAAATGTCAAGGAAAAGATGAACTTGAGCAAAGACGAGCAAGTTTCATAAAAAGATGAAATTTAATGAGTAAGATTCTGCCAATGATGAATGGGCAGCAGCATAGTATGGGCTAGTAGAGGATCTGGGAATGCCAGATAAGTTGATTTAGCAAATTGTTATTGTACACTTACATGTCAGTGGTGTAAAGTTTTAAATAAACTCCATTTCTATCTGTAAGTAACTCTACTAGTGGAGAAGATGTATAAAAATGCATTGTCTCATGCTAATAAGGTGCAGCTGAGAAAGGAAATTGAAAGAGTGGGTGACAGCTAAATTAATGGAGGGCCTCTAAACTGTCCTAAGAAATCATGCCTGTTCATAGATGCTGGGGTTGCACACACAATTTTGAACACAGGAGTGACCATTGTGTTAGGCAGCATAACAACTCCCCAAAGATTCTACCTGCTAATTCCTGAAACCTACGAGTATGTTCCTTTACCTAGCAAAAGGGGCTTTGCAGATGTAATTTAATTAAGGATCTTAAATTGAGGTTTTCCTGGATCGCCTAGGTGGGCCCAATATAATCATAAGAGTCCATATAAGGGGAAGGTAAAGGCTTTAAGTTAGAGATTTGAAGATGCTATGCTGCTGGCTTTGAAGATGGAAGAAAGGGTAATAAGCCAAGGAATGCAGGCAGCTTCTAGAAGCTGAAAAAAGCAAGATAGCAGATTCTCTCCTAGAGCCTCCAGAATGAACACAACTCCACCAACAGTCTTGATTTTGACCTCTGATCTCCAGAAATACAAGATAATCTGTTGTTTTAAGCCACTCAATTTGTGATAATTTGATATAGCAGCAATAGGAAACTAATATAGCCATGATTTTGACTTGTTTTTAAGATGACTTAGGTGACAGCATAGAGAATAGATTGAAAAGGTAAGAAATTAGAGGCAAGGGGGCCTGATTTGGAGGCTACTGTCATCCATAGCTTAGTGAGTTGCTGAGCTAGAGCATTGGTCATGGAAAGGCAACAGCAAACACCTGAGACTCTGATGGTGGCTCAGAGGGACTTGGTGACTGATTGGCTTTGGGGTACAGTGAGGGAGGGGCAGGAGGCAATACCGACTCAGGTTTCTCTCTAGATGTCTTGGAGGGAGAGGATGCCATTAATTGAGTCCGAGGAAGAGACAAGGGGGCAGGATGGAGGGGAAGCTACAGTCTGTTTTTAGTCTTACTGAGGATGAATTGCTTGTGGAATATTAGTATGTGAAATGTCCAGCAACTGGTTAGAAGACTGTATGTGGGTCCAAAATTCCAGGAGCCCAAATTAGAGGCATGGTTTACTAGTTTAATTTAGTGGGAGTGGTTGAGATGGCCTAGGGAGAGTTCTGAGAAAAAAGAATCCAAAGGTGGATTTTAGGGGAAATGACAGATTTTAAGAGAAGAGGAAACAAAGGAGGGAAAATCAGAAGATGAAATCGGTATGAGGACCTAAGAAGTTGGAAATAAACTTTTTTAAAGATGGAAACACATCAACTATCTGCTATAATTATTTGGTGTTACTTGGCACGTTGATGTTAATAATCCTAATTCCTACAATTTCAAAAACAAAATCTTGAAGCTCAAACCTGAAGATTTATTAGTATGTAATTTATTTGTAAATCTTTCACATGTATAGAAAATAGACTAAGATTTCTGATGTTACCTTTAAGATGGACTTTTATGCAAATTTATATGGACATATTATATTTTATGCCAAATATATTATATTTCAATTTATATCCAGTACTGTGCCTGTTGCGTTTTGTCCCAAGGCCTCAGAATTCCTCCTCATTGAATACTTGAAGTTAGTGTTTAGTAACCTGTTTTTCATTCAGAGCCAGTTTCTCTTCCTGCTTTAATCTCTAGCAGTTAGCTCCGGGATGAAATGGAAACCTCCTGCATAATCCTGAGATTGCACAAGCTGAATTCACTGTGTACAATAGGTGTGGCCTGATAACTTCCAGTATGAAGGTGATCAGGTGTCATTTAAGAAAAGATAGATTAGACGGGCGTCGTGGCTCATGCCTGTAATCCCAGCACTTTGGGAGGCCGAGGTGGGTGGATCACAAGGTCAAGAGATCGAGACCATCCTGGTCAACATGGTGAAACCCCGTCTCTACTAAAAATACAAAAATTAGCTGGGCATGGTGGCGCGTGCCTGTAATCCCAGCTACTCAGGAGGCAGAGGCAGGAGAATTGCCTGAACCCAGGAGGCGGAGGTTGCGGTGAGCCGAGATCGTGCCATTGGACTCCAGTCTGGGTAACAAGAGCGAAACTCCGTCTCAAAAAAAAAAAGAAAAGAAAAGAAAAATGTGGGAGGCAGCATTCCTCTGTGCCTGTATTTAGAGGTGATCTTTGAAGGTATGTTGTATGATACTTGAGTTTAGTTTAGTCACACAAACCCTTCTCACTTTAGCATTTTAGAAAAGTTCTTGCATTTGACATCGCCCAAAGAGAAGTGCCTTTAAAGATAGGCACAAAGCTGGAGACTGATGGCTGAAAAGCATGCTGTACAAGTTATTCACCTGCGGGATCTGATTTTAAGAAGCTATTAAAACCAAGTGTGTTTGTTGGTTTTCAGAAAATTTCTGAGATTGAGCAAGACATTATGTCTCCAGACATGCTAAACGTGCCCGCGTTTTGTGTAAAAATGGATATGATTCCATTTTCCACAAGAATGCCAGATCTGGTTCCACTTAAATAAGTCTTTATTCCTTAGAGACTGGTTTTTCTTACAAATAGTACTATAGTACTCATTGTTAATTTTTCTTTCATGTATTTGAACTCTTTATAAAGGTTTCCATTGGGCATCATATTTCCGAAATGTTTTTCAAACTGGGAAAAGGCCTGGAAGAACTAATCCAAAGGGCATGAACTCCAGTCTCTCAGGGGTGTCCAAGGGAGAGAATACAGTCATGGATTCATAGTTTGTTTCTGGTTGAGCCAGTAAAGCCCCTTCCTCATCCCTTTTTTCCGTTTATCACTAAAGACAGGAAGTTAAAAACCATGACATCAGGCTGCTAAAAGCCTAAAACAAACAAACCAAAGCAACAATAAAGTAAGTCAGGTTGAACAAGCTTGCTTGATTCTTGCTTCTCATTTCTCTCCACCCCTATGGAAAAAGCAAACTCAATGCCTCTTTCTTTCTTTCAGAGCCTGGCATTTTCACCTCTATCAGACCCTACTACCATCTTGAAGGCACCACCCCCTGAGAACCTTGTTTCTTTGGCAATTCTGCTGCTCACAATATGGGCCAGTCTACTCCCAGGAAGAGCTTGCACTTCCTGTATTCATGAATCCCACATGCACTTACTGCTAATCACCACAAAATCTCTTAGAGCTCTCTGTAACAACTCAGGGATTCCAACTGTTGATTTAAGCAATATTCCTTTAGAAAGCGTTGGGTTTGGTTTTGTTTCCCTTGCTGTGCCCCTTTGCCTCTCCCACTCCTAACAATGTTGACTGGAGTGTGTGACCTAGCAGTCAAAGAGCAACAGGTACAGACCTATCTCAAATTTGTTATTTTTGGGAAAAACAGGAGGTTTCAAGCTGACATTGTGATAGGGAAATGGAAAGTACATTCAAGGCTAATAATAGTATTTGGGAGACCTTATTTCTAAAATTTAAAAAATCATATATGAGGATGGGAAGAACTCCCCGCTGAAAGTCAAAAACAGTCATTCATTTTGGAAATAACTGACTTACTAACATTGCCAGCTATTGAAAGCAGATGATTTTCTCTTTCTGGCAGTATTCTTGTTTCTCCCATTTATATCTCACCAAGAGGTGTAAACACAGGATATGTTTTTTAATCCCTTGAAAAAGTGCTATCTTTGCTTAACCAGAAGATATTCTTAAAAACACCAAAACATCTCTTAAAGAAAATTGCTTCCTTATTTAATTGTAGACATCTAATGTCTCGAATATGCCACACATTTTTAAACATCAGGAGAGAACACTTGGTCTTCGACTAGGTTTGCATAGAGTGAATGAACTATAGATGTTCATTTCCATGATTGTACCTTTTAATAACAAAGATCAAACTGCCTTTGGGGCTTGCCGTTTGTGTGAGATACAAAGAAAACTAGGTTCAGTTGACTCTTCATTTGGAACACAAACCCGAATCTCCATCCTACCCCCTGAGAAAATTGCTTACCACTCTGACAAGTGGGCAACAGAAGCAGGAGGCCAGCAGCTGCAAAGATGAAGGCTTTCATTTTGATGACCTGAGTCCCGTTTCTTGAACGTTATGAAATGTGTAAAATCATGGAGCAGTTTCACCTCAGTTCCATCTGTCAGCAGCAAATGGAAGCCTTCCTCTGTCTATAGAAGTTTTCTTTCCTGTGCGGTGCAGGCAAGAAACTTGCCCTGGTCCTCCGTAGGAAAAGGGTGTTTCAGTAAGCATGACTCAGGCAAGCCTCTGAGCATGTTACGTTATCCCTGGAGGAAGGCATTTAACTCTTACCCACCCCTAACAGTCCATTCTGAATAAATGCTGTAATTCTCCCCCAGTATATTTGCATTCAAAGAATGGCCAAAACTATCCAGTACTTTACAGAACTATCCCAAAAACAGATGCTGAGCAGCAGTAAGTTTTGAATCTGTCCCATATTTCATTTCTTATCCATTTTAAAAATGCAGTTCCAGAGTGTAATTTCCACTTAATAAATTAGCCTTTCCTGGATCTTCCCAGCTATTGCAAATCTTATTTCGTAAACACCTTACTTACATAAATTATAAATTAAAGTAATCATGGAAAGAAAACATTTTTTAAGAAATTAAAATTGGGTGCTCAATTACTTTGAACATTTTCCATCGATGTCATATTGATTTGAATTTATCATCAGTGCCTGGCCAGAAGTTGGCTTTTGAGTGGTGGACCTTTTTCTTTGGGGCATAAGAATAGGGTTTGTTCTGGCTTTTTTTTTTTTTTTTTTTTTTTTGCCTTATTTTGATGTGTTTGCAGCCATTCAATAACTCTTAGAGTCAGATAACTGGGGAGACCTCCCAAACAGCATTGTTCAATTAAACTAAAATCGTAGCACATCATTAAAATGAGGAGTGCTCATTAAAATTATTCCATGAGTGCTGGTGAAGAAGTCTACAATAAGATTTTTTTAATAGTGGTAAAATATGCATTACATAAAATATACTGGCTTAACCAGTATTACATGTACAGTCCAGTAATATTAAGTATAGTCACATTGTTGTACCACATACAAGCTTTTATGAATTGTTATATTCTGTAGAGTATGACTTAATATACACTAATGAAAAAACTGCATTATTAGTTAATAAAACTTAAACTTGAAGCCTGACAGCCCGATAGCCTGCTCCTTACAAAATGCAGCAAGAATTAGAAAATACAGAAATACCAAATGTGGGTGAAGGGGAGAAGGAAAGCAAAGCACACTGCCATGTGTGTACCTACGCAACTGTCTTGCATGCTCTGCTCATGTACCCCAAAACCTAAAATCCAATAAAAAATTTAAAAAAAAAAAAAAAGAATTAGAAAATACAAATTTCACATGAGACCTAAAGGCTAGGGATAAGCTAGGAAGCAATTGATCTGTGGAAACCTCTCACATCTTGATTAAATTACATCAGATTAAGATTTTTAGGGTCAAGGTCAGTGTTTAATACCGAAACTAAATAATATATGGTCATACAAACTAAGATAGAATGCTATTATATTGCAGAACTAAAAACGATAAAATATTGACAAAGGGATTTTTTTGTTATTGTTTAATTAGAACTTTTCTGGGAGTTATCTAAATTTAGGAATTTATGACTTGATTTGCGCATGGCCTAGTTTCTGGTCATTTAATTCATTCTTAACTCTTACGTTGAACCTGGCTGTTTAACTGAAGTCAAGGCGTGGCCATCCTGTAAATATGCTACTATTTTCAGAGTTCTGATGAACTACTGAAAAAGCAGACTTGACTGGGCGTGGTGGCTCACTCCTCTTAATCCCAGCACTTTGGGAGGCTGAGCGGGGAGGATCACTTGAGTTCAGGAGTTTGAGACCAGACTGACCAACATGGTGAAACCCAATCTCTACTAAAAATACAAAAATTAGTCAAGCATGGTGGCAGGTACCTGTAATCCCAGCTACTTGGGAGTCTGAGGCAGGAGAATTGCTTGAACCCAGGAGGCAGAGGTTGCAGTGAGCCAGCCTAGGTGATAGAGCAAGGTTCCATCTCAAAAATAAAATAAAATAAAATAAAATAAATAAGAAAAAGCAGACTTCACATTGATAGGATTCAGTTTTTACTCTTGGTTTTACATTTAACTCTAGCAGCCTTTACTTTAATGTGTCATAATTTAAACGGTTGACTTAAATTTATTTGATTTGTAATTTCTCTCTTCAGTTTGGCTTATAAGACTAATACTTTAAGCTCTGAAGTAAGATTGTTACTGCCTTCTCATCTGGATAAAAATTTGTGTGGTGCATCTTCTACAGTGATAAGTTATGAAGGAAGGTAAATACCCTTCAGAAGAACTGAGACACATAAATGAAAGCATAGAGCTTAGTTTTTAGGCTATGCCTGGGGAATGTTGGGTTCTCTTAGATGTTGCAAATAGAGAAAAAATTAGTTCCTACTTGCCTCTCTTGTTGCCTCCTCTAGTCTTCCCCTTTCTATCCTGCTTCCTGTTTGAGCCTCCCCCATCTGTTCTTGAAAATAATGGAAAATCTTGCTGTTGCTTCCCTTGTAGTCTTCCATGTAGCCAGAGGTGATGGCGGAAGCAGGCTCCAAGCCTTCCCCAGAGGACTTCTTTAGCCCAGATGTTGCAGGAAGAAATTACAGATATTTTATCTCATTTTCAGAGCCCTTTCCCATGCATTATCTCATATTAGCCTCTGAGGAAAATAATGTTAAAAGGCTGCCAGAGGAACAAGTGACCATTCCTCCCCTTCCTGCCTCCATCCATCTTAAATCCTAAGTGACGGAGTCGGTGCCAGATCCATCGCCTTTCATTCATCACAGTTGATTTAGGGTTTAGAACACAACGCTTATTCCTACACATAGGTAAAATGTTCCCATTTGTTAAATGTCACACCTTTCCTGAAAATATCTCTGCTGATAAAAATTTACTTGCGATCTCAGACAGGATTTTATAAAACACAGTTTTACCTGGAAGTCCCACTTAGTGTCTGCCCGGGCTGCATTTGTAGCAGGACCATCAGAATCAACCTAAAGTTAAATTGGAATATTTACCTATAATGGGAATCATGCAATACACTTTCATTGCTGCTGTTGCTTCCTTTCTAAAGCTATATTTCACTACTTAGTCTTTGCTCCCCCTGCAACTCAACACCTTTACCATAGGTTAACCCTTTCTTGCCTATTTCTGGATCATGTGTCTGCAGCATATATTGCCCTGATCACATTGTATTATAATTATTTTCTTTCTTTCTTTTCTTTCTTTTTTTTTGTGAGGCAGAGTCCCACTCTGTCACCCAGACTGGAGTTCAGTGGCCTGACCTCGGCTCACTGCAACCTCCACCTCCCAGGTTCAAGCGATTCTCCCTTCTTCCAAGTAGGTAGAACTACAGGCATGCACCACCATGCTTGGCTAAATTTTGTATTTTTAGTAGAGACAGGGTTTCGCCATGTTGGCCAAGCTGGTCTCAAACTCCTGACCTCAAGTGATCCTCCCCACTCAGCCTCCCAAAGTGCTGGGATTACAGGCAGGAGACATGGCGCCAGCTATATGTCTTGACATATCTGTCTCTTACACTACATTGTTAGCTCCTTAAGGACAATCACCATGTTGTTGTTTCTTTTTCATTTTTGTCTCTCTGGTAAATATTGACAATCCCTGTGTTTCTCTCAAATTAAAAATATCCCATGGTAACCTGAGGCACCTTGACATAAAGTTTGGGAACCACATTAATTGAGTGATTGAGGGAGAGAGTATTTGACTAGGGGAGCCCAGGACGATTTTTTCGAGTAGGTAGCATTTGAGTTGAGACCTGAATGGTAAGAAAAACCAACAGCCACACAGTGAGGATAGAGTATTGTGGTCTGAAGGAGACTGCTGCGAAGGTCTAGAACAGGAAGGGGGAGGTAGAGGGGTGTGAGGTGCAGCCAGAGAGGCAGTAGGCAGGGCCATGCGAGTAGAACCCCACTGTCCCTGAGAAGGCAGTTTGTGTTTCCTTCTAACAGCTGGGGAAGCCTTTGGGGAGGGTTTAAGCAGAGGATGGTGTACTGAGATATCTATTTTGAAGAGATCCTCTGGGCTCTCTGTAGAGGGCCACAGTGGTGAGGGCAAGCTTTGATGCAGCAGAACCCGCGAGGGGGCCAGTGCGGCTGTCCAGATGGGAGAGAATGGAGGGCCAAACTAAAGAGTGGCGGGGAAGACGGGCGAAGTGGTCGGGTTTGGGGTCAGCTTCATCAGGAGTGTGTACAGTATATGGCAGAGCTCGGTAGTTGCTGATTAAGAATTTGTGGGAATTATGATTAAATGGCTCCTCAAAAGCAGTTACTAATTCTGTTTCCTCATTATTCACTGTTCTTTCTTTTTATTCTGTGGCATTGTTCCCAGGACTCTGAGAGTGTTTCCAAAGTGCTTTGGCTGGATGAGATACAGCAAGCCGTCGACGAGGCCAACATGGATGAGGACAGAGCGGAACAATGTAAGCCCTCGCCTGCTTTGCTCTTGAAACTTGCCTTTTTGGATTTGGTTATGTGCCTGAAGTCATGCGATCTATAATTTCTGGAAGATTTGGATTCTTACCAAGTTTTAGTTCTTGGATGCATAATTATGCAAAAATTCGTTGGTTTCCCTGTGGTCAGTAATTACACTCTGACTCCAACAAAATTTATCAGTGTTGCTGAACTAAATCCGGAAGGTAAAAGATAGTTTTTAAGCTCTCAAATTTTATAATTGAATCGGATCGGATCCTTTTTTCTTCTTGATTCTTAGAGAACTAGACCATTTCTGCTGAATACCCTTTTTCTCCTTTCCATGCCCTTTATTGTTACCAGCATTTTCCTTAGAAACAGAACCAATAGGAGACCTATGGAGTGGCCAGCTGATCATGGGGCGACTAGCAGTGAAATAGACTGGCAGTCTACTCAATTCTTACTTAATCTGTACAACTGGAAGAGTTCTGGGTCAAGCAAACAGAAGACTGCCTTGCACCATAAAAATAGTCACAGACCCGCAATCATTTCCCAGAATGGGACCAGTTTACAAACCCAGAACCCCTCAAATGAAGGGAACGCCAGATTGGCTTGAGGAGGAACTCAGCTACACTACCAAAAATTTATACTGTTAGTCTTTCTTCCAGCCTTCCCCAAAGGGATGTATGACCTTTTACCAGGGTGACTGTACTTAGGAGAAAGGACATCATCAGACTTTTGGAAATTAATGGACACTTGCTCTGAATTGGCACTAATTCCAGGAGACCCAAAACATCACTGGTCCACCAGTCAATGTAGGGGTTTATGGAGGTCAGGTGATCAACAGAATATTAGCTCAGATCCATCTCACAGTGGGTCCCCAAACCCCTTCTGTGGTTACTTCCCCAGTTCTGGGGTGCATAATTGGAATAGGCATAATCAGCAACTGGCAGGATCCCCACATTGGTTCAAATGATGAAAGTGTTTAACCCTCTGTTTTTGAGGAGGAATAATATGAAAATTCACATGATAGTCTGAAATAGCTTCTAAATTGATACACTAACATCATCCATATATAAATTAAAATACGACTCCTAAAATTATAATTCATTAACCTGCCAACTCATGGCATAGTTAGAATCTATTTGGTTGTATCAAGTCACAGAAGGTTCTTAAGATAATTTTGTCCTCCACAGGTGGGCTTTTCAACCTCGGAAGTATCTGTGAGAAACATCTGGGCTTTATTTCCTTAGCTTAGAAAAATATGTGTATTTTTCTAACCTGAGCTTTTATTCCCTAAGGAACTTTGACGTCTTTCCTTTCTAGCATGACTTAAGAAGAAAATAATAAAGTGGAGGTGTGTATATAAGAGATTTCAACTGAAATATAAAACCAAAGGAAGCCATAGTCTGAAGAGACACTTTTGAGAAATTAGATTGTAATGTAGGCATTCAAATAGCCTAAAATGGTTATGATTTATCTCTTAGAAATCAAACCAATTTAGAAGGTTTTTATTTCTTGTATGCATTGTTGTTCTTACATTTTGTCTTCAAATGTTGATTCTGTTTTTCACATTGAGATTGATGGTTCTATTGAGTATAAAAGTAAGAGGTTTCCTCAAATGTATGATTTTGTACTGTGTACTTGCCCATCTAAAAATCCTATCATTTCCCTCTGTCCTGTCCCTCAGAAGAGCTGATGTACTTTATTTTACTATATATAACAACAAAAAAGATTTTCCAAAGTTAAAACTACCTATGAGAATTTTCCAATTTTCCACAAGAATTTAACCTTTTAAAACATTCTTCACTCTTTGCATGAAGACTTGAAACAGATTGTGGTCATGCACTATAAGCATCAAACGCACTCTCAGATAAGATGATAAAAGAAAATGTGTTGGCCCATTTATGTTACCACCAGCAAGGTTTTAAAGGGCAGAGTAACTCAAGCCTCTTTCAGTTTGGCCCAGTGTTGACATTCACTGGAGTATCTTGCTTGCTTAAAGTAGATTTGCCTCTACTTTTGATTCCTTAGGGCAGTCTTTCTCTATGTTTTTCTCATTACAGCACCCTAAGGAATCTTTTTAGACAGTTTTTTCTCTAATCCTTACCATGAAATTTTAATGCCACAGATATATTGTATACCTGTTTATGTGCCATATGAAGATCTGTAATTTATACATAAAGAGGTTTGTTTCACTCCCTACAGGAACCAATTTTTGCCTCATTGGGGGTTATATCAATCACCTCCACTATGATTGTGTGCCTTAAGAGAACCTGCTGGTATATGGCTTAAGATGAAAAGCAAACGTTTTTTGGATCTCTTAGGAGATTTATGGGAGGTTTCTTAATTTGTTCCTTAGCAGAGACATACCTGACTTTCTGGAGTGAAAGTCATCTATCTGATACCTCTAACTATCTGGAACTTAGCCACAAATCACAGATTAAGAAAAAAGCAATCAAAATAGATATCTCAACACAAGCAATGAAGTTAATCTACTTTATTCACTGAGGACCCCTCAGATACACACTTTGAAGCCTGTTGATTTTTTTCTCAAGCAGAACTCCATTGTCTTTGGTAGTTTCCTTTCCTCGTTGTTTCTAACTCAGAGCACATCAGAAGCCACAAATCACAAGGCAGTAAAGTGCTTAAACTGCCATAGACAGGCACACTGATGTCAGTAGAAAGTGACAGCTGACAGTGAAGGAAGAAGGAAAAACTAAGAAGCACAGGGGTTAGAGGCCATTTCGTGCAGGAGCCAATAAGCTCAAACACTTCTGCAGTCCTTGAAAATAGCACTCACTGTATTATAGCACTGCACATTTTTAATGACACAAAGGACTCTTCTGGAAGGTCTCAGCAGACATTAAGCACCTACTTTATACCAGAGACTTTGGATAAAATAAGGAGCAATTACGTCTGTCCTGTTAGGATTTTCTCTAAGGCATGTTTTAGAATTTCATCGAAAATGGTTCTATAAAGATGAGAGTTGGTCCATAAAGGAATTAGCTTTAGTTATCTGGAAATTGACCTGTGAACCAACTCATCAATACTCAGTGATAATATACACAAAAAATGTGTGCCTTTTATAATATCATCTTTCAAGGACAATGCGTTTTATTGGGTTAGATGACGCTATCACATGTAGTTCTTGTGAGTATTTTTGTCATTTTTTGTTCCTTGGGCTTCTCTCATACCATAAACTTCTCAATTGCCAGTACTCTATTTTCTCTCTCCTACAAAGCTTTCCTGGAGAAGAGGAAAGGGCGATGTCCACCCATTTCCCATTAGCCTCTATAAGCATAAGAACATACTGCCATAGGCTTTGTTCAACACCCACCGGAGTTTGCTAGAGAAGTTCTCCCTTAGTCTTTATGTGCTCCTCCAGATTTCCCTTTAACCTTCATAGTGCTGTGCACATGTGAACATAATTTGATGACAACAAATTGTAATTTAATACTCGCAGAGTTTGATGTACATGTAAGAATAAAAAAGTATCCATGTCTCCCTTCTCTTTACATCACGATGTTTTTCATGTAGGAAGTATTTTATCTTGGCTTCTTTCATTTTTCTGGTTCTACTTTTCTAACTCAATGCATTTACTGGTTGTGAAAACGCTAGTCCTATTGATTGGACATTCTTACCTGAAATTAAAGTGGGAAATAATTCACTAAGTTAACTTTTCTTAGACTACCAAGAGTTTCATATGGTTTTGTTAATGAGGAGAGGTAGAAATTTGCAATGGGATGAAATGCTTGTTAGGTCTAAATTGGTTCCAGAATTAAGTTTTAGGACTCCATTCCACCTATCCACCAGCTCTGCTTTTCTAGAACACTTGTTTAGGTTGTGTATAACAATTTTGCTAAATATATTAGCACTATACAAGAGAACACCAGGATTTCCATAACTTAAAAAGCATTTCGCGGCACAAGGTGAGGGTCTCGGATACTGTTTCTCGTTTTTATCACATAGATGGAATAGCCCTGCTGCAAAGATGGTCAACGTACCTAAAACCCGAAGAACCTTCTATAAGAAGTGTGGCAAGCATTGGCCTCACAAGGTGACACCATGTAAGAAGGGCAAGGATTCCTTGTATGCCCAGGGAAAGAGGTGGTATGATCAGAGCCAGAGTGGCTATGGTGGGAAGACAAAGCCAATTTTCCAGAATAAGGCTAAGACCACAAAGAAGATTGTGCTAAGGCTGGAATGTGTTGAGCCTAACTGCAGATCCAAGAGGATGCTGGCCATTAAGAAATGCAAGCATTTTGGACTGGGAGGAGATAAGAGAAAGGGCCAAGTGATCCAGTTCTAAACTTTGGGATATTTTTAACTTTGAAGAGAAATTGTTGAAGCCATAGAAAAATTACCTGTAGGATAATAAATACTGTGATATGCAAAAACAACAAAAAATATGTCTTGTTTATCCTAAAGTAAACAAATGTTTTTATAAAACTAGTTCTCAAATATGTGTTAATGGCCTAGGTTAGAGCTACGTATCTACTGGGGTGTGTATTCACCCCATGTCATAGACTACTACAGCAAACTAGTTCCTCTATACCACATATGAGTAACCAGAAAAGACTCTTGTTTTTAATAAACCATGCTCAAAAGAGGCTTTTAGGAGAGATCCAAGATGGCTGATCACTAGCAGCTCGGGATTGTAGCTCCCAGTGAAAGCACAGAGAACAAGAGGACGCCACACTTTCAGACAAATTTTTGTTACTCATGGACCAGGAGATTCCCAGTGGAGGAGCCCCACGGGTCGCCAGCACGTCTCTTGTGGCCGGCGCTATGGTTTTGCTGATGCCTCGGTTCTTGGTGCAGAGTAAACAGGACTGGCTGACGTTTGGAGCTCCGGGAAGGCAGAGTCGCCTATTCAGCTGACTGAAGGATGGACTCAAGAAGGAAGCCAGACCAGAGATTCCCGGGCAGAAAAGCACCACGAATCTTAGTGCCACTGTTTTAGCCGGTGCAGTGGGTTGCTCAGATTCCGGTGCTGGGAATCAATAAATTGGATGTCCACTCAGAAACCTAATTAGAAAGTTGGTAATTACAAAGACAACAGATGGATAAATTTATAATGAAGGGAAGAAACCAGCCTAAAAAGGCTGAGAATACCCAGAATCAGAATGCCTCTCCCTCTACAGGGGATAACAGTTCCTCATCAGCAACGGAACAAGGCCTGATGGAGAACAAGTGTGTTCCATTAACAGAAGTAGGCTTCAGAAGGTGGATGATAAGAAACTTCTGGGAGTTAAAAGAACTTGTTCTAACCCAATGCAAAGAAACTGAGAACTTTGAAAAAAGGTTTGACGAAATGCTAACAAGAATAGACAACATAGAGATAAATATAAGTGAATTAATGGAGTTGAAAAACACAACTCAAGAACTTCGTGAAGTATGCATAAGTTTTAACAGCCAAATTGATCAAACAGAAGAAAGGATATCAGAGGTCAAAGACCAACTTAATGAAATAAAACGAAAAGACAAGAATAGCGAAAAAAGGATAAAAAGAAATGAGCAAAGTCTCCAAGAAATATGGGACTATGTGAAAAGACCTATCTATGTTTGATAGGTGTACCTGAATGCCACGAAGAGAATGAATCCAAGCTGGAAAATACTCTTCAGGATATTATTCAGGAAAACTTCCCCAACCTAGCAAGGCAGCACAATATTCAACTCCAGGTAATACAGAGAACACCACAGAGATATTCCTCAAGAAGAGCAACCCCAAGGCACATAATCATTGGATTCACCAGGGTTGAAATGAAGGAGAAAATACTAAGGGCAACTAGAGAGAAAGGTCAGGTTACCCACAAAGGGAAGCCTATTAGACTCACAGCAGATCTCTCAGCAGAAACCCTACAAGCCAATAGAGAGTGGGGGGTCAATATTCAACATCCTTAAAGAAAAGAACTTTCCACCCAGAATTTCATATCCAGCCAAACTAAGCTTCACAAGCGAAGAAAAACATAAAATCTTTTGTGAACAAGCAAGTACTCAGAGATTTCATCACCACCAAGCCTGCTTTACAAGTGCTTCTGAAAGAAGCATTACACATAGAAAGGAACAACCAGTATTAGCCTTTCGAAAAATAACCAAAAAGTAAAAAGCATCAACATAATAAAGAATTTACATCAACTAATTGGCAAAACAGCTAGCTAACATCAAATGGCAGTAATAAACTCACATATATTATTATCGATACTAAATTTAAATCTACTAAATCCCCCAATCAAAAGACACAGCCAAAACCCACTGGTATGTTGCATCCGGATCCATCCCATATACAAGGATACACAAAGATTCAAAACAAAGGGATGGAGAAAGATTTACCAACCAAATGGAGAGCATAAATAAATAAATAAATAAATAAATAAAAAGCAGGAGTTACAATTCTCACCTCTGATAAAGTAGATTTTAAAGCAACAAAGATCAAAAGAGGCAAAGATGGTAAAAGGATCAATGCGACAAGAAGAGCTAATGATCCTAAATATATATGCACCCAATACATGAGCACCCAGATACATAAGACTTATAAAGAGACTTCATCAATATTAGATAGATCAACAAGACAGAAAATCAACAAGGATATCCAGGACTTGAACTCAGATACAGAACAAGTAAACTTAATAAACATTTATAGAACTCTCCACTTTAAATACACAAAATATACACTCTTATCAGTACCATATCACACCCACTCACAGGTTTAAATGAAATATTGGTTGGCTACTTGTTTGTTATTTTCTTCCCTCATCTTTTCCTGTCTCCATTATTAAGCACAATTATTGGCATAAAAGAGGTTTTCAATACCCATTTTTAGACTGCATTCTAGCCTGGGCAATAAAGCAGTACTCCTGTTCTCTCTCCCTCTTCCTCTTCCTCTTTCTTCCTGTCTTTCATTCTTTTTTTTCTTTTTTCTTCCTTTCTCTCTTTCTTTTTTTTTTATTTCTCTTTTTCTTTAAAATAAATAAATAAACCATGCTCTGTGTTATCTAATTCTTCTATGGACTAAACTAGTAGGTGAATTTGTGATTGTCTTGGGCATATGTGGGACATATTCTCAAAGGATGAAAATATTTGATCCTAATGCATTCCTAAGAAGTTGAATTATATATTTGCATGTCTTGAAGTAAGTGGAAGATAACCATTAACAAGAAACCTTTTTTTTTTTTTCAATTACAAAGGGGTTACTCTGGTGGTTGATGTTAATCAGTGTTTGGAAGGAAAAAACTCAAGTGATATTTTGTCTGCATTGAAGTCTTCCACTTGCAATGCAAATGACATAATCCCGGAATGTGCTGACAGATACTATGATGCCCTTGCAAAGGCAAAAGAGCTCAAATCTGAAACAGGTAAGTTTGTTTGTTATTTAGCACAAACTACATATTTTAAATATAATTTCTGTGTTATTGTATTTTCTTAATTTTAAGACAAGTATTGCTTTCTTGTTTAATATCTTACTTTTTTTATTGTACTTTAAGTTCTGGGGTACAGAATGTGCAGGTTTGTTACATAGGTATACACGTGCCATGATGGTTTGCTACATCTGTCCCCGCTTCATCTACATTAGATATTTCTCCTAATGCTATCCCTCCCCAATCTCTCTCCCTAACCCCTGCTATCCCTCCCCTAGCCATCCACCCACTGACAGGCCCCAGTATATGATATTCCCTGCCCTGTGCCCATGTGTTCTCATTGTTCAACATCCACTAATGAGTGAGAACATGTGGTGTTTGGTTTTCTGTTCTTGTGTCAGTTTGCTGAGAATGCTGGTTTCCAGCTTCATCCATGTCCCTGCAAAAGACGTGAACTCATCCTTTTCTATGGCTGCATAGTATTCCATGGTGTATATGTTCCACATTTTCTTTATCCAGTCTGTCATTGATGGGCATTTGGGTTGGTTCCAAGTCTTTGCTATTGTAAACAGTGCCGCAATAAACATATGTGTGCATGTGTCTTTATAATAGAATATTTAGGTATATACCCAGTAATGAGATTGCTAGGTCAAATGGTATTTCTATTTCTAGATCCTTGAGGAATCGCCACACTGTCTTCCACAATTTACACTCCCACCAGTGTAAAAGCATTCCTATTTCTCCACATTCTTTCCAGCATTTGTGTCTCCTGATTTTTAATGATAGCCATTCTAACTAGTGTGAGAAGGTATCTCAATTTGGTTTTGATTTGCATTTTTCAAAACCAGTGATTATGAGCTTTTTTTTATGTTTGTTGACTGCATAAATGTCTTCTTTTCAGAAGTGGTCTATTAATATCCTTTGCCCACTTTTTAATGAGTTTGTTGGTTTTTTTCTTGTAAATTTATATAAGTTCTTTTTAGATTCTGGATATTAAACTTTGTCAGATGGGTAAATTACAAAAATTTTTTCCCATTCTGTTGGTTGCCAGTTCACTCTAATGTAAACTAATTTCTTTTGCTGTGCAGAAGCTCTTAGGTTTAAATAGATCCCATTTGTCTGTTTTGGCCTTTGTTGCCATTGCTTTTGATGTTTTCGTCATGAAGTCCTTGCCTATACCTATGTCCTGAATGGTATTGCCTAGGTTTTCTTCTAGGGTTTTTATGGTGTTAGGTCTTGTGTTTAGATTTTTAATCCATTTGGAATTAATTTTTGTATAAGGTGTAAGGAAGGGATCCAGTTTCAGCTTTCTGCATATGGGTAGGCAGTTTTCCCAACACCATTTATCAAATAGGGAATCCTTCCCCCATTGCTTGTTTTTGTCAGGTTTGTCAAAGATCAGATGATTGTAGATGTGTAGCATTATTTCTGAGGCCTCTGTTCTGTTCCATTGGTCTATATCGCTGTTTTGGTACCAGTACCATGCTGTTTTGGTTATGGTAGCTTTGTAGTATAGTTTGAAGTCAGGTAGTGTGATGCCTCCAGCTTTGTTTTTTGTTGTTGTTGTTGTTGTTTTATTGCTTAAGATTGTCTGGCTATGTGGGCTCTTTTTTGGTTCCATCTGAGGTTTAAGGTGGTTTTTTTCCCAATTCTGTGAAGAAAGTCAATGGTAGCTTGATGAGGATAGCATTTAATTTATAAATTACGTTGGGCAGTATGGCCATTTTCACAATACCGATTCTTCCTAACCATCAACATGGAATGTTTTTCCATCTGTTTGTGTCCTCTTTTATTTCCTTGGGCAGTGGTTTGTAGTTCTCCTTGAAGAGGTCCTTCATGTATCTTGTTAGTTGTATTCCTAGGTATTTTATTCTCTTTGTAACAATTATGAATGGGAATGCACTCATGATTTGGCTCTCTGTTTGTCTGTTATTGGTGTATATGGATGGTTGTGATTTATGCACATTTTGTATCCTGATACTTTGCTGAAGTTGCTTATCATCTTGAGATTTTGGGCTGAGACAATAGAGTCTTCTAAATATACAATCATATCATCTGCAAATAAAGACAATTTGACTTCCTCTTTTCCTAATTGAGTACCCCTTATTTCTTTTTCTTGCCTGATTGCCCTGACCAGAACTTCTAATACTATGTGAATAGGAGTGGTAAGAGAGGGCATCCTTGTCTTGTGTCAGTTTTCAGAGGGAATGCTTCCAGTTTTTGCCCATTCAGTATGATACTGGTTGTGGGTTTGTCATAAATAGCTCTTATTATTTTGAGACATATTCCATCAATACATAGTTTATTGAGAGTTTTTAGCATAAAGGGCTGTTGAATTTTTTATAAAGCCGCTGCATCTATTGAGAAAATCAGGTGGTTTTTGTCTTTGGTTCTGTTTATATGATGGATTACGTTTATAGATTTGTATATGTTGAACCAGCCTTGCTTCCCAGGGATGAAGCTGACTTGATCATGATGGATAAGCTTTTTCATGTGCTGTTGGATTTGGTTTGCCGGTATTTTATTGAGAATTTTTGCATCAATGTTCATCATGGATATTGATCTGAAATTTTCTTTTTTAGTTGTGTCTCTGTCAGCTTTTGGTGTCAGGGTGATGTTGATCTCATAAAATGAGTTAGGAAGGATTCCCTCTTTTTGTACTGTTTGGAATAGTTTCAGAAGAAATGGTACCAGCTCCTCTTTGGTACCTCTGGTAGAATTCGGCTGTGAACTCATCTGGTCCTGGAGGACTTTTGTTGGTTGGTAGGCTATTAATTGCTGCCTCAATTTCAGACCTTGGTATTGATCTATTCAGGAGCTCAACTGCTTCCTGGCTTAGTCTTGGGAAGGTGTAAGTGTCCAGGAATATGTCCATTTCTTCTAGATTTACTGGTTTATGTGCATAGAGGTGTTTGTAGTAATCTCTGATAGTAGTTTGTATTTCTGTGGGATTGGTGGTGATATCCCCTTTATCACTTTTTATTGCATCTATTCGATTCTTCTCTCTTTTATTAGTCTGACTAGCGGTCTATCTATTTTGTTGATCTTTTCAAAAAGCCAGCTCCTGGATTTATTGATTTTTTGAAGGATTTTTTGTGTCTCTTTCTCCTTCAGTTCTGCTTTGATCTTAGTTATTTCTTGTCTTCTGCTAGCTTTTGAATTTGTTTGATCTTGCTCCTCTAGTTCTTTTAATTGTGATGATAGGATATCGATTTTAGACCTTTCCTCACTTCTCTTGTGGGCATTTAGTGCTATAAATTTTCCTCTACACATTGCCTTAAATGTGTCCCCAAGTTTCTGGTACATTGTGTCTTCGTTCTCAGTGGTTTCAAAGAACACCTTTATTTCTGCCTTCATTTCATTATTTACCCAGTAATCATTCAGGAGAAGGTTGTTCAGTTTCCATGTAGTTGTGCAGTTTTGAGTGAGATTCTTAATCCTGAGCTCTAACTTGATTGCACAATGATCTGAAAGACTGTTATGATTTCTGTTTGTCTGCATTTGCTGAGGAGTGATTTACTTCCAATTATGTGGTCAATTTTAGAATAAGTATGATGTGGTGCTGAGAAGAATGTATATTCTCTGGATTTGGGGTGGAGAGTTCTGTAGATGTCTATTAGGTCTGCTTGGTCCAGATCTGAGTTCAAGTTCTGCATATCCTTGTAAATTTTCTGTAAGACAGGTATTGCTTTCAAATCAACATTTCTGTAATTTTTTTGTCATCTGTGGCTAAGGAAATTAGGAAATGTTTTGGATGTTTCTTTTTACTTTTGGAAAGCTATGATCTCAGTGGCAATATATGGGTGGCATTAAGAAAATGTCATATTTTAGGAGTCTTTGCTTTATACGGGTGATGCTTATTGATTCATTTATTCATGTGGATATACCAGTGATTGATTCATATATTCATGTAAATATAAACAGATGTTTACACTAATATTTTATCTCAATCCTTTGTGGTTGTACAATATTAAGTAGGGGTAAACAGTAATTTTGACTATATGGAATAAAGTACAGGGAGCTAATCTGCAAGGGATCAGCTGGCAAACCTTGGCCACTAGTTATGCCTACTCGGTCTAATGGCAGAACCTGTATTGTTAGCTCTGGAAAGAATATTTGACATTATACAGTTTGATACTCATTTTTTAAATTTGGAAATTCACATTGATGAGATTTCAGACAGAGGGAAAGAATGGTAGACCCAAGGACAATTAATTTTTAATCCAGAATTCCTTTAATAGATGTTTATTGAGCACCTACTATTTCCTAATGTGTAGAATCAAGGTGGCTCTGAACTTCTAGGCTAGTGTTTATTTGTACCACATTGGAGGTCATCTACAGGCTACTATTCATCTTTAAGAAACTAATGTGATAGTGTATGGCCTTAGAAGTAGAACTTAAGGGGGAAAAAACTTTTTTAGTCCAACTTGATGTTTGTCCAATAGTACCCTATATACTTACTTTCACGTTTGATATATTTCCAACTTGGAGATTCCACCTTCCAATTCAGTAAGTTTTCTGTTATTGAAATGACCTCTCTCATACTTGGCATCTGGTCACCCTTGAGTCCCTCTCTGTTCCATTCAGAGCTCTTCATCGGGAATTACTGAAATATCCCGTCTCATCCTTCTTTGGGAAAGAATTACCTAATTGTATTAATGAGCTATCTTAATTTCAAATTCATCCTGGAAAAAACTTAAACTATTTATCTTCTGTCTCCTAAACTTGCCTACTACTTTTCCCATGTGTCATATTTGGGTGACTATAGTCAAATCCCTGTGTATTCAATTCAGAAACCTAGGAAATACTTTAGATTCATTCTTCTGGGAAGAAAAAAAAAGGCAGCGAAACTTTTGTCGTCTGAGATTGTATTGAATCTATAGATCAGTTTGACGAGTCTTGCCATCTTAAGAATATTCTGATCCATGTACATGGAATGTCTTTCCTTTTAATCAAGTTTAAAACTCTTACAACAAATTTTTTGTAGTTTTTCAGCATATAAGGTTGCATTTTTTTCATTGAATTTATTCCTAAGTATTTATCATTTTTATGCTATTGTAAATATTGTTTTTAAATTATATTTTGGAATCGTTTATTGCTAGTTTATAGACACTTGACTTTTTATTGAGTAATAATTTATATGCTATAAAATTCTCCCTTTTAAAGTGTATAATTAAGAGGTTTTTAGTATATTAACCATATTGTACATCCAGTACCTCTACTTAATTCCAGGACATTTCATCACGCCAAAACAAAGCCCTGTACCTATTAGCATCAATCCCTATCACCTACTCCCCAGCCCCAGGAAACCACTAACCTACTTTCTGTCTTTGACCTGTTTTGGACATTTCATATAAACAGAATCATACAATACACAGCCTTTTGTGCCTGGCTACTTTTACTTAGCATAACATTTCCAGAGTTTATTCATGTAGCATCTGTCACTTCTTCCTTTTCTGTGTCTGGTAATATTCCATTGTATGAATGTGCCACATTTTGTTTACCCAGTCATCAACTGATGGAACCTGTATTCTGCACCACTCCCTCCCCCCAACTTTTGACTATTCTGAATGAGACTGCTATGAACATTCATGTCCAGGTGTTTTCATGGATATATCTTTTCGTACAACTGATTTTTGTATACTGATCTTGTATCCTGCAACCTTGCTGAATTCATTTATTCTAATCATTTTTGGTAAATTTCTTGTGCCACTATCTGCCTTAATAAATAAAGTTTCGGCCAGGTGCGGTGGCTCACACCTATAATCCCAGTACTTTGGGAGGCCAAGGCGGGTGGATCATGAGGTCAAGAGATCGAGACCATCTGGTCAACATGGTGAAATCCTGTCTCTACTAAAAATAAGAAAATTAGCTCGGCATGGTGGCGAGCACCTGTAGTCCCAGCTACTTGGGAGGCTCAGGCAGGAGAATTGCTTGAACCCAGGAGGCAGAGGTTGCGGTGAGCACAGATCGCACCATTGAACTCCAGCCTGGGTAACAAGAGTGAAACTCCATCTCAAAAAATAATAATAAATAAATAAATAAATGAAGTTTCACTGAAATTTAGCCACACTTTAATTTATGTATGGTCTATGGCTGCTTTCCTGCTGCAGTGGTAGTGCTGAGTGGTTGTTTCAGAGGCCCATAGCCTGCAAAACTGAAAATATTGGCTCTCTCTCTCTCTCTCTCTCTTTTGTTTTGTTTTGTTTTGTTTTAAATGAAGTCTTGCTCTGTCACCCAGGCTGGAGTGCAGCGGAGCAATCCGAGCTCACTGCAACCTCTGCCTCCTAGGTTCCAGCAATTCTCCTGCCTCAGCCTCCCAGGTTGCTGGAATTACAGGCATATGCCACTGTGCCTGGCTCATTTTTGTATTTTTAGTAGAGACAGGGTTTCACCATGTTGGCCTCGAACTCTGACCTCTCCTGCCTTGGCCTCCCAAAGTACTGGGATTACAGGTATGAGCCACTGCGCAAGGCCCCTACTCTCTGACTGTACAGAAAATGTTTGCCAACCCCCGTTCTAGAAAGAAGAGCTTTCCAAGCAATTAAAGACTGATTTTCACCCCAGATAGAACTATGAGCACTGTTTTCAGGCATGCATATGATGATTTATTCTTATCTCTTTCCCCTCTGGTTCCAAGATGTCTATCTTTTCCCAAATTGAAACATCCACCGTTAGGTAAATGGATTGCTCAGCCTTGTAAGTCAGTTTAACGTTTCTGTATAGTAGTGTATAATTTTGTCTGGAAGGCATCTAAAAAGTATGCCTCCTTTTAGAATGTTTGTGACCTCTTAACTAACTGTAATCAGTCTTTTTTCTAAGTGGCAAACCAACTATATTTCTTAGGAAAACTATTTGGAGCCCGTGCTGGAAAGCAGCTCTCCTCAGTCTCTGATCTAACTGTACATTCAAACTAGATGTGAAAAAGATAGGAATTCTTCTTTCCTGTTACCTATTGACATCCCAACCCAAGTAAAGCCTCTAATGCCATTCAGGTCTCTTCATCAGGAATTATTGTAATGTCCCCCACCTCATCCTTCCTTGGGAAAGAATCAGATAATTGTATTAATGAGCTATCCTCATTTCAAATTCATCCTGGAAAAAACTTAGTTTATCTTCTCTCTCTAAAACTTGCCTACTTCTTTTCCCATGTGCCATATTTGGGTGAGAGCTAAAAACAACAGAAAAATATAAGAAGTTCTAACATAGACTAAGCTAAGTCACTACTATCAAGTGAGCATTAGACTCATTGTCTTTACAGGTAAATCACAGTTCAAGTGAATTGACCATTGGTGATTAGCTTTTAACCAGCTAAGAAATTTTTTACTTCTCAGTTCAAGTGATGGGAGAAACATTTTCGACAGCTTTGCTTGCCTTCTTTCCTTCCCACTGAGAGAGTTGCCTTAAGAAGGGTGATTATTCTTCTGAAAACGTTTATGAATCCGACAACTATTGGTAATTGAAAATATCATAGTTGGTTGTGCATAGTGGTTCATGCCTATAATCCCAGCACTTTGGGAGACTGAGGCAAGCAGATTGCTTGAGCCCAAGAGTTTGAGACCAGCCTGGGCAATATGGCAAAACCCATCTTTACAAAAAATTAACCAGGTGTTGCATGCTCCTGTGGCCCCAGCTATTCTGGAGGCTCATTTGAGCCTGGAGAAGTTCGGGCTGCAGTGAGCCATGTTGCACCACTATTCTCCAGCCTGGGTGACAGGGTGAGAACCTGTCTCAAAAGCAAGTAAAGAAGGGAGCAGTGGGGGGAAGGGACAGAAGGGAAGGAAGGAAGAATAATAATTACTTGTAAACAGCCTAACTTGACCGTACAATGTATTTTCTAGTCAACCAATGTTTCTAAACAGATGAACAGGATATCTGACTGCCCATTGAAAAGAGATACATCTTTCTTCCTGGGCATTGACAAACTGAAAGAACAGGTGAGGGGCATTTAAAACCAAATGAAGAATCAACACATATTAAAGAGCCTTAGGCCAGGTGTGGTGGCTCACACCTGTAATCCCAGCACTTTGGGAGGCAGAGGCAGGCAGATCACCTGAGGTCTAGAGTTCAAGACCTGCCTGACCAACATGAAGAAACCCCATCTCTACTAAAGACATGAAATTAGCCAGGCATGATGGCACATACCTATAGTCCCAGCTACTTTGGAGGCTGAGGCAGGAGAATCGCTTGAACCCGGGAGGCGGAGGTTGCAGTGAGCCGAGATGTGCCATTGCACTCCAGCCTGGGCAACAAGAGTCAAAGTCTGTCTCAAAAAAAAGGAAAAAAAAGAGCCTTAAAGTTACCCCTATTTAGTTATTTCAATGCACTTCAATATTTTGTGAAGAAATTCACTCAAATTTTGATTTACCAATGAGTCAATGCTCACTTAGTACAGTTGACTTAGCTTAGTCTAAGTTAGAACTTCTTATGTTTTTCTGCTGTGGTTAGCTCTCAGGCCTGGGACCAGAATCATTCAACAAAATAAACAGATGTCTAATGAAGTGTAGTCCATGGATTCATGAGGAGGAGACATTCTTGATCAACTTAAGTCATGACTACCATAGGTTTTTCTAATATCCCTCCCCCAAAATTAGTTATTTCAAAAATTTTTTCTTCTCATTTTATGTGGTTGTGTAGCACAAAATGAGTCAGGAGAACAGGAATTTTCTTTTTCCCTGCTTCAGTTGACCTTTGTTATGCATACGCCATTTTGTGCTTTGAATAAAGCTGTTTCCAAAGGTTCTACTTTGGTTTAAGGCAGATCATTGGCCCTCCTTAAATAAGGGCCACAGACCACAGTCCTTGTGGGTCTCTTTATTGGAGAAGTTGTAGGGAAACGTTGTAAGCAAAGATGATCTTGCCGATTGGGCTCCTTTGTCTACATGTGTTGCTGTTTGCATCTACCTGGGACTTACAATTACTGTTTGCTTTTCTCTCTCTTTGGCTGTTTTTGGCCAAACTTTTTTTTTAATATATATATGGAATCTAGGTCTGTTGCCAAGCCAGGAGTGCAACGGTGATATCTCGGCTCACTGCAATCCCTGCCTCCCGGGTTCAAGTGATTCCCCTGCCTCAGCTTCCTGTGTAGCTGGGACTACAGGTGTGTGCCACCACACCTGGCTAATTTTTTTGTATTTTGCTATTTCATAAAGACAGGGTTTCACCATGTTGGCCAGGATAGTCTCTATCTCCTGACCTCATGATCTGCCTGTCTCAGCCTCCCAAAGTGCTGGGATTACAGGCATGAGCCACCATGCCTGGCCCAGCTAAACATGTTTTTATCATCCTCATCAAAGATTTGAGTTCTAGAGCTAGCCTTAGGCATTTGGGCTCTTCCTCTTCTTTGGCTTAGCAGGGACCTGCCATTAAATATACCGAATTCATTTCATGTTAGTGGGTCATTTCTGATGCTGTTGGCTTAGACAGTCTAAATGTTTGCTGAAAAACAGGTTCAATTACTTTACCTATTGAAGAAACTAATGTTTAAGGGTTCACTGTTTCTCTGTAGAATTTAACAAAATTTTTTCTTTAGTGTCTAGTGAAGGTTCATGGCTCAAACTCAACCTGCACGAAAAATATGACTACTATTACAACATCGATTCAAAAGAGAGCTCCTGGGTCACGCCCGAATCATGCTTGTATAAAGAATCATGGCTCATGGGAAAAGAAATTGAGGTAGGAAGTTGGTGCTTGGTGGATAATTGTACTGTATAAAGTTACATGTGACTGGCTTTCTATTTCTGTGTCATGGAAGTGATGAGAGGAACTAACCGACTTATCTGAAGCCTGGATATGTGATAAAGTCTTCATGAACTACAGTTGAATGTGGCTGCATTGTTACCAATTTGCAGATTTTTTTCCACATTGGCTTGACAAAACCAAATACAGCAGGGGGAAGAAATATTTTACTATTTATTTGGGATGGTACATTATCCTAAGAAATCAATCTTGACTTTCCTTAACTTAATTAAGCTCGATTAATTATAATTTCTTGGTTGTCAACATTTAAAAGGTATTTCTTTCCCCCCGTCTCAGCCTGCAGCTTAACCTCGTACCTTTCAAACCAAAATGTCATTTTTTCTATAAAGTGCTGGAGAGGGCGTCTCTGCCACACATGGCCCCAGCCATCTCCAGGATGGCTTCAGAAGCAAAGAACAGAGTTGGGCAAAGAGCAAGATGGTAAACATTAAATGTTTACTTCTTCTGAGATGGTCATCTTAGCATGTTTTCATTGCTTAACATTCTAGAGCTCTGGATGTACCCTTGTCCAAATGTAAGTGCAAACAACACAATTGAGTGTATCTTATACTTGGCTTTCAAGTAACTGAGGTAAAAGTTAGCTATGTGTCCATGTGTTGTACTAACCAAGAGCTAAACATGATACATCAAATTGAAATTTGTATTTAACTACTAAAGGTCCCTTTTAACTAATCCTTGACTCATATTTGAAAGCTTTCTTGTACCAGATTTTTCTTATTGAAAACAATTTATCCCTCCTCTCATCTCTTTTAACCAAACTGTATAAATAGTACCTATTTGAGCTTCTCGTTAGGAGTAAAGAAACAGTGCGTTAGTGAGCATAGTTATTGTCTATTAGGACATTTGTTATTTTTTGTTTGTTTCTCTTTTGGGGGGATATTTGTTATTTTAAATATAGAAAGGAAAAATCCATTTAGAAAAATCTACCTTAGGTGAAACCCCATCTCTACTAAAAATACAAAAATTAGCTGGATGTTGTGGCCGGGACCTGTAATCCTAGCTACTTGGGAGGCTGAGGCAGGAGAATTGCTTGAACCCAGGAGGCAGAGGTTGCAGTGAGCCAAGATTGTTCCATTGCACTCCAGCCTGGGCGACAAGAGCTAGACTCTGTCTCAGGAAAAAACAAACAAAAAAAAAACCCTAAAAAGTCTGCGTTAGAATCATCTCAGGTTCAGATGCTTTTTCTCATTATAAACAAGACTGGCCGGAGTCTCAGGGGTCCTCCTGATTTCCCCATGTGCCTTGCAAATATTCAGCAGTTTTTATATGTACAGGAGCCCAGGGCTGAAGTATTTACAAAAAAAGAAAAGAGTAAAGCTATGAGAAAAAGTACAGCCAAAAGAACTCTTTTTTGTTTCAGTTCTAGGTCACTGCATTTCATTCATTTTTTAGTTGCTCCTCCCCACATAGAGGGATGAGAGGAGCACTTTGACAGTAGATTATCTGTATGATCATGGCTTTGTTAGATCTGAATATTTTCTTCCAACATGGAAATAAGGAGCTAAATGCTCTGTGGGGATTCCTGAAACAAAAGACTTAGCTATACACAACTAGTGAGGTAGATCTTGCTGAATGGCCTTCTTTCTTAAAGTCAGAGGAATGTGAAATTGGAATCAACCCTTGTAGAAAGGTGTCTGAAACAAGTTATGGCAGAAAGTAGCCTTTCTGACTGGTGTGCCTACAAATACCCAAAGACTGTGTAAACTGCTAATATAAGGTCTTCTGAAACCATAAGCACAGCCCGGTACCCCTCCTTTGTATACAGTTTCACTTTCCAATGTACTTTCGCATCACTTTGATCCCTAAATTGCCCTCTAAGTAGAGACAGAGCAAATATTCTCATTCTATTTTTCTAAGTGAGGAAACTGAGGCACAGAGTAGATGAACCAGCTTGTACTAATTGTGCAGTTTGTATAGAGTTTGACAGTAAACAGTGATTTATTTCCAGTGCTTCCAACTTCTACTCTAGTATCTTTTCCACTTTTTGCCTTGCTTTTGACACAGTCACCAGTATCTCTGAGTGGTTATATCATGTGCCTATTGCTCTGGAATTAATAACACAAGTTGGTGGCTTAAGAAATATACAGGTACTTTAAAAAGTGAGTAATGATTCCCAGGGGGAATACTCTTGAAGGAATATTCACCAAGACTGATGTGGATTTAAGACCAAAAGTTGGACCCAAAGATATGAAAACTTCTGATGATGAGTCCACACATCATAATATGTTTACAGAGAAATGCTGATGATAATTAAAAACAAGAACACACATCTTACAGAATCATTCAAAGTCAACATCGAAGATACCGCAGTGAAGCAGTATTGTAGACAGAATCATCAATGCAGTATTTACTAAAATTTTGAGAAAAAAAAAAAAACATGATCTGAGTCTGATCATTGCTACCAAAAATGCTTAATGACAAGAAGATAGTGAAGAACATAATTTATTGACTAATTTCCGATGTTCAGAGTTCCTACAAGTTTTAGAAAAATTACATTGTAGCAATGGATTATTAGTGCCAATTTTGAAAAAAAAATTATAGACATACTAAAAACATATGCTGTGGTTGAAAAGATGTATCAAACTATAAAGAAGCAGCATCAAAGATTTAAAATTTAGAATCAAAAATTGCTCATGTGGCATCCCAAGATATGTAACTTTTCCTTATATCGAGCATCAGTCTGTTAAGATTATTAACCAGTGGAAGGTCTAACACTATTTAAAAAAATTGCATTTCCTCTAAACAACCTGAAGTTACTGGTTTTATTCAATGAATGCATACATATGTCTTCTCTTAAAGATATGTATGCATCTTTTGTATGATTTCACTTTTAGCTCTTTAACCAACCATTGATTCCAGTTGTACAAGATAAGAACATTATATATGGGGTATAAACTGGGTTTACTTTTATGCTCAATGAGAGATGCAAAGAAAGAACGGACTTTCACTTCTAGAGTCATCAGCTGTAGAAGTGCAGTCCATTCTTTCTTTGCATCTCTCATTGAGCATAAAAGTAAACCCAGTTCATACCCCACATAAAACTTTCTTATAACCTCCTTCTTCCTTTTTTCCTCATTCTTCTAGATTTCCCCCATCTGTCCTTAATAGCACTTGCCTTGCTTCTCCCACCCCTTTTTCTTTAGCCCCAGAGCATCATTTTGAGTTTTGCCCCAGCTTGTTACAGGGATCTGCCTACTCTGGCCTGGGGAAGAAATGGAAAAGAAGTCTGAGATCCTCGTGGTCATTGCAATCTTTTCCTTGGGAGCCCAAGGGAGGTGGAAGGTGATGCATGTTTTTACAGAAAGCATCCTTGTCCCTTTACATTCTTTGGAGCTCAGGCTTCACGCCTGGTCCTTGCCAGCATCATCTGTACATCTCTGCCTCCAAATCCTGAGACCATTGAGCCACATTCTCATGCCACCTCAGCACCAAGTTCAGAGATGCCAAAATCATATTGCTAGAAAGAAGCTAAGCCAGTTTCATCCCTCAGCTCTGCTTATATTTGTTTTTAAACCAAGCCAAAAGGAGACATCCATATTACTTTCTAAAAGATAAACTATCAGGAGCTATTCTGTGTCTGCCTTTCAAATGATGTGTGAAGTGTAATGATAAGAAATATCTCTTGCCAGGACATTATTGAGGAAGTCACAGTAGGTTACATTCGTGAAAATATATGGTCTGCTTCAGAAGAGTTGCTTCTTCGCTTTCAAGCCACAAGCTCAGGACCCATCCTTAGGAAAGAGTTTGAAGCTAGAAAATCATTTTTGCATGAACAAGAAGAGAATGTGGTCAAAATACAGGTATGTGGATCACCTACCACTTTTTACAGCAAACTGTCATATCACCTGAAAATGTTTTATTTGATAATAGACTAGTCAACTATTGGCATTCTAATAAACAGATCTGACTGCATGTTTTTACATAACAGTGCCACTAGTCTACTTCACTAAGGCTTTAAAATGGGAAGCATACTGATGATGAATGACTTAGCCTATGGTCTTCTAGGGCGAATTTAGCAGCGCTGCAGATTTGCACAGATTCACCTGCTGCTACCCTAGCTGGACCCAAAAGGACATACCTTGGATCCGAGTTGAAATCACATCTGACTCAGGGACTTTACAATTTGGCTTCTGTGGTTAGTGGATTTTGAGTGGCATCTTAGTTTCTGTGCACTTCTAGCCTGAACGAACAGGAGAACTAATTAAATAAATAGATTTAGCATCTCTAAAAATGTCTTCCACCTTCTGCAATCTCACTCTCATTTTGGCCTGCAGGAGAAACTTTCATTCCCAAATTGTTTGCTATAAGTTGTTCTTAAGCTTGCATGACTTGTCCAAACTTTCTGGTTGGCAGGAGAAGAATTTGCCAGGCTTAGATGTCTCTCTTCTGTATTCCTGTAGCACCCTCTACCAATCACCACACTGATCTCTGAAAGGCTGTGAGTTTGTTCTTTTTCTTGTGAATTCAAAGGGACATTGTTAGCAACTGGCAAAGTCTGATGGGTTTTTACTTTTGAGTTTCCGAAATTGCAAGTTTTTCTGTTGAAGAGGTTGTTTTTTATATGGTCACTGGTGAACTCATCTGCTTTTCCCACCTAAGTGTAATGTCCAAGGCAGGAAATGAATTTTACAAACATTTGTCTTCTTGTATCTTATACATGATAGGTGCTTGCATGTTTAAATTTGCTTGGAGCTTAAGATATTATTAGCAAAGCAGAAACTATCAACTTTATAAAATAAATTCCTACTATAAATCTAATACTTAAAGGATTTTTCCAGATGGGCCAATGAGTTTTCAATTTATTCATTCTTTAAACAAGTAGTAGGCAAAACACACAGGAAATGAACAAAAGCCTAAAACTAGTCACCTACACTGATGAGGCTCCAATTTTACACAAAATTCACATGTCAGCCAATATAAAATTTGGACCCCACACTCTCCAGTCTCAGGGCACACAGCAGAGTTGCAGTTGGAAGATGTCCCACAGAATCCACCAGTATAGAATCCCACTGTATTAGAAACCAGGGCTGAAGGATGAGAGAAATGGGGGAAGGATGGGAACAATTATTGGGAGCCTTTTTTCTCCACCTCAGCAGAGGCAAAAGAATTGAAGAGGCAGCCATCAAACCATGAAGTCACCTCACCATGCCTTTTTTTCAGTCTTCTGACAATTTTCCAAAGCGGAGGGCATGAAGTCTAAAGGTAAGCCTACTTCACAGATGGGGACCAGAAGTAAATATGCATCGATAGGAACCTGCTGACCCATAAAACCAAGAGACCATGAACTAAAGGGTGTCATGCTAATCTCGTTTCTCACCAAAGTGGCTAGTTCACCTTCAAGTAGGAAAACGTTCTGATATCTGAAAGGTTCCCCTACATAAAACACTGTGAGCTTCCTAGCTAGCTGAACTGCCCACAGACACCACAGTCTTAACAAATTTGGAAAGAAATACAAAGGCAAAGCTCCTAGGCCAAGGCTAGCAATACCCCAGCTACACCACCCTCCCTGCCCTCGGTGATCTGCCAAGGAACTGAGTCGTGGTACAGAGAATGTGCGTGATCAACATCCAGTCCTCTGTCTCAAATGCTTGGGGAGTTAACTGGGAGGTGCTCAGGTCAATACAGAGAGAAGTCAAAGAGAATCTACATAGCTATATTATTCTTGAGCAGTTAGAAGTCCCTGATAAAATTTCCTGAGTGAACCAGAAAAAAAAAAAATCTTCTCATAAACAAAAAAGATCTTATATCAAAAACAGAAAAAGGAATGTAACTTGCAAAATATAAATGGAGTAGACATCTACAGTTACTTTTCCAGAGGACAGGAGAAAATTTTACACTGAAACTGCTTTATACTGTCAAGGTATTTCATATCACGTGGACTTCATGAAATTAAGAAGACAACAGAATAATAAAATGAAAAGACAGCTGACAGCTAAGGAGAGGAAGGGAAATAATGACATCATAGCATGTAAATGAATTTATAACTGCAGAAAGCAAAATAGGCACTGAAAATAATTGTAGCAGACACGGAAAGCTTAAGAAAAGTCCACCAAAGCTGAGGGAAAGAAAAGATGATTAAAAACAGTTTTTCATGGGAAAAGTATAATGCCCATTTTATTGTAGGGTGGTGACAACTGACTGGAGTAATTCACATAACAGATGGCTCCTAGTTTGTGCTTCTTAAGTGCTTGATAAACTTTAGAAATGGCAAGGTGATAGAGATAATGACTCAGAGGACAGATAATGGGGAGCCAATATTGATATTGCTGGTGTGGCACAGGAAGACATCAGAAAAAATGAAATGGGATAGAATAGGTAACTAAAGGACGAAGGTTTTCTCTTGAACTGAAGAAAGCTAGCATTCCACTTTTTAGGAAAGGACATAATAGTGACAAACACCAAAACTTAGCCCTGAGAATTAATGAATTATTGAACTTCAGCTTACGGAGTGCCACCAGCATCCTGGTGAAGAAAAACAAGCGACTCTGAAGGAACTTTGCAACTGCAGGAGGAGCGGCAGAGTCTGTGGGCCAGGAGGAAGGGGATGACCTGGGAGAGTCGGGCCTCAGTTGTTTTAATGTAACTGACTACTCCTGTAGATTGCTGGATTTTTTTTACCTTTGAGGAAAGGGAAAAGAGGTTCATGTTTAGGGCTTTCTTGGTTAACTGAGATCACACAAGTATTTTGTGCATCAGAAGTTGGCACTGGTGATTTGAATAGATCTGTACTTAGTGTCCAGTTTTCACACATAGCAGCCAGTGTATCAAGCCGTATTTCCCAGAGAGTAATAGTTAAGGTCTATAAAACAGAGCAGTGACCTCTGAGGTCTAAATGTTTTGAAAGACTTTTTTATAGAGATATTCTGCACATAAATATATTTATTATAGTACTAGAAAACAAAACAAATAAGATGACTATTATAAATTTTCCCACAAGTTTCCATACCAGACAGGAAAATGAGATTGCCATTTTTGTAAATCCTTTTTTTAAATTCTGAGACAGAGTCTTGCTCTGTCACCCAGGCTGGAATGTAGTGACACCATCCCAGCTCACTGCAACCTCCACCTCCTGGGTTCAAGCAATTCTCATGCCTCAGCCTCCCAAGCAGCTGGGATTACAGGCATGTGCCACCACACCCAGTTTATTTCTGTATTTTTTTATAGACACAGTTTCACCATGTTGGCCAGCTTGGTCTTGAACCCCTAGCCTCAAGTGATCTGCCCACCTCGGCCCCCACAAAGTGCTGGGGTTATAGGCATGAGCCATTGTACCCAGCCTGTAAATCCTTTCTGCCTATAACTTTCCAAGTTTCTTTATATCAACTTTAAACCCATATTTGCTTATAAACAGACTCTGATTAGAGAAGAGCTTGCAATATTATGACTATGCACAGAATAAAAGCTCATCTCAATGGAACTAAAACAGACTAAAAAAAGAAAAACAGTTTTTTGGCAAATGAAATATGAGGCGTGTAGTATTCTGCTTCTGTGGAGCCCAAAAATTTTTTTTTTATTATTGTACTTTAAATTCTGGGATACATGTGCAGAACATGCAGGTTTGTTACATAGGTATACACATGCTATGGCAGTTTGCTACACCCATCAACCCATCATCTACATTAGGTATGTCTCCTAATTCTCTCTCTCCCCTAACCCCACACTGCCCAGCAGGCCCCAGTGTGTGATGTTCCCCTCCCTGTGTCCATGTGTTCTCATTGTTCAACTCCCACTTATGAGTGAGAATATGGGGTGCTTGGTTTTCTGTTCCTGTGTTAGTTTGCTGAAAATGATGGTTTCCAGCTTTGTCCATGTCCCTGCAAAGGACATGAACTCATGCTTTTTTATGGCTGCATAGTATTCCATCATGTATATGTGCCACATTTTATTTATCCGGTCTATCTCTGATAGGCATTTGGGTTGGTTCCAAGTCTTTGCTATTGTGAACAGTGCCGCAGTAAACATAAGTGTGCATGTTTATAAATCATCTTTTGGGTATATATCCAGTAATGGGATTGCTGGGTCAAATGGTATTTCTGGTTCTAGATCCTTGAGGAATCACCACACTGTCTTCCACAATGGTTGAACTAATTTACACTCCCACCAACAGTGTAAAAGCATCCCTATTTCTCCACAGCCTCTCCAGCATCTGTTTTCTCCTGACTTTTAATGATCACCATTCTAACTGACGTGAAATGGTATCTCAATGTGGTTTTGATTTCCATTTTTCTAATGACCAGTGATGATAAGCTTTTTTTCATATGTTTTTTAGCCACATAAATGTTTTCTTTTGAGAAGTGTCTGTTCATGTCCAGGAGCAAAAAAATTCTATTCCCAGCCAACCTGCCTTTGTTTGGAAAGGTAACAATACTCATATATAGAAGAATACCAGAAAAAGTTGCATAAATAATAGTGAGATGAAACATAATAATGAACTCTCAAGGTAAATCCTGGTGGCACACATACTTAAGCCTTAGTACATTAAAAGGAAAAAAAAACAGAATGGACAAATGGGGTCATTTTGACAATGCAGGAATGATTCAATATTAAATCATCTGTTATTATGACACATTACTTATTCAGAATGTTTGCAAATCTCAGGTAATTGAGATTAACAGTGTTTTTGAAGTTTAGGTCATTCCAGAAGAGCAGAATGGGAACTTGAGCTAATTCCAATTATCTTGTTTAGCCTTCAGTATGGACTAAGGAAGGAGCAGGATTTATAATACACATTCAAACAATTGCAATTCTGTGCTTTAAACCAATGTTAACCACCAAAATATACAAACTCTTAAGATCCATCACAACACTTTGTGTGTGTGTGTGTGTGTGTGTGTGTGTGTGTGTGTGTGAAAGAGAGAGAGAGAGAGACAGTCAGTCTCACTCTGTTGCTGAGGCTAGAGTGCAGTGGTGCAGTCGGCACTGACTGCAACCTCCACCTCCCAGGTTCCAGTGATTCTCCTGCCTCAGCCTCCCAAGTAGCTGGGACTACAGGCACATGCCACCATACCAGGCTAATTTTTGTATATTTAGTAGACAATATGGTTTTCACCATATTGGCCAGGCTAGTCTTGAACTCCTGACCTGGTGATCCGCTGCCTTGGTCTCCCAAAGTGCTGGGATTACAGAAATAAGCCACCCCGCCTGACCCACGACACATTTTTTACTGGTTAGACTGCCATGGAGTCCCAGTGACCCATGATTAGGGTCCACTTCCCCTAGTCTCTGTTGTGCTTTTGGGCCACCTTTGTGAACAACTGTTGGTGACATCAGAGAATTTTGCCCATCTCAGAAGTGTCACACTGTGACAAATCCCATGGTAGCAATTTCTACCTGGATAATCAATTTTAAATCCTTTTTTCTGGTTATTTACACTTTTATCATTTAATGTGTGGATCACATACCCAGTGCTGTCTTTGCCTGGAAGATTGGTAAAAGTACACAATCTCAAGCCTTCCCCGAGGCCTACTGAATCCCTAACCTGCATTCTGGCAAGATCCTCAGATGATTTTATATTCACATTAAAGTTTGAGAAGTACTGTTAAGATCATTCCAGTTTCAAAACTCCAGATAACTCATCTTCCTGTATAGTTCTTTATCACCATAAGAGCTTAAAGGAGAAAAACCCTATGTGCTCATTTCAATAGCTACTGAAAAGGCGTTTGATAAAATTCGACCCATTCCTGTGTTTTTAAATGATTGCATTGAAGTTTAAGGTTTTTTCTGAGGCAGTTGGCATCCTTATAATCAACTTTACCTTTCAGACATTAATCTTTTTCCATTTATTAATCTGTTCCAAAGTGTACCTTATAATTTTATTCTTTTATATTTTTAAGTTTACCCCTCTGTATCTTTTTCTGCTATTGTGAATAACATCTTTATTCTATTACGTTGCTTATTCTTGACATGTAGAAAATTTATCAATTTTATATTCATTTTATAACTAGTCACCAGGATGAACTCTTAGTGCTAATAAATTTTTAGTTGATCCTCTTGGGTCATAACTGCTGTTGACACTTCTGATTTTTTTTTTTAACATCTTGAATTTTGTCAAGGAATATATTCATACAGCCTTAATAATATAGAAAATTATAAACTTTAAGGACTTAAAAATTATTTGGGCTTGGCTTCCACTTCTAGGAAAGTGGAATGTATGTTCTTTCCCTGTTCATAAATACAATTAAAAGCCCCCAATATTATATATAAACAAACATAACACTCTTAAAGATGAAGAGAAAAAAGTCAGACTAATTAGCAAACCCTGGGACCCAAAGATTGACATAGTGATGAGTTCTTTGAGTTTTCTTTTTGTTTATATTTTTCTTACCTAGAGCTGAAGAGGCTGGCAACCCAGAAATGCCAGTGGGTACAGGCTCTGATATGGCTTGGTTCTGTGTCACTACCCGAATCTCATCTTAATTGTACTTCCATAATTCCCACATGTAGTGGGAGGGACCTGATGTGAGATAATTGCATCATGGGGGCAGTTTCCCCTATACTGTTCTTGTGGTAGTGAGTAAGTCTCTCAAGATCTGATGGTTTTATAAGGAGTGTCTGCTTTTGCTTCTTTCTCATTCTCTCTTGCCACCGCCATGTAAGAAGTGCCTTTTGCCTTCTGCCATGACTGTGAAGCCTCCTCAGCCATGTAGAAATGTGAGTCCATTAAACCTATTTTTCTTCCCAGTCTCAGGTATGTCTGTATCAGCAGCGTGAAAATGGACTAATACAGGCTCCAGTGAAAGCCTGCTCTCTGCAGCCAAAGGGCCAAGAAAGAAACAGTCTAGCAAGACAGAAATGATTTCAGTTAGTAGCTACTCTACTCTAGCCAAACACCACACACACAAAAAAAACTGTAATCCTTCCACCCAGGGCAGCAAAGCCTGAGTGGGGAGCCTGAACTTCATCCCCCGGACTATAACAAGGTACACAGACACTTGTAGAATCTAGATCTCGTGCCCACTGAGCAGTAATGTGGCAGCCCTTCCTCTTTCTGCTAGAGTGGTATTAAAGGAGCCATGGTGGAGAGGTAGGACCTTCACACCATCCAGTGGTAATGAGCTCTTTTCCCCTCAGTTGAACAATGGAGGCCATATGGGAAGTAATAAGAAGCCATGCCTACCTTCCCAGCCAGAGAGGTATCAACAGAGATCCAGTGGGTTGCTGGACCCCCTTCCAGCAGTAATGAGGAGGCCTTCCCCACCTTGGTGTTAAGGTTCTTTGGTTTCCCAGGTTCACTAGCCTGGCTGTTTTCTCCTCACCTTTAAGAGGCTTACGTTTGTTTATATAGACAGAAACCAAGTGGAGAACCTAGCCTTCTCCTCCCACCTCCTGGTAATAAGGCAGTGCCTCCCAACCTTTTCCTTGCCAAAACAATGTCAGGAAAAGCCACCTAAAACAGTAGGATTAAATAAGATCCAGCACCCCGTAATACCCACATTGTCTAAGGTTCAGTCACTTGGACTGTTTGGATATTGCAATCACAACAATCACTTATGTCAAGAACCAAGAAAATCACAACTTCAGTTTAAAATAACAAGTACTAGGTGCCCACCCAGAGAGGACAGATGTTAGAATTATCTGACAAAGATTTTTAAAGCAGCTATCATAAAAATGTCACAATAAGCAATTAGCACTTGAAGCAAAAGAAAGAACATCTCAGGGAAAAAAGCTAAAGCCTCAGCAAATAATTCAAAGTATATAAACCACACAGTAACTTTTAGAACTGAAAAATATAGTAACAGAGGTGAAAACCCAATGAATAGTCTTAGCAGCACAATGGAAGGACAGAGGAATGAATCAGTGAACTAGAGATTATCACAATAGAAATGTCCAGGTCTGAACAACAGAGAGAAAACAGACTGAAAAAATAATGAATAGAGCCTCAGGGATCAGCAAGATTGTAACAGAAGATTTGACATTTGTATCATCTGATTCCCAGAGGAGGGGAGAAAGAGGCAGTACTGACAAAGTGCTTGAAATAAAAGTAGAAGCATTCCGAAAACACAGATTCAAGAAGCTGAGCAAACTCCAAACAGGATAAAGTGAAGAAAATTCACACAAAGATATATCATAGTCAAACTTCTGAAAATAAAAGACAAAGAAAATATTTTGAAAAGCAGTGAAAAAGAAACAAGTTATCTATGAGAGGAAGACAGTTCTAATGACAGGATTTTTCATAACCTAAGAAGGCTAGAAGGAAGTGCAAAATTTTTCAGGAAGCAGAGGCTGAGTGGGGAGTCCAGGCTTCCACTCTCCTGTAACAAGGTACCAAGACACTTATAGAACCTGGAGAGAAAATAGCTATCAACATAGAATTTTATATCCAGCAAAAATACTTAAGGAATGAAGGAGAAACTAAGAGCGCTTGTTACCAGCAAACCTTCCCTCATAGACCTATAGATAGCTCTCTAAACAAAAAGGAAATGATGAAAGAAGAAATTTCAGAACATCAGAAAGAAAGGATAGCTAGAAGAATAAAAATATGAGTAAAATCATTTTTCTACTCCTTTTGAGTTGTTAAAATTGTTTGACAGTTGAAGTGCTGAAGTGCTAATGAATGTATGAAGGGCTCATTCCCCATGGCTGCTGTCAGTGGCTGATGTTGATGTCTGTGGCTTTTCCGAGCACAGGGTGCAAGCTGTCAGTGAATCTACCATTCTGGGGTCTGAAGGATGGTGGCCCTCTGCTCACAGCTCTACTAGGCAATCCCCTAGTGGGGACTCTGTGTAGGAGCTCTGACCCCACATTTCTCCTCCACTGCCCTAGCAGAGATTCTTCATGATAGTTCTGTTCCTGCAGCAGGCTTCTGCCTGGACACCCAGGCTTTTCCAAACAACCTCTGAAATCTAGGCAGAGGCTCCCAAGCCTTGACTTTTGCACTCTATGCACCCACAGGCCTAACATGACATGGAAGCCACTAAGGCTTATGGTTTGCACCCTCTGAGCTGTACCTGGGCCCCTTTTAGCCATGGCTAGATCTGGAGTGGCTGGGATGCAGGGATTAGTGTCCAGAGGCTGTGCAGGGCAGCAAGGCCCTGGGCCTGGCCCATGAAACCATTCTTCCCTGCTAGGCCTCCCAGCCTGTGATGGCAGGGGCTGCTGTGAAGGTCACTAAAACATCAGGGATTACAATTTGACATGAGATTTGGGTGGGGATGCAAATCCAAACCATATCAAGGCATGAGCCACCATGCCCAGTTCACATCTTTATGTCAGTTTGTATTTGTGTACATAATGATGCAGTATGTATGTTTACACATTTGCATATTTCAGAGGATACCTAATTAAAAAGCCAGGTACAGTGGCTCACGCCTATCATCCCAGCACTTTGGGACGCCAAGGTGGGCAGATCACCTGAGGTCAGGAGTTCAAGACCAGCCTGTCTGATATGGTTAAACCCCATCTTTACTAAAAACTACAAACATTAGCTGGGCATGGTGTCACATGCCTGTAGTCCCAGCTACTCAAGAGGCTGAGGCAGGAGAATTGCTTGAACCTAGGAGGCAGAGGTTACAGTGAGCCAGGATCGCACCACTGCACTCCAGCCTGGACAACTCCATCTCAAAAAATAAAAGTTAGATAGTCATTCCCTTTATAGAGTAGTTAGGTGGAAGTAGAGTTAGCTACACAGGTACATATACCCTTTCTCTTCATTCACTGTGTATTTTTATAGATCTTCTAGGCATTGAGGTACAAATTGTTTGCTTAGAAATATGTATAATTATTTTGTGGGTTTTTTCTTAATGTGGTATAATATGTGTGGTAAGCTAAAATTTCCTTTTTATATTAGCAATATGTCTTGGAGGTCGTCCTATTCTCCAAGATACAGAGCATTGCCATAGTCAGTATATATGATGTTTATTAACTGGTGTGGAACATCCCTCAGTGGGACTGCAATTGCAGTGTCTCTAGCTGTTCTCCCATTTGTGAACATTTTACTGGATGCACATTTTTGGTATTACAAACAATATGAGGCTTTTCTACACCGGTACTTTTATTTTCTTGAGCTAGATATATTGAAAACTAGAAATATTAGGTGAAAGGCTAAGTAATTTTAAATTTGATACTGCTAAATTTCTCCCCAAAACTCTACCCTTTTGTAGTTTCCTCCAGCTCACACTTCACCATCTGTGCCTTTTTTTTGTCCACCGATTGACAAATGGATTAGGCAAGAATTTTCCCAAAATTACCCTGACTGCCTCAACCTTAAAGCCATGCCAAAGAGCTTTGACATTTTGGTGGAAATTTGTCTTGCCTTTTTCTCTTTTGGTTCAGTTCTAGTTGTTTTCTGTTTTCTAGGAACCCTCATGATTTTTACCTCTATGCCCTCTTTTTTCTAGCACTATTATAGATTGCTTTAAAAGTATGTTGGGGCCAGGCATGGCTCATACCTGTAATCCCAACACTTTTGGGTGGCCAAGGTGGGTTGAATTGCTTGAGTCCAGGAGTTCAAGACCAGCCTGGGCAACATAGAAAAACTCTGTCTCTATGAAAAATAGAAAAATTAGCCAGGCATGGTGGTGCACACCTGAGTCCCAGCTACTCAGGAGTCTGAGGCAGGAGAATCCATTGAGCCCAGGAGGTAGAGGCTGCAGTGAGCCATGATTGAGCCACTGGATACTAGCCTGGATGACAAAATGAGACCCTGTCTCAAAAAATAATAAAAGTACATTTGTATAATGTTACCACTGGGGGAAGCTGTGTAAAGGCACACATGGGATGCATTATGTAACTTTTTATCCTTCCTGTGAGTCAGTGATTCTTCCAAATTAAAAGGTTTTTTTAAAAAAACATATTTATACCTTCTAGGGATTTGGACTGGGAGGACGTCTGGAACAAGTACCCAGTTCATCATTTTGATTCCATCCTGACTGTATTGTTTTGACTCATTACAAAGATATTATTTTTGAAATAACAAAATTTCATGTGCCCTTTTTAAAAAGGATAAAGTAAATATGTACAGACATGAAAAGAAATTTATAAAAATAATTTGATTTTTGGTCGGGCGTGGTGGCTTACACCTGTAATCGCAGCACTTTGGGAGGCTAGGGCAGGCGGATCACCTGAGGTTGGGAGTTTGAGACCAGCCTGACCAACATGGAGAAACTCTGTCTCTACTAAAAATACAAAATTAGACTGGTATGGTGGTGCATGCCTGTAATCCCAGCTACTCGGGAGGCTGAGGCAGGAGAATTGCTTGGACCTGGGAGGCAGAGGTTGCAGTGAACTGAGAGTGCACCACTGCACTCCAGCCTGGGCTACAAGAGCAAAACTCCATCTCAATAATAATAATAATAATAATAATTTGATTTTTTATATTTGCCCTTTTTAACAAGGAACTTTTATTTCCATTCCAATTTGAAAAACAGTATCAGAATTGGTGTGAGTTACAAAGATTTGTCAATAAAAAGGTGCTCATACATGAATTGGAATAAACTGATAACAGGAATTTAATTCTTCTAAAGATACTAGTTTGTGTCCAGTTTTTGTAAGTGTTTTCTGTAAAAATTCTTCATGGTGATAATCAGGTAACGCTATGTTGATGAAGCATTGTTTAACTTAATGTGGGAATAGATGAAATGATGGTCGGTTGCAGCACCAGTATTCTCAGGGATCCAAGGGATTCTGGGCCACAAGTTGGTGGCACATCCTTCTTTCCAGTCGGGGCCACAGTAGGCCACTTGCTGCGGTAAAGACACTTAATACTAGCATTATTTTCAACCATTTTTTGTTGTTATCAAATACTAGCATTATTTTCAACCATTTTTTGTTGTTATCAAATACCACTAGCACCTAGTTAATACTGTTTGTAGGTTTTGGAGAAATTCCATGTTACTATTCCTTCTTTTCACCCAGGGACTTCGTAAAGTTAAGCTTTCCAGCAGGAACTGTGCTTCTCCATGTAATTTATCACTGTTGCTCTTCTGTCCTAAGCTTAGGACAAGTCTCAGCTGTGAGCTGATTTACTCTGCCATAGTTAACTGGCTACCCCCAGAGAGGGTGTCCAGATGAGATTTGAAGGGAGAGTCCCTGACAGTGCTTCTGCTTCTTGCAACCTGACATGTCCTCTACTCTTGCACTTCCTAAATAAACTGGGAAACTTGCTGATAAATAATTCTAACCCATTCTTTTCCTTAGGCTTTCTGGAAAGGATATAAACAACAGAAGCAGTATATGCACAGGCGGCAAATGTTCATTGATAATACTAATTCTATTGTGAAGGTAAATACCCTTTCCTACCATACCAAGTGCTTAGCTTAAACCTTTCCCCTCACTTCATGTTTTTTTTGTTTTTTTGAGACGGAGTTTCGCTCTTATTACCCAGGCTGGAGTGCAATGGTGCAATCTCGGCTCACCGCAACCTCCGCCTCCTGGGTTCAGGCAATTCTCCTGCCTCAGCCTCCTGAGTAGCTGGGATTACAGGCACACAACACCATGCCCAGCTAATTTTTTGTATTTTTAGTAGAGACGGGGTTTCACCATGTTGACCAGGATGGTCTTGATCTGTTGACCTCGTGATCCACCCGTCTCGGCCTCCCAAAGTGTTGGGATTACAGACTTGAGCCACCGCGCCTGGCCACTTCATGTTTAATATGAAAGACAGCTATAGAAAGGGAGGGTATGTGTGAGCCTTGAAGTCCGAAGGCAGTACTGGGTTTGAATCCCAGCTCTACTGCTCACTTACCTAATCATTTTTCATGCAGGTCAGTTAAACCACTGTAAAACCTCAAGTCTTTATGTGTGGTTATGAGAATCACATGTGAAAGTGTTCTGTAACCAATAAATGTTGTTCTTTGTCTAGAAAGTCCAAACTGATTATTTAAACTCTAGGCAGAACCCAGCTTTATTTCATGTTTCTCTTTCCACATTCGCGTAAGCATACTCAGAATGCTCAGACAAAACAGAACAAAACCAATGATAAGAGGAAGTAGAGCTAATTTAGGGCCTATATTTGGGAGTTGAATTAGTCAAACCCAGCCTTTCACCCAGGTGGATAGCTCTGAGTGAGAAAGAAAGGGCACTGTGGTGTCCACTCTCATGGATCTGAAAACCAAAGGACTGGACCAAAATGAACTTGGAAATCTACAACTTAGAGATCTACAAGTCTCCAGCTTGGAAATCCAGATCAGTGTTGAAGCAATGGAGCTGGAAAGTACAGTCAGATTAGTTTAAGGATCTTTTAGGCCAGGCTTAGTGGCTCACACCTGTAATCCTAGCACTTTGGGAGGCTGAGGTAGGAGAATCGCTTGAGCCCAGGAGTTCAAGACTAGGCTGGCTAACATAGGGGGACCTCATTTCTATATTTTTAAAAATTAATAATAAATACAAACAAATTTTAAAAAACCTTTTAAACTGCAAAGGCAGATAATAATATGACCCACATCCATTGTACAGTAGCTCCTTGATGAAGTAGCATCCTATGGAACATTTGCCTATTCTGCCAAAAAATGTTGTTAGCAGTTGGTCCCTCATGAGACCTGTTAGATGTTTTCCTGTAAAAACTTAAAGAATATTAGATGCATTTAAAGGGATGGTAGAAGAAACCCTGGACATAGTTTACTTGATTTCCTTCCTGACTCGTTGCAACTCTCAGCAAAATGCCTTACCCTTCTGGCTTTTATTTACTGAGATTAAGGTGAAATAGTACAAAGTTAAATTATCCTCTCTACCTCTCTCTTATTAAAGCGGTGAAATTAAGGGTAACATGTAGTGTTTTGAACTCCTCAAGAGAAACATTAGTGAAAGATGAAAAGTAGGCTTGAGAGATTGGTTATTTAGTGGGCTACTTTTTTTCTTTATCAAATATCATTGTTTTTAGAAGAACTATACAAAACTGCATTACGGGTTGTTTGGCGATTACCTTGACTTTTCTTTTGTTTTTTGTTTTTCTTTTCTATTTTTTAAAACTTTTTAGATTCAGTCCTGGTTCCGAATGGCAACCGCAAGAAAGAGCTACCTTTCAAGACTACAGTATTTCAGAGATCATGTAAGAAAAATGCATGTGGGCTTTTATCCGGGTTGGGAATGAACTAAATGAGTGCTTTATTAAATGTTTGCATTGAATGGTGGAAATGAACACTTAGGAAAGAATGGATCTTAGAACTTAATATGAAAATATTTGGAGGCTTACTGTTTTCATTCAGAAATCCTGTTGAGAGTTAGACTTCACCAGTCAGGACTGGATAGAAAATGGGTGAGGGGAAAACTGTAAGAGTAACAGCAAAGAGAGAAGACTCTAGAAAAGTATTTTCCAGCATTGCATATACAGTTTTTCTAACTGCTAACCACTTACTTTAAATAGAAGCCCATGGGAGGAATTTTTTTCCTCAATCTTTCAAGAAGAAATATGGGAACATAAACTGCATCATCTAAGTTCTGTGCTAAAATTATTTTCCCTTTTTAGATCTCTTGGTCTAAGCAGTTCCCCTGCATTCTTGTTTGTACTTTTAGCTAACGTATCTGACCTCTTCTTCAAAGAAAATGGAAAAATAAACATTGAATATACCACATTGAAATGCTGTCAGTTCTAAGTAGTGTCAGTTCTTAAATACTGCCAGTTCTTAGATGTTCTAAATTCAAAAACAGTGGAGTAGGTGGGACTCTGGGAGATCAAGACGTGTCTCTGTCTTTTGCAGAAAAATGAAATTGTGAAAATACAGTCACTGTTGAGAGCAAACAAAGCTAGAGATGACTACAAAACATTGGGTAAGTGAGAACTTTCTGAAACAATGCAAGGATTTTTTTATAAACCAAGCAAGGATATATTGGTCCACATTGGTCACTTCAGAGGCTGCTCTAAGAACAGAGAATACCCATTGTTTCCAGTAGATTTTGATCATCTCAGGCCCCAGCTTCTAAAACAGTACACAAAGGAACCCATGGTGACAGGAAATGGGCCTTCCTCTTAAGTGGAAGGGATAAGTCACGTGGTATCATTTCTTCTTCAAAAAGAATGGAGTTGGCATAAATGTGGAATTTTTTTAAATCTAAGCCAGAGTCAAAAATCTAATGCAAAAGAGTTAGCCGGAAGATAAGGTTACATTTAAACTGTTTAATTTGTTAGATGTCTCCTCTCCCAAAAATGACAACTGCAGACATCTTCCTGCAACTTCATTCTGAACTTTTCACAGAATATTTTTAAAAATTTTTTTGTAATACTAGCATAGCATATGCCATTGGTAGAAAGTTTGAAAATAGCAAAATAAAATTCACCCAGAAATAACAGTCACATTTTGTGCTATCTCCTTACAGTCCCAACTTTGCCTATATTTGTTATTTTGGTTTTTTTACAGATCATAAGTTGATTCTAAATTTTGAATCAAGTTGAAATCTAAAAATATACTAAATTTTTAACATTCTAATTATCACAGGAACATGCACAATCAAGAAGAGCTTGCTGATAAATTTATTAGTACTTACAGTACCTAGTAAGTTTAGCCAGCACCTTTTACCTTTTTTTTTCTTCTTCCTTTTTTTGAGATAGCATCTCCCTCTTGTCGCCCAGGCTGGAGTGCAGTGGCACAATCTTGGCTCACTGCAACCTCTGCCTCCCAAGTTCAAGCAATTCTCCTGCTTCAACCTCCTGAGTAGCTGGGATTACAGGCACCCGCCACCATGCCCAACTAATTTTTGTACTTGTTTAGTAGAGACAGGGTTTCACCATGTTGGCCAGGCTGGTCTCAAACTCCTGACCTCAGGTGATCCACCTACTTCTGTCTCCCAAAGTGCTGGGATTACAGGCATGAGCCACTGCGCCCGGCCAGCCAGGACCTTTTATTGTCTAACGTTTGTCTGAATTAAGGGATGAAGTATATGGCTCAAGAAAGATCTTCCCTGGTACTTAGGAAGGAAAATCCTAGGGTCCCTTGAAGTCCCTCACTCTGCCTCCAGCCTGCAGAATCTACTGAATAATATCTCATTCCACTAGTTTCCAGAATGTACTATGCAAGCTGAGTAAGAAAAGGTCAGCCAGTCTTTTCAATTACCACAACTTCTCAATTTTTGAAGTACTGGGGCTAGCCTCTCAGCTGGTAGATACGTTGTGTTTTCTTTTTGTTTGTTTTTTTCAAGAAGGCTGAAGAGGATTTTTTTTCCTGAGCCCAAACACTAAAATAGGTTTGCTGTTGCTTTTATATGTGAAAGATGACTGAAGAATAAATTTTCCAAATGAACACTGGCTAATTTTCATTTCATTCAAGGTAACATGTTTTTGTAAGCAGTTACAGTAATGTTTTTTATTTGTTTACTTTTTTATTACAAAGACAGATTCTAATTTTAAAATCTAAGCAACTTCGTCTTGGGGCATAAATAGTAGATAGGCAAATTATCTTGGTGAGTGCGTTAGATCTAAGCTTCCGTGGGCGTCAGCAAATTGGGTGGTTTTATGGTAACCAAAACATACATTTTCATTTCTTTCTTAGTTCAGCATCTTTAGAAAACTAAGACTTTGGGTTTTTCTGATTTGAAAAAAGAGAACTTTTCTAAGTTTATCATCTGTTCTCACCCTTCTTCTCTGGAATGGCACTGAACGTATTCAAGCTTGGAAGTTGGTGGAACTAAGATGTGGTCACTCGTAGATGGAGACTATAAAGTGGTTTCATTTCCTGAAATTAAAATACCTGTACTACAAAGTGATTCTCAGATGAAGATGACAAAAGCCTAGTATTGATAGAGGAAATATTCCATTGGAGCCATACAATTAGTAAAGCTAAAATACTAACTTAGTTGTTTGTAAAGGGCCTCTTAATACATATGAAGAGACACAACGCTCAACAGGTAGGAGAGGCAGCCATCAACTCTGGCCGCAGTGGGAGGGCTCATGATCTCCTAACTTGGCTGCATGGGTGAGCTGTGGTGCATTGCTCAGGCCTTCCCTGAAGTGGTCATATCAGTGGCAGCATCTTTGCTGGGAATGGAAGGAAAATGATGTCCCATGATCTAAGGAAAATTCTCCAATAAAGGCCATCAGCAGTGGCAAAATAATAACATACGTGACTATAGATTTGGGTGCTCGTGCTGGGTTTATGCAGTTGTTTGTGGTGTTGGTTTTCTTCTCCTTTAGTGTAAAAACACCACAGAACTAAAGTAGAAGTACAAGAAAGGCTGTCAAGGGCCTAGGTGTAAAGGAGCGCAGCTATTGAGATGGCCATGGCTGAACTGGTTCCTTCAAGTCATCTTTGTATTACTGGGTCTAATCATTCATCCTCGACAGGCTAGATGTTTTATCCTTATAGTTTACCCAGAATTGATCTCCCAAAGCATGTTAAAAATGTTTTACCAAGAGTCAGAGTGCCAGGAAATTAAAGCCTAAAGTTGCAGGTACTAAGGGAAAATGAGAATGTCCCTTTTGATGACAAGGGCTGGCCCCTAGGTTCTGAGCACCCTCCCTTGGCCAATACTGAAAGGACAAGGGCCAATTTTCAATTTCTAAAATATTTTTATTTCTATTGAGTAGAACATCTGTTCCATTTATTATTCTGTTGGTTCCTATTTGGCTTTTACAATCCTCCCTTCCTGGCTCTTTTCTAATTCAGTTTTCACCTACTTCCGGCTCCTTCCCAAAGATCCTTTGGGCTGGGAGAAACCACTTTCTGCTTCCTGCAGCAAGAATGTAAGTCACTTATCTAGCTCAAGCACAAGGTCTCACAGTTGAGGTAACTTACGTTAACTTTCTTTCCCAGATTCCTCAGGAATGAGGCACAGATAGGACTATCTTCTTAGTGCATGAGTCCAGGGAACTGTGAGAGACAGACCTGTTAAAAGGGAAGTTGATAACTAGGAAAGAATGGGACCAGATATCTGTTTTGTACATTTATTTATTGGTCAGTTTCCTTGTCCAGATTTTAAATTGCGTGGGGGTGGGTAGAATGATTCTCACCCTAGACCAAGTACTTTCATTGGTATGTTTTTCTAGTAATTATTTAATGACCTTGTTTCTTTCCTATTGATAATCATTCCAAGCTTTCCTAATTAAAGTATGTCTGTTCCTGTCACTGCAGTTGGCTCCGAAAACCCACCATTAACAGTAATTCGCAAATTTGTATACCTATTGGACCAAAGTGATTTGGATTTCCAGGAGGAACTAGAAGTTGCACGATTAAGGGAAGAAGTAGTGACCAAGATCAGGGCCAATCAACAGCTAGAAAAAGACCTGAACCTGATGGACATCAAGATTGGACTCCTGGTAAAAAACAGGATCACACTAGAGGTCAGTGGGGACTGTCAGCTCCCAGAAGAGGGAACATGCCCACATACAATCAAGAGTCACTTAATGACAGGGATATGTTCTAAGAAATGTGGCATTAGGTGATTTTGTCCTGATGCAAACATCATAGAGCACTTACCCAAACCGAGATGGTAATCATCTACTACACAGGTAGGCTCTATGGTAAAGCCCATTTCTCCTAGGCTACCCCCCTTTACAGCATGTGACTGTACTGAATACGGCAGGCAGTTGTAACACAATGGTAAGTATTTGTGAATCTAAACATAGAAAACATACAGTAAAAATACCATACTATAATCTTATAGGACTAATGTCTTATACGAGGTCCACTATTGATTGAAACATTATGCTGTGTGTGGTTATATATGTCCATGACACTTTGGTCTAGCTAAGTTCATTTGGAATCTAGAATAAGTTTTTGTTTATCATTTTTATCATAAATTAGTGGTTTTCTGGTCTGTAAAATTTTATGCCCCCCTTTTATAATATTTTGTAAGGCTTCTTTATCATTCCAAAATGAAATCTACATATGATAAAAATGTAACTGATGTATATACCTTCAGAATAAGACCAGGCTGTTTATATGAATCCAAAAGAGAAATGTAAAGAATAATTGATAATAAAAGCACACATTTTAATGAGAAACGTGTATGCCTGATATCATTAGAAGATGTGATAAAGCTACCAGGGGTGTGGACCTCTTCCCAGAACAGCTACAGATTGTGAGGGCTGCAGTGGTAACTGATGTGGGGGTGGTAGAACTGGCAGGACCTCATTTTCCAAAATGGAAAACAGCTCTTTTTAAAGTCCAGCATTAGCCAAGTGTCATCTCTACCCAGTTTACTCAATTGCAATCCTAGAAAATTCTAGAGTCTGTGTAGGGAAAATGTATTACGCATCTACGTAAAACAATTAGATTCTAGGCTCAGATAATTACAAACAGAATCTTGACCTATGTAAATGAGCAGTAAGACATTCAAAAGTTCTATCATGCAAGCCGTGGGCTGTTATTTATACAGCGTTATCCCACGAATTGCCAGATCACGGAGTACCTCTCATCCCCAATCCCTGCTCACTAGAAACCAGGAATGCCCTTCAATTGTTAAGATATTAAAAAGTACCCCTATGTACTTCCAAAATATGGCTCCCTACAGAGTCACACTGCTCTCGTTGATAGATTCTAAATAAACCACAGTATGGTTTCATACCTGTGTAAAACCTGCCAACATCAAAGCTCAAAAAAAAATTATAAAAAGCATCATTTTTACCCAAGAACAGATGCCTAGGATGTCTCCATGTCCCTGTTCCCTTCCTATGTGCCACATCAGTTTCTGAAAACTAATAGGTCAAAGTGGGAAAGTGACTTTCTGGAAGCTCTGAGAAGGCTACAGTGGGTCATAGTGGAGCGCCAGATGCCAGCAACTAAGTGAATGTTCTGGACAACTGGGAGATTAGCAGCCAGAGACGGCTGCCAGTTACATGGCCATGTGAATGCCCCAGGCAGGTCCTCCAGACATCATAAGACACCAGGGCAATTGTGGAAGAGAAAATACAAAAAAACCAGCATTTTATAAACAAATGATCATCCCTTCCAAATATTCAGGAATAAAACTACAGTTTAAATGTTCTATACTTCACTCTACTTTTATTATTTTATCCAGAAAAGTATTTTTTTAATAATATATTTGTATTGTTTGACACACATGAGAACTTTTAAAGTGTAATATATTCCAGGAGGTTCTTCAGAGAATGCTTTTTATAGCCTTAAACTGGTGTTTCATCCTATCCCCATAAAGTCATAAACAGGAAATGTCTTGCCTTTTAAAGTAAAGGCTTGGTTACAAAACAGAAATAGTTTAAATAATATGTATCTTTTGGAAATACAATCATGGCAAGTTATCAGATCTTCATGAATGCTTGAGGTTTTGTGGTTTTTAAAAGTCATTTATTATGAATAGATAACACTGTGAAATTTTCAACACATTTTCAAACACCAAATATGTATCCAGCATTTTTTTAGTGGGTTAAACTCATGATTATTAAATATGTAGCCACTAGCCTTATTGACAGAGCATTCATAGGCACACGCCTATAATCCCAGCACTTTGGGAGGCCGAGGCCGGTGGATCATGAGGTCAAGAGATCGAGACCATCCTGGTCAACAAGGTGAGACACCGCCTCTACTAAAAATACAAAAATTAGCTGGGCATGGTGGTGCGCGCCTGTAATCCCATGTACTCAGGAGGCTGAGGCAGAAGAATTGCCTGAACCCAGGAGGTGGAGGTTGCGATGAGCCGAGATCGTGCCATTGCACTCCAGTCTGGGTAATGACAGCGAAATTCCGTCTCAAAAAAAAAAAAAAAGAACAGAGCACCGGAAGCTTTATTTATAGTAGTGAAAAAGTGGGAAACAACCTAAAGGTCGGAACAATACACAGAGTACAAAAAATTAGTTTAATATGGATGTCGTACAGCCACTAAAAATAATGCTTTTTGAGACCATTCAAAATGGCGAAAGGTTTGCAATATCGTAGAGAAGCAACTAGTGCCTAAGGTAGTATGACTTCTTCTTATCAAAAAACAATAATAATATGCCAGAAGAAGAAAGAAGTTAAGTGAATTTTCTTTGGTGATAGAGTTGTTTATCTTCTCTTCTCCCCACCGCCACACACCTTTTTATTCTTAACAATGAGTGTGTGTTCGGTGAGGAAAAGAGAGATTGTAAAGGGAAATGGCTTTGTGCTTGTAGAACAATGCTGACTTTTGCTAGTAACCCTAACATCTTTACAGTTCTTTTAAAATCAGCATTCCTCCTAAAATCCTCAAAATCCGTAGGTTAGTGAAGTGACTAACATTGGTTTTAGGCAAAAAGAATGGTTTGGAGAAAGAAGACAAAACAACTGAAATAGAGGTTTCTTGGAGGCACACGAGCCAAAAAAAGTAGGGGTCAGCCTAGCTGGAAGGAAAGCCTAAATAGAAACTAACGCTAATCTAAAACTAAAATTCCCGTTCATGAGTGTGATGTATCATGTAAGAGCCCAGATTCATAGGTCAGTACTACCTGAAACCCAGGATTGAGACTTTTTACTATTAATACTTAATTATACTACTTCACTGCATATATATATATATATATATATATATATATATATATATATATATTTGAGATAGAGTCTTACACTGTCACAGGCTGGAGTGCAATGGTGTAATCTCAGCTCACTGCAGCATCTGCCTCTTGGGTTCAAACAATTCTCCTGCCTCAGCCTCCCTAGTAGCTGGGATTATAGGCACCCGCCACCACTTATGGCTAATTTTTTGTATTTTTAGTAGAGGTGGGGTTTCACTATGTCGGCCAGGCTGCTCTCGAACTCCTGACTTCGTGATCCGCCCACCTCAGCTTCCCAGAGTGCTGGGATTGTAGACATGAGCCACTGCACCTGGTCTCACTGCTTATATTAACAAGTGACCTTGAGCATGTTTCTTAACCTTTCTCTGAGTGTGTTTTCTTCCTTAGAAAATGTTCTAGGTGATTTACATATATTTTTACTTTTCACAGCAACTCAGTAAGATTGCTGTTATTACGCTCACTTTATAAATGAGGAAACTGAAACTTAGGTTAACCTGTGCAAGTTTACCAAGCTAATTATACTCTGCACATACCCATAACTTTATGACTCCAAAGCCCAAGCCCAAGCCCAAGCCCTTCATACTAGCCCGCACTTTCTACAAAAATGTTTGTATCATAGCATAATACCTGCATATAGCTCTCCCCTTATCAGGCCCAGGGGAAAGGTGGTGGCAAACAGGCAGCTTTGAGATGTGGGGTTACCATGAACAAACCAAATACGGTTGCTCTTTCAAACCATGGTATTCCTGATGTTCAAGATTTATTGAGAATCAGGAAAAGTGAGTTTTGATGAATAAAAAGTATCTGCCCATGTTTGTTATCCCTGTCTGGGTTTGCCTCTTGTCCCCATCTTCAAGCTTCCCAAAGCAAACCTCCATTCACACAAGCGCATTCATGAGCAAGTCAGAGCCTCACAGGGAGAAGGAAGGGGGGCTGTCTCCATCGGTGCTGGCTCTACCCCTGGAGCTCCAGCAGACAGGCCCTGTTCCATCAGCACAGCCACCAGCCCACCCTCTCTCTTCCCCTTTCTGGGTTCAGCATTGCCTCTGCTGCTTCCCTCCCTCCATTCCTCTCCCTTCCTGCCTTAACCAACTCTCTCTGTTTCTAATGCAAGGAGTTTAGATCTGCCCCAGACCTTGCTCACCACCCTTATCCTCTCATCTGTATACAGCAAAAACCATTACCCAGAAGGTGAAATCTGCAACAAAACAAAAAGCCCCCCATTTCCAGAGTAACCTCCACTGAAAACACTTGGGAAGGAAAAGGGGGGATTATAAGTAACAAGGCTTTTTTCACTGCCATATATTTAAAATCAAGGTAATAGATTTATTCTGTGTATTTGAGGGAGATGCATGATTTACATGTCACCAGCTATCTGAAGAGGAAGAACCTGGAATAACTGGCACTGTAAGCCACACTTACTCTTGTGATGTCTTAGGACTTCTTAGAGATAAGGATTATCAGACAGCAGCTTGCCTAGGTTCCTCTTTGACCTCTATCTGGGTAGTAACTGCACTTCCTTTCTTTGTACTGAAGACATTTTATAGATTGGTAAAACAAGGGGGCAATGTTGCTTTTTTAAAAATGTTATGGGAATGTAAATCAATTCCCCTCGCCGCTTTCCCTATAAAAGCAATTGGGGTGACAGAAATAAGTGGGTTAGTCAAGGCTGCCTCTCTCTGAGCTGAGAATGAGAAAGAATAAAATCATGGACCTGAAAGGCAATGGATAACCACATGGAACTGTCTTACTCCAGGGCTTCCTGGAGCCTAGACCCGAGCTCTCAATGGGCTGACCACAGCTGTGGGAGAATGAGGTGCCAGGAAGTAAACAGATTTAGAGCTTGCCCCTTAGGCAAGACCCAATGGTGGTTTTCATCCCCAGGGGCAATTGGAAATGGGGGTGGGCACATGTCCACTTGTGAAAATGACTAGGGGCCCCTGCTGGTATTTGGTGGGAAGGGGCCAGTGTGATGGATGGCCAGTAGTGCATGCACAGAGAAACTCTGTGCTGTCCACACTGCCCATAGCTCCCCTCTAAGGACGCTGGGCCAGCCTTCCTGATGTGCAAATAGAGTCCTCATGGGGAGGTCCAGCCAAGAGCTCAGTCAAAAATCCAGAAGTTTTGGGAAAAGCAACTTTCTTGCCACCTCCTCTGGCACAGTGAACTAATGTTAAGTGGCAGGGGAGGTGTTCTAGAACTGCGACTTTAAAATATGAGTCGTGTGCCGTTAGGGTCATGAAATCAATTTAGTGTGTCACAATGAGCAATCTTTATTATTATACTTTAAGTTCTGGGATACATGTGCAGAGTGTGCTGGTTTGTTACATAGGTATACACGTGCTATGATGGTTTGCTGCACCCATCAACCTGTCATCTACAGCTGATATTTTTCCTAATGCTATCCCTCCCCTACCCGCTAACCCCGGACAGACCCCGGTGTGTGATGTTCCCCTCCCTGTGTCCATCTGTTCTCATTGTTCAACTCCCACTTATGAGTGAAAACATGCGGAGAGCAATCTTTAAAAGAGGAATAAAAGCAAATAGAAAATATCAGCTTGTATCTTTAATGAAAGAGAGGGTGTATGTGTGTTCAGCAATAAAAGATGGAAACTGTATTTCTTAACTGCGGGTCTCAGACTTCTGAGTAGCTAGTAGCACAGGCAGAATCCACCTGGCTTATTTTTAAAATGTTTTTGTAGAGATGGGGTCTTGCTATGTTGCCGAGGCCTGATCTCAAATTCCTGGCCTCAAGCCATCTTCCCATCTTGGCCTCCCAAAATGCTGGGATTACAGGCATGAGTCCCCGTACTTGGCCTGTTTCCAACTTTACTTCTGAAGCTTCCTGGCTTCTCTAAGGCCTCATAAAATTGAAGAAAGTTAGGGCCTGGCCATCAATGATAGATTGGATAAGGAAAATGTGGCACATAATACACCATGGAATACTATGCAGCCATAAAAAATGATGAGTTCATGTCCTTTACAGGGACATAGATGAATCTGGAAACCATCATTCTCAGCAAACTGGCACAAAAACAGAAAACCAAACACCACATGTTCTCTCTCACTCATAGGATATTGAACAATGAGAACACATGGACACAGGGAGGGGAACATCATACAATGGGGTCTGTTGGGGGCTGGGGGTCTGGGGAGGGATAGCGGGGTGTGGGAAGATTGGAGAGGGACAGCATTGGGAGAAATAATTAATGTAAGGGACAGGGAGATGGAGGCAGCAAACCACCATGGCAAGTGTATACCTATGTAACAGTCCTGCAAGATCTGCACATGTACCCCAGGAATTAAAGTATAATAAAAAAAATAAAAAGAAAGAAAGTTAGGGCCTTGCTTTGGATTAGGCTTTGACTTAAAGGAATGTTGTGCAGGTTTAATCTTCTGTCCATAGCAGTCAAACTTTCTCTACATCAGCAGTAGGTCACTTGTTTTCTTAATCATTCATGTGTTCACTGGGTAACACTTAGAATTTCTCTCAAGAAATTTTTCTCTGCATTCACAACTTGGCTGTTCGGTGCAAGAGGCCTAGCTTTAGGCCTGTCCTACCTTTGGTTTGCCTTCTTCACTAAGCTTAATCATTTCTAGCTTTTGATTTAAAGTGGAAGATGTCTAACTTTCACTTGACGCTTTGAGGCCATCGTATGGTTCTTTTCTTTCTTGATTTACTTTCTGTGAGACGGAGTCTTGCTCTGTCACCAGGCTGGGGTGCAGTGGTACGAGCTCGGCTCACTGCAGACCTCTGCCTTCTGGATTCAAGCGATTCTCCTGCCTCAGCCTCCCAGGTAGCTGGGACTACAGGCATACACCACCACACCCAGCTCATTTTTGTATTTTTAGTAGACAGGGTTTCTCCTGGTCTCAATCCCCTGACCTCGTGATCTGCCCGCCTCGGCCTCCCAAATGCTGGGATTACAGGCGTAAGCCACCACGCCTGGCCCATCGTATAGTTATTAACCTAATTTCAGGGTGTCTCAGGGAATAGAGGGCATTAAGGAGGGAAGAAGAAAAGGAAAGTTGGTGAAGCAGTCAGAACAGACACATTTATTGATTAAGTTATATGGGCATGGTTTGTGGCACCCCAAAAGAATTACAATAGTAACATCAAAGATCACTGGTAGGCTGGGCACAGTGGCTCATGTCTGTAATCCCACCAGCACTTTGGGAGGCCAAGGCAGATGGGTCAAGAGGGCAGGAGATCAAGACCAGCCTGGCCAACATGGTGAAACCCAGTCTCTACTAAAAATACAAAAATTAGCTGGTGTGGTGGCAGGCACCTGTAGTTCCAGCTACTTGAGAGGCTGAGGCAGGAGAATTTCTTGAAGCCGGGAGGCAGAGGTTGCAGTGAGCTGAAATCGCACCACTGCACTCTAGCCTGGGTGACAGAGCAAGACTCCATTTCAAAGAAAGAAAAAAAGATCAGAGCCCCATAACTGATAGTATAATAATGAAAAAGTTATATATGTTGAAAGAATTATCAAAATGTGACACAAAGTAAGCACATGCTATTGGAAAAAAATGGTGACAATAGGCATGTTCAATGCAGGATTGCACAAGCCTTTAGTTTGTGTAAAAACAAAAAAGGCAGTATCTGTGAAGCACAGTAAAGCAATGCACAATACAATAAGGTGTGCCTGTATTTCCAATTAGGTGTGTTTCAATCTGTATATGAAGGGAGGAGGTAAAGAGTACGAGAATTAAAAAGTAGTAATCTGATAAATTTTTTTACAGGATGTAATTTCACACAGTAAAAAGCTGAATAAGAAAAAAGGAGGAGAAATGGAAATATTGAATAACACTGACAACCAGGGAATAAAAAGTTTAAGTAAGGAGAGGAGAAAAACACTAGAAACGTATCAGCAGCTGTTCTATCTTTTACAGGTGAGAACAATTTATCTTTCATTCCGGGTTTGGGAATAATACTATGTTTCATGTTTGTGCTTGTAGGGAGTCTTTTCCCATGCTTCAGCTATAATAGCATAAGTGTTTTGAGCATCTACCAAGTACCAAGTGCTACTGTTAGTGCTTTACATACATGATCTCATTTAATTCCTACCATAACCCTGGGAGCCGTGAGAGAATGAGTACTGTTGTTGTTCCTGCATTACAGATGAGGAAACTGAGACATAGGTAGTAAATGATAAAGCAGGGGTTTTGAAATGCAGGCAGTTTGACTTCAGAGCTCATGTTCTTCACAATGATATTTTACTACAGTTACCTACAGAAACAGTGTAAATCTAATAATAACGAAACAAAAACAGGTGCTATCATTCATGAAAAACAGTAACTATATGTGAAAAAAAAAAAAAAACCTGTGTATATTTACCAGAACCAGCCTCCTTTCTGTGGTGGAAAGAGCCAGAGGGTTTGGGATTTCAAAATAGTACTTCTTTTTTCTTTTATTATTTTCATGGCATTACTGTCATCTAAACGAATAGCCATTTTCCACTGCTTCCTGAGTAATGATGAGAACTAATAAGTTGGACGGGTTATGATTGGACTTTGATGGATCACTTACTGTTTTGTTTGACAATGAATTCAGCCCGTAAGCCCTACTAACACATACAGTTCATCACAGAGGAAACTGCATGATAGCAATAGATATAAACAAGCATCCTTTTCAGCAGGAAAAGTTTCCCCAGAGAGGTGGATCCATAGTTCTCCCTTGTAAGAGTCAGATGTCCCTCAGAGTGGGGCCACTGTTGGGATTCCTTCAAAGCACAGAGATGCTTGGATCTTTGTTAGAAGATGTCACTGGCATTAGATGTATGGAGAGCACATTACACAAACCATAAATAGAGGAGAAACACAATGTTAATTTTGGTAGATTTGAAAATTCTCTACTTGGAATAAGATACTGGAGAACATCTTCAAACATATGAACATCTTCACACAGGTGGCCACCACATGGAGGCACAGAAGGAAAAGGTTAACAGTACTTTGTCTGTGGAACTCACTGCTTTATACCAGCAAACCTTCTAGAAAGTAAGGGGGCTCACTTTAAGTAGGAAAGGACTTTGCTTGGCCTGATTTAATAGTCAACCACCAGTTTGAAATTTAATCTTAGTCACTTATCCTTTTTTACATCCGTGAAATTTCGAGCATATTGAAGATTCTTTAGAATTTAGTTTTCTCAATTTGACAGAATTTGTCATAAGTCAAAATCTAGTTGTTGGCCTAAGGCTTGTATTGTTTATTATGCAATGGAGGCGCATTAATGGGAAGAAGAAAAAGCACAGGAGCATGTTTAGAATAATTCCACCAAACTTTATCCACAAACAATCCAAAATGTACAACCAAAGGGTGCGGCCATTCAGTTGTATCAAGTGAAGTCTCTCTTGAAATCATATTTTTCTTCTCCTTCTCCTCTTTTGAGACATTAGCCCAATATCACTGAAGAAATTATAGGAAAGAAAATGGCCTGGATTCCTTTGACCTGCAGGTTACACTTTAGCAAGACTTTTTCTTTCTGTTGTTGTTGTTGTAGTTTGTTTTTTGTTTTTGACACGGAGTCTCGCCCTATTACCCAGGCTGGACCATAATGGTGTGATCTCGGCTTATGGTAATCTCTGCCTCCTGGGTTCAAACAATGCTCCTGCTTTAGCCACCCATGCCCGGCTAATTTTTGTATTTTTTGTAGATACAGGGTTTCACTGTGTTGGCCAGGCTGGTCTCGAACTCTGATCCTGTGATCTGCCCACCTCGGCCTCCCAAAGTGCTACGATTACAGGCGTGAGCCACCGCGCCCAGCCGACTTTTTCTTTCTTTGTAGTGACAAAGTCTCACTCTCTTGCCCAGAATGCAGTGGTGAAACCGCAGCCCACTGCAGCCTTCATCTCCTGGGCTCAAGCACCCCTCCCTCCTTGGCCTCCTCAGTAGCTGGGACTACAGACACATCCCACAGTGCCCGGCTAATTTTTTCATGTTTTTTGTAAAGACAGGGTTTTGCCATGTTGCCCAGACTAATCTAAAACCCCTGAGCTCAAGCGATCCTCCCACCTCAGCATCCTAAAGCACTAGGATTCCAGGCATGAGACGCCACACCCAACCCAGCAAAAATTCTTATCCAAAGCCATAGGTCAGCTAGTATAGGTTTTTGGGGGTTTGTCTCTTCAGTATGAACCTAAATTTAAAGTTTTTAGGTAACCTTAGTAGGAATGGTGAGTAGGCATCTTTCTTTAGTTCTAGAGTAAGTTTCCTTTCTCCTAATTCCTATATACTTCACATTGAAAAAGAATCACTACAGAGCTATCAATAAAAAGACCTGATCTGCTTATTTATAAAATTTCAACCAACCATTATCAACTTAAAAGTAAATCTAAGTAGTAAAGTAAACCAGAATTTGAGATTTCTTAAAAACTACCCAAACTGCTTGAGTATATTAGATGAATACTAGTTTTCAAGTATGGAAAAATTTTTTTCTCTTGTCAGAAGGGAGATGAAGATTAGGAGTATTAATTTTCCTTTTGTACATAATTTCCTCTATAACCTGAATACTGTTGTTCTCTTTGAACATCTGCCTGGTAGGTGTAGCCGCTGGAGAAAAGCCGCTTCACCGTGAAGGCTGGTTCTGTGTCCAGTGGGTCCATCCTCATCAGAGCCCGCAGGGTTCCACATCCATTTTCAGTCCTTTGCTGTTTTTTGCTCATGGTCTTCTGGCACTTCCCTTATCAGCCGTCATGACCTTCACCCCTCTCTGCAGCCTCCCTACCTTACTCCCCCTTCTCACTCTGTGTAGAACACTGGCCATTCTCCACATTGTCTTTTCTCTTCCTGTTCTTTCCAGTCTGCCGAGATAGTATGCATTTCCTTCTGTTCATCCAGCAATCCTTCAAGGCCAGTCTATGTAGCAGGATTCTTAGTCTACTTTTTTGTTCTTGTTTTGTTTTGTTTGTTTGTTTTAGATACAGAGTCTGTGTTTCCTAGGCTGAAATACAGTGGTACGAGCATGGCTCACTGCACCCTCAAAATACTAGGCTCAAGTTATCCTGCTGACCTCAGCCTCTTGAGTAGCAGGGACTACATGCACACACTACCATGCCCGGCTAACCTATTTTTATTTTCTTTTAGATACAGGGCCTGTCCATGTTGCCCAGGCATGTCTCAACCTCCTGGGCTCAAGCTATACTTCTACCTCAGTCTCCCAAAGTGCTGGAATTATAGGTGTAAGCTACCGTGCCCAAGCTTTGCCTGTGTCTTTGGACACCAGATTCTATTGGCCCCCACCCCTAAATATAATAAATATTAATGTGTGGCTCAAAAATACAATAGTAAAAAGTAGATATGATACGTAAAGTATATCATATCATGTGCATCTTTTAAATCCTATCATAATTTTCTACTCTAGCTTCCTATAGTATATTAATATTAAGTAATATTTGATAGTAATATTTTAAAATATTAATATGCCATAAGAAGCTAAAGTAGAAAATTATATATCAGTCTATAGGAAGCAATAGTAGAAAGTTATACTATATACTGAAAGCATAGAGATGAGTACTTGGCACATAAAAATTATTTTATATACCTATCTATATGCTTTTCATGACATATTAAGTCATTGAAGAGCAGGGAATCAGATACTGCTGTGTGCTTTAATAATATATTAACCTATTGTTTCGTGGGATTTTTTGTTTTCTTCCTTCTTTCTTTCTAGACCAACCCTTTATACTTGGCTAAGCTGATTTTCCAGATGCCACAGAACAAGTCCACTAAATTTATGGATACTGTTATTTTCACACTATATAATTATGCCTCTAATCAGCGAGAAGAATATCTACTTCTCAAGCTTTTTAAAACTGCTCTGGAGGAAGAAATAAAGTAGGTATATAAATACATATGTAAAAATACCAATGAATAGATGCTTTTGTTAGTGGAGGCTGTCTTTGATTTACTAAAATTATTTTTAAATTATTATAAGTTATTCTCACATATTAAAATATATCAAGTTTCTTGAGAATATTTCTATATCATTAGACCTATATTCAGGTACCATTTTCTCCCACCAGTGATACTTTCTCTAGTGTTAAATTAACTCTTGATTTTGTATGTTTGTAACGACTGAAAAGCAATAGCTTCTTGAAAACCAGTGAGAACATTTAACTTAATTAAAATTCTGAGTAGGAAAGCCATTTAACGGGTGGGAATGCAGAGCACGATCTCTGCGTAAATCGTCTTCCCTTCGTACTAGAACTTAAGCTACCTTTGCTAATTTATTTTCTGACTCAGTTAATGTAAAAGTTGTCTAGGTAGCTATAATGAGTGGGCTGAGAAACATGCATGAGAAATGTCCTTAGCTCAGGTGGCCTTTCTGACTTGTAGAAACCTTAAGTTATGCTAGCTCCTATTGGTTTTGGGAGCATGGGAGCCAGGCACCTCTGCCCTCGAGGTGTCTACAAGCCCTTGAGAAATGTGATTTGGGAGAAATAGGAATGCTGTACAGTGGAATGTGGTAAGTGCTAAATGAAGGATGTGTCTAAATGGAGGACATGTACAATGTATCGGGTTAGAGGATTGGAGAAGTTCCAACTTGGTTCACTAGTAAAGATTTTATAGAAGAGGAGGTGCTTGACACAAAACTTTGAGGAATAGCTACAATTTTTATAAAAAGAGATAGAAAAGGGAAATAAGGCACAATGGTAGTGAAAACAACATGGGCGTAGGTGCAAGAAGGAAAGTAGATTAGTCTACCCAAAATGTGACTCGATTACTAACTACGGGGAGATGAACCATGAAAGACAGGGTATGGCCAGGTCATGGGAGACACTGAGTAAAGGCCCAGCTGTTAAGGCTCTATTTGATTTTTGGGGATCTGTGAAATCTTTTTTTTTTTCTTGGAGATGAACTCTCGCTCTGTCGGTCAGGCTGGAATACAGTGGCATGATCTCAGCTCATTACAACCTCTGCCTCCTGAGTTCAAGTGATATTCCTGCCTCAGCCTCCCGAGTAGCTGGGACTACAGGCACTCACCACCACGCCTGGCTAATTTTTGTATTTTTAGTAGAGATGGGTTTCACCATGTTGGCCAGACTGGTCTCAAACTCCTGACCTCAGAGGGGTAGGTCCCAGAGAGATGACGGGTCAAGCTGTGCCTGTGCATGAGGTTTGGTTGGGCTCTGGTAGACCAGTTATTCTTTTGTTTGGACATTGATTTACCCTCATTCTCCTTACAAGCACCTACAATTAGTCAAAAAGTAAACAAAAACAGCATTTAAAAGTGGGAAGAGGAGCCAGAAAAGGAAATAAAAAAGAATGACTGGATAAGATAAGGACCAGGCACTGTCAGGCTCTAAAGGGGAAGGAGGTGGAAGAGGGAGAGGGTGGTCAAAAGGGGGAAGGGAGAAAGGGGAGGAAGAGAGGGGAGAGGCCCTGAGAGTCAGCACCGTAAATCAAGAAGCGCTCTCTCAGCCATTTGATATGGCTAGAAGCTGTATCGCAGCTTTAAGTAGGATTTGAAGAAGTGAAACAGTTTATTCAGTCAAGAAAGTTGTTTTTGAAATTTGATAACAACAGAGGAGTGATACTTGTACAGTGTTACCTAGTATTGTTAGTCCCGGTCTATTTTCAGCTTATACCTGCCTTATAGGTTGAAATTGAGGCTGTGACTTTATTTTTAGATCCTCAAATTATTCATCTAAGAAACATACACCTTGGAGACTGGGAGTGGTGGCTCATGCCTCTTATCCCAGCACTTTGGGAGGCCAAGATGGGTGGATCATTTGAGGTCAGGAGTTGGGACCAGCCTGGCCAACATGCTGAAGCCCATCTCTTGGAAAATACAAAAATTAGTTGGGCATGGTTACATGTGCCTGTGATCCCAGCCACTCAAGAGGCTGAGACAGGAGAATTGCTTGAACCCTGGAGGCAGAGGTTACAGTGAGCCACTGCACTCCAGCCTGGGCAACAGTGAGACTCTGTTTCAAAGAGAGAAAAAAAAAAAGAAATATACACCTTATAAATGATTGCTTGTTTTTAAAGCACGCTAACTTTGATTTTCATAGAAAAAAGTGTAATTCCGTGAATTCCTTGCCTGCCAGAGAGAGGATACATTGTTTAAAACTGTATTCAGTCCCAGCACCATGGCTCAGGACTGTAATCCCAGCACTTTGGGAGGTTGAGGTGGGTGGATCACCTGAGGTTAAGAGTTCGAGACCAGTCTGGCCAACATGGTGAAACTTCGTCTCTACTAAAAATACAAAAATTAGCCCTGGACATGTGGTGGCATACACCAGTAGTCCCAGCTACTCGGGAGGCCAAGGCAAGAGAATCACTTGAATCCGGGAAGCAAAGGCTGCAGTGAGCCAAGACCACACCACTGCACTTCAGCCTGGGTGACAGAGCAGTACTCTGTCAAAAAAAAAAAAAAAAAACTCTCCATAGAAGCAATCCATTTTCTTTTGTCTTGGGCTTTTTTAGATCAAAAGTGGACCAGGTCCAGGACATAGTTACTGGTAACCCTACAGTCATCAAGATGGTTGTCAGCTTCAACAGAGGTGCCCGAGGACAGAACACCCTGCGCCAACTCCTGGCTCCAGTGGTGAAAGAGATCATCGACGACAAGTCGCTGACTATCAACACAAACCCTGTAGAGGTATACAAGGCTTGGGTGAACCAACTAGAAACACAGACCGGAGAAGCCAGGTAACAAAGTCAGGAAGGTGCTGGTCTTCAGTTATGTTTTACGATACTTTTACATGTGTATTTATTTATACCATTAAACTTCGTTAGGCAAACTGTACAGTCAGTTGTCAATCCAAAATGTTACCTCCCTTTAACATATCCATGCAAATCACATTCTTAGACTCTTGGTCATCTTGATACTAAATGGTATTTTCAAATTTCAGAGACAGGTGATCCCAAATGCCACAACTTTCATAATTCTCTCCTTTGTTTATTTTCTTTGTGTGTTTCTAAACCTAGACCTAGAGATGGTGCACACTCTCTCTTTACCTGATAATAGGTACTTTTTTTACAGTTACCAAGCAAGTAACTTTAATGTGTAAGGTGTAACAATCCAGGTAGGATTGGCTTACTCTGAGTGGGTGTTTGTAGATTTAAGCAATCCTAGTTTCTTGTTTCCTGTACAAGGATGTCTGTGAAATAAAGCGTACACAGAGAATTATGTAATTATGTGGGTGGTTGTCACATTCCTGTTTGTAATAACAAAAAGTCAGGAAAAGTCAAAATATTTAGCTTTGAGGGATTTGTGAAGTAAATGCTTATATAGCACATAATGAAATAAGTATTTGGAATGGTGGTATACATACACATTTGTTGGCACAGAAATAAATGTTCATGGTATATTTTCCAGTTGGAGTTCGGTACAGTAACCCATTTTTCTGGGAAAAGAATGCTCATGTACATACACACACAGGATCTGTATAGAATGTCTATATACACAAATTGCATTACACCCATCAATATTATGAGGCCCATAGACATACATGCTCAGAGGAGACTTGGACAGTTATGCCCTAAGGTGTGAAAATTGGTTGTCTGCTTTGGTATTGTTTTTGATTATATGATTTTATTTTTCTGTAATGAACATTTGCTTTCTTTTTTTTTGGAGATGGAGTCTCACTCTGCCGCCTAGGCTGGAGTGCAGTGGTGCTATCTTGGCACACTGCAATCTTCACCTCCCACATTCTAGCAATTCTCCTGCCTCAGCCTCCCAAGTAGCTGGGCCTACAGGCGCAAGCCACCATGTCCAGCTAATTTTTTGTATTTTAGTAGAGACGGGGTTTCATGGTGTTGCTCAGGGTGGTCTCAAATTCCTGAGCTCAGGCAAACCACCCACCTCGGCCTCCCAAAGTGCTAGGATTACAGGAATGAGCCACTATGCCTGGCCGAACATTTGCTTTTTATAATTAAAAGAAATTTAGCTGAATCTAAATTACCTGGATCTGCCTATGATTTTACCAGAAGAGCCCAGAGGGACAGCCTCAAGTCCTTCCTGCCCCAAGTTGCAGAAGGCCCCTCAGTGAGGGTGGAGCCTCCCCTCACTTAGTAAACATTTTGTTACTGGAGTCAGCAGGCAAAGTCCAATTCACTATACAAAGCTTTACTATAGAACCAACTTAGCAAGAAAATTCATGCTTGTACCTAAGCCTCCAGTTAATTTAAAGCCTTTGTATTTTCAGCAAGTTGCCTTACGATGTGACCACAGAACAAGCTCTAACATACCCAGAAGTGAAAAGTAAACTGGAGGCTTCCATTGAGAACCTGAGAAGGGTCACCGACAAAGTCCTGAATTCTATCATTTCTTCCCTTGATCTACTGCCGTAAGTTGTACTTGTAGTGAGTTTAACATTCTTTCCTAGAAGTTCTTGGAATATGATGTAAAAATAAGCCCCCATAGTGAAGACATGAGTTTTCCCTTATATTATGTTTACTATTTTAAAAGATGGCCTACATTTACCTTATGAATTCCTAACTGGTTCTCTAAAGAAGGGGCAGTAGTTCAGTAGCAAACCCAGCTCAGTTATCATCAGTGGAAGTCCTGTGATTCCATTACCATCTCATCTTATGTTTAATTTTTAGAAAAACTGCTCAGTTGAAGTTGACTGGAACAATTGCTGCGTGTTTTTTCCTCACTCAGCCTTTTTCCATTATTTTCTTTTGTCATCTGTTTTATATGTAGTTATGGATTGAGGTATATAGCCAAAGTACTGAAGAATTCGATCCATGAGAAATTCCCCGATGCAACAGAAGATGAGCTATTAAAGGTAGATTTTCAAGGGTAATCTCACCATAGCTTCTCCTGGGGGTATGAACCAAAATCATGCACATTTAACTTTGTAAGATGATTCCCCATGTATGATTATTTGTAATAAGCTGCAGGTCTTCTGTTTCTAATGACTCTCAAGATAATTGATTAAGCTGAGATTAATTTGGAGATTCTAAATGTTATTGAAATTCTTCGTATTAGAGCATTTTGGGGGCAGTGAGCATTTTTCATCAAAAACAACTTTGTAAATTATGCTATTAAATATGTGTGATTATATTCATTGCCTTTACTTAACTCCTGGTTAGGATTAAATCAGAAAATGATCTGCTTTCTCTTGGGAAATGTAGAAGAATATGTATCTTTTAAAAAAAAAAAAAACCCTGAAATTCTTGAGTTTTCTCTCTTAAAAATGGCCTTGCACTTCTGCATCACCCCAGATTGTTGGAAACCTCCTGTACTATCGGTACATGAATCCAGCCATTGTAGCTCCAGATGGCTTTGATATCATCGACATGACAGCTGGAGGTCAGATAAATTCCGACCAAAGGAGAAACTTAGGATCAGTGGCCAAGGTTCTTCAGCACGCAGCCTCCAACAAGCTGTTTGAAGGAGAAAATGAACATCTCTCATCTATGAACAATTATTTATCAGAGACCTATCAGGAATTCAGGTGAGAGGGGCCATTCATTTTAGAGAAACATGCAAGAATAGTAGGCAAGAATAATATGTGCTCTGTGCCCAGAGCTAGAGTGGGACATGGAGGACAGGAACCCCAGATGGTTACAAGCATTTCTCCTACCAGCCACTGGGGGAAAGACAGAGGGAAGTACAGGCGAGATTGCCTTTGTCTGACAATCCTGTCCTGCCCCCACCGCAGTACTCCTGCTACACTGAGTCTTTTTCATATTATTTCTGCTGCTCACAAAAAGGAATACTTGTTCTTCCTTGTATGCTACAGGCATCTAGTACTTAGAATTTAAAAATCAAGGGAGGCCAGGCGGGTGGATCACAAGGTCAGGAGTTCAAGACCAGCCTGGCCAGATGGTGAAACCCTGTCTCTACTAAAAATACAAAAATTAGCAGGGGATGGTGGCAGGCGCCTGTAATCCCAGCTACCTGGGAGGCTGAAACAGATAATTGCTTGAACCCAGGAGGCAGAGGTTGCAGTGAGCTAAGATTGTACCACTGCACTCCAGCCTGGACAACAGAGTGAGACACTGTCTCGATTAAAAAAAAAATACCAGATTTCTGCCTTTTTCAACCTAAGAAGAGAGGAATCATTTTTAAAAAGTTTTCCTATTAGGAAGAATTTCCCTTATCTACATCAAATACCTTTGACCCTTGATATAACACAGGTTTGAACTGCTCGGGTCTATTTATACATAGACTTTTTCAACCAAAGACAGAGAAAATACAGTATTTGTGGGATGTAAAACCCACATGGGATGTGGGATGTGAAACCCACATATACAGACAGATGACTTTTCACATATGTGGGTTCCACAAAGCCAATTTTGAACTTGAGTATGTACAAATTTTGGTGTGTATGGGGGTCCTGGAACCAATCCCCCAAACATACCAAGGGATAACTGTAGTAGGAAATGGAATACTCGATTCTGAAGGGTTGGGAAAACCCAGATTTTATGTTTGTTGATGATTGTGTATGTGAATATGTTCTGTTCTGTTCTCAAGCCTTTCTTCATGACACACGTAAGAAGATTTAATTGTATTGATTTTGTGTTTCCAAATTATATCACTAATCATTCACAAGAAAGGCATGAGTTGGGTAGTCAGATTCACTTCTCCTGAAGCTCTGAGGAAACACGTCATGTTTGTTTTGATGTCTGCCATTTAATCAACAGGCCATAGAAGTAATGCATAAATTTGGCCTCTTTTAATCCTCACTTGGAAACTAATTTCCCATTCCTCAGTTTCCCTCTGGATGAGTGACTTATCTGAAAACAAAGATAGTTCATGATTATTGATTTCTATCTAGAATTCCTGGCCTTTTGTGAGAAAATTACCCCAAATCCTCTTACTACAGAAAGTTTTGATTTTTCAAGCTGCTAATTTTTCATTCTTCTCATTGACTAAAAAAGTAATATCCCGACTGGGCAACATAGGGAGATCTCATCTCTACAAAACATTTAAAAAATTATCTGGGTATGGTAGCACACACCTGTAGTCCCAGCTACTTAGAAAGCTGAGGCAGTAGGATCACTTGAGCCCGGGAGATCGAGGCTGCAGTGAGCCGTTTGTGCCACTGTACTCCAGCCTAGGTGACAGGATGAGACACACACACACGCACACACACACACACACACAAAGTAACATCCATTTCCTACATTTCTCATGAACTTTTCACTGCGGTTATTCCTGTCAGTCAGTTATGTTCCCAGCTCTTCTTTAAGAAGAAACGAGACCAAAGAGGTGAGCCTCTTCCAAATTAGTCCTTTTTTCCACTCACATTTATCCTTTGTGTTTCTCAGAAATCTATAAAAAATTATAACTGAAGCAGCCTAGGAAAACTGATTGTCACATGGGAACATGCTCCCCACAACAGGGCTGCCTGCTGTTTAACCACCCCAGCCTCTGGCTGGGAAAGCAGAGGTACATAGGACTTGGGTCCCGAGACACCAAGGATCATTTCAGGCATATAAAAAACATTTACAACTTTATAGAATAAAATATATAGTCTACCTGCACAAGAATTGTTTAGGCAGAAAATACATGGAACTACTAAATTGTGATCACAGCATGTCTCATTTTTCTTCATCTCCGCCAAAACTTGCTATAGTTTAAAATCGACTTTTTAGGGCTTGAATACTGAGATGTTTTGTATTTGGGTGTCTAGCCTTAAGTCTTTCCATCGACCAGCAGATATTTGCAGCAACGAAGAAGCTTAGACTTAATCTCATTTTTTTCAGACATTGATAACAGAAGCTCTGAAGGGTGATATAGGCCCAGGAGCTTGTGCCGTTTATAGCAGCAAATTTGATTAATTGCTTTTTCTATTGTATTCTTCACACAGATTTGCTTCTTAGATCAAGAATTATCATTTTTGACTTTTTAAGTTTCAGGGGCCATTTTTAAAATAACATTTTTAAGATGACCTGCCCGTAGTTTGATATCACTAAGTCACGAACAGGGCCTGAGGCCCTTACCACTCTCTCCAATCCTGTTTGAGGAGCTGGGTCCAATATCCAGAAACATGGATGCCGCTCCAACAGACAGAAGCCAGCCTGGAAGAAGCTGTAACACGTCCTCTCAAGGTTTGAGATGGGAACAAAGTACATGTCATCATTCAAAATTTCCTAGCTATTTTGATGAAACTGTTTAATGCACAAATTTGAGTCTATCTTAAGACTTTTTACCCCTTTATTAGGAAATATTTCAAAGAAGCATGTAATGTCCCTGAGCCAGAAGAGAAGTTTAATATGGACAAATACACAGACCTGGTGACAGTCAGCAAACCGGTCATTTATATTTCAATTGAAGAAATCATCAGCACACACTCAGTAAGTGGGACTGGGGAGGCATCTTAGCAATGAACCCATGGTGTAGATGTCTGTTATCTAGAAAGTGCTTAATCTCTACAGGACTTATTATACATATGTGCTAATACTTATATTCTTCACCCTAAAAATCTCTCAATTATTTATTTCTTAACTCTTATACATTAATAAAATTCCTTCTCCGAAACAAGAAAATTCTATTTTTACATGATACATTTATTCCCTTACTTCTCCCCAAAAAAGAAAGCATACTTTTGGCATAATCCATTTACAAAGCCAGATTGTGACCAGGATGGTGGCTTATGCCAGTAATCCCAACACTTTGGGAGACTGAGGCAGGAGGATCACTTCAGCCCACAAGTTTGAGACTAGCCCAGGCAACATAGTGAGACACCCATCTCTACTAATTTTTTTTTTTTAATTAGCCGGGTTTGGTATTATGTGCCTACAGTCACAGCTACTCAAGAGGCTGAGATGGGAGGATCACTTGAGCTCAGGAGTTAGAGGCTGCAGTGAGCTATGATCATACTACTGCACTCCAGCCTAGACAACAGAGCGAGACTGTGCCTCAAGAAAATAAATGCATAATAAAAATAAAGCCAGACTGTAAATATGCAGTTTAAGCTCTGGGCAGGGACAGGCCGTGGTGTTCTCCCATCCACCAAAGCCGTGCTATCTAGACCCACACCCTGTCTCTTCCCTATTCCAGGAACCCTCTCAGCTTTTCCAGTAATTTTCTGAAGGAAATGAGAATATTATTTTTATTCTAATGTTTTAACATAGAGAGGTAATAAACAGGCTACGGAAAGAAAACAAGAAACTACCACCCAATAGAAGCCTCCTGCAAATAATCACTTTCATTGTTCTGGAAACCCCCATTTCTTGGAAGCAGGCGGTTTTCCACATCATGCGCTGTTATGACATCTACATCCGGTTTGCATGCAGACCTCACTGCTGTCAGCCATTGCATGTATTAAGTATCTTTTTGGCGCAGGGCACTGTGCTCAGTGGCATGGGGAAGGAATTGGGAGGATTTAGATGGTTTTGCAATCATTTAAAGTAAAAAAAAAAGCTAACCATTGAAGGGCTTGTGTTTTGTTTTTAAGATCAATTGGAACGTATTTCCTGAAAAGTCTTAGTTTTTAAAAGGTAACCTTTTCAGGAATAGTTTCAGACTTCATGAATTAAAGCAAGGTCCTGGGGACATGTTAGCAATCACCGTGGACCTCCCAAATTAAAACCTGCATTCTAACAAGATCCCAGGGGATTCAGATGCACACCCAAGTTCTAGATAGTTCACTTAAGGATGCATCCAACTTTGGATTATACAGACAGCTAAGGGGAAAGCATAACAAATATACATTCTCAAAGGTTGTGTTCCAGCCCCCATCAAACCAGACATACTAACAAGTAGCAGATTAGCTGCTTAAAATTTCAATCTATGATTAAGCTCATGTAAGAAACTAAAGCTTGAATGTAGGTTTGAAGGAACGATTGAATCTGCTATTGATTTTCTTCCTTAAGGGTTGGAACAGGGAACTTCTCTGACATTTACATCAAGCTCTCAATAAGTACTGATGGCATGAATAGGCTATCCTTCTTTTCTCTGTATATAAACACCCTAGAGTACAAGAAAAACAGTCCAGCAATCTAGCAATGCATTACTTACAAAATAATTATCTACTGGACAAACAGACTCGTTTATATTTGAGCAGTGACCCACTTATCTATTTTTATGGTACATTATTCGTCTCTAAAATATGTGTACATCTTTGCTGCACATCTGCTGAATGCAATATCCATATGCAAGAAAAAAAATGGTGGGGAGGACTTTTTTAGAGTGAGAGATTATTTCCCAAGGGTATCAGAGAGAAAATGTTACTATGTTAATTTAGAAGTCTGTAAGGAGAAATACTGTTCTTTTGTTAATAATAATTGAAAACAGAATTAAATCCTGGGAAAGACAGCTTGTGACCAATTTGGAATTCCTTCCTGTGTTAGGTTGGAAGCAGATGTAACATGGGGAAATTGTGTAATTTCATAGGAAGACTGCTGTTTACTGTCTGCCTTCTGTGTGGAGGCGTCTGTGTGCAGACACAAGCACAGCAGTGGCAGGACTTGCCAAGCCAATTTTATCCAATTTTGGATAAATTTTTGTTCTTGTCTCCTAATTTTTCCTCCAAAATATTATATGTACCATCTTTCCAGATTTTGCCCGCTTTGTATCACCTCTATTATTTATTTAATGCCTTTCTTTGAATCAACTCACTTTTTTAAGAACAACACGTAATTTTTTTGCTTTGAAACAAAGTACCTCTATAATACTGAAAAACTAGCATGCTTTGCCATACACAGAAACTTAAGAGGAAAGTAAGTGTAATGAAAACAAAATAGTTGGATACAGTCACTTCCTAGCCTTGAAGTTATGCATCTGAGATGTGTTATCTCTCTGTTAACAACCCAATTAGCATGTGTCAGGGAAACGCTAAGAAAAATTTAGCGTTAAACAGATACTCTGTCCTTCACTGATCTTAAAGATTAAAAGAGAACAGAAAAAGCAGTAATCAAGACTCTGCTATGCTGGCATAAAGATAGACATAAAGACCAATGGGATAGAATTCAGAGTCTAGAAAGTAGCCATCAAATTTATGGTCAATTCACTTTGACAAGGGACTAAGACAGTTCAATGGGAAAATAGCATCTTCACATGGTGCTGGGACATCTGTAAATCTACATGTCATAGAATGTAGTTGGGCTCCTCCCTTCCACTCTGTACATAAAGTGAACTCAGAATGGATCATGGACATAAATGTAAGAGCTAAAACTATAAAACTCTTTGAAATAAGATACAGGAGTAAATCTTGTGACCTTGAATTAGGCAGGAGTTTCTTAGATATGACATGAAACACACAATTAGCAAAGGAAGGAAATAAAACAGACTTCATCAAAATTGAAAACTTTTGAGCTATAAACATTAATATCAAGAAATTGAGGCTAGGCGTGGTGGCTCATGCTTGTAATCCTAGTACTTTGGGAGGCCAAGGCAGGAAGATTGCTTGAGACCAGGAGTTCGAGACCAGCCTGGGCAACATAGCCCCCATCTCTACAAAAAAGGGAAAAAAGCTGGATGTGCTGGTGCATGCCTATAGTCCTAACTACTCAAGAGGCTGAGACAGGAGGATCTTTTAAACCTGGGAGTTCAAGGCTGCAGTGAGCCATGATCATGCCATTGTACCCTCCTAGCCTAGGTATTCTGGTCAACATGGTGAAACCCTGTCTTTACTAAAAATACAAAAAATTAGCTGGGCATGGTGGTGCATGTCTGTAATCCCAGCTACTCAGGAGGCTGAGGCAGGAAAATTGCCTGATCCCAGGAGGCAGAGGTTGTGGTGAGCCGAGATCGCGCCATTGCACTCCAGCCTGGGTAACGAGAGCAAAACTCCGTCTCAAAAAAAGAAAAGAAAAGAAAAAAATTGAGTCGACCAGGCGCGGTGGCTCACACCTGTAATCTTGGCACTTTGGAAAGCGAAGCAGGTGGATCACTTGAGACCAGGAGTTCAAGACCAGCCTGGCCAACATGGATCAAACTTGTCTCTGCTAAATAATACAAAAATTAGCTAGGTGTGGTGGCGCATTCCTGTAATCCCAGCTACTCTGGAGGCTGAGGCACGAGAATGGCTTGAGCCTGGGAGGTGGAGGTTGCAGTGAACCACTCCAGCCTGGGCAACAGAGCAAGAATTTGTCTCCAAAAAAGAAAAAAAAAAATGAGAAGACAACCAAGAGAATGAAAGAAAATAGTTGTAAATGATGCATCTGATTGGGGACTTGTATCTAGAATGTATAAAGAAATCCTACAACTCAATGATAGAAACAATCCAATTTAAAAATTGGACAATTACACATCAAAGGACACAATCAACTGAGTGAAAAGATAACCTGTGGAATGGGAGAAAATATTTGCAAATCATATGTCTGGTAAAGGGTTAACACCTAGAATATATAAAGCATTCCTGCAAATCAACAACAAAACAACCCAATTATAACATGAACGAAGGACTTGAACAGATGTTTTTCCAGAGAAGTATACAGATGGTCAACATCACTAATAATTAGAAAAATCAAAACTGAAACTGCAGTGAGATGCCACTCCCACCCATTAGGATGATTAATATAAAAAAAAAAAACAAAAAACAGAAAATAGGTGTTGAGAAGGTTGCGAAAAAAATGCAATCCTTGTACCCCGTTGGTGGGAATGTCAAATGGTGCAGCTGCTATGGAAACAGTATGGGGGTTACTCAAAAATTTAAACATAGAGGCTGCAGTATGGTGGCATGATCAACTTAAAAATATTAAACATATAATTACCTCATAATCTAACAGTGCCACTTCTGGATGTATACCCACAAAAAATTGAAAGCAGAGTCAGAATTTTTTGTTTACTCATGTTCATAGCAGCATTATTCACAACAGCCAAGTGTCTATTACTAGATGAATGGACAAAATATTATAGTCATACAATGCAATATTAGTCAGCTTTAAAAAGGTGGAAATTCTGATACATGTTACAACATGGAGGAATCTTGAGGACACTATGCTAATTGAAATGAGCCAGTCGTAAAAAGACAAATACTGTGTTACGCTAAGTGAAATGAGCCAGTCACAAAAAGACAAATACCACTGATATAAGGCACCTAGAGTAGTCAGATTCATACTTGTGGTTTGCAGGGGATAGAAGGAAGAGATAATGGAGAGTGACTGCCAATGGATACACAGTTTCTTTCAGGGTAGTGAAAGCATTCTATACAGTCAGAGAGAGTGGTAATGGCTGCACAACTCTGTGAATACACTAAAAGCCATTGTACCATGCATTTTCAGTGAGTGGATCTGATGTATGTGAATTCTATTTCAGTAAAGCTGTTGGGAAAAAGAAATTGAAAATGGAAAAGGAACTAACTTTATCATTATGATGCAGAGTTTTATAAAACAGTTGCTCTCAGAACAACAAATTATATCTCTTGTCCCCAGGATTGCTAGTTTCATACTTTGGAAATGTTGTTTCAATCTAATTAGAAGTGCAAACAAAAACAGATGTGTTGCTGTTCATGTGTAAAGTCGTAATAATTAAACTGACTCCATTAAAATTTGTTTAAATTATGCTTTTTTTTTTTTTTTTGTCTTTTTGTTTTTTTCCTTTTTGTGGAGAACAGGGTCTTGCTATATTGCCCAGGCAGGCCTCGAACTCCTGGGCTCAAGCTATCCTCCCGCCTCTGCCTTCCTGAGAGCTGGGATTACAGGCATGAGCCACAATGCCCGGCCAAATTTGTTTAAATTCAAAAAACAAACAAACACAAACACAGATGTGTTGTCCTTCACGGTTTCCCCCTGAGTGCTGCTGCTCCTCAGGAGTTTCCTCTAAGACCTGGCAAGACACCCCAGCAGACGTTACTCAACTTTGGGCCTTCTTAGGATCAGGAAAGGGGAAACCACTCAAGACATCTAGTCTCTTACATCCTTAACCATGAGAGATCTTCAATGCAAGACAGATTGAAACAACTAAAATAGTGATTAAGAAGATAACTATAGTGTTTGTTTACTGAATAATTTATCTGCATAGAGATGTAAATGCCCTTCCAGTTTGCTACCGAGGTTAGCTAAAAGACCTGCCTCATTCTGGACTCTTTCCCTCAGTTTTGACTTTTCCTATAGAGGTACAGCGAAGCATAGAGATCAGGTGTTAGAAGGCTGCCCCTTGGCTGACCTTGCTGAAAAAGGGTTTATGTACATGTTTTTTGCTACGGTTTCTTGAAGTAGAGTAGGTACTTCCCTCTGAGATATAATAAAAACTGTATCTATGTCTCTAATTTTTATAAATGTCATACTAGTATTTAAGATTTAAATGGTATCAGGAGGAAATTATGAAAATTTTGATATAAATATGGTACAGTTGAGAATTTACTCTTACCTTTGTGTGTGTGTGTTGCTTTCTACATAAAGCTCCTGTTGGAACACCAGGATGCAATTGCCCCTGAAAAAAATGACTTACTGAGTGAATTGCTGGGGTCTCTGGGAGAGGTGCCGACTGTGGAATCTTTTCTTGGTAAGAGCTTGTTCCTTCTACTTATCACTTGGTTTTTGTTTAATTGGGTTGGTTGGTTGGTTGATTTTCCTATCCTAGATAAAACAATTTCTTTTGGAATTTAACACTTAAGCATAAATAACAACTACACTTGCCCCTTCCTACAGCAAGACTTCTGTAATTGATAGCATCCGAGATTGTAAAATAATTCAATATTCTTGAAGGTAAGCTCCAGATACGTCAAAAAGGAATTGTCAACATGTATTATACAGAAAGAAAGCATCATTAAAGAACAAAATTTATTAGAAAATGGGAAATACTTTTATTAAGTTATCCCTTTTAGTAATTTGTTTGTATTTGGAATATCTGTGTCCCATGTCATTTTAATTTTTCAACAAAATATTTTAAAAAGTGCCTTTAGCTGTAGTAGAATATGGGATTTATGAAGACCATGATCTCCCATTTAATTACGGAGCTTTTGTCTTACATTGTTGGTGTCGCCATTGCAATGAGTGAATTGGGAAAAATAACCCTACTTTTTTTCCCCTACAGGGGAAGGAGCAGTTGACCCCAATGACCCTAACAAGGCAAATACATTAAGTCAGCTCTCAAAGACCGAGATTTCTCTTGTCTTGACAAGCAAATATGACATAGAGGACGGTGAGGCTATAGATAGCCGAAGCCTCATGATAAAGTAAGTTTGGGGGTTAAAGGGCATATGTCTCCAGATACACATCTTAAACCATGCAAATTCCAAGAAGGCTAAATCCAAACTAATTTATTTACAAGTATGTGAACATTGAAATATATTATGTATATTCATCAAACATCTAACCAAAGGACAATAGACTCTTTAGGAAGGAATTAAATGTTATAATAGTTTACAACACCTTCCTTGGCTTTTAGTTTTCCAGGGAATAATTTGATTCCTTTCCTTTGAGAAGTGGTTAACTCAGCTTATGCAAGTTCTTTGGTGACTGAAGGGAAATATATATTACAGAGTGGCCAGATGATAGTGAAGAAATTCAGTTAACCAACATTAATTTCAGGTATAAAATAATAATGTAAAAAGGCTTACCTGTGATAAGACATTATAATAGCATCTGATTTACTGGTCTTCCTTCCTATTAAACTGAGCCTGGATATGTTTACCAGCTTTGACTTTATTTGTACCCTACTTCCTGCCACCAAAGATTTCAAGTGAAGTATTCACACTTCAATAATACTATCTTTTCTCCATCAAAGCATCAATGATATTCCACACAGAGTAGGAAAGAGAATGAGATTCGTGATACAACACCATAAATCAAAAACACACGCTGAAAGCAATGCAGTTTTCAATTTATACAAACTCAAGAATGCATATTGGTACATTAGAACAGTTTATATTGGGGTGAGATGCAGACTGGAAGTGGAAAAATAAGGACAAAAGGGAACAAGCATGTGTTGAAACAATACTTCACATATTACTTCCAAGCTACCTGTCCTGAGTTCTGAGGTTGCTTTTATTTGTGGCAAGAGCTTTCTCTCCTGCCACGGATGTGCTAAAGTGTGCTTGAAATGTGAATGAAGACAGCATTCATCTCCACTTGATTTTTTTTTAACATTCAATCATCTATGAAAACAACAGGAAGAGGTTCTTCAGTGTGCTGTGTTGATATGTTCTATTAGGCTTGTTGATTTTGTCCTCAGATCATCTGAGCCTCCATTTAGTCCTGCAGCAAATGCTTGAGTACTTATTCTGTGTTCATGCACTGGGCTTGAGGCTGGGGATACAGCAGGGAAACAAGCCGGTAACAGCACCTGCCTTACAGGGGTAGAGAGAACAGCTCAACAGTAGGACAGCAGCCAAGCTACAGGACTAGGACTCACCCTTGGCCTCACAACAGTTGAGTTTGACTGCAGATTACCACGGCAGATCGAACTTTCAGGGAGACAGTTCAGGCAGGGCAAGAGAGAAAAGGGGGTAATGTCTACTCCCTGGGTTCCTCTGAACAAGTGCCAGTTATAAAGATCACTGGAAATGCAGACTGTGTGGCATTGTCATGTAAATGAAATTAGGGCAAGTATCCAGTGATCTCATAAGCTTTGTCCTTTAAAAGTCATGGGAAGAAATTTTTTCTTAATTAGTTTTGTCTGCTATTTGAACATTATTTTCTAAATGCAGTCAACTCAAATGTCTGCATGATGCCTGGGAATCACAATTTGAGCAGTTCAAAATATCAAATAATCTGAGTATCGTATGCATTTATACTTATATCATATATATTTATTTATATTCCTAAACACCAGTTTCTGTGATACCACAAATTCTAGGAAATCACATTTTAAAGATAAAACCATCAAAGTCAGGCATATCTGGAAGCAGTGTGTCTTAGCCTGGGAAACCTGGTACAGTGTCCTGTTTGTCTTACCCATTACCCAGCCTTTGCCCTTGTGGGGCTCTCTCCCAGTACCCAGAGTTGAGAAGGAACACTTATCTACTATTTTAATCACCACACTATGTAGAGCCAGCAGAGGGTTTATATTTTGTTGTGATAAAATGCACATAAAACTTACCATTTTAAAGTGTACATGCATTTAGTACATTTGCAGTGTGCAACCGTCACTGTCGTCTAGTTCCAGAACATTTTTTTTTCTTTTTTCTGAGACGGTGTTTCGCTCTCATTACCCAGGCTGGAGTGCAATGGCGCGATCTTGGCTCACCACAACCTCGGCCTCCTGGGTTCCAGAACATTTTTATCAGACGTGAACCCTGTCCCCATTAAGTGGTCATTCCCATTTCCCGCTGCTACCCAGCCCCTAGCAACTATTAGAGTACACTCTTATCTCTTTGAACTTTTGCCTATCTCAGATATTTCATATAAATTGAATCATAATTTGTGATCTTTTGTTTTTGGCTTCTTTTACTTGGCATCAGGTTCAAGGTTCATCCCTGTTGTAGCATCTATCTGTACTTCGTTCCTTTTTATAGCTGAATATAATATTCCATTCTCTGGATATATGACATTTTCTTTCTTCATTCATTAGCTGGACCTTTGGGCTGTTCCCACCTTTTGGCTATTGTGAATAGTGCTGCTGTGCAAATTTGGGTACAGGTTTTTTTGTTTGTTTGTTTTGTTGTTTTTGTTTTCTTTTGTTTATGAGACGGAATCTCGCTCTTGTTGCCCAGGCTGGAATGCAGTGGCGTGATCTCGGCTCACTGCAACCTCCGTCTCTCGGGTTCAAGCAATTCTCCTGTCTCAGACTCCTGAGTAGCTGGGATTACAGGCGTGCACCACCACACTTGGCTAATTTTGTATTTTTAAGTAGAGATGGGGTTTCTCCATGTTGGTCAGGCTGGTCTCGAACTCCCAACCTCAGCTGATCTGCCCATCTCGGCCTCCCAAAGTGCTGGGATTACAGGTATGAGCCACTGTGCCAGGCCACAAGATTTTGTTTGAACACCTATTTTCAGTTCTTTTGGGCATATACCCGGGAGTGGAATTGCTGAGTCATATGGTAATTCAGTGTTTTTGAGGAACTGTCAAAGTGTTTTCCACAGTGGCTGTACCATGTTACATTCCCCCCAGCAAGGTATGAGATTACCAATTTTCCCACATTCTTGCCAACATTTTTTTCTATTTATATATGTATGTATGTACAAATAAATGAATGAATGACAGGGTCTCACTCTGTCACCCAGGCTGGAGTGCAGTGGTGCAGTCATAGCTCACTGCAGCCTTGATCTCCCAGGCTCAAGGGATCCTCTCACCTTAACTTCCCCAGTAGCTGAGACTACAGGAACCTACCACCACACCTGGCTATTTATTTTAAGTAGAGATGAGGTCTCAACAGATTACCCAGGCTGGTCTCAAACCCCTAAGCTCAAGTGATCTTCCTGTCTTAGTCACCCAAAGTGCTGGGATTACAGGCGTGAGCCATTGTGCCCAGAACCTGCCCCCACTTTTTTTTTTTAATAATAGCCATCCTAATGGGTATGAAGTCATATCTCACTGTGGTTCTGGTTTGTGCTTTTCCAATGACCAGTGACATTGCAGATCCTTCCATGTTTGTCACCCCCTTGTCTATGTATGTATTTGTTTTTTTGAGAAATGTCTATTTAAATCCTTTGCCCATTTTAAAATTAGGTTGGTTGTGGTTTTGTTCCTCAGTTTAAAGAGTTGCTTATATACTCTGGACACTGAACCCTTATCAAATATATGATTTGTAAATATTTTTGCCCCTTCTGTGGGTTGTCTTTTTACTTTCTTGATAATGTCCTTTTCTGCAACAATTTTTTTTATTTTGATGAAGCCCAATTTATCTGTTTTTATTGTTGTTACGTGTGAGATTTACTCCAGTGTTTTCTTCCAAGGGTCTGTAGTTTTAGCTTTTACAGTTAGAGCTATTAACCCTTTTTAATTCTTGTGTGTGATGTGAGACAGGTGTCCACCTTCATTCTTTTGCATATGGATGTCCAGTTTCGTAGAACCATTTGTTGGAGACTGTTCTTTCTCCATGGAATAGTCTAGGCACCCTTGTCAAAAACCAGTTGACCATATGCATATGGCTTTATTCTGGATTTTCAGTTCCACTTCATTCACTTACATGTCTGTCACTGTACTAGTGCCATACCGTATTGATCACTGTAGCTTTGCAGTGAGTTTTGAAATAGGGAAGTCCTCCAACTTCTTTCTTCTTTTTCAAGATTGTTTTAGTCTTGTAGTTGAATGGGTCTCTTGCAATTATATGTGAATTTTAGGATCAACTTTTCTATGTGTGTAAAAAAGGCTTAATGTCAGTGTTTTAATAGAGGACCTAAGTCTTCTATGCTCAAAGGCCTTCCTCTGGGCATACTGCGAGATCTTCATATTGGCCGACTACTGTACTAAGCAGTTCAGTGATTCATGTAGGTTAACAATTTGAAATCAAAACTGACTAGTTAGCCATCCCTGAAAGTGAAATTTGGGTTTTACCCAAAAGATTCAGTAGACTTAGCTCTATTATTTTAGACAAGCCCTATTTCTAAATATATTTCCTTTAAAGTACATATTTGAAAAATCTTGATACTAACAGGTGATTACAAAGTACAGCATTGACAGGAAACTTGAAAACTGAGTCTTCTTCTTTGAGGCAAGGAAACTAAAGTCTAAAAGTACCAGTATCAGTCGTTGGCCTGTTAGGAACCAGGCTGCACAGCAGGAGGAGAGCAAGTGAAGCTCATCTGTATTTACAGCTGCTCTCCATCATTGGCATTAACACCTGAGCTCCACCTCCTGTCAGATCAGTGGCAGCATTAGATTCTCATAGGAGTGTGAACCCTATTGTGAACTGCACATGCGAGGGTTCCAGGTTGCACACTCCTTATGAGAATCTAATGCCTGATGACTGTCGCTGTCTCCCATCACCCTCAGATCAGACTGTCTAGTTGTAGGAAAACAAGCTCAGGGCTCCCACTTATTCTGTATTATGATGAGTTATATAATTATTTCATTATATATTACAATGCAAGAATAATAGAAACAAAGTACACAATATATGTAAAGCACCTGAATTATCCTCCTGAGACCATCTCCCACCCCTGGTCCATGGAAAAATTGACTTCCACAAAACCAGTCCCTGGTGCCAAAAAGGTTGGGGACCACTCCTTTAAAATATTGATTTGAACCCTCTGCTGGGGATGATTCTTTTCCAAGCTAATAAACCAAATTTGTACCTCAAGCATAAGATAGTGGCTCTTGAGATTCATTAGAGAACTAAATCTAACTAAAATTAGTCAGTGACTTTTATAAGTTATGAAGTGGACAGGAAATGCAGAGCAACTGGGACGAAAATACCTAGCTTTTCTCTATCAAAAAACTATTCTGCTTTTTTGTTAAACAGATTGTGTTCTTAACTTTTAGAAATGCCCTTATGTTGAATTACAGTGTCACTAGCTTTCCAGTCATGAGTAACTCATCGTCATTGGGGCCCCCACAGTAGCAGAATTTGAGGCATTGTTAATCATTATGCTTGTAAATTTAATTCCGTGCTAGTCTCATAATTCTCACTCATTAGATGAGAATGAAGATGATAATAATAAACACCTATGTAGTGCTTACCATGGACCAGGGACAGACAGTTTTTATATACTCTGTGTATGTGTGTGTGTGTGTGTGTGTGTATGTGTGTGCATGCATGCATGTGCATACACAATACCAAATGCAAAGTGCTCCAAAATTCCAAACCTTTTGAGAACTGACAGTGCTCAAAGGAAATGCTCGTTGGAGTGTTTTGAATTTTCGGATTTAGGAAGTTGAACCAGTAAGTATATAATACAAATATTCCAAAATCTGAAACACTTTTGGGCCCAAGCATTTTGAAAAAGGGACACACAATCTGTAAAGAAAGAAAGAGAATAACGTGTGCATATATATATTAAAATAAATGTATATAAAATACATATGTAATATTCTCAGCAACCCCAAAAGAGTGGAGGTTATTATCCATATTTTACAGATGAGGAAGCTAGGCACAGAACAGATGTAAACCTTTTCCTGGGTAATGCAGTAACTAAGTGGAGCAGAGATTCAAACCCAAATGATTTTAAACTCCAGGGCCTACACTCTTGATCATAAAGATTTGCAACTTGTCGAGGGCAAGGTCATTGTTCTTTGCATTCTTAGGAATCCTAGAATAAATAATGAGATTATAGCCGAGCAGGTACTGAGTGATGGAGGCTGGAACATCTTTCCAGCCCAAAGAGGAGGGACAAAGGGCACATATTGGAGTCGGAAGAAACACTTATTTCTCTTTCCCTTGTGTATGTTTATGGAATAGAGAACCTCAGTTTGGGCTGTTGCTGTTTTTCTAATACTACCAAGCACAGGGATATTAAAAACAAAAAAAAAAAACAAGCCTGTTCAAGGAGTCCTAAAGGCTAGCTGAGGAGCCTTAGGATGAAATAGGGTCATAGCCTCAATCTATTGCTTATTAGCCACGGATCTCAGCAGGTTGCCTAGCCATCAGTTTTCTCCTCCATAACGTAGAAGAGAAGGGAAAGGAAGGGCTATGATGATCACATGAAATTATGATTAATACCATATAAATTATTTAGAACTATGCAATTGTAAACCTTTCATTTTAACTTACGATTCAATTTAAAGTATGTGACCCTTATGGCCTTTATTAAGCTCAGTTTCCCACAAAAGTATGTGTGTTTAAGTAGAAGGCAATATTTGTGGTTTTTAATCATACTTAGCTGCTTGAGTGCTTAAGTTGTCATCTCGTAAGAATTTCCTATCACATGATTAAGTTTAGGTATCCATGATCACAGCTGAAAGATTTTTCTTGCTTTTTGGTCCAAACTAGCAGGAGCACTAAGTGGCTAAGGTGGTATTTGAGGTCTGGAGCTAATAATGTAAATTATGCTGTTAAAATTTTAAATATTGAATATATTCCTTAGCTTCCACAAACACTAATTCCTTTTCAACCTTGGCCACACTATAAGCAGATGACAGAGGGGGAGCCTCAGGAATGCTGCTGGTAATAATAGATGCCCTATGAATGGAGTGGCCAAACCCAAGGGGCCACACCAGTTTACAAGTGCCTTATGGGCTCATTTATCTACAGCAGGGTTTGAGCACAGCTATGATGAATAAACTCCCTGGTGTATTTCTTCTTTTTTCCCTTCATCCTTTTTCAAAATTAGATACCTCCTCATTCGGAGGGCAAGACCTGTGGTTTGCATCAACCTATCTTATGTATTGCTGGAAGAGCCGTGGTGCCAATGCTCTAAGCAGTTGATTATGCTGGTCAGACCGTATCCAGAACGGACTGTATTTGGACTGGGGTGGGAAGGGGCATGCATATTAAGGTCATTGGCAACTGGAATGTGAGCAGGACTGGCAGCTCTCTGCAGATGCCATTGTGAGGAGCTTTAAGGGACTGAGGGGTTCCAGTTGGGAAAAGGAAAGATGGTAGAAGAGTGGATAGAAGGACACAGTCTTAACTTTTCTGTATAGGTTTTTGAGGGGCTGCTGATGTGGAAAGGGAATTGGACCTGTTTCTGCAGCTCTAGTCTCTTAGGTCTTAGTTGTCACATTTGTTCAATCAAGGATTGGATTGTTTTTCAAAGGTCTCCCTCCAGGCCATAGTCCTATGACTAACCAGACACCATGACTAGGTGTCCCTGGAAGGCAGGCCTCTCAGAGTGAGGTCCTGTTTGCAAATGGAATGTGCCAATATTGTACTTCCCAAAAGAAATGTAATATGAGCTACATGCAATCTTAGGTTTTCTAGAAGCCTCATTTTAAAAGAAATAGATGAAATTAATTCTAATAATATATTTTATTTAACCCAATATATCCAAAACTATTTCAATATGTAATAAATTTTAAAAATGGATGAGATGTTGTACATTCTTTGTTTCATACAACATCCTCAAACTCCAGTGTGTGTCTCACACTCACAGCACATCTCAGTTTGTACTAGCCATGTCTCAAGTGCTTAAGTGCCACCTGTGGCCAGTGGCTGCCATCATGGCCAGCACAGCTTTAATGGCCACGTGAGTGCTTACCATGTGCCATACCTCATGGAACGCTTTAGATCTTTTCATCCAATCCTTGCATCAGTCCTGAGACATTCCTGTTTTGTAAATGAAAAAACCAAACCTACAGGGATTATATAACTTTCACAAATCCACACAGTTAATATGCAACAAGAGCCCAAGCCAAGACAGATTTGGCTTTAAATCTGTCCATCCCCATTGTCCTTAAGCACTAGACACACTCTAGTGGGAGGGAGGTGAGATCCCTTTCATGGGACCAGATGGTTACTTATGTCTGAAGTAGAACTTTGGCAATGAATTCCACAGGCCTGGTAGGAAGTAGAAGCCCACAAGCTGTTTGTCCTCCAGCAATTCCTGAGCAAATAAACATTCTTTGTCTTTGGTGGGCGTGTTTTAATGACCAGTCATTTGGTTATTACACAGCTCCTCTAAAAAACCAGACATTCCCTAGAATTGTATATCACAATCAATTCTGAGAATATTCTTTCAAATAAGAAAGTTACTATATTTACATTTTTTAATCATCCAAAACTTTTATTTTTAGCTCAGTGTTCCTGTTTACATTGATGATGATGGCTGGAGGAAGGTGTGTAGGAAGGAAAGGACACATGGCTTTCTCAGCCACAGCCTCTTAGGAACCGTGCCATCCCCCACGTGGCTGTAATTAGTGCATTCCCAGACAGCCTGTAAATCCCCAGCAGCAAAGGGTCATGGGGCCAGAGGAAATGGTCCTCCAAAGGCTAGGGAAAAGGGAGGAAAAGAAGACACATTGTGATTGTTCTTTTCCCACAGACTTCTTATAAATAGGAAATGAGAAAAATGATGTTTACAAATGGTTTATTGGATGTTATCCTATTTTCAAAAGTAATATATTTGTAATTAACTTGGAGGGTTTCCTCTGTCATTTGGGAGTAGTTGCCCATATGCTTCAAAATGTGAAAATTTGGCCAGGCATGGTGGCTCACACCTGTAATCCCAGCACTTTGGGAGGCCAAGACGAGCAGATCACTTGAGGTCAGGAGTTCAAAGACCAGCCAGACCAACCTAGTGAAACCCCATCTCTACTAAAAATACAAAAATCAGCCTGGCCTGGTGGTATGTGCCTATAATCCCAGCTACTCAAGAGGCTGAGACAGGAGAATCGTTTGAACCCGGGAGTCAGAGGTTGCGGTGAGCCAAGATCGCGCCACTGCATTCCAGCCTAGGCAACAGAGAGAGACTCCATCTTAAAAAAAAAAAAAATTGAAAATGTTATGTTCATGTCTAAATTTTATGTTATGTGAACATTTCCTGCTAGAGTTTAGGAAGAAAAATTAGTCATTCAGTGATATCATGCAATGATTTTGAAAGAACTAAAGTTAAATGCAGTAATGGGACTACAGTAAAAGTGAAACTTCAGACATTGATTAGACCAGTGTATGTATAATTTAAACAAAGTTTTGTCTGCATTTCCTTTTTTCTTTTCTATTTATTTATTTATGAGACAGAGTCTTACTCTGTCCCCCAGGCTGGAGTGCAGTGGCAAGACTTCAGCTTACTGCAACTTCTGCCTTCCAGGTTTAAGCAATTCTCAGGCCTCAGCCTCCTGAGCAGCTGGAATTACAGGCACGTGTCACCATGCCCAGCTAATTTTTGTATTCGTAGTAGAGATGGGGTTTCACCATGTTTGCCAGGCTGCTCTCGAACTCCTGACCTCAGGTGATCCACCCACCTCGGCCTCCCAAAGTTCTGGGATTACAGGAGTGAGCCATCGCACCTGGCCCTTTATTTTCTTTTTAGAAAGAAAGCCATTTCCAATAATACTGTTTCCACCTTATGTAAAAGTGAGCAAACTTGACCATTTAGCTTTTATGTTAAAACCTTTTTACATAAGTACATAACCTGATCCCTCACTAAGAAGGGGTGGCCAATTGCTGTAAAGAACACCTATGAAAAAACACATGGTTTTCATACTTGCAGAAGATTTTTCCAGCTTTTTACTGTTTACTGAGAAGCTCTTCTGTTCTCTTCCACCTGAAGGTGAGGACCTAACCCTATTTGGAAGTTGCTCAGGCCCTTAAACACCATCCTCCAAGCTGCTATGTCAGCTGACAGCCCAAGCCTCCATAGCCCACAATGGATTTTTGCTCCCACTGGTCTTCAAACTCTTTCATAACTTTCTGATAGCAGGAAAGGTAACAGTTGGTTTGGTTCCTAAAAGCTTATGAGGTATGAAACTGGCTCAGAAGTCTAAGTCCTATTAAAGTCAGGAAATAGGAATATTAGATATCATTCCTGCACTCTGCAATGGCAGGCCATATCAGCAACACTTGTTCCTCCTGCCCACCAAAAAGTAGTCTCCGTCTAAAAAAGAAGGAAAAGGTTTTAAAGAAGAACTCTTGTGACACACTTATGCCCATGATACTGACAGTATAATCCTGCAGCATCAAGCACATACAGCCCAGACTTTGATTATCAAGCATTCATAAACTTTCAGGAGCTTTACAGCAGACCTGCTGAATATCTGCAAGAATGTTTTATGGTAAGATACTGTCCTTGAAGCTTCAGTATTGTATGTGTGTGTGTGCACTCTCTTAAGAGAACCAGATTTTTGTGCATAAGGACTACTGTTTGAAAGTCTATCTCTTTCTCTGTTTTGTTAAGGACCAAAAAGCTGATAATTGATGTGATCCGGAACCAGCCTGGGAACACACTGGCAGAAATCTTAGAGACACCAGCAACTGCGCAACAGGTAATTTGTCTTTATGTGTAAAATAATAATAGACAAGAGTCAGTTTCCTTAATAAATCTTTATGCCAAATGTTTATTATCTCAGAGAGACTGTATCTGACATGGTCCAGCAGTAAAGAATTTTATCTATCACTGTAGTGGACTGAGTTCAGCCATATATAAACCTGTATAAAATATCAGTGGGAATGAAAAAGAAAATATGGCACCAAATTCATTCCAAATATACTTTTGCCTTTCACTAGGAAGATAGTTCTGGGTTTTTCAAAGCCTTGAAATGTTCATCATAAACTTTATCACATAGTAGATGGGCAAATAAGTCAGTTGAGAGAGTTCTAGCTGACAGGATGTTGAAAAATACCTTTCACTTTTTTTTTTTTTTTTTTTTTTGGTGCTGTTCCAAAGGCATTTAGTTTATTCTCATCAGTATCACTGATATTCTCATGGTTCACATTTGCCAGTGCTGTTCCTCTCCTTACAGTAGTTAAATGTGCCATCTCACTTGGAGGCCCAGGGAGGAGTAAGGGCTCAGCCCAGGGTATTGGCACTGGCAGGGGAGGGCATTGGCACTTCACATGGACAAGGTGGGCAGCCTGTCCTGTGTGAAAGAGGTGTGGGTGAGTAGGCAGCTAGGGAAGGGGACTTGGCAGGGGAGGACCCCCACAGTCGTTCTTCTCTGGTGGTCAGTGATTCTCCATTCAGATTCCTTCCTGGCTGCACAGGGTGGGAGAACCATGCAGCTCAGGGCAGGGCAGGGGAGGAGGAGAAAGAAAAAGCAGCAGGCCACAAGGGGGAGGGGTGGGGATGAATGACAAGGCAACTGCGGGACAGAGATGGCTCCTGGGGTAAAACACAATCCTGTATTTGGCTCTCCTGGTGAGGAGTTTCCTCCCCTGCACCCCCTGCCTGGCCCTTCTTCCTCCTCCGACCCCCAGACCCACACACAGTCCTGGGAGCCAGGGGACACCTCCTGGGGTCCCTGAAGCAAGGGACTCTGCCACCCAAGCCAGTGCCACAGGGGCTCAAGGAGGGACACCTGAAAAAAAGGCAGGGGCAGGCAGGGGCCTACCCAGGACAAGGGGGTGGAGCAGAGAAGACCCCAGGCCCAGGAGCTGTCCCCAAATAAGGTTTGGAAGTAGGAGTACCTGCTTCCTTTTGGGGGATCTGGCTAGAGCCCTGGCCGGCCCCTCAGCCTCCACTGGGTCCAGCCAATTGCCAAGTGACCAGGGCATTATGCTTTGGGCTCAATGCTGGAGTGGGGACCTTTCACATTTTCTGTATTTACTAACTTGAAATGAAGAAGCATCTCACATGTTAAAGATGTTTTCCAAATGCTTCAGAAGCACATGCTGAGTCCACTAAAGCACACAGCATCACTATGTTAGTGTAAGTAAGGTTTCACAACAATCTTGCCTTTAGCTTTTTATTAACATCTTTGAAAATGTGTCGTTGTTCATCCTAAAATATATTCAAGGTTGTTAATTTTAGTACCAATAATTGCCACTCCCGAAACAAAGTGAATTATTTAATTAATTACTTATTAGCAGAGCTACACAGAATTTTCCTGAATCATTCTTAATTTAATTGATTGCCAAGGAATCCTTTTAATGATTTTTAATATAAAAAAGGCTGGGCGCAGTGGCTTATGCCTGTAATCCCAGCACTTTGGGAGACTGAGGCGGGCAGATCATGAGGTCAAGAAATCGAGACCATCCTGGCCAACATAGTGAAATCCCATATCTACTAAAAATACAAAAATTAGCTGGGCGTGGTGGCGTGCACCTTAGTCCCAGCTACTTGGGAGGCTGAGGCAGGAGAATTGCTCGAACCCGGGCGGTGGAGGTTGCAGTGAGTCAAGATCGCGTCACTCCAATCCAGCCTGGCGCCTGGCGACAGAGTGAGACTCTGTCTCAAAAAAAAAAAAAAAAAAAAATTTATATATATATATATATATATAAAAGACCAGACATGGTGGCTCACATCTGTAATCCCAGTACTTTGGGAGGCTGAGATGTATAGATCACTTGAGCCCAAGAGTTCCACACCAGTGTGGGCAACACAGTGAGACCCCCATCTCTAATTTTTAAAATGTTTTAATAAAAAATGTAAAAACTTCACATCACATGCTTGTTAATGTGTGAATATGTTTTAAACAATGTGGGTAGAATATTATACTAGGTTAGTGTAAAAGACTTTTACTGCTATTTTTCATTTTTCCCTAAATGTGTCATGAATAAGTGACCAAGAACACAGACTTCTGAGATCAAGTATACCTCTGCGTCTCCTGGGTGTGCAACTCTGGGCACTTAGAAACATTTCTGTGCCACAGTTTTCTCAACTATAAAATGGGAATAGTAATAGTACCCAGTTCACAGGCAGGATTAAGTGAGTTAAAACATGTTAAGTGGGTACATTCGTATCTGTGCACATTCAGTGCTCAACAACGTTGGATGCTGCTTTTGTTATTTACTGCTAACCTGGTAATGATATTCCTGCGCCCATTGTGTTGACCTGTATGTATGTCTAACATTGCTGTGCCTAACTAATAGTCATTTCCTTACTTTGACTTCATCTACTGGGTCAGTCAGTTGTCTAGTATGATAAAATGGGAAGATCAATAGTCTCTTTTTATTACTGTTTCCTTCAACCAGCTATCCAAATAGTATTCTATTCATTCATTCATTCATTTCCTCGTTGTTTGGGAACTTACGATGTGCTAGAATATTCTTATTCCTTTTGGCTCAAAGAAACTTTGCAGGTTTTTCAGAGTTGCTGGTTTTTGATTCCCTTGTAAGAATAAAGCTTTATGACTGCCTTAATGTTGGTTTCGTTTAGGACTCTCCATAAACATGGCTGATGTGTGAGAATATAGTTGGTGTTCTGAGCTTTCAGGGTTCTCATAGCCACATTTCAATAGATAATCTAGTTTCATTTCCTCAGATAGACTGTCCAGGAATTGAAATCCTTTTATCTGGGGAATTACAAAGTAGCAGTTACCCATTAAAATATGTCCATTACTATGGTGATTTGTCACCTTGGCAATAAAGTAGCTATTTATAATTTTTCCCAGATAAGGCTTGCTATCAAAAAGACGAAGTAATTCCTTTCAAAGACCTACTTCAACACTCAGGAAGAACATGTTCTGGTTCTAGTCTTGGAACTTTGGCTGGAGGACTTCTTTCATTTTGACATTAACTTGTATTGTGCAGCTTCTGCAGTGTGAGCTTAGGGGATCGGAGAAAAGTCAGCATCTTGATATTCTCATTTCAGGAGGTAGATCATGCCTCGGACATGGTGAGCCGCACAAGGATAGATTCCAGAACTCCAGAAGAAATGAAACATAGCCAGTCTATGATTGAAGATGCACAGCTGCCTCTTGAGCAGAAGAAGAGGAAAATCCAGAGGAATCTTCGGACATTGGAACAGACTGGACATGTGTCATCCAAAAATAAATACCAAAACATTCTCAATGAGATTGCCAAGGTTTTTGGAAACAGTATTCTTTCTTCCTCAATTAGCAGACATTTGCTAATCATCAGTCAAGTGCTGGGCACTCTGTGAGGTGGCATGAGGAATTCATAGTTGCATATGCTGTGGTTCATGCAGTCTTCAATGTTACAGATTTTTAAAGTTTCAAAGCAGTTGATGACTTTTAAGAGAAAATAATTACAACACTTTCAAGTCATCAAGAGAGTTGAAACAAATCAGAAGTATTCAAAAATGTACTTGACAAGTTTGGTCTATACCTTTAAGCTAGTTTTTTTTGTTGTTGTTTTTTTATTTTGTTTTGTTTTTTGAGACGGAATTTCGCTCTTGTTACCCAGGCTGGAGTGCAATGGCGTGATCTCGGCTCACTGCAACCTCCACCTCCGGGGTTCAGGCAATTCTCCTGCCTCAGCCTCCTGAGTAGCTGGGATTACAGGCACGCGCCACCATGCCCAGCTAATTTTTTGTATTTTTAGTAGAGACGGGGTTTCACCATGTTGACCAGGATGGTCTCGATCTGTTGACCTCATGATCCACCTGCCTCGGCCTCCCTAAGCTAGATTTTAAAATAACTCTTGGAAGAGTTTTCTCCTGAGATATCAGTTGTCATATAGCTCAGTTGCTCTTAGAACCTGCCATTGAGATGGAATTCAGTGTTCCTGAGAATTTGTTTTTAAGCAGTTTAACATAAATGCCATTCAAGCAATTCTCTGCTAAAGGTTCTGTTTTCTTATCCCATATTTTTACACTTGAGAAACTTCCTGAGCAAAGGATCTCAACTTAGTGCAATGAAGCATCACAGGAAGTGGCTGAGATCTGTTTGTCAAGGATAAGGAAGTATATATTTGGGTTAGAAGGCTATTTCATTCTTTTTATTCAAACATGCAAATTAATACAGATCCAGAGGTTAAAGGCAGTTAAATGACCAGAAAAAAAAAATAAATTTTCTCACCTTCTGGGAAGGAAATGCACTCAGCTTTGTTACTCTATAGAAAGTTATGTTCAATTCTAGCAGTAGGCTTTTTCCTTCTAGCCCAAGTGACTCAAGAGAAATAGCATGTCTTTCTTTAGGTTTGGGGTAGAAATGTTTCTCTTTGGGAATATGGGGTAGAGAAATATATGCTTTTGCTTTAAAAAAGAAAAAGGCTATCATGAAGGCATGATATTCTATTAAATGAAGATTATGTGAAGTATTTCTATTTAATGAAGAATTCTATTTAACAAAGAATATTCTATTCTAAATATTTAATGAAGAATTTTTACTTAAAGGCATGGGAAAGTTGTGGGGGCAGTATATGTGTATGTGGGTATTTCTTTGAATTCCTAGGGGAATGATTTTTAATTTGTCTACAAAAGCAAAATAATATTAAACAGGCACCATTTTCTTAAGTCAAACATTTTAATAACTTACCAATTAGAATTACCAAAAAAAACTTATCTGCAAGTTTAAATTTAGCATAGTTCTTATACGCTATAAGCAGCTTATGCAACTTAATGTTCAACAGGAATTCTATTTAAATCCAAGTAATAGTTGTCAATGCTGAATCTTTTCACTCTGTCTTAAAGGCCAGTGTTGTTTTTTCTCACACCTTGAGAAATATTTGTCAGATGAAAAAGTTTGTTCATTTCTTATTTCAAAAATGAATTCAACAATTAAATGTAAACCTTTTTAGTTTAAAGTGCTATTCAAAGAGGAATATTCAAAATAGTCTGAAGAGGCTAGGCACAATGGCTCATCCCTGTAATCCCAGCACTTTGGGAGGCCAAGGTGGGGAGATCACTTGAGGTCAGGAGTTCAAGACCAGCCTGGCCAATATGGTAAGACCCCATCTCAACTAAAAATACAAAAATTAGCCAGGCATGGTGGCATAGACCTGCAGCCCCAGCTACTCAGGAGGCTGAGGCAGGAGAATCGCTTGAGCCTGGAAGCAAAGGTTGCAGAGATCAGGCCACTGTACTCCAGCCTGGGTGACAGAATGAGACTCTGTCTCAAAAAACAAAAAAAGTCTGAAGAAATTGGATTTCTTCTGCTTTGTGCCCATTTTAAAACACAATTTTTCACTGGGCACAGTGGCTCATGCCTGTAATCCCAGCACTTTGGGAGGCCCAGGCGGGCAGCTCACCTGAGGTCGGGAGTTCGAGACCAGCCTGACCAACATGGAGAAACCCCGTTTCTACTGAAAATACAAAAATTAGCTGGGTGTGGTGGCACATGCCTGTAATCCCAATTACTTGGGAGCGCTGAGGCAGGAGAATCTCTTGAACCCGGGAGGTGGAGGTTGTGGTGAGCTGAGATCATGCCATTGAACTCCAGCCAGGGCAACAAGAGCGAAACTCTGTCTCAAAAAAAAAAAAAGAAAGAAAAAAACCCACACAATTTTTCCTTAAGCTAAATGTGTGATTATTCTAAAATAACTTTTTTGCTTTTCCATCAAGAGAAAAATTAACATTAACAAGTCTCTTAACGTGAAATATGTACACTTTTCAGTTCTGAAGTAAACAAAAGATGGGAACCCTGTGGTATTGAGAGTGAAATAAGGTACCTGAGATAAGCTACCAGTCAAGTTACAAATAGCAACTTACTGTTACTTGATAATCTTCTTGTTCCAAACTGGCAAAATCATAAAGCAAACCTCTGCTTAAATATGATAGCCCTTACTTGTTGTTTTAGGATATTCGAAATCAAAGAATCTATCGTAAGCTTCGAAAAGCTGAATTGGCAAAACTTCAGCAGACCCTGAATGCACTGAACAAGAAGGCAGCATTTTATGAAGAGCAAATCAATTATTATGACACCTACATAAAGACTTGTTTAGACAACTTAAAGAGAAAGTAAGTTAAAAATCACGTCATGTTCCTTTGTAATGTTGTAATTTATATGCGATGTCAATTCTGCATATCTAGTCTGTTGGGTTGGGTTTGGAAGAAAATTTTTTGCTGTCTTATGACCAAAAACTAGTCTCAGTTTTATTATTTGTCACTTCGAACTAAGAAGTCAGGAGTAAACGGACGCTTTTCAGTTTTCCACCAGCACTAGAATTAAAGTGGCTTACCTGTTGTATATTAAGCAAATAGCATTCGTAGTTGGGGAAGCACTTTTTGTTATTTCTTTTGTCTTTTTTAGTCAAAGATTTTTTAAAATGGTATTATTTTTTAAATCTTTTTTGAAATGTATTTTATATAATTGATAATGCCAGATATTTACTAATTGCGCAGAGCAGCTGAATGTTTTTAAATTGTTTAATGGTTTTAAAAAATTATTATTGACAAAACTGTCAAAATTTGGCAGCTATTATCCATTAGCATAAGTATTATAGATTTTTATATACAGCATAAACATTTTTAATGAATATCCTTTGCTTAGTAATTATTCTTACTACTAGACTATGATCAAGGCTAGTTAAATTTTGATTACCTATTTAAATATGCAACAATATTTTTATATAATCCTTATCAAATTGGCAGGAGGAAATGGTGCTGTATGGAAAAATCTGTTGCATTTATCATAGATCTTTTAAATTGTATTGCAAATTGACTATAATTTTATGCATTCATGAGGTACAAGGTGATGTTATCATTTATTATTACAATGTGGAATAATTAACATATTCATCACCTCAACTACTTAAGTTTCTGTGATGAGAACACCTGAAATTTACTGCTAGCAGTTTTCAACTGTACAATACACCATTATTAGCTATATTCACCACACTGTGCAATAGATTCCAAAAAAAAACAGATTCCTCCTAAGATTTCCCCCACCCTCCAGCCTCTGTAACCACCATTCTATTCTGCTTCTATAAGTTCAACTTTTTCAGATTCTACAAATAAGTGAGAACATGTGGTATTTGCCTTTCTGTGCCTGGCCTATTTCACTTAGTATAATGTCCTCCAACTCTATCCACATTGCCCCAAATGACAGAATTTCTTTCCTTTAAGGCTGAATAATATTCTTCTGTGTATACATATACGACATTTTCTTTACCCATTCATCTGTTAGTAGATTCTTGGGTTGACTTCATAACTTTGCTCTCGTGTGAGCAGTGCTGCAGCAAACATTGGAGTACAGACATCTCTTTGACAAACTGGTTTCAAATCTTAGACTAAACACCCAGTTGGATTGCTGAAATCACGGAAGATTTCATAAAGTGATGTAACTACATTTAATTTGCTTTGGGTCTCTCTCTCTCTCCATATATACACACATACACACACACACACACACACACACATACATATTTATGTATATATATATATGCACACACGCACAGAGTAGACTATATATACACACAGTATATAATGTGCACATACATTTACAATTATACAATATGCTAAATATATACATTATATAGTATATAGTGTATATATACTATACACTAAATAAATATATATAAATAGGAAGGAATGAAAATATATATACATTCATAGAGTATATATATTTTATATAAATTTATTTATATATGATTTATATTTTACATACTTTATATATTAATTTAATTTAATATATATTTGTATACAATTTATATATTTATATGGTGTATATATTCTTCCTTCTGCAAGGAAGAAGTTGGTCAAGCTTATCTTCAGTAGAAATGAGGTTGTTAGGGATTTACTTTAAGGCATTGTACACAAGATCCACAGTCAGATGATTTGGATTTGGGTTCTCATTCTCTCTTATATTGTGTAATCTTCAGCCCAGTTCAGTGAACTTTGAGCCTCAGTTTTCTCATCTTTAAGGTGGAATTAAGAGTACCAGCCTTGCCAGCTTGGCTGACATGATGAAACTCCTTCTCTACTAAAAATACAATAATTAGCCAGATGTGCCATGTGCCTGTAATCCCAGCTAGAGGTTGAGGCAGGAGAATCACTTGAATCCGGGAGGCGGAGGTTGCAGCCAGGATCACGCCACTGCACTTGAGACTGGGCAACAGAGCAAGACTCCGTTTCAAAAAAAATCTCTCCCCCCTGAAAATCAAATAGTACCAGACTCACAAGTATGGTTATGAGAGCTACATGATATAGTATATAGTGAAAGCATTTATTAGTTTCAAAGCACTATGGAAATGTGAGGTAATATTTATAAGGCACTTAAAACAATGCTCGCCATATAGTGTTTGTTAAATAGATTAAAACAGTCCTAGTAATATCTTTATGTAGGAATACACAGTTCATGTTATTGCACCAAAGCTACTTCTGAAATGACTAAAGATAGCCACTTAGTTCAGTATGCCTGAGAAAATAGAGTGTAAGTTTTATTAAAAATGTTAGTCCGTAATGCAGACTTCAGTCACTTGGGAAATCCCTTTCCCCTCAAACAGTTTAGTAGTGAAGTTTTACTCTATGGACAAAATTACCTACTATCACAAAATAAAAAGGTGTACCTTCAGTGCTTTGAGGCCCAGGTATGAACAGCAGTGTCATTCTGGGTATGGTAATTGCACTGCCAGAGGCATCTGCATTTGCCATCCTAACAACTGGTCTTTTCTTATTTTGTCAGAAATGCTCGGAGATCAATTAAACTAGATGGAAAAGGAGAACCCAAAGGGGCGAAGAGAGCGAAGCCAGTGAAGTACACTGCAGCAAAACTACATGAAAAGGGTGTCCTGCTAGGGATAGATGATCTTCAAACAAACCAGTAAGTGTGGCCTGGAATCTGCACAGAACACACATGCCATTTGATTTCTTGTGCCCCTGGAGAGAGCTCCATTTGGTCAAGCAAGGCTTAACCTTGATTACTGATGGGTGACAAGGGACGAATACACAAATTCTCATGGCTCCTCTTCCCTTGGCCTCAGCATCTGGTACTATCGATCATATGTAGTGTTGACCAGTGGTTGTCTTTCCCATGGCTTGTCCAGTGTGTTTGGATTTGTGAACCTCCAGAACTGAGTCATAGCAATGAGAATAAAAGCCTGTCCTTTGGTCTTGATGGATGAATTATCTACCATCACAAAACAGCACCTCTCCAATTTAAAATAGACTGTGCCAACCCCTGGGTCAGAGCCATTTCCAAAGCATGCTGTGAGTGTGCATATTCAATGTGGTGGAGAAAACAAACCACCTTCACAGCCCCACATCAGGCACCATGTACTGCCTCATTTTAAAGGGATCATAAGCCCAGTGTTCCATCACTCCCTTGTCCTAAAATCTCAAGGGAAGCCAGACTCACTGGCATTTGCCTCTTCTTTGACTCTTGCCTTCCTTTGAAGCCTGGCTTCTGTTTATCCCATGAAACCTCTTGACAACACCAATTCAGAAGAAAGTGCTTCTTCCTATTTTGAAGTTTCTTTTTTTTTTTCTTAATTTGAGGTGGAGTCTCGCTCTGTCACCCAGGCTGGAGTGCAGTTGGCATGACCTCAGCTCACTGTAACCTTTGCCTCCCGGGTTCAAGCAGCCTCCTACATCAGCCTCCCGAGTAGCTGGGATTACATGGCACCTGCCACCATGCCTGGCTAATTTTTGTATTTTTAGTAGAATCGGGGTTTCACCATGTGGCAAAGCTGGTCTCAAACTCGTGACCTCAAGTGATCCACCTGCCTCAGCCTCCCAAAGTGCTGGGATTATAGGCATGAGCCAAGATGCACGCCTGAAGTTTCTAAAAAGTAACCATTTGAAATACTCATTTGGCTATAGATCAATAACATTCATGTTCTGTGACTCACATATTTTCAACTATCTTATGCTCCTTAAGAGGAGGACCATATCTTCTATTTCTTTTGTCATAAAGCACCTATGTCAGAACTTTGTGAGCTGCAGATCTCAACAACAGCCATCAAACCTAGTGCTTGGAGAGCAAATTGGGGGAAAGGTGATGTGAGGATCCTTAGGATTTTCTTAACAAGCCATTCACTAAAAATGATTATTTGGGATTCCATTAACTTGTTGCAGCGTTAAGCACATCTGTATTTGGAATTTCACATATATGAATGTTCCTTTCTTCACAGGTTTAAGAATGTTACATTTGATATTATAGCTACTGAAGATGTAGGCATTTTCGACGTAAGGTCAAAATTCCTTGGTGTTGAGATGGAAAAGGTGCAACTCAATATTCAGGTAAGCTGCTGGAATTTCTTTATCCACACTGATGGTAAGTAAATGTTATATGTGGATCATACATTGCTATCCTGGCTCTCCCTCTTCATGACAACAATAAAGTTTAACAGAAGAGCAGTGCCAGCCTTTTTTGCCAATATTTGTTAAGTGCTGATGATGTTTAAAAGCTGTAACTTTTCAACCGGGCGTGGTGGCTCACGCCTGTAATCTTAGCACTTTAGGAGGCCGAGGTGGGTGGATCACCTGAGGTCATGAGTTCAAGACTGGCCTGGCCATCATGATGAAACCCCATCTTAAAAAAAAAAAAAAAAAAGGCTGTGACTTTTCAAATGATTGCAAATTAACATGCTTCTAGCTGGCAAACCATAGTAGTCAGTTTCTCTAAGCCACGTTTCCTGTTTAAAGCTTAGACAAAAGAGTATAAGTATTCCGAGCTATTAAATACATGCTATAAATTTTCCTTTAATTGGAAACTTGTGTTTCTTTCTAAGACTATGTATGCCAAAGACTGCAACTTTCATGATCTCATTTCTCCCTCTTTCCTAGAATGGATTTTCTTTTTTGTGGGGGAAGGGTGTGGGGGTGGGGCATTGAGACAACTCTGTCATCCAAACTGGAATGCAGTGGCACAGTCATGGTTCACTGCAGCAGCCTCAACCTCCTGGGCTCAAGCGATCCTTCTGCTTTAGTCTCTCAAGTAGCTGGGACTACAGGCATGCACCACCACATCTGGCTAATTTTTGTATTTTTTGTAGAGACACGGTTTCACCGTGTTGCCCAGGATGGTCTTAGATTCCTGGGCTCAAGTGATCTGCCTGCCTCAGCCTCCAAAAGTGCTGGGATTACAGGTATTAGCCACCATACTTGGCCCCTAGAATAGTTTTTACGTCTATTTATTAAATCTATTTGTTAAATGTTTGGGGTCACAGGAATGAAAGGCATTATGCAAGACAGATATCTATAAATAATAGAAAAATTATGTTTGCAATATGAATTATCATTATTTTCTCATAAGAGCCACATTTAAGCCAAGTACACATAAATGAAAACTGAGAAATCTAGTTTCTGTGAAAAAAGAAAAGAAAAAGAGGGCAGTGCAAACAAATGTTCATCTACCCCAACTTCTTAATCTTTAGCACAAAATCAATTTAAAGAAGTAATTGAATTTTTCTTTTTTGATGTAACACTTTTTAAATGGAAATAACATCTATTTACCTGGGCCCCAACCTACTTATAAAATGGTTTCCAGATATTCTGCCTATGTTTACATGAGTCATCTCACTAAGATCCTGAAAGTGATGTGAATTCTGGCCTCACTGTCTGCTCAGCCCATGGATTAACTCCCCATCATGGGAGCATATGCCAGAGCTCTTCTTTTCTGGCAGCCCTTGTAATTTTAAAAAGAAAAATGGAGCTGAATGGATTTGATAAGAACATTGAGATAATGGAGTAAATTAGAATTCCAAGATAAGATGAAAGCTGTTATGTAATTATGGAAAGCATAATTAAGTAAACAGTATTGTTTTCTAACTTACTTTAAATGTCACTAAATGTATCCATTTAACAATTTAGCTAATTAGGGTCTTCAGTCACCTTGTGTAACAGATAAATATAGGAAGAGAAAAGAAAATGCTTGTGGTGATACCCTTTAGTTAGTGATTCCTCTGTAGAAATAGTAAAAGACATATTATGTATTGCCAAGAAGGAAATGATACAGGGACAGTCAATATCAACTGGACCAATGAGTCACAGATGACCAGGAGACACCTTATATTGTGTTTAGAGAGAAAGCAGGAATTCCATAAGACTTCATACTGGGACAAAAACCAAGTTTCACTTGTTCCTCTGTTAAGAATTTAGATTAGCTGTTCACACCATTCATTTATACACATCATGGATTGTGAAATGTTAATCCTTAGCTATATGGAGGTGACTAATATGTCTTGGATTGTTCAAGTCAGTAGCACATAATCAGAACTGGCTACATCATTAGCAGGGCTCAGAGCAAAATAAAAATGTAGCACCCTGTTTTTAAAATTACTAGGGATTTTAGGATGATGACAGAAGAGAATAAAACCCCAGGAGGAATGGGGCCCTGTGCAGCTGCACAGACTGCACACCCGCGGAGCCAGCCCTGCATTTGATAGCTGTCAGATGTAAAGGCAGACTTCTATTTAGATAGGCAGCTTTCAGTCAATTGCATGAATGTGGAAATTGCCAAGGAGAAATGTGATGGCCAAGTCTTCACTGTGAGTAAAAGACCGGGAACAGGACTAAAGTTTAAAAGGACTAAGGAAAGTCCCTTCTGACATTACAGCTCTATGTCTCTTGGTTGTCTTCTGCCCATTCTCCCTTCAGTTCCTAAAGAAAACTGTAGGACAGAATTATATCCTGTAACTATAGGTCTTATATGTAACAGGAAGGTATGACTTATATGATACATGTTCTGCTTATAAAAATAATATCAGGAGCTGCAGGGTGGGCCTTCTTCCTTTCCTAGAAGAACTGAGGTTCAAGAAAGCTAATTATGGAAGAGGCAGCGGGGATCCAAGTTCTTCATCACTCTAGTCCACTGCCTGTCTCAAAGGATTCCAGTAGATCCTGCAAGACAACAGTAGCTTACAAAGGGTTTGCATATACCTTAATCTCATGTCTCATTCCCAGTAGCACCTCTGTGAAATTGGCAGTATTATTCCCAATTTACACACAAGGAAACAGAACTTCAGAGAAGTTATGTCATGTTGCAAGGTCTTAAGATAGCAAATGGCAGAGCTAAAACTAAGGTCTGCTTTTCAAATTATGAGTGCAGCCATGTTTTCTCTGCTCCCTACTTTGGGGACCCAGCTTACTTCCCCGACATATGCCATTCCTTTTCAATCTAACTCTATTGGTTTAATTCCTTTCCAAGAGACTTTGTTTACCAGATGTTGCATTTCCCAGAGGAAAAGTGAATCTCCTCTACACTCTTAATAGCTAAAAGCATTATTGATGAAAGGACTTCAATTCCCTATAGGATTTTAGTTCTAGAAGCATATCTGAATAATGTAGGGATTTACTTGAGTGGAGTTAGAGGTAATTGAGGAAGTGGAGGAGGAAGCTGTCAAGAGTCAAAGTTCTCTCAAAGATGACTCCAACTTCTATAGTTGACTTTCGAGAAACAAAAAAATGAGACCTAGATATTGTGCCAGGACAGTTCAAGAATGATATCTTCCATTAGGAAAGGCTTCCTGTACTTGTATTACTATGAAATGTTACAGCTTAGTTTCATGCATATGGCAGTGTGACCCAGTTATTATTTCTAAAAGAGAGTTGATTTCCTTTGTTTATAAGCTGGCAGTGAAAAACAGAATGATAGTCCAAGTTAAGAATGAGGGCGTGTTCTCAGTACAGAAACAGAAGTAGTCTAGATCAAGAAGTACAGACCACTGCTTAGTACAATGGTCCCCAAACTTTGGTCACACAACTTCATCAGGAAATAGTATGAGCACTTTTCTCCCTATATACATACTTATTTGTAAAGTATACACGCTTCTGCTGTTGTACTCTAAAATGTGCTTTATAAAATATATACAAAAATTAAATATCCAAAAAATGAGAAGAAATAAATAGAAATAGGAGTTGTAATATTATTTTTGCCTCTCCAGGGAATTTTCTTGCTCACTTCACTATAGAAAACACTGCTTTTTATGTTTATTTTATTTTATATATATATTTTTTTTTTTGGAGACAGAGTCTTTCTCAGTTGCTGAGGCTAGAGTGCAGTGATGCAATCTCGGCTCACTGCAACCTCCACCTCCCAGGTTCCAGCAAGCCTCCTGAGTAGCTGGGATTATAGTGTGCACCACCACACCCAGCTAATTTTTGTGTTTTTAGTAGAGATAGGGTTTCGCCATGTTGGCCAGGCTGGTGTCACTCTTCTGACCTCAAAGTGATCTATCCACCTCAGCCTCTCAAACTCCTAGGATTACAGGAATGAGCCACCACATGCAGCCAGAAAACACTGCTTTCTAAAGAATATGCATCTAGGCCAGGTGCAGTGGCTCAGCCTGTAATCCCAGCACTTTGGGAGGCTGAGGCAGGTGGATCACGAGGTCAGGAGTTTGAGACCAGCCTGGCCAAAATTGTGAAACCCTATCTCTACTAAAAACACAAAAATTAGCTGGGCGTGGTGGTGCACACTATAATCCCAGCTACCTGGGAGGCTGAGGCAGGAGCATCACTTGAATCCAGGAGGCAGAGGTTGCAGTGAGCCGAGATCGGGCCACTGCACTCTATCCTAGGTAGCAGAGCAAGACTCAGTCTCAAAAAAAAAAGGAATATGCATCTAGCCAGAACTTTGTGTTTTGAAATTTTCAATTAAAAATTGAAGTTATAATTATATATCTGACATTAACTTAACAATCATCATTTTCTTTCATATGGCCCTTATCAATTCTAAAAAACTATTTTCTTTCATCAAAGTCACAATCACTTGGGAATGTATTAAAATGCAAACTAATGGGTCCCACCAGAGAGCTACAAAGTCAGAAATTTCTGGGGAGGAGCCCAGGCAGCCTTTATTTTAACTAGCCTGTGTTTAAACCAGATGATTCTGATGTACACTAAAGTTTTAGAACCCCCACGTATGGCATGGTGCCATGGCATGCGCCTGTAGTCCTGGCTACTCAGGATGCTGAGATGGAAAGATCGATTAAGCCGGAGTTTAAGGCCAACCTGGGCAACATAGTTAGACCCCATCTAGGTGATTAGTTCAATTGAATCTGCCTTTTATCAACAAATTCTTCTAATATATTTTTTAAATGCACAAAATGCCAAAGCTAAGATTTAATGATGCTTTTTACAATTTCAGGATTTACTTCAGATGCAGTATGAAGGAGTAGCTGTAATGAAAATGTTTGATAAGGTTAAAGTGAATGTAAACCTTCTCATATACCTGCTGAACAAGAAATTCTACGGAAAGTAAAGTGCCTGCAGAAATGTCATGGATTCTATATCATCTGGATTAGGAAATGAATTTGTTTAATATTTTTGTTTTAAAACATGATTGAAATCACCACTTATTATAAATGTGTGATTTTTTAAAATGGTCAAAACTGTTCTGAAGAATGTACCCATGTGCCTTTTTGATAATTTGATACTATTATAGATTCATACATAAAATGAATTAATGTAAACACATCCACACTGTACTGTGGTATAGGTACTCTGATTTAAAACTTTGGACATCCTGTGATCTGTTTTAAAGTTGGCCGGGTGGTGGTGGGGATTTAGCTGACTAGGGACAAACATGTAAACCTATTTTCCTATGAAAAATTTTAAATGTCCCACTTAAATAATGTAATTCTTCATAGATTTTTTTTGATCTGTGGATAAATGGAAACCTAATTATTTGTAATGAATTATTTAGACAGATAGTTCTAAGCCCTGTCTTCTGGGAGTTATCAATTTTAAGGAGAACTTTTGTGCAATTCAAAATGAATATTTTATAAGTAATTGAAAATGACAACACAATAACACTTTCTGTATAAAAGTATATATTTTGTGTGATTTATTCCTACTAAATAAAAGTGCACTACTGCCTCATGTAAAGACTCTTGCACGCGGAGCCTTTAAGTGACTAAGGAGCAACACGGATAGTGAGCATAGTCCCCGCCTCCACCCCTCACAATTTATTTGAATACTTCAATTGTGCCTCTCAATTTTTTGTAATGCTAAAAAATCAGTATCTAGCTGGTTTTTAAATGTATTCTCTGGAAATTGTTTTATGTAAAATAAATGTTACTTAATTACATTAATTTGGCTTTTAAGTTGTCTTAATAAATCAAAGTCATTTAGTGGGTAGGGGATGATTCTTGGTGGGGTTTCTCAGGAAATAATACAACTCTTGCTGTACTGGTTAGGATATAAAGCAAGCTGCTAAAAAGGAAAGATACAAAACCCTGGTGGCTAAAACAAGGGGTACAAGTTTGTTTTTCTCAAATTCAGCTCAAAGGTGAGCAGATCTACCAGGTAAAGAGTTACAGGCGGGTCAGTTGGCTCTGTCCTTGTACTGATTCCCCAAGACAGATAAGGATGGGAAAGAAGTCCAGGGCAAGCCTTTTCAGTTATATATATCACTTTCACTTCCACTTACATCATAGTGGCCAAAACTGAGTCACATGGACACAGCTGGCTAAAGATAGTCCCTAACTAGGCAGCCATGTAGCCAGCGAATACAAGGGGTAGAGAGGAAATTGGGTATGTTATTAAAAGGAAGAAAAGGAGTGTGATTCCTGCTGACAGTTTAGCAGTCTCCACCACAATAGGAATCCAGACTCTCAGGCCAGAACCTCCCTGCCACTTTGTTCATGCCTTCAACAGGCTTTATTTTTTCACAAATTGCAAAATATTGAGAAAGTAGGTTAGTTTATGCTCATGTGGCACAAATGAACTTTAAGACCAACAGAATTTGGAAAATTCAAATTTTAAAAAAAAGTAGAATCTGCTACTTTAGTGATGGTTTCAGGCTATATTTGTATTTTTGACAAAGAGATGAATGGCATAAAACAATGCTCACTATCTCAACAGTTTGTGGGTATGTATGTTTTTTAATGCATTGGCCTTAATATAGGCTTTGGTAAAAGGGATCAAATATATGGTTAAGTTTCACATTGAAAATAAACCTCCCAGCCGGGCGTGGTGGCTCCCACCTGTACTTTGGGAGGCCAAGGCAGGTGTATCACTCGGTCAGGAGTTCAAGACCAACTTGACCAACATGGTAAAACCCCATCTCTACTAAAAATACAAAAATTAGCTGGGCATGGTGGCACACACCTGTAATCCCGGATACTGAGGAGGCTGAGGCAGGAGAATCGCTTGAACCTGGGAGACGGAGGTTGCAGTGAGTTGAGATTATGCCTTCGCACTCCAGCCTGGGTGACAGAGAGAGACTCTGTATTTAAAAAAATGAAAAGAAACCTCCCTCTTGTCCTACTGCATTGAAGAGTAGGGAACAGGAGTCAGGGGCAAAAGGGGGCTGGGTAGGCTTCCTTCTTGTTCCAGGTAAGTCTTTTAGTGAAAATGTATAGAAGGAGCCAAAATTAGGGAGCAATGTTTGGAGGCAAAAGCCAGCCTTTCCCAGCATCTCTGAAAGGAGCTTGTTAACTTATTCCAACACTGAATGATACACTTGAATGTTATTCATATGCATAAAGGTACTTGCATCATGTCAATACCTTCAAGGACCACTGTAAATGTTTTCTCTGTTGGTCTACAAAATGGGGTTATTGTTGAAGATATCACCAGTTGCTATTTGTGTGAGATCTCTAAGCGGTATGAATGAGTGGGTGACCCCAAGAAGCAGGCTCATGATGAAGGAGCAAAAACGAGGCCATGGGGGCATGGGTGTGGCAGACTTCAGTTTAGAGAGATTTGCTGAAGCCAAGGAAGACCTCTGTCACTCTTAAGAGGACTAACCTACCCCTCAAACCAGAGGACAATTCCTGATAACCCTGAGCCACTAAGTACTCCAACTTCCTACCAGAGCCCATAGATTTTCTTACTCAATGGAAAATATTTTTTGTTGTTTTGGTTTTTTGTTTGTTTTTGCTTTTAAACACTGAGCAGTTGGAACCATAACTTATTTTTGCAAAACTGACTCCTGTATTTTGATTGCTTTGATTGTAAAAGCAAAAAGTACTTATGTAACACTTCAGGTGCTCTCAAAGGATACTGATCTTCAAGAGAGGGAAAACATGTCTCTGCTTTAATCTGGAAGTTAGTGTTGAAGAAAGACCAGCTTGATGTGACAGTTGTCTGATAGGAATGATCCGAACTATAATTACATGTTGATGTTTGTGTTTGTCTGGGCACAAATTAGAGATGCTATTCATCATGTGATTTTTATGACTTTGTCATTAAGTAGGGATTTGTGGTATTCCTCAAACATTCCAAGAGGCAAACCACAGAACTGAATGGTGGAAGTTGTCTTTATTTTGAAAAATTATAGTGAACACTAGATGTTCTTACTGCTGGCTAGCTTTTTGAAAAATCTATTGCCAATGTTACTAAAACCAAACCTGGTAACAGGTTACAATAGAGGCCCCCTAAGCCTCGGAGGACAGAAGCTGTGTTTCAGTGACTCTAAATCTGGAGCCTGGCAGTGATTTGTAAATAAATGACAGGTGCAGACGTGGGTTCTAGCAATGGATTGAAAAGCAGACAGACCCCACCACCCCACTGCCCCTCAGGAGTTCACTATGACTTTAGGTTAGTGCTCATATGAATGGGGCTTTTACTGATTATCTCAGTCTAAAAGTGAGTATCCTCTCAATTCAATCTCCAAATAAAGTATCCTATTCAGATTTACTAGGTTGCCTCACTGTCTTTCTTAGAGTATAAAATCTTTTAGCTAAAATACATTGAAAAGGAAATCAATGAAGAGGGAGAACTAGGAGATATGTGTTCACCTTACTTAAATGGAATAAAAGCTTTTGGTTTTTGTTGTCTTTTAATAAATACTGAATTTGAAATACTGAATTTCACCCTAAACCATAGGGATAGCCTACCATTCTATCTATGGTGGAAATACAGTTGTTGATCCATTATGAGATATTAACTTCTAAATTGAAACTGACAATACAGGTTTATAACAATGAAAGACAGAAACAGTTCTTCTGTTGGTTTGTAACCTGATTACAAACCTTCTGTTTGCTTAAAAAAACAAATACGGCAATATATACACAGAGTCTTGTAGTGCTTCAACCTACTTTCAATAGTTTCATATGAGCTCTGATATCCCCACCATTAGCTTCCAAAAGGAAATTACTGTGCAAATTCTTAGAATATACTATTGTCTTTGGAGCACTTCAAATAGAAGAGTGGTAACCAGAATACCTGAGGAGGTAGATCATCTAACGGCGTACATGAAACTGCTTTCGTATCATCTAATTGTTAAAATGTTTACCACGTTGATGCCACATTTGTTTGATGTGGCCACTACTAAATACCATAAACACTATTTAGTTGATGCCACTACTAAATACCATAAACATTATGGCAGGATGGCTAATGTATTTTATTACTCACACTATTTGGTACCAGGAAAGTTAAAACAGAGAAAATGAAAACTGGAAATTAATATCAAGTGGTTCCAATATGAATGATGCTGCAAAGCTGAGATTTCATTTCTGAGAAATATTTTTAGCAACTCTTGTTAGGCAGATTTTGAACATGTTTATCATCTCCGATTAGGTAGATTTTCTAGTCTGGGGAACCGACACATATTTGCTCTAGAACTGACAAAGGGGTTTTGGCATGAGTGGCGTGGAACAAATGAAGTAGTGGGTTATCTTCTTCAAAAAGCTCTTAAGAGCACATAAACATAGAAACTTTGTAAAGTCTGAGGCTAAAACAGAAAACAACATCACTAACAGACCATAAAATTAGAAATCAGTCACAAAAAGCTAGTCAAAATATCCAAGAATTTACGGTTGAAGATTGAATGAAATTGACAAATATTTAGACCTGAATTTCATATATGCACATATCAAAACTTGCAAATGTAACTGATGTGGTCTTTTGAAGGAGAAGAGGTGAAAAGTAATCAGTTAAAAAATTATACTAAAGAGTAAACTCAAAGAAGGTAGAAGAAAAGAATGAATTAAAGATCTGTGTTTACAAATAAACAATAAAAGTACCAGAACAAAAATAGGGGCATAGAAAAACAGCCATTTCTGACCTCTGGTCAGATAAAGGGGGGAAAAATTAGCTATGTTAGGAATATAAATGGGGACAATACTACAGATAAAATAGTTTTAGAAGACTAAAATGTACTATATGTATACAAGGGAATCGTATGCTTAAAAGAATTATATAAACAGGTACTAAACAAGCCTCGAAAAATACAACTGGCATAAATATTCCTAGAAGGAATCTTTTAGTCAATATGCACAAAGTATTTAAGCATTTCATTGTACCTCTTTTGTTTTTGTTTTTTTGAAACAGAGTCTTGCTCTGTTGCTCTGACTGGAGTACAGTGGCACAATCTCAGCTCACTGCAACCTCTGCCTCCCCAGTTCAAGTAACTCTCCTGCTTCAGCCTCCCGAGTAGTTGGAATTACAGGGGCACACAATCATGCCCTAAATTTTTGGATACTAAGAATTTTTTGTATACTAAAAAAATACTAAAAATTTTTATGTTTTTAGTAGAGATGGAGTTTCTCCGTGCTGGCCAGGCTGGTCTCGAACTCCTGACCTCAAGTGATCCACCCACTCCGTTTCCCAAAGTGCTGGGATTACAGGATTGAGCTACTGCTACCAGCCTTCATTGTACCTATTTTTGTCACCAGAGGTACATTTTGTTCTAATAACCACACCCAAAAGCATCTTTTTAAACTTTATAGTTTTGTAAAATGGTTAAAAATAACATTTTCCACCAATAACACAAATAAAATTTTAAAGTGTGGTCATATTATTTCATTCTTATTTTAATGATATACATATACATAATTTGTATGTGGATATGATTTCTTCAATGGTGGACAGAAACTTAGTGGTCAGGTGGCAGGGCGTGGTGGCTCATGCCAGTAATCCCAGGATTCTGGGAGGCCGAGGTGGGTGGATCACCTGAGGTCAGGAGTTTGAGACCAGCCTGGCCAATATGGTGAAACCTTGTCTACTAAAAATACAAAAAAGTAGCCAGGTGTGGTTGTGGGCGCCTGTAATCCCAGCTACTCGAGAGGCTGAGGCAGAAGAATCTATTGAACTTGAGAGTCGAAGGTTGCAGTGAGCTGAGATTGAGCGAGATCTCGCCATTGTACTCCAGCCTAGGCATCAAGAGTTTAACTCCGTTTCAGAAAAAGAAAGAAAGAAAACAAAAGAAAAAAGAAAAGAAAAGAAACTTAGTGGTCAGATGGCAACTACGGAGAAAAGGCAGGAGGTAATTTACTTTTCATATCTTTCAACTATCAGAAATGTTGTCATATGTGTTTATATTTTACACTGTTTTATTGATTCTAAAATGCCTTTTTTTCATAAACAACCCTGAAATTGGAGTGTTTTTTACAGTCATTGGTGTGTCACATTTTTTTCTTGCTTGTAGTACATGGGTTAAAATGATGAATTGTAAACTCAGTGGCGTCTTAGGAGTAATGAAAAATAGTTTAATAGTGAATGAAAAGCTATATAATTTTAACAGTTCACATTACTCTTGGAAATGCTTCCAGAGGAGAAAGGAATTAGGACAGATTTTAAATAGCATTATTTAACAGGGTACTTCTGTAATTTAGTGAGCAACTTCTGTGTACAACAGGGTACTTACTGTGCTGCAAGGATGATGGGAGAATATAGGGAAGAACGAAATCTTCTCTGATCGTACTTTCTCCACGACTGTGTAGGGGCTCTAGTGGGGGAATGATACTATTATTCTTCATGCAAAATTCACTTTTTAAAAAGGCTTGAAAACCTGACCATCGACTTCAGCTGCAGCTCATCAACCACAGAACTCCAAATCCGCCCGCTCATCAGCGCTCTGGGTGGAGAGGAGAAGGGGCTGCGGCTGAGCTTTCCTAGAAACAGTTATCTGGGGACACATTTCCTCTGGGCGTCTGAAAGGCGTGCCCACTGGAGCCGCTGGCAAAGCAAATTAAGCTGCAGGCTCCTCCTGCAACGTCCACTTAGCGGACTACCAGGGGAGTGTCCCCGCCCTGTGTCTTGAATTTAGCCAAATTCCTGTCATATCAGGCCCAGCACAGTGGCTCACGCCTGTAACCCCAGCACTTTCGGAGGCTGAGACAGGAGGATAGCTTGAGGCCAGGAGTTAAATTAGCCAAATTTGGAGGCGCGCGCCTTTCTGTGGTCCCAGCTAATCCGGAAGCTGGGGTGAAGGGGTACCCTGAGCCCGGGGGAACAAGGCTGCAGTGAGCCGTGTTGGCGGCGCCGCACTCCAGCCTGGGCGACAGAGCAAGATCCTGCCTCAAAAACAAACTAATAATCGTCCAAGAACCTGCGAAGGACACTTGCAAAGTTACCAGGCCACTTCCCTCGCAGGTGCCCGCGGCCGGAGAACGCCGGCCTCACCTGCAGACGCGCGCCCTCCGCCCCGGCTGCGCAGGTGACCCGAGTGGGCGGCGCGGGAGAGAAAGGAGCTCGGTGAGGTCGCGCGGGGAGGATGCGGGAAAAGTCGCTCTTCCTATTCCACTCGTAGCTTGCGCGTCGCGGGAAGGAGTGCCCGGCGTATGCAACGCTTAACTTCGCGAAATAGAGACTCATAAAAACAAGAATTCTGTCCAAACCCAAGGGCCCTTTCTCACTTAGGGGCGACACTACCGCATAAACTTAAATCCATGATCCCCACGTCACAAAAGCAGAAATCCCTAGCAGACTTTTAGCGAAAACCGAACTTTGCTAGCGCCCCGCACGCAGGGAGGGAGGAAGGGAGGCCACTCGGGACTGCGGGGTCTGCGGGACGCGGACGCATCCTGGCCGGGGCGTCCACTGTCGTCTCCACATCCCAGGAGGGTCGAGACGGCCGCAGGGAGCCGCCGGCGAGCCGCGCGGCCCCGTTCCAAGGACCCCGCCAGTCTGAGTCACTGACAGCTTCGCGGGTCAACGACACCCAGAGGAAAAAACGTCTCATTTGGACTCCCCGGCCGGGTAGTGGCGGGCGGCCAGGACCCCGGGCGGGGCGGGGAGGGGCGCACAGAGCTACAGGGGCTGGCGGCCGGCGGCGTAGGGAACGCGGGGAGGGGGCGCCGAGCGGCGGCCGAGTCGAGACTCGCACTGCGCGCCGGGGGGCGCTGTTCCCCGCTCTTTCCCGCGCGCCCGCGCGCACCGGTCCCGCCCCGCCCCGCGTCCCGCCCCCGACACAGCGCTCGCGGAGGGGAGCTCGGACCCTGACCTTGCTCGCGGACAGCCCGCGCTCTGCCCGCCGCGCCAACCGGCTGCCTGACTCGCAGAAAATCGGGAGAAAGGGTGGAGCGGAGCCGCCCGAGGCGGGGTAGCCTCCCGGAGCAGCGCTGAGCCCAGCGCGGGACAATGGGGCCGCGGCGGCTGCTGCTGCTGGTGGCCGCCGGCCTCAGTCTGTGCGGCCCGCTGTCCTCCGCCCGCACCCAGGCCCACAGGCCAGGTGAGTGCTGCACGGGAATGGAATGCGCGGGCGGTGGGACGCCGAGGGGAGACTGCGGGGATCCCGGCTGCGCCTTCTCCTCACCCCGCCTCAGTTTCCTCCGAAAGCCAAACTGGCATTTGGGCTATCTAGAGTTTTTCCCAGTCAGGTTTAGGTGGGGCGTGCCACCCCCTTCGCGGGCCCCATTGGACTTGGAGGGTGCAGCCCGCCTGCCACGGGGTGTTGGATACGGAGGAGGATGGAGCGGAAGCCTCCTGGGGGAGCCTGCAGTCCCGCGCTGCACTTGCTGTCATTGTGTAGCCTCTTTCTCCCAGGACCACTCCCTAAAAGAAAAGATCTCACGTTTGCTCCACCAATAAACATTCCAATCTTTTCAATATAAAGTGGAGAACTGCTGCCGCTGAAGTTTTGCTTTGTTGGACTTTTTTTTTCTTGCACATTTTACGGGCTAGAAAAGTGATGTAGAGAAAAGCCCAGGCAGTCTTTTGGCACGTTTAGCAGAGAATCAGTACCAGATGTCCTGGCCCGGCCTTGGTTCCAGGAGTTGCTCACAGTGCGCGATACATGGTGACAATAGCAGACGCTCCGCGTGGTGGGGGAGGGGCGGGAGTGGGGAGGATTTTGTTGTTAAATAGAACCCATTCCTTATAAGTGAGTTGCAGAAAGAGATCCCTCCCCAGGACCGGGCTCCCTGGAACACTGTGGGAACCCAGTATTTCTTAATGAGATTTCTGATCCGCTGCAGGGAGAAGATTGCTCATGTAGAATATTTTCCCCACTAGTAGTCTATTTTTAAGTATCCGGTTACTTGACCAAATAAATAAATTTGATTAATTTATTTGGTCAGATATTTTCTATATCCCTCTCTCCAAAAGCAGGGCAGATGAGTTGTTTTTAGCCTGTAAAGGGACTAATTAGGAAGTGAGAAAAGTGTTTTTGAATTTCCTAATAACAGTAGTATTTTATAAGCTTTGAGCCATTTTTTTTTCCACGCAGAAAGAAGTTCTAACGGGTTTTCTTGTTATCGCTAAAAGAATGTGCACTCTGTTACTCCCACACTCAAAAAACGTGTAGACAAAATCAAGATTAAGAGGTGACAAAGACATAGCATGTTCTCTCCTCTCTTTGTTCAGGGCGAGTTTTGAGATGCTTTTGGGAAAACTAAGAGCTCCAGACAGGGGCCCCAGTGTGTTAACAGTCACTAGGCTGCCTGCCTGTAAATAAGTGAGCATTGTTGCCGAGCGTGTTTGTAAGAACACTGAGAACTCCTAAAAAATTGTGTGCATGATACATAATTTCACATTGCATCATGTAATTTGCTCGATTTAGTTTTGGGACAAGCTCTTGAGAATACAGTGTTTTGTTTGAGATGGGGGTAGTGGAATGGAGAACAGGGCTTATAGAAATGCTGCATCCATTGTAGCCACCCTTTCTCACAGTCGCCTCCCAGCAAGGTGTGTCGCCTCATTAGGGAGTGAAGTTAAAGGGTGCTGGTTTCTGCCATGCTTCTTACGTCCTCATGGGAAGAGTGGCACGTGTTAATATGGACAGCACTGGTGTAGACAGAAAGGCAGGTGGACGAACTTGGCTAGTTTATCAGCACTGGATTCTGGAACCACTCTGGGAGAGAAAGGAGAAAGGAGTATGACAAAATAAAAGGAGCACTTGCTATGTGCAGTATTCCCTGGGCCAGAAGGAATTTTCACTTAGATTGTCTCATTTCACCTTGTCAAAACACCTTGTTAAGGTGGGTATTAATCCCCTTTTGCTGGTTCTGAAACTAACACTCAGAAACAGTGGTCATGGGGTGGGGCTGTCCACCTATCCTGGGGCTTTGTCTTTAGAAAATTTAAAATGACTAATAAAATCAACCAAAGATAAGTTTACTTTTTATTACCACCATGCATTGGCAGTTCTAAACATTGTCTGTCATAAAGTAGTGGTACTGGGACTATGAGTGTCTCCCATCCTTGATAGCCACTTCTGTGATAGTTTATTGCTCAGGATTTCCAGCTCTGTGTGCTAAGAGGGGCTGAGAAGCCCTCCCAGGACTAGCCCTGCCCACCAAGCTGAGCTTTGCCAAAGCACTTTCCGACTTTCTGTTCCCACTCATTTTGGGAATGCCTTGTCACTTTGTGTGTGTGTCTCATTTTCCCAGTTAAGATTATAAAGTTTTATTTATCCCCATGGTGTGTGAAACAAATGTTCACTCAGCAGATAGTTGTTGAGAAATTTGTCAGTTTATCAGTTTACATTCCTTTGTCTAGACAATTTAAGTGAAATGACATGTGATCATTAAAAGGGCCAACGTCCTGGCTTGACGCAGTGGCACACGCCTCTAATCCCAGCACTTTGGGAGGCTGAGGCAGGCAGATCACAACACAAGGTCAGGAGATCAAGACCATCCTGGCTAATACGGTGAAACCCCATCTCTACTAAAAATACAACAACAAAAAATTAGCCCGGCATGGTGGCACACACCTGTAATCCCAGCTACTCCGGAGGGTGAGGCAGGAGAATCACTTGAACCCAGGAGGCAGAGGTTGCAGTGAGCCTAGATTGTGCCATTGCAGTCCAGCCTGGGCAACAGAGTGAGACTCTGTCTCAAAAAAAGGCGGGGGCCAACATCCAAGAATAAAAGGTGATGTTTATGAATTTTATAGGCTTTAGAGGGTTAAAGTGTTCAAGAATAACAGGCGGTAACTATGACACTACGACAGAGAGGACTTGGTGGACAATTCCACTTGCTGCCTTCCTACCTGCAGAGTCAAACCCAATTCTGTGGCATGGAATGGAGTGTTTCTCCCCTTGCAAGAGGGTTCTCAGCCTCTCTCCAGCCACCTCCTATTACTCACCCTCCAGTTCACCCAGGCCCATCCTCTAGATCTCCCTTCATGGAGCTATGCTTTCTCTGGCTTCTGTCCGCATGCCATTCCCTCTGTCCAGAATGCCCTCCCCATATCCCATACCTCCCACATTCATGTTTAATTAAAAACAGCTACTCTCTATGGAACACTGACTACAGAGGACACCCTGCTTAGGGACATTACACATACTGTCTTACTTAACAGCCCATTGAGCAGATGTCATCCTCATTTTACTGGTTAGGAAAAAGAGACCCAGAATGGTTAAGTCACAAATTGAGAAAGAGGTAGAATTGGGACTGGGCATAGTGGCTGATGCCTGTAATCCCAGCACTTTGGGAGGCCAAGGTATGTGGATCACTTGAGGCCGGGAGTTTGAGACCAGCCTGGCCAACATGTTGAAGTAATCTCTACTAAAAATATAAAAATTAGCTGGGTGTAGTGGTGTGCCTGTAATCCCAGCTACTTGGGAGGCTAAGGCACCAGAATCGCTTGAACCCAGAAGGCAGAGGTTTCAGGGAGCTGAGATGGTGCCACTGCACTTCAGACTGAGTGACAGAGTGAGACTCTATCTAAAAAAAAAAAGAGATGGAATTGGGAGTTGACCACAGGCCTATCTCTCTGAAGTACAGGCTTTCTTTACCACCCTCTATAGAAAGGAAGCCATTTAAACTCCCAGCCCATCTTACAGTAGAGAAGTAACCCACTGTGCTCCCTAGTACCCCTATAGACAAAGTCTGTGCCCTATTGCCTTGGTAGCCCAGACCCAGCACAGGGAGGTATTTAGTAAGCATTTATGCATGGATTGTGGTATCCTACCATTTGCATTTAACAGATGGTAAGGTGGGCTCTGAATAGATCTCTACTCATGAATATGCTAATTAATCAGATGTTACAAGAGATATTGCTAGTTAGCCTAAACAGAAAGACACAAAACTGAACAGTAGTTCTACCCTAAGCAGACCAGAAAGCTCTATAAAGCCTGAAAGTCAGATTTCTTATGAGCCAGTAAGTAATTTTTTGCACTACTGTCTGTCTGTCTATCTTTCTATCTAATATTTCTTAGTGGCTTTGCCTTTATTTTTATAGAACATGTCAGCATAGCAGGTTTTCAGGGTCCAAGTGCAGTGGCTCACACCTGTAATCCCAGCACTTTGGGAACCCTAGGCCAGATGATCACTTGAAACCAGCTAGGCAACATAGTGAGACCCCCATCTCTACCAAAAAAATAAAAATTAGCCAGGTAAGCCGGGTGCGGCAGATGACCTGAGGTCAGGAGTTCGAGACCAGCCTGACCAACATGGGGAAACCCCATCTCTACTAAAAATACAAACTTAGCCGGGCATGGTGGTATATGCATGTAATCCCAGCTACTCAGGAGGCCAAGGCAGGAGAATCGCTTGGACCCAGGAGGCAGAGGTTGCAGTGAGCCGACATCATGCCATTGCACTCCAGCCTGGGCAACAAGAGCAAAACTCCATCTCAAAACAAAACAAAACAAAAACAATGAGCCAGACACAGTGGTGTGCAGCTGTAGTCCCAGCACTCAGGAGACTGGGAGATGGCCTGAGCCCTGGAGTTCAAGATGGTAGTGCCCATGGTCATACAACTGCACTTTAGCCTAGGTGACAGAGTGGGAGAGATGCTGGCTCCAAAGTATTTAATAAATAAAAATTTAAAATTCAATTGTTTATATTTTAAAAAATAAAATTGAGGTAAAATTCACATAACATTACAATTAACCATTTTAAAGTGTACAGTTCAGTGGTATTTAGTTCATTTACAGTGTACAATGTACCATCCCAACCCTCCCTACTTCCAAAACACTGTCATCTCCCAGAAAGGAAACCCCGTCCCACTAAGCAGTCATATCCCATTCTCCCTTCCCCCCCAGGAACCACCAGCTTGCCTTTTGTCTCTATGGATTTACTAATTTTTGATATTTCATATCAATGGAATCATACAATATGTGGTCTTAGTGTCCGGGGAACTTTAACTAGGTGGGTTTTGTTGTTGCTGCTGTTGTTTTTTGAGACAGGGTCTAGCTCTGTTACTCAGGCTGGAGTGTAGTGGCACAAACTTGGCTCACTGCAACCTCTCCCTCCCAGCTCAGGCAGTCCTCCTAACTCAGCCTCCAGACTGCCTGGGCTATAGGCACCCACCACCATGCCTGGCTTATTTTTGTATTTTTGGTAGAGATGAAGTTTTATTACATTGCCCACACTGGTCTCAAACTCCTGGGCTCAAGCCATCCACCCACCTTGGCCTCCCAAAATGCTAGGACTACAGGCGCGAGCCACCATGCCCAGTCTTTAACGAGTACCTGGGCTCCCCTTCCATTGCAGATACTCACAAAACATTCTTGTTAGAAGAGTTATTAGAACCCAGGGCCTTGGTTTATTTTTAACTATGTTGCTAGTATTGAGGACTCCATAGTTTTACCATTCATAATTTTCTGTTGGTTTCATTTTTGTGTGATTTCTTTCATTCTGCCTTTTTCTTTCTTTTGCTTATGCCTACAACATCATAAATAGCTCTCTCTGTAAACCGAGATTTTTTTTCTCTGGATATGAGCTTTCACTTCCCCAAATACCCTCTCCCACACTGACCTTGTTATGGTACTTGGAGGAAGGCACTTAACAGGCCCAGACAGTTCTGTGTACGTAATTTGCTTTCAAAATTTAGTGGCCTTTTGAAACAACAGGAATAATCTGTAATTTGCCCTTGAAAACAAATTTATATAACTTTAGTAAAACACATTATGTAATCTATATTTCAAGTCTAAGATGAATTAAAAATCAAGTATGATGGTATTGTAGAATAGTGTTTGCAAATACAGTATTTTTGTTTTTGCTAACCAACAGTGAGAACTATAGAAATATCCCTCCTGACACCTTACACTAAAATTAACTCCAGATGGATTAAAGACTTAAACATAAGACCTAACACCATAAAAACCTTAGAAGAAAAGGCAAAACCATTCAGGACATAGGCATAGGCAAGGACTTCATGACCAAAACACCAAAAGCATTGGCAACAAAAGCCAAAATAGACAAATGGGACCTAATCAAACAACACCACTTCTGCACAGCAAAAGAAACAATCATTAGAGTGAATTGGCAACCAACAGAATGGGAAAAAATTTTCGCAATCTACCCATCTGACAAAGGGCTAATATCCAGAATCTACAAAGAACTAAAACAGATTTACAAGAAAAAAACAAGCCCATTCAAAATTGGGTGAAGGATATGAACAGACACTTTAAAAAGAAGACATATATGAGGCCAAGAAACATGAAAAAATGCTCATCATCACTGGTCATTAGAGAAATGCAAATCAAAACTACATTGAGATACCATCTCACACCAGTTAGAATGGCGATCATTAAAAAATCTGGAGACAACAGATGCTGGAGAGGATGTGGAGAAATAGGAACACTTTTACAGTGTTGGTAGGAGTGTAAATTAGTTCAACCATTGTGGAAGACAGTGTGGTGATTCCTCAAGGACCTAGAAATAGAAATTCCATTTGACCCAGCAATCCCATTACTAGGTATATATCCAAAGGATTATAAATTGTTCTACTATAAGGACACATGCACACGTATGTTCATTGTGGCACTGTTTACAATAGCAAAGACCTGGAACCAACCCAAATGCCCATCGATGATAGACTGGACAGGGAAAATGTAGCACATGTACACCATGGAATATTATGCAGCCATCAAAAACGATGAGCTCATGTCCTTTGTAGGGACATGGATGAACCTGGAAACCATCATTCTCAGCAAACTGACACAAGAACAGAAAATCAAACACTGCATGTTCTCACTCATAGGTGGGTATTGAATAATGAGAACAAATGGACACAGGGAGGGGAGCATCACACACTGGGGTCTGTCGGGGGGAAATAGGGAAGGGACAGCAGGGGTTGGGGAGTTGAGGAGAGATAGCATGGGGAGAAATGCCAGATACAGGTGATGGGGAGGAAGGCAGCAAATCACACTGCCATGTGTGTACCTAAGCAACAATCTTGCATGTTCTTCACATGTACCCCAAAACCTAAAATACAATAAAAAAAATTTTTTTTAAAGAACTGTAGAAATAACACTTTACATTGTGATATGGTAGCCGTGTGTTTTTTCAATAAATATGTGTGGGCATAATAATATATATGTAAACATGAAACAAAAGTTTTACCAAACAGCACTCACCTTTTTCTGCATTTTTTTGCATTTTGATATTTTCTACTCTATATTTTATTTATTTATTTATTTATTTATTTATTTTTTTTTTTTTTTTTTTTTTGAGATGGAGTTTCGCTCTTGTTACCCATGCTGGAGTGTAATGGCACGATCTCGGCTCACCACAACCTCCGCCTTCTGGGTTCAGGCAATTCTCCTGCCTCAGCCTCCTGAGTAACTGGGATTAAACATAAGACTTAAACATAAGACCTATGTTTAAGTCTTATATTTAAGTCTCAACTTAACATAAGACCAGGCATGCGCCACCATGACCAGCTAATTTTTTGTATTTTTAGTAGAGACGGGGTTTCACCATGTTGACCAGGATGGTCTTGATCTCTTGACCTCGTGATCCACCCGCCTTGGCCTCCCAAAGTGCTGGGATTACAGGCTTGAGCCACCGTGCCCGGCCTCTATATTTTATTTTTAATTCTTATTGCAATCCTGTGAATTGATTTCATAGCCATTACTAAATCTCTACCATAATTTGAAACATAATGCCGCAGATACAGTGAATGTTCCTGTGGTAGCCAAATCCAAGGCCTTATTAGCTTTTCAAGAAAAGTTCTGTTTTTCCAGAACTGTTGTTTGTTATTGTTCTTATTATATCTAGAACCTAATATTTGAGTTCAGATTTACAAACTGCAGAAGGACTTGGATGGGGTTGGGGATTAGGACAGCTTTGTACAGTACAAACAGTACTTTGTATAGTACCAAGCTCTCCCCATCCCCAGCCCAGGGGAGGAATTGGTGATCATTAACATCCTTGACTATGAATTAGTTTTCATTTTAGCTAGATGTCTTATGTCAGAGTAGAGAGCAGCATTCCCAAGACAGAGAGCTCAGGGCCTGTAACTTTTGGTGGAGAACAGACCTGGACGAATGGGGAAAGCCAGGGAATGAGAGCTGTTTCCAGGCAAGACCTACTTGCATCCTCACCCCCTCATCAGGCTCTGGCCTCCTGGCTGCTCCAAGCAAGAGCCCACATACTTTCCTTATGTAGCCTTCATGTCTGCTGTGGTGTTGGGTACACCTGCGTTTATTTCCCTGTAACTTCCCTTCTCCCAGCTTCCTCTTAGGCTTGCTTTCCTACACTTCCAGCGGAGTTCCTGCTCCTGGACGTGGAATGGGAGGAGAGGAGGCCTCATACTGGCAGCTTCTTCTCACCCCTCTGAGTCAGTCAAGAAGTCTACCTTTAGGCTGGGCACGGTGGCTTATGCCTGTAATCCCAGCACTTTAGGAGGCTGAGGCACAGATCACTTGAGATCAGGAGTTGGAGACTAGCCTGGCCAACATGGTGAAACCCCGTGCCACTAAAAATATAAAAATTAGCCAGGTGTGGCGGTGGGCACCTGTAATCCCAACTACTTGGGAGGCTGAGGCAGGAAAATCACTTGAGCCTGGGAGGCAGAGGTTGCAGTGAGCCAAGATCATGCCACTGCACTCCAGCCTAGGAGACAGAGTGAGACTCCATATCATATATATATATATATATATATAAAATCTTTAATTCTGCTTTTTCTGTAGCAGAGATTTTTGTTCACTTACTGCTCTTGCATCTATCTGCTCCATCTAGAACAGTCTTTTAAAGATGTTTTTCTGTTTTGTCCTTGAATGTCTCCCTGCTATCTCTATCCTGTCTGTAAGGGCTGAGTTATTGGTGTGTGCAGTTGGTATGCAGCCAAAGTCAGTAGGACTCCAGAATTCCTAAGCAACAGTTTTGGGCATCATCATGTTAAGCTATTCATTCACATGTCCACATACTGCCTACTGTAGCTAAAAGGATGAGCAGATTCATTTGTTTGATGAAATGTTGAGAGAAAAATATGGTATTCTTTTAGGAGTAGGTCATGAATCACGAGTTTTTAAAGAGAGAATAGTGTGGTGTGGACAAAGGGTACGACCTTTGGAGCTAGGCAGATCTAGATTCGAATCCTGGCTCCTCTACTTCATAGCTGTGTGACTTTGGATTACTTAGCCTCTCTGTGCCTCCATGTTGTCATTTATAAAATGGTAGTTGTAATGCTCATTTCATAGAAATATTAGAGTTACATCAACTAAGGCAAGTGAAGTATCTGGCACATAGTAGATGCTCAAAAAAATGGTAACTTTTTTGTACACCAATGCTTCCATATTCTAGAAAAGCTTTTGAAGAGTTGATACCAAATAAATTCTCTAAATATAAGGCTATCTTCAAACAAACATGACAAAAGAAAAACAAAAGCAAAAGCCCTTGCCCTTAACTTCTAGTGGCAAATAAACATGCATAAAATATTTGTTTTTTTTTTTAACTTTTATTCTGGGAGTTTTCAAACATACCCAAAAATGAACAGCATAATTACTCCCCATATCCATCACCCAGCTTCAACATTATTTACGTATGACCAATCTAGTTTTATCTAAACCCTCAACTTTCCTCCTCTCCCAACTGTATAATTTTAAAGCAAATCCCAGATATCATATTATTTCACTCATAAAGACATCAGTAAACATCCTTAGAGATAAGAACTATTTTCTTCACATAACCACATTAATAATACCTAAAAATAAACAATTCCTTTTTTTTTTTTTTTTTTTGAGACACAGTCTTACTCTGTTGCTAAGGCTGGAGTCCAGTGGTACAATCATGGCTCACCGCAGCCTCAACCTCCTGGTCCCAAGCAGTCCTTCCGCCTCAGCCTCCAAAGTAGCTGGGACTACAGGCACACACCACTACAATCAGCTAATTTTTGTATTTATTTTAGTAGAGATAGGGTTTCGCTTTGTTGCCCAGGCTGATTTGGAACTCCTGGGTGCAATTAGTCCTCCTGCCTGGGCTTCCCCAAGTTTTGGCATTACAGGCGTGAACCACCGTGCCCAGCCTAACAATTCCTTAATATCATCTGATAATCAGTCAGTGTCCATAGTTTCCCTATTGTCTCATAAATACCTTTTAACAGTTGGTTTGTTTGAATCAGGTTCATACAAGGTCCACCATTATATTTTAATCTGTAACTGTCCACCCTACCCCTTTTTTATTGCTATTTATTTGTCAAAGAAACTAAGCCGTCTCTCTTAACTTTTCTACATACTGGATCCAGCTGACTGCATCTTTAACTCATGGAGCTTAACATGTATGAAATGTTTCAATTCATTTCCATCGTTATTCTTTAGATGATCAAATTGTCACTTCTTTGGTCAATAGGAGCCCTTTCAGATTGACTCTAGTCTTTTTGACCTAACTCTGATATTCTTTGAAGTTATTCAATGTTTATCTTATGTATTTCCTTCTCCAGATCTGGAACTAGCCATTTCTTTAAGGAGCCCCAGTTCTTTTCATTGGAAAATGGTGTTTGAATCTGAGGGAGTGAAGCATTCCAGTAATGCCGCTGTTTTCCGCTTGAGAGAGTTAGTGTGTTTCTGTTATTTTTCTGTCAACCTCCTCTTCACTTCTCTTTAGCCTGTAGTGTTGTTTCAAATGTTGTGCTCCTTGTGGGAATGTGGGCAAAGTCCTGGGACTTCTGCTCTGTTAATTCTCAAAAAGCGTGAGCCCCGTAGGGCAGAACTATGAGTCAAAACCAAGGCTTGGTGTATCATGAAACGCTGGGGTGGCGTCAATCCCTGGATCAAATGGGACATTCAGAGAGCCTCTAGTCACCCCTCTACTTCCAGAACAGATCTCATCAAGGTCAGAAAAAGTGTTACTAAACTCACTAATTTTTTTAAATCTCCAGAGTAAAATAAAGAGTCTGTATTTAAACTAATAATTTCCTGTATTTGATAACAAAACTATTCTAGAGCAATTTAGAGAAGCCTAAATTAAGCAAAACTTAGCAAATAGTATGAGAACTGAATTTAGGACTTCTGCTGCCTTTTTTGTGAAACCATAGCTTAACAACAACAAAAACGCACAAAGATAAATGATAAGAGTTTTTGGCACCCTGACAAGCACGTTCTCTTTGACCTGCGCTGAGCTAGGACTGGAGGAAAAGTGAAATACTTAAACTCAAATTTCAGCCTAAGGGTCATGAGCTACTTGGAATTATCCAGTCACCTTTGCACTGGTTTTGTCCTTTCTTTGATGCTGGTATGTACTACATTTTTTCCTGACGCTCTTTAATTTCACAAAAAACAGAATATCAAACCTATAGTGGCAAGAAAAGGTTACACCTTGGGCAGTGATATTTAACTAAGGGATTATACATTCTTCCTGAACTCTAGCCTATAAAAATGTCATGTTTCCACAAGTATAATGTTTCTGTCAGAAGTACTGTACTGCCTGAGGGCTAAACAAGTACTTATTGCCCAAGCACTAAATACCGAGTAAAGTGTAGTGACAGTTTTATTTTCAGACTAAGGGATAGTATCTGAGGAGCGTAGATGTGAGTATTTATTCACATTGTATTAGTTTCTCAGGTACAATCTTGATTCATGTATGTAAGTGTACATGTTCATGTGCACTTTTCCCCCTCTGTGCATCATAGAAGTCCATAATCTGGCCAGGCTTCCAAAACTGCAGAGGAGAATTGCATTATTTTAAGGTTCCTCGGCAGGTGCAGTGATTCATGCCTGTAATCCCAGCACTTTGGGAAGCCAAGGCAGGTGGATCACTTGAGGCCAGGAGTTCGAGACCAGCCTAACCAGCATGGTGAAACCCCATCTCTACTAAAAATACAAAAATTAGCTGGGCATGGCGGTGCACACTTGTAATCCCAGCTACTTGGGAAGCTGAGGCAGGAGGATCACTCGTACCAGGGAGGCAGAAGTTGCAGTGAGCCTAGATCGCACCTCTGTACTCCAGCCTGAATGACAGAGCAAGACTCCGTCTCAAAAAAAATAAATGAATAAAAGGTTTCTCTAGGTCAACATTTTTGCATATGCATGTTTTTTGTGATATTAAAGTGTCAGAACCACAAACAAAAATCTGAAATATTTTAAAAGCGCCGGTAGCCATTCATTCTTTTCTTTCACCTCCCACACAATCATTGTGATTTTGAGGATAGCGTCACATCCACAGGGGCTGTTGGTGCCAAGGTCAGGCTTCTGTGTGACTGGGGCAAGGTGAACACAGAGTAAGTTACATGCATTGCAAAGATAAGAGAGTGATACTTCCAGAAAAACTTGTGAATTCAAAATTTGATTTATAGCTCTGAATCTTAGAGCTATATAATTTACAACTTGTTCATTCCCTCACTGTACTAAAAAACTATAAACATTGCTAGGTAGGAGGCAAGATGAACCTAAATTTTATTTTAATTTAAAATAATTCAGTGAGCAAATAATTGGGTATAAAAGCACATTACCTGGAAGTGGGAGAGGAAGGATAATAGTAATTTCTTAAACTGCTTAATTATTAGAGTTTCCAAAGTGAATGTATATCCTATTTCCACACGGGGTGCTCCAGTTACCAGATTTGTAGGCCAGGCAAGCATTAGCATCCCATTTTAATGATTCTGAGCTAAATTCAGAGAGGTTAAGTGATCCCTGACCACAGTCAATATTAGAATACAAATATGTGCCTACCACAGGCAAGACACTGTGCTGGAGGTTCAGAGATTAACAGGAACAGTTCTTACCTTTAAGAATCACCCAGAGGCCGGGCGCGGTGGCTCATGCCTATAATCCCAGCACTTTGGGAGGCCGAGGTGGGTGGATCATGAGGTCAAGAGATCGAGACCATCCTGGTCAACATGGTGAAACCCCGTCTCTACTAAAAATACAAAAAATTAGCTGGGCACGGTGGTGCGTGCCTGTAATCCCAGCTACTCGGGAGGCTGAGGCAGGAGAATTGCCTGAACCCAGAAGGCGGAGGTTGTGGTGAGCCGAGATCGTGCCATTGCACTCCAGCCTGGGTAATAAGAGCGAAACTCCGTCTCAAAAAAAAAAAAAAAAATGCAAAAATTAGCTGGGCATGGTGGTGCACGCCTGTAGTCCCAGCTACTCGGGAGGCTGAGGCAGGAGAATTGCTTGAACCCAGAAGGCGGAGGTTGCAGTGAGCCGAGATCGTGCCATTGCACTCCAGCCTGGGGCAACAAGAGCAAAACTTAGTCTCAAAAAAAAAAAAAAATGTTAAGAATCAATCTAGACACATTCATCACTGGAGACATTCGTTGCTTCCCTGTGACAGATCTGCCAGGCCACCCTTTCATTATCTGGAGACTGTCTCCTAACTTTGCTTAGGTAGCTTGACCTCAGCCCTACACTGCCAGGCTCTACTCTGTTGTCTCTTTGTCTCTGAGTTGGTACCACTCTAGCTTTGCTCTCCATTTTGGAAATGGATGCCAACATATTGTATTTTATTTTCTATTTCTAGAATTTCCACTTGTAATTCTTTGCTGATATTTCCTATTTTCAATTCATTTCAATGAAATATATATATATATGTATATATGTAGATTGATTGATTGTACATGGTTGTAATACATTCTTCAAAATCCTTATCTGCTAATTCCAACATCGGAGTCAACTTGAGGTTGGTTTCCACTGATTGTCTTTTTACTTAGGACTGGGTCACTTTTTTTTTTTTTTTTTTTTTTTTTTTGAGACAGAGTCTTGCTCTGTCGCCCAGGCTAGAGTGCAATGGTATGATAATACCTCACTGCAGCCTCAATCTCCCAGGCTCAACCTATCCTCCCACTCGGGCTTCCTAAAATGCTGAGATTACAGGTGTGAACCAGCATGCCTGATGGCCCTGTTTTTCTTTTATTTCACACAAAAAAATTATATATTTATACTGTATAACAATGTTTTGAAATATGCATACCTTGTGGGATGGCTAAATCAAACTCATAGCATGTATTACCTCAAATGCTTATCATTTTTTGTGGTGAGAACACTTAAAGTCTACTCTCTTAGCAGCTGTCAAGTATATAACACATTGTTATTAACTATAGTCACCATGTTGTACAAAAGATTTTCTTTTTAATGTATTCCTTTTTGTTGTTGTTTTTTGAGACAGAGTTTGCTCTTGTTTCCCAAGCTGAGTGCAATGGCATGACCTTGACTCACTGTAACCTCTGCTTCCCGGATACAAGCAATTCTCCTATCTCAGCCTCTCGAGTAACTGGGATTACAGGCATGTGCCACCACGCCCAACTAATTTTGTATTTTTAGTAGAGACGGGGTTTCTCCATGTTGGTCAGGTTGTTCTCAAACTCCCGACCCAGGTGATCCACCCACCTCAGCCTCCCAAAGTGCTGGAATTACAGGTGTGAGCCACTGGGCCCAGTCTAAATTTATTTTTTTTTAAAGAAATTTTGTATCCTTTGACCAATGTCTCCCCAGTCTACCCTATCCACCCATCTAACCCCAGACTAGTAACCACTGTTTTATTCTCTGCTTCTATGAGTTCAAGTGTTTTAGATTCCACATATAAGTGAGATCATCCTATATCTGTCTTTCTGTGCCTGGCTTATTTCACTTAACGTAATGTTCTGTCAACTCATCCATGTTGTTGCAAATGACGAATTTCCTTCTTTTTTAAGGCTGAATATTATTCCACTGTGTATATACACCATATTTTTTATTCATTTATATATCAGTGGACACCTAGTTTGATTCCGTAACTGGACTATTATAAATAATGCTGCAGTGAACATGAGATTGCAGCTAGCTCTCTGACATCCTGATTTTATTTCCTTTGGATATATGCCAATAGTGGAATTGCTGTATCATATGATAGTTCTGTTTTTTGTTTTAGAGGAACCTTTATACTGTTTTTCTTAATGGCTATGCCAATTTAAATTCCCACCGTCAATATACAAGGGTTCCCTTTCCCCATATCTTCACCAACACTTACCTTTCATCTTTTTGGTACTAGCCATTCCAACAGGAGTGAAGTGATAACTCACTGTGGTTTTAGTGTTCATTTCCTTGATTAGTAATATTGAGCATCTTTTCATATTCTTGTTGGCTGTTTGTATGTCTTCTTTTGAAAAATGTCTATCCAAGTCCTTTGCCCATTTTTAAATCAGGTTATTTGTTATCTTGCTGTTGAGTTATATGAGTTCCTTATATATTTTGGATATTAACCCTTTATCAGATGTATGGTTTGCAAATATTTGCTCTTGTTTCATAAGTTTTCTCTTCACTGTTGGTTGTTTACTTTGCCGTGCAGAACCTTTTTAGTTTGGTGCAGTCTCACTGTTCTACTCCTTTTCTTGCCTGTGCTTTTATGGTCATTACAAAAAATTATTGCTCAGAACAATGTCATGAAGCTTTTCCTCTGTGTTTTCTTCTAGTGTTTTTACAGTTTCAGGTCTTATGTGTAAGCCATTAATCTATTTTGAGTTGGTTGTTTATATAGTATGAGAAAGGCAACAAGAGGTCCAGAGTTTATCACTTTTGTATATAGGGAGGTTAGATCTGGTGATATGGTTTGTTCTGTGTTTCCCACCTAAATCTCATCTTGTAGCTCCCATAATTATCACATGTTGTAGAAGGGACTCAGTGGGAGATGACTAAATCGTGGGGACAGGTCTTTCCCATGCTACTCTCATGATAGTGAATGCGTCTCTCAAGATCTGATGATTTTAAAAAAAAGAGTTTCCCTGCATAAGCTCTCTTTTTGCCCACTGCCATCTATGTAAGATGTGACTGACTTGCCCTTCCTTGCCTTCTGCCATGATTATGAGATCTCCCCAGCCACATGGAACTGTAAGTTCAATAAACTGTTTTCCTGTATGAATTACAGGAAAAAAATACTCTGGATTTTGTTATATTCCATCAAAGCGTGTTGGTGTTTTTGCTTTAGCAGCCAATTAATTTGGTTCTACTCAAATGTTCGACTCTTTCTCTCTTGAGCAGAAGCTCAAATATCACGTCAGTTCTTTTATTTTTAGCAGAGGTGCTTCTCATCTTCCCTACACATGCATAGTTCATGGGTCACCCAAACCCTAGGACAGAATTTACACTGAAATTTAGGGTTCCCTCTCTCTGACTTTTCCTTTCTAGGATTCACTCCTAACTTTGCAGTGACTGTGTTTGCCCTGAACTCTGTCCTCTGGTTCTATAGGCCAAAAAGACTACAGATTAAAAAAAAAAAAAAAAAAGCAATAAAAAAACAAACAAACAAAAAGAAAGACTACAGATTTTCCATCTGGGTTTTAGTCATGCTTTATGTTAATATAGACACTGCTGTTGTATAGGAAAAACCAAACTATTTTCTCAAACTGTTTTCTCTTACACAGCACTTCACTCAGTCCTTCTGACTCCACATGGCTGGAGCTTGTTTCCACATATACCAAGCAACCAGTTCTCCTACAGATTCTCCAGTGGACACCAGCTGGGTGTCCCCAGATGAAACGCAACTCTTTAATATAATTCAATTTTGACACTGTCTATCTACCTGGAGATAGCATCAGATTCCACAGGTTAAGGGCTCAATCTCAAAAACTGCCTTCTGCTTCAGATGCCAGTCATGACTTCTGGCCACACTGTATATTGGGAGTTCCCAAGGCCCCCTACTCAGATTTGATTAATTTGCTAGCTTGGTTAATAGAACTCAGGGAAGCACTTTACTCACCTTTATCCATTCATTATAAAGAATATTACAGGGGATACAGATGAACAGCCACATGGTAGAGAGCCATAGGGCAGGGTTTGCGGGAAGGAGCACAGAGCTTCCATGCCTTCTCTTGGGCACCACCTTCCAGGAACCTCCGTGTGTCCACCTATCCAGAATCCCTACCCTTAAATCCATCTTTTGGGGTTTTTATGGGGCCTTCATTTCATAGGTATGATTGATTACATCAATGGCCATTGGTATTCAACTTAACCTTCAGCCCTCTCATTTCCTTAGAACTTGAGGGGTGGGGTTGAAATACTAGCTCCCATTCTGAAGCCATCTAGGGGTCTCCACCACCAGTAGCTTCCATTGCACCAGCAGGTTGGTCTCCTTCCAAGTAGCTGGGATTACACCCGGCTAATTTTATTTTTCGGGTTCCACCATGTTGGCCAGGCTGGTCTCAAACTCCCATCCTCAAATAATCTACCCACCTTGGCCTACCAGAGTGCTGAGATTACAGTCATTAGCCACTGCACTCAGCTTCAAGATAACCTTTTTTAAATTCCAAGGATTTTAGGAGCTGAATGTCAGGAAATGGAAAGACCAAATGTATTAGTCTGTTCTCACGCAGCTGATAAAGACATATCTGAAACTGGGTAACTTATAAAGAAAAAGGCCAAGCATGATGGCTCACTCCTGTAATCCCAGCACTTTGGGAGGCCAAGGCGGGCGGATCACCTGAGGTCAGGAGTTTGAGACCAGCCTGGCCAAGATGGTGAAGCCCCATCTCTATTAAATATACAAAAAATTGGCTGGGTATGGTGGCACGTACCTGTAGTCCCAGCTACTCAGGAGGCTGAGGCAGGATAATCGCTTGAACCTGGGAGGCAGAGGTCACAGTGAGCCAAGATTGTACCACTGCACTCCAGCCTGGGTGACAGAGTGAGACTCCGAATCATAAAAAAGAAAAGAAAAAGAGGTTTAATGGACTCACAGTTCCATATGGCTGGGGAGGCCTCATAACCTTGGTGAAAGGTGAAAGGCATGTCTTAGATGGCAGCAGGGAAGAGAGAATGAGAGCTAAGCGAAAGTGGTATCCCCTTATAAAACCATGAGATCTCATGAGACTTACTACCATGAGAACAGTATGGGGGAAACCTCCCCATGATTCAGTTATCTCCCACTGGGACCTCACACAACACATGGGAATTATGGGAGTACAGTTCAAGATGAGATTTTTGGGTGGGGACACAGCCAAACCATATCACCAAATATATATTTCACGGTATCACAGGCACCCACATCAGCCTTCTCTCTAGCTAAAAGTCAATGAAAACAAACTCACCAAGTGCCATTTTTTGTTCCAAGATTCACCCCTCCCTTTCTCCACTCTCCCCTTCCACCACCTCAGGAACCTAAATGCCTTCAGGTCATTGATTTCATGAGAGAACGAGGTGGAGAGGGAATTTAGAGTTTAACGTTGTGATCAAACAGATGGTTGGCTCTAACTTAAGGAGCCATGCCAGAAGCAGAAATTCCACATAGAAAGTTGAGGAAATTTCTTTTTTTCTTTCTTTCTTTTTTTTTTTTTTCCTGAGACAGAGTCTCACTCTGTTGCCCAGGCTGGAGTACAGTGGTGTGATCTTGGCTCACTGCGACCTCTGCCTCCCGGGTTCAAGCGATTCTCTTGCCTCAGCCTCCCGAGTAGCTGGGATTACAGGTGCATGCCACCAGACGGGATCTTAAAGGTTATAGAGTTAGAGTCAAGTTCATATGGGACTCAGGACTCCTGATTCTAGGACCATTGTTCATGATAGTAGTTTTCATCTACAGTCTTCAGTTTGCTTACACAGGAGAATATAGAAATCTCTCATTATATCTGGGTCCAAGCCACAATCCCTGGGGTTATCTTTTAACATAGCCACAAGGAAGCCATCACCTCAGTCATTCTTCTGCTTCTTTCCTGAGCAGGGCAGCAGAGTGGCAGATGTTCTTGGCCACTTGTGCCAGGCCAACCAAGGTTCCTGGAGTATCAACCAGATGTCAAAATAAAGACTCAGCTATACACGTCCTTTCCCACCAAAAAGGTCCATTTGTTGCATCATGCCTCTCTATATAAGCTTTGTTTCTAGGAAAGGTTCCACTGCTGAAAAACAAAACCAAAGGTTTGAAAATTCACTGTGTCTATCCAACTTTGTGCCAACTTTTTTTAAGAGACAGGGTCTCACTCTGTCACCTAAGCTGGAGTACAGTGGTATGATCATAGTTCACTGTAACCTCAAAATCCTGGGCTCAAGCAATCCTCCCACTTCAGCCTCCTGAGTATCTAGGACTACAGGCATGTGCCGCTATGCCTGGCTAATTGTTTTAATTTTTAATTTCTGTAGAGACGGGGTCTTGCCATGTTGCCTCAGCTGGTCTCAAACTCCTGGGATAACAGGCATGACCCAGCACACATAGCCCCTGCCAATATTTAAATCCTCTAACATTACTTCTAAGTGACTTGTGTGTCCAGCCTTTGTTGTGAGCACTTCCAGTAACACAGACTTTGCCTTTTTTCCTCTGTGGTTTCTCTCTTCAGTCTTCCCTCCCCAGCTTCCCAAGACCCAACAAAGGCTTTTTTGTCTGTTTCTCTTCAATGGCAGAATTTTAGCAAAGCTCATTGGGAGGAAGAGCTGACTGAATTTCAGCTGCTAAGTGTTGCTTTTCTTTGATGAGCATTTCAAATGGACCTTTTTGGTGGGAAAGGACGTGTACAGCTGAGTCTTTATTTTGACATCTGGTTGATACTCCAGGAACCTTGGTTGGCCTGGCACAAGTGGCCAAGAACATCTGCCACTCTGCTGCCCTGCTCAGGAAAGAAGCAGAAGAATGACTGAGGTGATGGCTTCCTTGTGGCTATGTTAAAAGATAACCCCAGGGATTGTGGCTTGGACCCAGATATAGTGAGAGATTTCTACATTCTCCTGTGTAAGCAAACTGAAGACTGTAGATGAAAACTACTATCATGAACAATGGTCCTAGAATCAGGAGTCCTGAGTCCCATTATGAACTTGCCTCTAACTCTAAAACCTTTAAGAAATCCCGTCTGGTGGCATGCACCTGTAATCCCAGCTACTCGGGAGGCTGAGGCAAGAGAATTGCTTGAACCCGGGAGGCAGAGGTCGCAGTGAGCCAAGATCACACCACTGTACTCCAGCCTGGGCAACAGAGTGAGACTCTGTCTCAGGAAAAAAAAAAAGAAAGAAATTTCCTCAACTTTCTATGTGAATTTTTCCACTGAAAAGGGACAGGTTTCATGGATAGCTACAAACTAAATGGAGGAAATGTGCATGTGGAGGCATACGGAGGAAAGAGAAGCCATCAAAACTGAGAGTGATTTGTTTATATAGACAGTGGCTAGTATAGAAATCACTGATTGATTCATTTATGTCAAGTACTCAGCCTTTCCTGATGTCTTCAGGGTAACTCTCATTCACCTTTGTCTCTTTGAGGGGCAGAGTTTTAGAAGTATTTGCTTATATCAAGACAAATGTTACACAGTATTTTGAGTTGGCTTACTCTCCAACAAAGTCTATCTATGCCTCTTCTGCTCTTTACCACCCACTCTCCTGATAAGAAAACATAAAACAAACAAAAGTAAAACATGCTCTCCACTTGTTGCTTTTGCCTTGTTGATGCATTCACTTCTCATATTTACAAATTTTTTTATTTTATTTTTCAGAGTCAAAAGCAACAAATACCACCTTAGGTCTTCGGACATTTTTTCTCAGGAATCCCGATGATAAATATGAACCATTTTGGGAGGATGAGGAGAAAAACAAAAGTGTGTTAACTGAATATAGATCAATCTCCATCAATAAAAGCCGTCTTCTTCAAAAACCACTTCCTGCGTTCATCTCAGAAGATGCCTCCGGATATCTGACCAGCTCCTGGCTGACACTCTTTGTCCCTTCCGTGTACACGGGTGTATTTGTGGTCAGCCTCCCACTAAACATCATGGCCATCATTGTGTTCATCCTGAAAATGAAGGTCAAGAAGCCGGCGGTGGTGTACATGCTGCACCTGGCCACTGCAGACGTGCTCTTTGTGTCTGTGCTCCCCTTTAAGATCAGCTATTACTTTTCTGGCAGTGATTGGAAGTTTGGGTCTGAATTGTGTCGCTTCGTCACTGCAGCATTTTACTGTAACATGTATGCCTCCATCATGCTCATGACAGTCATTAGCATTGACCGGTTTCTGGCTGTGGTGTATCCCATCCAGTCCCTCTCCTGGCGTACTCTGGGAAGGGCTTCCTTCACTTGTCTGGCCATCTGGGCTTTGGCCATTGCAGGGGTAGTGCCTCTGCTCCTCAAGGAGCAAACCCTCCAGGTGCCCGGGCTCAACATCACCACCTGTCATGATGTGCTCAACGAAACTCTGCTTGAAGGCTACTATGCCTACTACTTCTCAGCCTTCTCTGCTGTCTTCTTTTTTGTGCCGTTGCTCATTTCCACAGTCTGTTATGTGTCCATCATTCGATGTCTTAGCTCCTCCACGGTTGCCAACCGCAGCAAGAAGTCCCGGGCTTTGTTCCTGTCAGCTGCTGTTTTCTGCATCTTCGTCATTTGCTTCGGACCCACAAACATCCTCCTGATTGCTCATTACTCGTTCCTTTTTCACACTTCTACCACAGAGGCTGCCTACTTTGCCTACCTCCTCTGTGTCTGTGTCAGCAGCATAAGCTGCTGCATCGACCCCCTGATTTACTATTACGCTTCCTCTGAGTGCCAGAGATACCTCTACAGTATCTTATGCTGCAGAGAAAGTTACAATCCCAGCAGTTTTAACAGTAGTGGGCAGTTGGTGGCAAGTAAAATAGATACCTGCTCTAGTAACCTGAATAACAGCATATACAAAAAGCTGTTAACTTAGGAAAAGGGACTGCTGGGAAGTTAAAAAGAAACGTTTATAAAAGTGGATAACTTGAGGATTCTATTAGTCCCTGCCCAAACTGTATTGACTTCACCTCCTAAAAGAACAGATGTATGACTTGCATACCTGCTTTTTATGGGAGCCATCCAGCATCTGTTTTTGTTAATAACCAGAAAGATAACAGGATTAGAAGACCGTGTTATTCCAAGGGTATATTGCCAATGCTACAGTAATAACTGAATGTCACTTTTGGATATAGCTAGGTGACATATATATATTTATATGTGTGTATGTATGTAGATGTATACATCACATATATTATTGCAGTGCAGTTTAGAATAGGCACTTTGAAACCCTCTTTTCTTCCCTCCCAGCAATTATAGAAATAATCTCTGATTCTCTGATTTAAGTCTAGGTTGGTAGAGTTTAACCCTGAACATTTGAAGATGTTTATCAACAGTGAGAGACTCCATAGTTTGGGCTTGTACCACTTTTGCAAATAAGTGTATTTTGAAATTGTTTGACAGCAAGGTTTAAGTTATCAAGGGATAAGACTTAGTACTATCTGTGTGTAGAAGTTCTAGTATTTTCAGTTTTAAACAAATCCAAGTTTGAATTCCTAAAATTATGGAAACAGTTGAAAACCCCTGTTTTGATATGGGTAGTATTTTTTACATTTTGTACACAGTATACATAAGCCAAGACTGAGCCTAAGTCCTCTAGTGAAGGTACACTGGCTTTCAGAGTAGCCTATTCCTGAGAGCTTCTAGCGTCTGCCCCCGATGGAGGACTCAGAGCAGCAGACACATGCCTGGGCCGTGTCAGACACAGATTGGCCAGAAACCCTCCCGCTGAGCCTCTCAGAAAGCAATGAGACTGGGGCCACCACATTTGCCCTCCTTCCCCATGGGATCGGCTGTGAACTGATCATGTTTATGGAAACTGGCAAAGCAGAATGTGATATCCTAGGAGGTAATGATCGTGAAAAACTTCTCTACCCATCTTAAAAACAACGAAAGAAGGCATGGACTTCTGGATGCCCATCTACTGGGTATAAACATATTCAGTAGTTGTCTTGAAAGGTCAGTTCTGATATGGAAGCACCCATTATGTGCTATGGGCACTCAGATAGATGCTGGGTGTACAGAATGGAATAAGACTGAGACCTGCCCTCAGACGCAAAGTAGATGATGCATAGAGTGTGATGTATGTGTAGTAAATGTTTCACACAAGCAAGGCCTGTCAGCTAAAGAATTTTGAAAATTTGGGTTCCTATTTCTTGTGGTTATAACTTAGTGAAAACATAATCCAATACAAGACATATATTTTGTTAAATAAGTCTGATTTAATTGGGCACTATGTATTTACAAATGTGTTGTTCAATAGATTGCTCAAATCAGGTTTTAAGAATCAGTCATGTCAGTCTGCTTAGAAATAACAGAAGAAGACTGGGTGCAGTGGTTCACTCCTGTAATCCCAGCACTTTGGGAGGCCAAGGCAGGCGGATCATGAGGTTAGGAGTTCAAGACCAGCCTGACCAACATGGTGAAACCCCATCCCTACTAAAAATACCAAAAGAATTAGCCAGGTGTGGTGGCACATGCCTGTAATTCCAGCTACTCAGGAGGCTGAGGCAGGAGACTTGCTTGAACCCGGGAGGCAGAGGTTGCAGTGAGCCAAGATTGCGCCACTGCACTCCTGCCTGGCCAACAGAGCAAGACTCCATCTAAAAAAAAGAAGAAGAAGAAGAAAAGAAAGAAATAACAGAAGAAAATGGAATTAGCATTGAAATCTAGGAAAATTATTCTATGATTTTAAAATCATTTTTTAACCTCCTCAGTATCAAGTATAGAAAATCTTCATGGAATTCACAAAGTAATTTGGAAATTAGGTTCAAACATATCTCTTTTTTCTTGTGAAAAAATGGTAGCATTTTAAACAAAATAGAAGGTTGCAAGGCAAATTTACCTATTTAAAAAGAGCAAACTTGCTGGGCGTGGTGGCTCACACCTGTAATCCCAGCACTTTGGGAGGCCGAGGCAGGAGGATCATGAGGTCAGAAGATCAAGACCATTCCGGCCATGGTGAAACCCTGTCTCTGCTAAAATACAAAAAATTAGCCGGGCGTGGTGGCACATGCTTGTAGTCCCAGCTACTCAGGAGGCTGAGGCAGGGGAATCACTTGAATCCAGGAGACAGAGGTTGCAGTGAGCCGAGATCATGCCACTGTACTCCAGGCTGGTGACAGAGCAAGACTCCGTCTCAAAAAAAAAAAACTATTTCTAAATACCGTAGAATAACTTACATGAGATATAACTGTATTGTAAGTAGAAGCTAGCACTGGTTTTATTAATTTAGTGACTATATTCATTTTATCTAAATCAGTGTAGGTTTACTGTCATTGTTTATTAGTCTGTATAAAAATATGCTGTCATTACTGTACTTGTAAAATAGTATGTCACTGTTTTTGTGTTCACTCTTAAAAATGTAACCTATAGGCGGGGCACGGTGGCTCAAGCCTGTAATCCCAGCACTTTGGGAGGCCAAGGCGGGTGGATCACAAGGTCAACAGATCGAGACCATCCTGGTCAACATGGTGAAACCCCATCTCTACTAAAAATACAAAAATTAGCTGGGCATGGTGGCGTGTGCCTGTAATCCCAGCTACTCAGGAGGCTGAGGCAGGAGAATTGCCTGAACCCAGGAGGCGGAGGTTGCAGTGAGCCGAGATCGCGCCATTGTATTCCAGCCTGGGTAACAAGAGCAAAACTCCATCTCAAAAAAAAAAAAGAAAATGTAACCTATATTAATAAATGTGATCATTTGCTTGGCATCTCTTTGGAATAAATTAGTATTGTATCTTTCTGGTCCTGGCATACTTTAAGGGGTTAACTGAAGAGCATTTAATAAAGAGGTGATTTGCAGAGGTATGGACAGGGTTAAAGGAACCAACAGGGAGTGGTGAAGCACCCCCAGAGACTAGCAATCAGGGGAAGCTGTTACTGCCCTCAAGGCCCAAGTAGAGGAGGGAGCACACTGATCCCTCTCCCTTACCCTCTGATCTCTTGCGAGGCCTCCCCTTGACCCTAATCGTAACCCAAAACTTAGTGGTGAATTCGTCCATAAAGATCAGCTTCCTTGAGCATGGAGAATGGATCTGGGAGAAGAAATACATGAGGGAAAAAAAAAAACCAGCACCATTTCTGCCAAAGACATTGAGTGATTCTCTCGCTCTCTTAATCCCTTCTTAGGAAAATTTAACCTTATTGAGGATATGCTCATCTTTCTGAGTTATAGATATGGGTAGTGTCTGCAGTTCTTTCCTAGTGAGAGAAAAATTAAATGTCAGAGCAGAAAGGAAATCCATAGAAGGGCTGTGCTGTCTTCTCTGGCTGAATGGCAGTCCTTTGCCATCTAGCACTCCCTCAGGCAGAAGGGAAGAGGGCAAATTTAAAGGAAGATGACTAGTACTTCTCAGGGTTGAAAATCAAAAAATTTTTTGTACATTGTATCTAGATGCATAGTCAATGAAAATTGTTTTCGCTAAACAAGGATTTTGTTAACAGAATTTTTATAAGTTAACACAAGCTCTTTAAGTTTCTGAGGTCTGGATTCTTCACGTGTGTTTCAAGGAATGGACTTAGTTCAAAAAACACTTAAATTTTGCTAATACTTTTTGGCAGGCACAGTGGCTCACACCTATAATGCCAACACTTAGGGAAGCTGAGGCTGGAGGATCATTTCAGGCCAGGAGCTTGAGACCAGCCTGAGCAACACAGTGAGACCCAGTCTCAATAAAAAAATTAAAAAATAACCTGGCATGGTGGCGCTGTGGTCCCACCCCCTCAGAAGGCTGAGGTAAGAGGATCATCTGAGGCCTGAGGCTGCAGTGAGCCATGATCACACCACTGCACTCCAGCCTGGCCAACAAAGTGAGACCATGTCTCCAAAAGAAAAAGAAAAAAATCTTTTTTCCATGAAGCCAAAAATAGCATTTTTAAGGAAATGGAATGCTTGGCTATTGAATATACACTGGGAAAATTTTACGTTATACTTCTGAATTTAAGAAAGTAAACTGTTGACATGTCTTTGAAGAAGATGAGCTACAGAAACAAGTGGAAAAAATGAAGCAGCATTGATGGTCAAGCTATTTACATTTCCGGGGCCTAGACCATCCACTAGTAGCTTGTCTTCAGCCAGGTGCTGTCGTGAAAATTAAGGGGGAAAACAAACAGGTCACCAATGGTGATTTTCTAGCATAAATACCATGTTGTGTGGCTATGCCTTTCAAAATTACTGGACCAAATGTGTGTGGAGAGTGATTGACCACAAGATAAACGTAATTGTGTTTTGTGAAGGAGGTGTGGTTAAGTGAGCTGCAATGTGAGAAGAGAGGAGAAATTCTCCAATGCAGTTATTCTTAGAATTCCTGAGACTCTTTCGGATCTGCAAGGTCAAAACTCTCCTAAAACACCAAGATATTATTTGCCTTTTTTGGTCTGATGCTCTCACAAGTGGACAGATGAGTTTTCCAAAAGCTACACAACAGGTGAAAATGCAACAGAGTGAGTGCAGAAGCAGAGATGAGAATCTGTCTCCCGTTACACCAGTCATTAAAGAGATTGCACAAATGGAAAACAATGCAACTCTTCAGAGTCCTTAAATTATTGTTTTGGGGGAAAAATTACGAAAAATATAGTCTTTATTTTAACATGTAGTAGTTTTATTGTCATTTTTAGCTGGCATAAAGGTTTTCAAAAGTTCTCCATTTTCATGTCTAATATGGAAAATATCAGTAGATAAAATCATTGGCAGCAGGGTGCAGTGGCTCAAACCTGTAATACCGACACTTTGGGAGGCCAAAGCGGTCAGATCACAAGGCCAAGAGTTCAAGACTAGTCTGGGCAACATGGGTAAATCCCATCTGTACTAAAAATTAAAAAAAATTAGCCAGGTATGGTGGTGCACATCTGTAATCCCAGCTACTCAGGAAGCTGAGGCATGAGAGTCACTTGAGCCTGGGAGGCAAGGGTTACAATGAGCCAAGATGGCACCACTGTACTCCAGCCTGGGTAACAGAGCACAACTCTGTCTCAAAAAAAGGGAAAAAAAAAATCAGCAATGTGCTGCTAAATGGAATCTACACACACACACACACACACACACACACACACAGTCTGATCTGTAGCATTTGCCAGTTCTCATGGTGTGAATACTGCTTCCTTTGCCAGTTTTAAACTCCCAACACTTTTAACAGTTGGCTTGAAAAAAATTCCTGAATACTGAATTCTTGTGTGCAGATACAAGTTGACTCCAGTACACCAATGGATGCAACCACATGAACAAAGGCTCTTTGCTGGTCTTCAATAATTTTAAGTGTATTAAGATGTTATGAGCTAAAGAAGTGTGAAAACCACTGCCCTTATCCAAGATTTCCCAACTTTATTGACTTGAAGAAAACAGAGAGGGGTCCAAAGTGGCTCCCGCCGGAGGTCATGGCGCTCGCGAAGGCGAGGTCATCAGTTCAAGGCTAACCTGAGCAACCTCATAAGCTCAAACTGATTGGCAAAAAAAAAAAAAAAAAGAAAACAGAGAAACTGGTAATGATTGCGAAAGCACAAAAGCAAATAGGAGTAAAGAATTAGCTTACAGCTGCAGGCACTACTCTGGGTTTCTGGCTGTTTCAGAGCTGAGGGGCTCCAATTTGTGAAGCAAGAAACTGATTCAACGGCAGGGTGCAGTGGCTCACAGCTATTATCCCGACACTTCGGGAAACTAAGGCAGATGGATGGCTTGAGCCCAAGAGTTTGAGACCAGCCTTGCCAACATGGCAAAACCCCGTCTCTACAAAAAATACAAAAATTAGCCGCGCATGATGGCACATGCCTGTAGTTCCAGCTATTTGGGAGGCTGAGGCGGAAGGATGGCTTAAGCCTGGGAGGCAGAGGTTGTAATGAGCCAAGATGGCGACACTACATTCCAGCCTGGGTGACAGAATAAAGACCCTGTCTGGAGCCGGGAAGAGAGGAGGGGAGGGGAGGGGAGAACAGAAGAGAAGGAGAAATGAAACTGATCAAGTCATCAGGTATGGTGTGGTCCACAGATCAGGAAGCTCTGTGTGAGGTCTGATTTTCAGCCAGCTGTTGTATAAAGGAGAGAGGCTCTTCCTAAGCAAAGTTTCAGACCAGAACACCAAGAGACAATTCAGAACAGCAGTGGCATCCCTGTAAAGTGAAACTCAAGCTCCAAGTTTCTTGTCATGGGGACTGTTAATTGCATGCTAGTTTCTGGAAACACACGAAAAACCAAAGGTCAGATTCAACAGCGTCTCAGAATTCAGATAACACAGTATGTATGGTTTCAACCCAGCAGGCTCTGTGTTTATCACTTCAGGAAATGATTCATAAACTGTAAGAAGATTAGCTTTGAAAGCTGCATCTGGCCAAGTGCAGTGGCTTGCGCCTGTATTCCCAGCCCTTTGGGAAGCAGAGGCAGCAGATAACCTGAGGTCAGGAGTTCGAGACCATCCTGGCCAACGTGGTGAAACCCCTGTCTCTACTAAAGATACGAAAATTAGCCGGGCATGGTGGTGCATACCTGTAGTTCCAGCTACTCAGGAGGCTGAGGCAGGAGAATCGCTTGAACTTGGGAGTCAGAGGTTGCAGTGAGCCGAGATTGCGCCATTCCACTCCAGCCTGGGCGACAAGAGTGAGAGACTCGGTCTCAAAAAAAAAAAAAACAACTCAGATTTAGAATTTTAGCAGCTCTGCCTTGTTTGTAACAAGTTTTAGAAAGGAAATCAATTCTCAACTCTGGCTGCCCATAGAATCACTGGAGAGTGTCTAAACAGTTCCATTGCTAGTCTCTAGGGGTGGCTCTTGGAAATCGACATTGTTTTCAAGCTCCTCAGAAGATTCTAATGTGTAAACCAGGGTTGGTACTAAGAAAAAAAATCCCTCAGCAGTCTGAGCCATGCGAGGTGTGCAGATTTTATCAGGCCCAGAGAGAGAGGAGTAAGGGACTTCAGGCACGCCGCTGGCACATACCCTCCTCCCACCCACTGCCCCCCCATGCCTGAGGGCAATTGTTTAAAGTCATTTTGTTCCTGGTGGTGTGGCAGCTCATGCCTGGAATCCCAACACTTTGGGAGGCTGAGGCAGGAGGATAACTTGAGGTCAGGAGTTTGTAACCAACCTGGTCAACATGGTGAAACCCCAACTCTCCTAAAAATACAAAAATTAGCCAGGCACGGTGGCATGCTCATGTAGTCCCAGCTACTTGGGAGGCTGAGGCAGGAGAACATCTGAACCCAGGAGGCCAGGAGGTGGAGGTTGCAGTGAGTCAAAATGGTGCCACTCCAGCCTGGGCAATGGAGAGAGACTCCTTCTCAAAAAAAAAAAAAAGACAAAGCCATTTTGTTGCTGCCTTCCCTGTTATCTTCATGTTCCTGGAATCTATGATACAAAGAACAACAGATGTGAAGCCAATCAACAGTTTATGTTATTTTAATGTAAATTTTGATAAACAACTTACAAACTGCCCCTTTTCCTTTTTTTTTTTTTGTTTTTTTTGAGACAGAGTCTTGCTTTGTCGCCAGGCGCCAGGCTGGAGTGCAGTGGCGTGAGCTCAGCTCACTGCAACCTCCGCCTTCCAGGTTCAAGCAGTGCTCCTGCTTCAGCCTCCCAAGTAGCTGGGACTACAGGTGCGCACCACCACACCCAGCTAATTTTTGTATTTTTTTAGTAGAGATGGGGTTTCACCATGTTGACCAGGACAGTCTCAGTCTCTTGACCTCATAATCCACCCACCTCAGCATCCCAAAGTTCTGGGATTACAGACATGAGCCACTGTGCCTGGCCATCCCTTTTCCTTTGTAAACACCCACATGCAACTGCTGCTAATCAGATTGTATATTCAGGACAACTTGAATATACATCGGGTTGCAATCCGCAAGTTTGGCCCAAATAAACTCTCTACTTCTATTATTTTTGCCTCATCCTCTTCCTTTTAGATCAACAATACCACATGTTCTCACTTATAAGTGAAAGCTAAACACTGAGTACACATGGACATAAAGAAGGAAACAACAGATACCAGGGCCTATTTGAGAATGAAAGATGACAAGGAGAGGACCGAAAACCACCTGTTGAGTACTGTGCTTATCACTCGGGTGATGAAATAATCTGTACACTAAACCCCCAAGACACACAATTTACTGATATAACAAATCTGCACATGTACCCCTGAACCTAAAGTAAAAGCTTTTTAAAAAGAAAAGAAAAAAGTGCTTCTTGGGCAGGTGTGGTGGCTCACACCTGTAATCCCAGCACTTTGGGAGGTGAAAGCAGGAGGATCTCTTGTTGCCAGGAGTTTGAGACCAGTCAAGGCAACACAGCAAGACCCCGTCTCTAAAAAAAAAATGTATAAATTAACTGGGTGTGGTCAGGCATGGTTGCTCACACTGTCAATCCCAGCACTAAAAACTAGATCCATGGTTCTCAAAGTTTGGTGTGCATAAGAATCACCCCCAGTGCTTGTTAAAAATGCAGATGGTCCAAGTCTTATCCCAGGCATGTTGGTCATAGGTTGGGGATGGAGACCAAAAATCTGCATTTTAACAAGCAGCTCAAAAGATTTTTATGGACTCCATTTCCAAAAGCACTGAATGTAGTCACTGTTGAGTGGTTCAATCAACTGCTGAAACTGCCTTCATCATACGGAAGCAGCAAGTCTGTGGGTACCAGCCTCAGTTTCACCGTGTAGAAAGAAGATCATTTAATTTAACAATTGTAAGAAAATGAATAAGTGAAATTAAGGATCCAATAATGTGGGCCAAAGAATGCAGAAATTAAAGAAATAAAGCTCCAGTATGTTTTAAAAAGAGCTTATGGGATAATTTATCAGATTTTTAAAATAGTAGAATGTGGGTTATACACATTCATTAATTTCAAGATTAACAGGACGAACATAACTATGCAATAAAATCAATGTTTTTGTTTTGTTTTGTGAGAATAATATTTGCTGCTTGACGAGAAAAGATGAATTCCAGAAGAAAATAAATGAGTAGTCCTTTTAGTATAAGTAAGAAGACTGTCAGAGTAAAAGGTCATGCTCTGGTTATGTGGACAGAATGCTCTACTGAATGTTCTGGTAGAAACATTTCTGGCTTCAGAATATAGCTAATTACATTTGTTTTGTTTCTCTTTGTTTTGTTTTGGAGACAGAGTCTTGCTCTGGCACCCAGGCTGGGGTCACTGCAACCTCCACCTCCAGGGTTCAAGCGATTCTCATGCCTCCGCCTCCTAAGTAGCTGGGATTACATGTGTGAGATACTGTGCCCGGCCATGGATAAAGATATTTTTATGTTTTTGAGCATTTCAGAGTTCCACAAGATATTCTGGGAGAATCTTGAAGAAGTCAAATATATGATTTCCTAACACTCTTTTTTTTTTTTTTTTTTCTTGAGACCGAGTTTTGCTCTCGTTGCCCAGGCTGGAGTGCAATGATGCAATCTTGGCTCACTGCAGCCTCTGCTTCCCAGGTTCAAGCGATTCTCCTGCCTCAGCCTTCCAAGTAGCTGGACTACAGATGCGCACCACCACACACAGCTAATTTTTATATTTTTAGTAGAGATGGAGTTTCACCATGTTGGCCAGGATGGTCTCCATCTCTTGACCTCATGATCTGCCTGCCTCAGCCTCCCAAAGTGTTGGGATTACAGGCATGAGACACCATGCCCAGCCAATTTTCTAACATTTTCATTTCCTGCTTGAATAATATATATTGAGGCATGAAATATTAATTGTGGCTAGGAGATGGTCAGAAAGATTTGTTTATTTTTTCAGATTATTTGACTTTTGTTTTAATATGGGTTGCTTTTTTGCTGGGGAGGCAGTACATAGTCAGGAAAGAGAGAAGTAAAAAATACTTTAAAGGAAAAAAAATTGCCAAATTGCCAAACACAAGTTTAAACATCTTTGTATATTTCCCATTAGTCTTTGCCTTGACTTGGATATATTTTTCCCCATTTGTTGGTTTCATACTGCATATATATCATTGCATTTTATTTCTTAAAAATTAAACATTATAAGCACTGCTCTGTGCTGTTACATTCACTTAAAACCCATCTCATTGTTAAAGGGTATAATAGTCTCTGGAGAAGTCCTTTAAAATTACACATCTAGAGGGTTTTTGTCTTCTGCTAATATATAAATAAGGCTGCTATTAACAACTAGAAGCCTATTACTTTTTTTTATGTTATTTATAATGATATCTTGATAGATTCGCAGAAGTCATACAACTGGGTCAAAGGTTATGAACATTTAAGGATGATGACATTTTGTCAAATTGCTTTCCTAAAGCGTGTCCACTGACATTATCTTACCCTTTCTGGTATTTATATTATGTTCCTATTTCCTCCATTCCTTCTATAATATTTATCAGGGGCCTGTTTTAGCCATCATAGAAAAAGATCATTGCTAATGGGACAGAAGCCGGTCTTATCTTGTTTTAAATTGCAGCTGAGTTGCAACATTGATTATTACTGAGTTGCAACATTTTCTCCCACATATTGGCTAACAAATTATACTTTTTCTTTAATCATTTAGTAGTTATTTTTAAAATCAGCTTGTGAGAGGGCTTCTATAATGAAGAATTTACTCCAGGTTTACTGAATGTGCTGCAAATGTGTTATCAGAGTTGACTAACAAAATCTTTGGCTTTCCCCAGGCACAGTGGAGTCATGGCTTCTCCGATCATCCTTGGGCTCACTCATTTGCCTTTGGGTTTGCAAAGCTTCTCATTCCAGCTCCATCAAGATTGAAGCTTCTGAAGGCTAACCAGCACCCTAGTATTTTCCTGTGGTCACCACTTTTCAGCCAGACCCAGAGGCAGGAAAAATATCCACAGCTGTTTCTGGTAACCAGGCGCTGCCGCTATCTGCTGGGCACTATCTTTAAAAAACAGGAGTTGCCACTTGAAACCTCCAGTGTCTTATGAAATGGTTTTACGTATGAGATTAGAGCCATTTAAGCTATCTTTTTCCCTGAAAAGAACCAAAGAAGGGAGAAAGAGAAGAGGACGCATACAGCATGATAGATATCACATACAACAAATTTTGATTAAGAATCTATGCTACCACTACATTAAAAATTGCCCTAATTTTCTCAGAACAAAAAAAAAAATTGTCTCAGAAAATGATTTTAAGGATATGAGAATTGATTTTCTGGATCCCTGGACCTGCAATCTAGCCAAATTTTGCCTCAGGGCTATCTCTGAGGGCCCTGCTATTCGAAGTATAGTCTGAAAGGAGCAACTTCAGCTTTACCTAGGAAGTTGTTACACAGGCAGATCCAGCCTCAGACCAATTGCAGCAGAGTCTGGTAATGTGTATGCATGTTAAATTTGAGAAGCAGACCACAGCTCACTGTAACTTTGAACTCCTAGGCTCAAAGGATCCTCCTGCCTTAGCCTCCTGAGTAGCTGGGACTACAGGCATTTGCCCCATACCCAGCTAATTTTTTTTTTTGAGACGGAGTCTCACATTATTACCCAGGCTGGAGTGCAGTGGCATGATCTCAGCTCACCACAACCTCCGCCTCCCACGCAATTCTCCTGCCTCAGCCTCCCTAGTAGATGGGACTACAGGCATGCGCCACCATGCCTGGCTAATTTTTGTATTTTTAGTAGAGATGGAGTTTCACCATATTGGCCAGGCTGGTCTCAAACTCCTGACCGCAAGTGATCCACCCACCTCAGCCTCCCAAAGTGCTGGGATTACAGGCGTGAGCCATCACACCCACAATAAGCCATTTTATTTTTTAATGGTATCTTTGAGTTTTAAAAACTCCTTTGGATGTAAAACCCTCAGTTAAATGTTTGCTGCATAACAAACTACACAAAACCGCAGAGGCATATAACAACAAGCATCTTTTGCTAATGCTCTGGGATAGTCAGCTAGGTAGTCCTGCTGATGTATCTGGGGATCTATTGGCTGATTTAGGAAGACCTGGACTGGGATGGCTGGGGTGACTTACTGGGTTCCATATGTCTCTCATCTTCAAGTATGCTAATCCTGGCACATTGCCATGGCAATGGCCGAGGTGTTAGAGATAAGAGAAAGCATGCTGGACATCAGGAAGTGTAAGATTGGGCTTGACATGTTCTCACCACAGTCACATTCTACTGACCAAAGCAAGACACAGGCCATCCCAGTTTTAAGGCGATGGAAAAATAGACATTGCCTCTTTAATTAAAGGAATTTCAATGTCACATGACAAAGCTATGGCTACAGGGAGTGATGAAGAATGAGGCTATCACCAAAATCTACTGTACATAATGATTGAAAATTCATTACAATAACAATTTTTGACTTAGTGTTCAAGTATTGTACTTTTATAAAACTGTCCATGTTTTCTGAAGATTTTTCAATTGTATATATATATATATGTATTGGGATGGAGTCTCACTGTTGCCCAGGCTGGAGTGTGGTGGCATGATCCCAGCTAACTACAACCTCTGCCTTCCAGGTTCAAGTGATTCTCATGCCTCAGTCTCCCAAGTAGCAGGCTCCTGCCACTCTACCCAGCTAATTTTTGTATTTTTAGTAGAGATGAGGTTTTGCCATGTTGGTCAGGCTGGTCTCGAACTCCTGATCTCAAGCGACCCACCCACCTTGGCCTCCCAAAGTGGTGCGATTACAGGCGTGAGCCACCGCACCCAGCCATATACATATTTATTTCATTTTATTTTATTTTATTTTATTTTATTTTATTGATACGGAGTTTCACTCTTGTTGCCCAGGCTGGAGTGCAATGGCATGATCTTAGCTCACCACAACCTCCATCTCCTCGGTTCAAGTGACTCTCCTGCCTCAGCCTCCCGAGTAGCTGGGATTACAGGCATGAGCCACCATGCTTAGCTAATTTTGTATTTTTAGTAGAGACGGGGTTTCTTCATGTTGGTCAGGCTGGTCTTGAACTCCCAAACTCAGGTGATCCTCCCCGCCTCAGCCTCCCAAAGTGCTGGGATTACAGGCGTGAGCCACCATGACTGGCCTGTGTGTATGTGTATATGTATGTGTGTATATATATATATTTTTTTTTTTCTTTTTTTTTTAAAGCCAAAAGAAGAATTGCGAAAACATCTCAAAGATCTGGGACCTATACTCAGTTAGTCAGCACATACCTTTCCACTGTCATATGTGAAATGAGAAAAAGAGGCCAGGCCTGGTGGCTCAGGTCTATAATTCCAGCACTTTGGGAGGCTAAGGCCAGAGGATTGCTTGAGCTCGGGAGTTTGAGGCCAGCCTGGGCAACACAGTGAGAACTTGTCTCTATTTTTATATAAAAATAAGTTTTAAAAAAAAAGAAAAAGATGGTTAATGACTCGGGGAGAATACTTGAGGAAACGTGAAATAGAATATTTCAAGTTGTACCAAAGAAAAGTGCCATTTTTTTTTATTTTAAAATAAAAAATAGAAGTTTTTGTTGAGTTCTTTCAATTACATGTTTTTCTTCTTCCTGGAAAAGTTTTTAAATCAACCATTCATAATTTGACCAAAATTTTTAAAAACTGATATTTTGTAAATGTGTCACAGACACACGGGACAGAACCCTACCTTTTGTAGAGGACCTTACTCCAAATAAAGTTATAAGTTTTTCAGTAATTCTCCACTGAGTTTTCTGGTAATTTTACAAAAGCAGGCCCATCACTGTCCACTGGAAATGAGTTAGACAGATAGATATTCTTTCACTTTATCCATGATTTCGTTCATCTTGTCAGCTGGAATTAACATCACAGTTCACAAAGGCTTCATTGGTACGTCATCAAAAGACCATCTGCCACCCAGACAGGTGTCGCTCTCCTCCTGCACTGAGTAGCTGAACCTCAGAATTGCCTTCTCATAGAAAAACTCTTCCTCTGCATTTGCAAACATTAACTCATCTTTCTTTTGGTTGCTCCATTTCTTTCTGGAATTGTTTTTTCCTGCTTCCACAAATGTCTTACTAATCAGAAGGTAAAAGCAGCACTTCCCAGATGGCTTATTGGTTTTGTGTGCCTCCACTACTTCTTTCTGAAGCTGCTGGTACATGGGCAGAGCAATCTGTGGAGGGACATTAACGAATCTTTCCCTTAGGAGAAGGCCCACAGGCTTGGTGGTGTCATTTAAAAGCTTGTCCAGCTGTTCAACCATGCTCTTTTCACAGTTCTTCTCACAGAAGCTTAGAATCAACTCTTTAATTTGTTCTGCACACTGAGTACCCTTTCTTTCAGTTAAATTCAAAAGGCTTATGAAACCAAAAACCTCATCTTCATCCACATCATCATCGCTGTCTTCTGAAACATCCGTTTGCTTAATCACACTCCCAATATGGTTCTGTTGAATTAAGACATCTGTTAGCTCTGCAGTGTTCACAGGAGCCTTTAGAAAAAGCTCGTCAACGACCTTGTCGTCTTCATCTTCTTCGTCACTGTCGTCATCGTCTTCGTCCTCATCCTCGACTTCATCTTCCTCTTCGTCATCGCGCTGGACCGGGGCGCCCAGGGGCTGCGGAACCCCACTTCCCACAGCCCTCCGTTTGGCCCTGGACGCCATGTTACCGCAGAAAAGTGCCATTTTAATTGAAAATTTTACCTCCTCCAGCAGGGGCGTTGATGTACTAACAAGCCACTTTCAGAAAAACAATGTGATCAAGTACAGTTTTCATTCTTTTATGTCAACATATTTTTTGATATTATTTTTAGTATTCTATACTGATTTAAATCCTTGCCTTTTTAAAATCAGGATAGTCATGCTTACTAAGTGACCCTTATGAAAGGTTTATGAAACAAATGTCAGGGGTGATTCAGACTTCTGCTTTCCATTTAACTTAATTTAAATTGCTATTTGCTTATTTTAAAAAATAAACTTTGTTTCTTAAGATAACACTGCCTCTGATGCTATCAGTAGCCCCATCCTGATATTTAAAAAATAACCTTTTAACTAGAATTTTCAAATACTTTAAATGCATGTGTAATCACTTAGGCTTGGAGCATTTCTTGACCCATTCACATTTAGTCCTATTGGTTGGTAGGCAGTAACTGGAAAATGCAGCATGTCTCTCTGATAGAAAGTGAGAAGTAAGACTTGGCGGCACTCAGTGATCAGGCCATAGTTCAATGAGTCTTTGCATGCAGTTAAGCTGGAATCTGTTTCAGAGGTTTGAATATGAGATTTGGGCATATCCTAGCTGATATGGTTTGAGTTTGCCCCCATCAAAACATGATCCCCAATTTGGCTGTGTTGAGAGGTGAGTGTATTGGGAGGTGTGTGGGTCACAGGGGTGGATCCCTTATGAATGACTTGGTGCCATTCTCCCAGTGGTGAATTGTCGCTCTCCAGACTAGATTAGTTCCATGGGAATGTTCCTTCAAGAGTGGGTTGTTATTGTTAAATTAAGTTTGACCCAAAGCTGCCTCCTTACATGTTTTAAGTTGGCCCTAAAGGTTTCTTCATACATAACAAACTGTAACCGACCTGAATGCATAAACACACTATAACCTACTCTTGGTCTGGTCACTCAGTTTTGCCCTGTCAAAGGCAGTTAGCTGTTCAAACCATGTCAAATAAGTCAAACACCAGGCTGTGGTCAATCCAGCTATTTCTGTACCTCACTTCTGTTTTCTCTATGTCAGTTTCCTGTTTCTGTGAATAAATCTTCCACCAGGAGGCAGTACTGGAGCCTCTTTGAACCTATGTGCTTCGGGGCTGCCCGACTGGCAAATCCCAAATCGCTCTTTGCTCAGTATAACTCTTTCAATGTAATTTGTCTAAGGTTTCTTCTTCAATCATTATAAAGCCACAACACTGGCCGGGCATGGTGGTTTATGCCCTCCCAGTACTTTGGGAGGCTGAGGTAAGCGAATCACATGAGGTCAGGAGACCAGCCTGCCCAACATGGAGAACCCCCTCTCTACTAAAAATAAAAATAAAAATTAGCCAGTCATGGTGGCACATGCCTTTAATCCCAGCTACTTGGAAGGCTGAGGCAGGGGAATCCCTTGAACCTGGGAGGCGGAGATTGCAGTGAGCTGAGATCGGTCCAGTGCACTCCAGTTTGGGTGACAGAGCAAGACTCCATCTCAAAAAATAAATAAATAAATAAAAGTAAAAAATAAAGCCATGATGCCCTCGGATTTTCCCCTCTTCTCATGTGTCTATTTCCCCTTGATCTTCTCCACCATGTTATGATACAGCCCTGCCCAGAAGCCAGAACAGATGTCAGCACTATGCTTCTTAAACTTCCCAGCTGGCAGAACCATGGGCTAAATAAAGGTTTTCTTTTTTCTTTTTTTTTTTTTTGAGATGGAGTCTCGATTTGTCACCAAGGCTGGAGTGTGCAGTGGCGCAATCTTGGCTCACTGCAACCTCTGCCTCCCGGGTTCAAGTTATTCTCCTGCCTCAGCCTCCCAAGTAGCTGGGACTACAGGTACCACCACCATGCTCAGCTAATTTCTGTATTTTTAGTAGAGATGGTGTTTCATCATATTGGCCAGGCTGGTCTCAGACTCCTGATCTTGTGATCCCCCCACCTTGGCCTCCCAAAGTGCTGGGATTACAAGAGTGAGCCACCTCGCCCAGCCTAAATAAAAATTTTCTTTATAAATTACCCAGTCTCAGGTATTCTGTTATAGTGACACGAGCTATAGACTAAGACACTAGCCTCAATGGAACAAGTATTGCCTTTGTAAATTGCTGCCCACTGACATCAGCACTCTCCATAATCTGAGATCTAGAAAAACATTGTACAACATTATCTACGCAACATAGTGCTGTAGAAATTCACCTCCTCCCCTTTGCCCTTTTTCTTCATGTTTGTCACTGGTACCCACAGGCATAGTTTATAGGAACTGGTGGCCCTCTGAGCTCAGGCAGAAGTCAGAGAGATTTTCAAATGGAAGGATACCCTGACATGGATGTGAAGCAACTGGAACTCTTTTTTTTTTTTTTTTTTTTGAGATGGAGTCTTGCTCTGTCATCCAGGCTGGAGTGCAGTGGCATGATTTTGGTTCACTGCGACCTCTGCTTCCCAGGATCAAGCAATTCTCCTGCTTCAGTCTCCCAAATAGCTGGGATAACAGGTGCAGGCCACCATGCCTGGCTAATTTTTGTATTTTCAGTAGAGATGGGGTTTCATTTCATCACATAGGCCAGGCTGGTCTCGAACTCCTGGCTTTAAGTGATCTATGTGCCTCAGCCTTCCAAAGTATTGGCATTAGAGGCATGGGCCACTGTGCCCAGCCTGGAACTCTTATATGCTGGTATGAATGTAAAATGACACAACCTGTTTGGCATAAAGTTAAACATACACCTATCTCATGACCTTACAATTCTACTCCTAGGTATTTTCTCAAGAAAGATGAAAACATATTCCACACAAAGACTTACACAACGATGTTTACAATACCTTTAATTCATAACAGCCGGAAACTGTAAACGACCCAAATCTCTCAGTCAATGAATGGATAGACAAATTGTGATGAATCTGAACAATGGAATGCTGCTCAGCAGTAAAAAGGAACAAACTACTGATATCCTCACCAACATGGAGGAATCCCAAACATATTACATTTGTGTGACAGAAGCCAGATACAAAGAATTCCCATTTTCATGGAAATCTAGAAAATGTAAATTAATTACAGGTTGCCTGGAGGTGGGGTGATGGACAGAACTGACTTGACTGCAAAGGGTCAACAAGGGATGACAGAAATGTTCTGGGTGTTTGCTGTTTGTTTTCTGTTTTTTGAGACAGGGTCTTGCTTTGTCGTCTAGGCTGGAGTGCAGTGGCGCTATCATGGCTCATTGCAGTCTCAACCTCCTAGGTTCAGGCAATCCTCCCACCTCAGCCTCCCAAGTAGCTGGGCCTACAGGTACATGTCACCATGCCTGGCTAATTTTTTTTTTTTTTTGGAAAGAAAGGGTCTCATCATGTTCCCAGGCTGGTCTTAGCCTCAAGCTACCCTCCTGCTTCAGCTTCTCAAAGTGATGGAATTACAGGCATGAACCACTGTGCCCAGCCAAAATGTTATATATTTTTATTCTGATGGTATATATACATTTTTCAAAATTCATTGAATTTGCAATGGATGCAGTTTTTGGTACATAAATTTTATCCCAATAAAATGGAAGTTTTTAACAAAAAAGACTCAACATCATCAATCATGAGGAAATTGCAAATCAAAATCATAGTGAGATATCACTTCACACCCATTAAGATAGCTATTATTAAAAAACGACAATAAAGAACACATGTTGACAAGGATGTGGAGAAATTGGAACCTTTGCCATGTCTGGTGGGCATGTAAAGTGTTGCAGCTACTATAAAAGACAGTATGACAGTTCCTCAGAAATTAAATATAGAATCACCATGTGATCCAGTAATTCCACTCCTAAGTATACACCCAAAATAACTGCAAGTGGAAACTCAAACAGATAGTTGTACATCCATGTTTCTTAGAGACTTATTCACAATAGCTAAAGGGTGGAAACACCCCAAATGTCTAACAGTGAGTGAATGGCTAAATAAAATGTGGTATACACACACAGTGAAATATAATTTGGCCACACACAAAAAAATACACTTTTGAGAACTGCTACAACATGGATGAATCTTGAATATGTATGCTAAGTGAAGTAAACCAGATGCAAAACAATCAATATTGCAAGTTTCACTTATATGAGGTACCCAGAGGAGTCAAATTCATAGAGACAAAAAAAAAATAGAAAAAAAGGGGCTGTGGGACATGAGAAGGCATAGTTATTGTTTAATGGGTATGGAGTTTTAGCTGAGAAACATTAAAAAGTTCTGGAAATGGATGGTGGAAATGATTATACAGCCCTGTGAATGTTCTTAATGTCCATGACTTTACCTTTAAAATGCTAAAATTTCGAGCCGGGCGCAGTGGCTCAAGCCTGTAATCCCAGCACTTTGGGAGGCTGAGGCAGGTGGATCACAAGGTCAAGAGATTGAGACCATCCAGGTCAACATGGTGAAACCCTGTCTCTACTAAAAATACAAAAAATTAGCTGGACATGGTGGTGTGTGCCTGTAATCCCAGCTACTCAGGAGGCTGAGGCAGGATAATTGCCTGAACCCAGGAGGCGGAGGTTACAGTGAGCCGAGATCCTGCCATTGCACTCTAGCCTGGGTAACAAGAGCGAAACTCCGTCTCAAAAAAAAAAAAAGCTAAAATTTATGTTTTGTCTATTTAACACAGTAGAAAGTGAGAAGGAAAAGGAAAGAAAAAAGAAAAAGAAGTAAAGAAAGATGGAGGGGAAAAAAGGAAGGAAGGAATCCCCTAATCAACTGTGCCTGTCTTGGGGCAGAACCGGAAAATGGACAGATGACTTACAGACTCCACGGCCCCTGCCAAGACCCCACTCTGACTCTGACTCTGTCAATCAACAAACATCTTGTTTTAGGAAGTGGAAACAATTGATTCTGCCAGGCACATGCGACATGGGAGAGGCTTAATGAAAAGGCATCTGGGTGAGGAGCCGGATCTGCAGACAGATCAGTGGAGAAAGGCACAACACAAGCAAAGCCTCCAGGGTGGGGCTGTGTGTAGGTTAACTTCAGCAGCTTGCTGTTGGGGGAACAAAGTACACGTGGTGAGCAAGGTCAGGAGGTACAGCTGGAAGTTTAGGGTGGGGCCAGACAGAGGGATCTTGAAGGCCACACTTAGGTTTGTTTGGGTTTCATCCCATGGGCAGCAGTGAACCTTTCAACAATGTCAAGGTGGTTACTTGTAGTGTGAGTTTTAGAAAGAAGGCAGAGGAGGGATGGGCTGGAGAGGGCCAACCAGGAGGCAGGGTCCAGGAGAGGGTGAGCTTTAGAAGGTCCCTTCTATTCCACAGATGCCCCCAACAAATCTGATTTGTAGTTCTTGGTTTATCCCAGTCATCCACAGATCCTCTCGAACATCTTACACTCATATTCCTTTTGGAGAAACACTGAAATCTCACACCGTTTTAACATCTCATACATATCAAAGTAAATTACTTTTGATTTAAAACAAATCAAAGCAATTTCTAATAAGAATGTTTTTCCAACTATACTAGTTGGAAAATACAGTATTTTTCAGCAATACCATTCCTTTCTCCTCCCCCACTCCAATTTCTACTCAATTGGGAATCATTGTTCTACAGCAAATCTAAGAAGTATTATACATGAGTTCACCCTGGGGTGTGAGGCTCACTTTAAACAAGTCTGATTTTATAAGCACTTCCTTGGGCTCTCAAAGATGCTACAGGCCCTGGCAAGCCCCATGCTGGGAATGACTTCCCTTCACTTCATTCTGGATGTGTGAGTTACCTGCGAGAGCAAGCATTGCTGCCAAGCTGAATTCAGTTCGCTTTAAAGACTGCCTTTGTCAGCCAGATGCCGTGGCTCACGCCTGTAATCCCAGCACTTTGGGAGGCTGAGGCGGGTAAATCATGAGGTCAGGAGTTCAAGACCAGCCTGGCCAAGATGGTGAAACCCCATCACTACAAAAAATACAAAAATTAGCTGGGTATGGTGGCATGCCCCTGTAATCCCAGCTACTCGGGAGGCTGAGGCAAGAGAATTGCTTGAACCCAGGAGGCGGAGTTTGCAGTGAGCTGAGATTGCACCACTGCACTCCAGCCTGGGTGACAGAGTGAAACTCTGTCTCAAAAAAAAAAAAGATTGCCTTAGTCCTCATTTCATTGTTTCTCTGATGTGCCACGCTGAAAGGGTCACCTGGGGTATGTGTAGAGCACAAAGGTTCCCAGGCCCCTCTCTGGAGATGCTGATTCTGGAGTCTGCGGCTGGCATCTGGAATCTCTGTGTTGAGCTTGAGCAAGTGCTCCAGGTGGTTCTTGTGACCTGACAAGTTTGGTAAACACCGTGAAGACTCTGCCTGCTCTTCTGGCAGCTGCTGCTGTCACTCCAAGAAGAGTAAAGGGTTCAAGGCCCAGCAGATGCCTGGGCCTCTTTCAGGGATGAAACCCTCTTTCTGGATCCCTCTTTCAGGATGCCTGTGGAGTCTGTTCCTGTGACTTTCCAGAAGTCCACACTCAAATCACATGGCTTTACAGCTGGCGCTTGTGATTCTCTAAAACATGTCTTCATCACGCAGGTGTGTCCTTCACACTTTGCCTTTAACCAAATCAGTCTCTATTTGGCCCTCTTAAATATCTCTGCGGTGACTACAGGTGGTGGGTGCCCTGCCTGGGCCCCAGTCAAGAAAACAAATGCACTTGAATATAAAGAATTCCTCTGATCACGTCAGAGTGAGACCCTGTGCTTATTCCAAAGTTACTTCTTCAAATAACACATGTTCAGCCTCATTTCAAGAAAGAGGCAAAAATGGCTCCTGAGAAGACAAAGTGCTGGGATTACAGGGATGCCACGCCTATAATCCCAGCACTTTGAAAGGGCAAGGCAGGCAAATAACTTGAAGCCAGGAGTTCAAGATCAGCCTGGCCAACTTGACAAAACTCCATCTCTACTAAAAATACAAAAAAATTAGCCAGTTGTGGTGGTGCATGGCTGTAGTCCCAGGAACTCGGGAGGCTGAGATGGGATGATTGCTTGAGTCTGCAAGGTAGAGGTTGCAGTGAGCCAAGATTGCACTGCACTCCAGCCTGAGTGATGGTAAGACCGGTTTCGGAAAAAAAAAATGGCTTCTGAGGAGGCAGATAAACCTTGTGTTTCCAGAATGCTCGTAGGACATCTGTAGGCTATGTTGCCGTCTTTTTTCTTTCTTGGCCACAATACCTGCAAGCCTGATTATCCACTGCTTTCTAGCTTCCAGTAGACTAGAGTTAGTTGTTGGGAAGGAACCATGCCGCTGGAGGCAGAAGCACTACCCACACCCACATATAAAAGAGAGAGAGACAGAACAATGAAAAGCAGAGAGGGACGCTCAGAAATGTACAAGGAAAGACAAATACATGGATAACGTAGAATGAGGTTGAAAAGTAGATCCATTTTCATGAGAGTGTCCTTTGTGATAAAGAAGGCATTCCATATCAATTGTGATTGTGAAAGGATACAAATAAATAGCATTAAAGAATTGATCCTTATTTAAGAGGAAAAAAATGGATCCTTATTTAAGAGGAAAACATGAAAAACAAGACTTCAGACATATTAAAAGAAAACATAAGTGAATGTGGTTATAACTTTGCGATGGCACAGACTTCCTTAAGCAAGGAAGCCATAAAATGGATAAACTTCACTAGATAAGCTTTCAAAACTTCCAGCTGGCAAAAAAAGAACCATAAACAACTTTAAAAAGACAAACTCTAGAGTAGAAAAAACTATTTCTGGCATATATAACAGACAAAATATTAATAGCCATAATAAACAGTACCTGTAAATAACAAGAAAGATCATACCTAATAACATGGGAAAGAAATATTTTTAAAAGATCAGGTATGAACAGGAATTTCACAGAAGAAATACAAATGACTCATAATCATATGAAAATATGTTCAATCTCAACAGCTAAAATGAGTTTTTACCCCGATTGGCAAAAATAAAAGATTTATAACATTCAATATGGGTGAAGACAGGGAGAAATGGAAGCTGTCATTCTCAGTTGAAGAGAATAAATGGATATAGCCTTTGTAGAAAGAAATTTTATTCTATCAAAAATTTTGACTTGCATCTCTACAACCCACCAATTCTACTTTCAACATCTATTTCAGAAAAACATCCAGAAAAAATAAGAAAATCAGTAGCATAACAATCTCAAATAAAGAGTTTAAATTGTCCTAAATTCCAGGGAATATACAGAGAAACATCTTCATATGCATAAAATTGCAAGAGCCCAAAATATTTCTTTGAGCAATGTCTGCACGAGGAAATAACTGGAAACCTCAATGTCAACCAATAAATTATGGCACATTTATAAGATGAGAATGAAAAAGAATGAGACAATATATCCAAATCACCATTGTGATTTGTTATCCCCTAGGAAAGTGAGATTCACAGGCAGGGTAAAAGGAAAAGTTTACTTTATCTGTATTGGGTATACCTTTTATGAGAGAAAGTACTCATATGTTTACTTCTATAATTTAGATTTTCATTTCAAGAGAAACAAAATGCATGTATTGATATGGAAAGTGATTTATTTATTTATTTATTTATTTATTCTTTCAATCGTTATTCACTGGAAATCTAAAACCAACTCAGAAGTTTCAAGGGCCTGTGATTTAAAGCAAACCATTCTATCACCTTGCCAGCAGCTGCAACAAAGGAAGTTAAAATGACTGATGCTCATCAGGATGCTGCCTAGCCATGAAGAAAGGACTAAATTATGCTCCACATACTGTGTTAAAATTTCAGGAGACTAAGTGAGTCTGGGGATTAATTAATGCAACAGATACTGTCAATGCTCTGCTTACATTCCTTTAACCTCGCTGATTTATTATTCTCTGGCTGACTTTCAACTGCCCAAATCTGTACCTGACGGCTTTTCTGCAACCAGATGGCTTCTTTCCTGGACACAGTCACATTCTTTGGCAGCCAAAGAGTGCCAGGAAATGAACACACCCTGCTTCCTTGGGAGCAGCACTAATAACCCTCAGGCGTTCCTGTGCAAATCCCTTCCTTTCCATGACCCTTGAGTGAGATCTTACAGAGTGAGCCAGAGAGGCCCACTAGGTGAGGCTGCAGTCACCCTCTGTGCTAACTGCGTTGGTAGCATAACCTTTTGTGGCTGCTATCCCATCCTTTATAATTTCCTACTTCCCTAGTGGTGCTTCCTGCACGTCCCAGATAAACTAGTTGCATTCTTCCAGAGGCAGAGCCTGTCTCAAGATTCACCTGGAAGAATCTACATGAAGGATGTCCAATCCTTTGGCTTATCTGGGCCGCTCTGGAAGAAGGACTGTCTCAGGTCACACATAAAATATGCTAACAATAGCTGATCAGCTAAAAAAACACACACACACACACACACAAAAATCACATAACCTTTTAAGAAAGTTTAAGAATTTGTTGGGTTGGGCCACATTCAAAGCTGTCCTGGGCTGTGGGTTGGACAGTCTTCATCTACACCAGCGCAGAAGGGTAAGCTTCAGTTATGTGAACATTGCTGTATTTGAAACAAGACTTTTTCTCTAATGCTACTGAAAAATGATGTGTCACTATATGCGCGCGTGCGTGTGTGCTAACTGCGTGCGCGCGCGCACACACACACACACACACACACACACACACACACAGTGCCTTTCTGGGCTAGCTCTCTATCCACCTCCTTTCTTCCTGTCCAGCCTGTCTTCTAGCAGTTCAGCTCAGAGATTACTTAGAGATAACCAGGCATTTTCCTTTGAATTCTCTCAGACCACAGAGTTGAGCAATCTCACAACAGCCAGGTCCACAGCATTCAGATATCACCTAAGTTTCTGCAAAATGTCCTAAACACCCCAAGGTCCCATTACTAGAAGGACTTAGTGAACCTTTCCAGGTGGAGTTTTTCTGTTCTTGGCTGTTTGGATCCTGGTCCTTGGGTGTTGCTAGACAGCGCTCAGAGCCTGGTGGCTCCTGTTACTGAACTCAGTCCCTCAGGAGAGGCTGGGCTGCAGCTGCTGCAGTGGGTGTGCACCCTTCGAGTCTCCGCCAGCCTCAGTCCTCTGAGCCCCAGGTAGCCCTCTGTGGCCTCACTGCTCGTGTCCCCAGTAGAGGGTTGTGACTGCAAGTTGTCCAAGTTCTTGGCATCTTGAACAAAGAATTGGCCAAAACGCCAGTAAAGCAAAGAAGAGTGAAACACCGAAAGAACAAAAGCAGGAATTTATTGAAAACAAAAGTACACTCCACAGTGTGGGAGCAGAGCAGGCAAGCAGCAGCTTAAGTGGCTGGACATAGAATTTTCTTGGGTCCAAATACTCCCTAGAAGTTTCCATTGGCCACTACATGCTCGCCTCATGTAAATGAAGTGGTAGCCTGCAATCAGTCTGATCGGTTGCAGAAAGCAGCCAACCAGAGGCTGAAGTTACCAAGCGCTCACGCCTGTGCAAACATCTGATTGGTTGCAAAAAGCAGCTAGTCAGAGGCTAGGGCGAAGTTACAAAGTTATACTTCTATGCAAACGAAGATTCCGCCCACAATCAATCTGATTGATTGGGGACAGCAACCATTCAGAGGCTGGAGTGAAGTTACAAAGTTGCAAACCAAAACTGGACAGGCAATCATTCTGATTTGTTGCATACAGGCAGTTTCCCATCTGCTACAACTCTGCACAAAAAGAGGTGGGGGTTTGCAAAGGGAGTAGCCTCTGGTCCTTTGGTTTACTCAGGCATGGAAACTTAGGCTTTTTCTTTCAGTTTCATTCTAGGAAGTCTCAGTGAAACAGCCCTAGGTTCCCTGCCTCCAGACCCCATTCTGCCTCAGTTATATAGACCATTTAGGAAAATGGTCTATATAATGATAACATTGTCAATGTTATCATTACAATATTATGTTAACATCAAGGATAACATTACCAGAGTGGCAAATTATCAAGTAGGACCGCGTATTACAAACTTCTATTTAGAGATTAAAGATACTTTTCAGGCCAGGTGTGGTGGCTCAGGCCTGTAATCCCAGCACTTTGAGAGGCCAAGGCAGGGGGATCGCTTGAGCTCAGGAGTTTGAGACCAGCCAGGGCAACGTAGGGACACCTCGTTTCTACTAGAAATAAAAAATAATTAGCTGGGCCTGGTGGTAGTCCCAGCTACTTAGGAGGCTGAGGTGGGAAGATCGTTTGAGCTGGGGAGGTCAAGGCTACAGTGAGCTGTGATCATACCACTGCACTCCAGCACTCCAGCCTGGGTGACAGAGCAAGAGTCTGTCTGAAATATACATGTATATATAATATACATGTATATTTATACCTAATGTATAAACATTATTATATCAGTAATATTAATTATATTAATATAAAAATATCAGTAATGTTAATATATTAATAATAAATATGTAAACATAAATATATTTATAGACATATAAACATATAAATAAATATGAACAATTATCAATGTTAATATAGATATAAACAATTATAGTTAATATATAATTAATAATACTATTAGGTCAGGTGTGGTGGCTCATGCCTATAATCCCAGCACTTTGGGAGGCTGAGGTAGGTGGATCACCTGAAGTCAGGAGTTTGAGACCAGCCTGGCCAAGATGGTGAAACCCTGTCTCTACTAAAAATACAAAAATTAGCTGGGCATGGTGGTTGGGCGCCTGTAGTCCCAGCTACTTGGGAGGCCGAGGCAGAAGAATCACTTGAAACGAGGAGGCAGAGGCTGCAGTGAGTGAGATATGCCATTGCACTCCAGCCTGGGCAGCAGAGCGAGACTCCATCTCAAAAAAAAAAGATTGAGGTTGGGAGTGGTGGCTCACACCTGTAGTCCCAGTACTTTGGGAAGCTGAGGTGGTGGGAGAACCACTTAAGCCCAGGAGTTCGAGACCAGCCTAGGCAACATGCACCTGTGCTCCCAGCTACTCTAGAGACTAAGATAGGAGGATCATCTGAGCCTGGGAGGTGGAGGCTGCAGTGAGTCATAACTGTGCCACTGCAACCCAGTCTGGGCAGCAAAGTGAAATCCTGTTTCAAAAAAGAAAAAAATTCTTTGTTAATGATGTCATTTTGACATTTTGTGGGATCACATTCTTGGAATTAAAGATGTAAACTTGATGTCTCATTCTCTGTGGCTGTGAAAAAGAGATAGTATCATCTCATCATCTTTCTGAGTTTCCTTTTTTTGAGGAGGGGTCAGGAGGTTAAGAAGACAACATTTTAAAGTTTAAGCCTAAAGAATGTCATTAGATTAATCCACAAGAAAAAGCAAGTTTGAGGGACTCACATTTTATTAGAAGAAATTAAGAAAGCAGAAAAGGCTGGGCATGGTAGCTCACACCTGTAATCCCAGCACTTTGGGAGGCCAAGGCAGGTGAATTACCTGAGGTCAGAAGTTCAAGACCAGCCTAGCCAATATGGTGAAATCCTGTCTCTACTAAAAATACACAATTTGGCCAAGTGTGCTGGCACGCACCTGTAATCCCAGCTATTTGGGAGGCTGAGGGAGGAGAATTGCTTGATCCTGGGAGGTGGAGGTTGCAGTGAGCTGATATCGAAGGCATTGCACTTCACCTCACTTCAGAGTAAGACCCTGTCTCAAAACAAAACAAAACAAAAAGAGCAGAAAAGGATTTTATTTTATAATAATGAAATACAGGATATGTGTAATGTTTTTTCACATAATTTGGGTGGCTATTTTCTGTGAGAACAAAGTCATCTGTGATATTGAAGGTTAAGAGGCAAAGCTACCAACTGCTGCTGAGCCACTAACCCACTATTATCCACTCTGGACAGGATGGAAGAGACAGCTACCTATGAGCAGGGTGAGTCCCATTACCACCACCTGCCCATGCAGCTGCCTGCAGGAGCTCCATCTCTCCACAAGGCAGGCAGAGGCAGGTGAGTACAGGGTCGGTATGTAGGCAGCATGTTTCTTTACTCTCTAGTCAGACTTTTACAATGACATGTGAGAAAAGTGCAAAAATGCTACTATCCCTCAAGTCAAAAGAACATCCATGGCTCTCACACAGCCCATTCACAGAAGAACAAACATAGGAATCACCTTTAGACCAGAGTCTGTTCACTGAGATTTCATTCCATATAATTCTTGATTTTAGGCCAGGAGTGGTGGCTCATGCCTGTAATCCCAGCACTTTGGAAGGCTGAGGCAGGCGGATCACCTGAGGTCAGGGGTTCAAGACCACCCTGGCCAACATGGTAAAACCCCATCTCTACTAAAAATACAAAAATTAGCCAGGCATGGTGGCATGCGCTGATAGTCCCAGCTACTTGGGAGGCTGAGGCAGGAGAATCTCTTGAACCCAGGAGGCGGAGGCTGCACTGAGCCAAGATCACACCACTGCACTCCAGCCTGGACAACAGAGCAAGACTCTGTCTCAAAAAAAAAAAAAAAGAAAGAAAGAAAGAAAGAAAAATGTGGTGCATATACACCACGGAATACTATGCAACCGTAAAAAAGAATGATTTTATGTGCTTTGCAGGGACATGGATGAAGCTGGAAACCATCATTGTCAGCAAACTAATACAGGAACAGAAAACCAAACACCACATGTTCTCACTCATAAGTGGGAGTTGAACAATGAGAACCCATGGACACAGGGAGGGGAACATCCCACACTGGGCCTGTTTGGGGCAGGTGGGGGACTAGGGGAGGGATAACATTAGGAGAAATACCTAATGTAAATGATGAAGGGTTGATGGGTGCAGCACACCACCACGGCACATGTATACCTATGTAGCAAACTGCACGCCCCGCGCATGTATCCCAGAACTTAAAGTATAATAATTTTTTTTAAAATCTTGATTTTTCCTTTTGAGCAGGCTCCAGTATGGCTTTGTGCAGCACTGTTATTGGTTCTGTCTTTACTGAAAATTCTGATACTTTGTTCATCACAGATTTTTCTTGCATTACTTTTTATTTTTTCCAATATGATATTAACATGTTAATTACTGTTATTACTCAATCTCTTTAGCACTCCCTTAAATCTTACAACCTGGTCCCAACCCTGGGGCCGAAGATTATATTTTGGGGGGTCATCAGCACATGAATGAGTTAAAACCATGGAGGTGATGAGATTGAACAGGGAAAAAACACAGAGCAAAATGAGCAGAACATCAGGGCCAGAATTTAGGGGGACATTTGCATTTAAGGGTCAGTAGAAGAGAAAGGAGAGTCCTAAAGGGGACCCATAGTCAGTAAGGAAGGAGAAAAACCAGAAGAAAGGGTGTGGTAAGGACCTAGAGAGACACATTTCCAAGAGAGGCTGTCATGTGCTCTAGATGGCTCAGACAAGATATACCCAGGCAAGGGTATTGGATTGCACCAGGGGACACCAGGTGTGACATTATCAGCACCTTCGAGAGCAGCGGCATGGGAAGGAGGAATGGAGAGGCATAGCTGACAGGAAGCTAAGGTCAGCAGCTCCAGGTGCTGGATCTGAAGGGATGGGGAGAAGGTGCTGGGAAAGGATGAAGGTGAATTCAGATTGCTGTGTAGCTTAGGGTGCAGAAGCTCTGAGTAGGTTTGTAGGGGGAAAAGAATGAAGACCAGAAAAGGAAGGAGTATTGAAGAAGTGAGAAAATAAGGAGGAGGTCTGCTGCTGAAAGACAAAAACCCAGAATAAATGCAGCTTCAGCCTGAGGACGGATTATCTGCCTTGCTCCTGTGCTCACATGAAGCTGCCCACACAAGCCTGAGCCTGGAAAGTGTCTCAGCATCCAGTTGTCTCTCCCATTTCCATCATCTTCATTCCCAGCTTTTCAAGTTCTGTGACCTCTCCCAATGCCCCTTTTTGTTCCCAGCCTTACCTCTCACCATCAGCCCAGATGCAAGAATGAGTGACCTCATGCAGGAGTTGCTCTCCTGGCACTGATTGATTGACTTATTAATTGACAGAGTTGCACTCATTGCCAGGCTGAAGTGCAGTGGCACAATCTCAGCTCACTGCAATCGCCACCTCCCAGGTTCAAGTGATTCTCCTGCCTCAGCCTCCCAAGTAGCTGGGATTACAGGCATGTGCCACCATGCCCAGCTACTTTTGTATTTTTAGTAGAGACAGGGTTTTTCCATGTTAGTCAGGCTGGTCTAGAACTCCCAACCTCAGGTGATTGACCCGCCTCTGCCTCCCAAAGTGCTGAGATTACAGGTGTGAACCACCTTGCCTGTCCTGTTTATTTATTTTATTTATTTATTTGAGACAAAGTCTCACTCTGTCACCCAGGCTGGAGTGCAATGGCACGATCTCTGCTCACTGCAACCTCTGCCTCCTGGGTTCAAGCAGTTCTCCTGCCTCAGCCGCCAGAGTAGCTGGGATTACAGGCACAAGCCACCAAGCCCAGCTAATTTTTGTATTTTTAGTAGAGACAAGGTTTCACCATGTTGGCCAGGCTGGTCTTGAACTCCTGACCTCAAGTGATCCACCTGCCTTGGCCTCACAAAGTGTTGGGATTACAGGTGTGAGCCGCCTGTCCTGGCTTTTATTTATTTTAATCTTTTAATTTTATTTTGTTATTATTTTCTCTGTTTCTTGTGAAAATTTTAGCCTCCCTACACCCCAGAACCTGCTGGCCACATTCCTAAGGGAGCAACATTCATTCCTCAGCCTGCCTCTCACCCAGCTCCTGCCTTGTAGGGCCCTAGGGAGGTTGCTCATGGCGAATTCACCCCTGAGGGCATTATTACTCACTAGAGCACAAGAGAGTAGTCATTTCTCTATGGGGAGTGAGAGCAGCAGGGGAGGGGCTGTGCAGCACCTTGGACCAGGGATCACTGATAGAGAGCTCCAGACACCGAGCTGGGGTTGGAAATGGTACTTAGGACTCTTCTCCCCATGCATTAAGATAGAAACTCCAGTGCTGGAGTGTCAGGTCGGCTTGAATCCCAAGTGGGGGTCAGCAAGTCCAGGGCACCAGGTGGTCTAGGCATGAGGAAATAGTGGGGGTGGATGACAGTGGACGTAAAATGGTTGGCCAAGGAGTCCAAGCAAGTTAAACAGGCAGTGAAGCAACAGCGACTGGCAGGCCAGGAAACTGGGAGGCAGGAGGCAGGGGTCGAAGAGAGGCTTTGATGGGAAGCAGGAGAGGAAAAAGAAAAGATCAGAGGGCTGTGGGCAAAGAAGGCAAAGGGGGCTGGGCACGGGTTCATGCCTGTAATCCTAGCACTTTGGGAGGCCAAGGTGGGTGGATCACTTGAGGTCAAGAGTTCAAAACCAGCCTGGCCAATGTGGTGAAACTCTCTACTAAAAATATGAAACAATTAGCCAGGCATGGTGGCAGGTACCTGTAATCCCAGCTACTTAGGAGGCTGAGGCAGGAGAATTACTTGAACCCAGGAGGCAAAGTTGCAGTGAGCTGAGATTGTACCATTGCACTCCCGCCTGGGTGGCAGAGCAAGACTCCATCTCAAAAAAAAAAAGGAAGAGTGCCAGGTGACAGAAGTGGAGCTGTGCGAGGCTATGACAAGGGTCTGCTGTGGCCACAGGAGTGGGTTACCAAAAAGGGGCTGATATAAAGGTCAGCAGCAGTGAAGAAGCCAACAAGCTGTCCGGCGTGGTAGGTGTGCGGTACACATGGGAGGCAGTAAGTGTCACGGTTAAACATTTATTGCACCCACAGGGTCCACACTTTGAATTTCATCTTCGTCTTGACTAGTTCTGTGTCAAGCCACTGAACTTTGACCCTTAGTTTTCTAATTTGTAAAATGAGAAGGACATCGTATCTGCACTTGCCACACTGTTTTAAGGACTAAAATGAGAAGATAGCCATAAAACCTTAGCACAGCAACCTGGCAGATAGTAAAATACAATCACTATTGCTATCATTACTGTTAGTGAATGATAAGCGTCCCCACCTGAATCTCATTTGAATTCGCAGTTTTGTGGGAGGGACCCATCGGGAGGTAATTGAATCATGGGGGCAGGTCTTTCCCATGCTGTTTTTGTTATAGTGAGTAAGTCTTACATCTGATGGTTTTAAAAACAGGAGTCTCACCTGGAGTGGTGGCTCATGCCTGTAATCCCAGCACTTTGGGAGGCGGAGGCGGGTGGATCACCTGAAGTCAGGCGTTTGAGACCAGCCTGGCCAACATGGTGAAACGCTGTCTCTACTAAAATTACAAAAAATTAGCTGGCCGTGGTAGGTGCCTGTATTCCCAGTTGCTTGGGAGGCTGAGGCAGGGGAATTGCTTGAACGGGGGAGGTGGAGGTTGCAGTGAACCGAGATCACGCCATTGCTCTCCAGCCTGGGTGACAGAATGAGATTCCATTTCAAAAAAGCAAGACAAAATAGGAGTCTCCCTGCACAAGCTCTCTCATTTTTTGCCTGCCACCATCCACATACGATGTGACTTTTGCTTCTTGCCTTCTGCCATGACTGTGAGGCTTCCCGGCCACGTGGAACTGTAAGTCCAATTAAACCTCTTTCCTTTGTAAATTGCCCAGTCTTGAGTATAACTTTATTAGCAGCATAAAAACAGACTAATATTGTGCATAATAGAATAAGGAACACCAGATAAAATTTCCTGAAAAGGGCCAGGCATGGTGGTTCATGTATGTAATCCCAGCACTTTGGGAGACTCAGGTGGGAGGATCACTTGAGCCCAGGAGTTTGTGGCCAGGCCAACATAGTGACAGCCTGACTAGTATTTCTAATCTAAAAATATTTTTAATTAGCTGGGTGTGGTGACGCACACATGTAGTTCCACCAACTCAAGAGGCTGAGATGGGAGGATGAGGCTGAGTGAGCTGTGATTGTGCTGCTGCAATCTAGCCTGGGTGACAAAGTGAGACTGTTTCAAAAGAAAAGCCAATGCAGTGGCTCACGCCTGTAATCCCAGCACTCTGGAGGCAGAGGCACATGGTCACTTGAGATCAGCAGTTAGAGACCACCCTGGTCAACATGGTGAAACCTCATCTCTACTAAAAATACAAAATAAGTCAGCGGGCCATGGTAGTGCGTACTTATAATACCAGCTATTTCTGGAGGCTGATATGGGAGGATTGCTTGAACCTGGGAGGCAGAGGTTGCAGTGAGCCGAGATCACTACACTGCACTCCAGCCTGGGTGGCAGAGTGAGACTCCATCTCAAAAAAGATAAACAAATAAATCCTGAAAGGATATCTTAGAAAGTTATGGTGGGGGCTGGGCGCAGTGGCTCATGCCTGTAATCCCAGCACTTTGGGAGGCCAAGGCTGGTGGATCACCTGAAGTCAGGAGTTGAGACCAGCCTGATCAACATGGAGAAACTAAAAGTACGAAATTACTAAAAGTATGAAATTAGCTGGGTGGGGTGGCACAACCCTGTAATCCCAGCTACTTAGGAAGCTGAGTCAGGAGAAAAAAAAGAAAGAAAGAAAGTTACAGTGGATATTTTTGGTTTCCAAGCCAACACCCATTCTTCTCTTTTCTCTTCCTAATAGTTCTCTAATCTTTAGCAAATGTTTTGAAGTTACCGCCTCCCCACACAGCCTGTGTATTTCAAGGAAGGCTGACCTCATCCCCAGATGCAGGAATGGGCCTGATAAACCTGACAGTAATGCCATCCCCCAGGCCCCCTGGTTATCCAGGAGTGGGGATGTGCCCTAATTCAGGCCAATGAGACAGTAGGGAGGTGTCCTAAAAACTTCTGGGAAGGACCCCCACTTATTTTAACAGAAAGAGGTATCCTCTTTTTCTCCAGACATTGCATTGTGTGGCTGTAAAGGCTGTGCTTTTGCAGATTTTTTCCAGTTGCATCTTTTAGAAGATTGAATCCAGCTACAGTCATGATTGTCTCCAAGCCTCATGCCTTCAAATAAGCACAAGGCCCAGGATTTCCATATCTTGGTGCCCCACAAACCCAAACACAGAAACAGGAACTATGCTGAATAAAGACATAAGCGATATTTTCATTAATTCCAAACAAAAAGAGAAGTGAGGAGTGAGGGTCAGAGTGAAAACTTTGGATTCCGCTTCATGGGTACCTGGTGGCAAGCATGACCACTGCCCTCAGTTCTCTGCTTTCTCTCCTCTGCAGCTCACGAACTGCCTTCTCCAGCAGCCACTGAGGACAGTAGTGGTAGTAATGTCTCCACCTGAGAGCCAGCAGCCAGCCTCTTTCAGAATCCTGCCTTGCACATACTTGCAGGATGTAGAGAGATGAGTGACTTCAGCCACCATCTAGGGCACAGTCCTCCTTGATAGGAAGCAGCAGGGGTGGAGTTTCACAACTCAAGGCCACAAATATCCGATTAATGAGAGATAGGGCCAGTGGTGACATGTCTCCTGGCTTTGTTCTGATGTTTGCTCTGTTCCATGTTTGTCTTGTAAATAAAACTGGGCCTGTGTTCAAGGAAGCTAACCCACCTTCACACTGACAACAGGATTTCTACCAGAATTACTGTTCCAAAGCCTTTTTTAAATGGTATTTTAAAGGCTGAGCGTGGTGGCTCATGCCTGTAATCCCAGCACTTCGGGAGGCTGAAGCAGGCCAATAACCTGAGGTTGGGAGTTCAAGACCAGCCTGATCAACATGGAAAAACCCCATCTTTACTAAAAAAATAAATAATTAGCTGGGCATAATAGTGCATGCCTGTAATCCCAGGTCCTTGGGGGGCTGAAGCAGGAGAATCGCTTGAACCTGGGAGGTGGGGGTTGTGGTGAGCTGAGATCTTACCATTGCACTCCATCCTGGGCCACAAGAGTGAAGCTCTGTCTCAAAAAAAAAAAGTATTTTAAAATGGTACTTTCAGCCAGGCATGGTGGCTCATGCCTGTAATCCCAGCACTTTGGGAGGCTAAAGCAGGTGGATGGCCTGAGCTCAGGAGTTTGAGACCAGCCTGGGCAACATGGCAAAACCTTGTCTCTATAAAAAATACAAAAATTAGTTGGGCATGGTGGTATGTGCCCGTAGTCTCAGCTATGTGGGAGGATTGGTTGAGCCCAGGATGTGGAGGTTGCAGAGAGCCAAGATCACACCACTGTATTCCATCCTGGGCAACAGAGAGAGATCTTGTCAATTAAAAAAAAAAAAAAACATCCAGGGCCAGGCGCAATCGCTCATGCCTGTAATTCCAGCACTTTGGGAGGCTGAGGCAGTGGATCACAAGGTCAAGAGATCGAGACCATCCTGGTCAACATGGTGAAAGCCCGTCTCTACTAAAAATACAAAAAATTAGCTGGGCACGGTGGCACGTGCCTGTAATCCCAGCTACTCAGGGTGCTGAGGCAGGAGAATTGCCTGAACCCAGGAGGCAGAGGTTGTGGTGAGCCGAAATCGCACCATTATACTCCAGCCTGGGTAACAAGAGTGAAACTCCGTCTCAAAAAAAAAAAACACCCAATAAAGAATATGACTTATTTCATCTTCCTTCCTGCTTCCACTCAGACTTAGTAAAATTATCTTGAAGGGAGGAAGGAAAGATAACAGAATGAGAGAAGGAAGGATGGAGGATAGCAACTTCTATTGGGTTGGAACTATAAATTTGTAACACGTAAGACCTGGTCTATAGATTTAGGTTTTGTGATTTGGGCTTTTTAAAATTATTACTATAGATTTTCTAATTCACAAACATTTTTTTATATTATGGGTTATAACATGATGTTTTAGGATTTTCTATATATAGGACCATGTCTGTTTGCAAACAGACAATTTTACTTCTTCCTTCTGATTTTGATGCCTCTTATTTCTTTCTCTTATTTAATTGCTCTTGCTAGGATCTCCAGCTGTGTTGGATAAAAGTGGTAAAAATGGGCATCCTTCTCTGGTTTTGATCTTAGAGGAAAAGTTTTGAACTTTTCAACACTGAATATGATGTTAACTGTAAACTTGTCATAAGCTTTATTGTATTGAAATATGTTCCTTCTATACTTATTTGCTGAGAACTTTTATTATGAAAGGATGTTGTATTTTGTCAAACACTGTTTCTGCATCTATTGAGAAGATTATATGGTTTTTATCCTTTATTCTGTCATTCTCTTAATGCAGTGTAACATATCACATTTATTACTTTACATATGTTTAACCATCCTTGCATTCTAGGGATACATTTCACTTTATCATAGTGATCTATTTTCTTTTCTTTTTTTTTTTTTTTTTGAGACAGAGTCTTGCTCTGTCACCAGGCACCAGGCTGGAGTACAGTTGCTCAATCTCAGCTCACTGCAATCTCCACCTCCCAAGTTCAAGCAATTCTCCTGCCTCAGCCTCCTTAGTAGCTGGGACTACAGGTGCATGCCACCACACCCAGCTAATTTTTGTATTTTTAGTAGATACGGAGTTTCACCATGTTGGCCAGGATGGTCTTGATCTCTTGACCTCGTGATACGTCCACCTTAGCCTCCCAAACTGCTGGGATTACAGGCATAAGCCACTGTGCCCAGCCAGTGAACTATTTTCTTTAGAGATGAGGGTCTCATTATGTTGCCCAGGCTGGACTTGAACTTGTGAGCTAAGCTATTCTCCCATCTGAGCCTCCAGATTAGTCAGCATTACTAATTAGCTAGCACTCCAAGCAAGTGCCACTGCACCTGGCTAAATGATTCTTATAATGTGCTGTTGAATCGGATTTGCAGTATTCTGCTGAGGATCTTTGCATCTATGTTCATGAGGGATATTGACCTACAATTTTCTCTTCTTTTAGTATCTTTGGCTTTGGTATCAGGGTAATGCCTATAAAGTGAGTTTGAAAATATTCCATCCTCTTTAATTTTTTGGAAGAGTTTGAGAAATATTGATTTTAGTTATGCTCTAAATGTTTGATAGAATTCAGCAGTAGAGTCATCAGGTCCTGATCTTTTCCTTCATGGGAGATTTTTTTTCTATCAATTTATTTATTACTTTAACTGCATACTATATCTGGCATTTCTCCCCATGATGTCCCTCCCCACCCTCCTCTCTCTCCCCACCCCCCTCTGTCTCTCCCCTACCCCTCCCAACTGCCCCCCCATGCGTGATGCTACATGGGAGATTTTTTTTACTGATTCAATCTCCTTACTTGTTATTTGTCTGTTCTGTAAGTGTAGTTTTATGTAACACCTCAAGCACTTTGTACTTGGTAAACTCTCCTGGTGTCTATTTCTTTGTATAACAAAGAAATAACAAAGCATCAAAAGAATGTAAGATCAGATCCACTTTGTGACATCCACAAAGAGTACTGTGTCCAGCTATTGTTCACATTCATTTGGAACTGACCTCTTGAGTTCTCAGTCACTCTCTACCTGATTTGTAACAGGATAAGGAATGTTTCAAGTTGCACGTATTGCAGACTCAGGCCAAGCAAAAATAGTGCTAACACAGAAAACTCTGCCAAGATTCATTTTTAGAGCAATGAGTTTTGATCCCACAAACTGCATATTATTCAGAAGGTTATTCGTTCAAGTCAGAGTCCACATGGTTTTCAATAAACCACTTTTCAGATGACCTAACTTAGGAAAGAATCTCATGCCTGGGGTCAGTTTCTTTTAGGGAACATTTGCATTTGAATCTCATGCCTGGGCTCAGTTTCTTTTAGGGGACATTTCCTTAGCTGGCTTGCTCTGGAGGAGCAGTGGTTTGACTTTGGCCCTGATCTGGCATGGACTTCAGCTTGTACAGCGTGTGAGTCTAACCTTTTGGAGGCCTCTTTCAGGTTCTCAAGAAGGGTGGACAGAGTTCTGGGTCTCTAACTCCCTCAAGCACAGATTGCATTCCTATCCAACTGCCAGTTTATTTTTTATTTTATTTTATTTTATTTTATTTTGAGACGGAGTTTCTCTGGTTTTACCCATACTGGAGTGCAATGGCGCGATCTCGACTCACCACAACCTCCGCCTTCTGGGTTCAAGCGATTCTCCTGCCTCAGCCTCCCAAGTAGTTGGGACTACAGGCGCGCACCACCATGCGCAGCTAATTTTTTTGTATTTTTAGTGGAGACGGGGTTTCACCTTGTTGACCAGGATGGTCTCAATCTCTTGACCTCGTGATCCACCCGCCTCGGCCTCCCAAAGTGCTGGGATTATAGGCGTGAGCCACCTCGCCCAGCCCCAACTACCAGTTTGAAAGACAAGAGACAGGCCATGCGCAGTGGCTCATGCCTGTAATCCCAACACTTTGGGAGGCTGAGGCGGACGGGTCACCTGAGGTCAGGAGTTCAAGACTAGCCTGGTCAACACGGTGAAACCCCATCTCTACTAAAAATACAAAAAAAAAACTAACCAGACGTGGTGGTGGGCACCTGTAATCCCAGCTACTGTGGAGTCTGAGACAGGAGAATTGCTTGAACTGGGAAGTGGAGGTTGCAGTGAGCTAAGATAGCGCCATTGCTCTCCAGCCTGGGCAACAGAGGGAAACTCCATCTCAAAAAAAAAAAAAAAAAGAAGAAGAAAGAAAGAGAAGACAGGAGACAAAATTCTTGGCCAAAGGATCCAAACTGAAATTTGTTAACTGTTGGCCACTAGCCAGAACCTGGATTTGCTCATTTTGTGAGCCTAGGATAAGAGAGAGATTTATGTTCACTTGGTTTTCTTTCCTCATACAAAGTACCTGTTAGAGGTGTCCTGGAGTCATTTACGGAAGGGGTGATTCTTATTGGAGGACTACTGCAGTTAACATTGGCTTTAAAGGGCCAGACGCGGTGGCTTATGCCTCTATCTCAGCACTCTGAGCCTGAGGCAGGTGAATTGCTTGAGCTCAGAAGTTCAAGACCAGCTTGGGCAACATGGCAAAACCCCATCACTACAAAATTAAAAAATCAGCCAGGCTTGGTTGTACATGCCTGTAGTCCCAGCTGTTCAGGAGGCTATGGCAGGAAAATCACTTGAACCCAGGAGGCAGGGGTTGCAGTAAGCCAAGATCGTGCCACTGAACTCCAGCCTCAGTGATGGAGCAAGACTCCATCTCGGGGAGGTGAGGGGGAATATATATGTGTGTGTGTATACGCTTTAAAAATTACCACTCACTCAGATATTAAGACATGAGCAGTACCGAAGACATCACACAAATGACCAAAATAGAAAAATGACTACCCAAACATCAGCTCCACTTCACAGAGCAGACATAATTCTCCAAAGGAAGAAAGACATGTGTATCCCAGAAGTATTAAAACCTGGGTAGGGGCAGGTCATTTTCAGTTTTCCCATCTCAAATGGAGTCCAGAAGGATTTGGCAGAAGCTGGCCTCAGCTGTCTTCCTTAACCAGCATCTGACAGAGTTTGTGCCTTCCAGAAAAGGAAGAGTCTTCCTCCCAGACAATTCAAATAATTTATTCATCACTCAGCCTAATTTTTCCTTCCTCTCCAGACAATGCAATGCTTACATTCCTAAATAAGTGATGTGCAGCTGGGCACAGTGGCTCACGCCTGTAATCCCAACACTTTGTGAGGCAGAGGCGGGCAGATCATGGGGTCAGGAGTTTGAGACCAGCCTGGTCAACATAGTGAAACCCCATCTCTACTAAAGAATGCAAAAAAATTAGTCAAGCATGGTGGCAGGGGCCTGTAATCTCAGCTACTTGGGTGGCTGAGGCCGGGGAATCACTTGAGCCTAGGAGACAGAGATTGCACTGAGCTGAGATCGAACCACTGCACTCTAGCCTGGGCAACAGAGTAAGACTCTATCTCAAAAAAAGAAAAAAAAAGTAATGTGCTTTTCCATCTCACCTGACCCCTCTGCAGGTTCCTGTCCTGATTTTGTCTTAATTTGTTGGTGAAATCAATAAGGGTTTGAAAATCTGGCCAATAGGCTGGGCATGGTGGCTCACACCTGTAATCCCAGGACTTTGGGAGGCTGAGGCGGGAAGATCACAAAGTCAGGGGCTGGAGACCAGCCTGGCCAACATGGTAAAACCCCGTCTCTACTAAAAATACAAAAATTAGCCATGGCGCACACCTGTAATCCCAGCTACTCAGGAGGCTGAGGCAGGAGAATCAGCTTGAACCCGGCAGGCTGAAGTTGCAGTGAGCCAAGATCATGCCATTACACTCCAGCCTGGGCAAGAAGAGTGAAACTCTGTCTCAAAAAAAAAATGTTGATTGGAATCCTTTTTATTATAAGGATACTCTTACAAAATAGTAAGTATAACTACCTGATGCTTATACAAATATAAAAATGAATCTGCAAATTAAATACAAAAAAAGTCAAAAATCCAATTTAGCAATTTTAATTGGGCACATCAGATGATGCTGATTTTACTGAAACTAAATTTCTACTTCCAGCAATAATTATAATAGCTAATACATTTTGAGCAAGTATTATGTTCCAGGCCAAAGTACTTTTTTTTCTTTTGAAACGAAGTCTCTGTTGCCCAGGCCGTACTGCCATGGCACAATCTCGGCTCATTCCAACCTTCATCTCCTGGGTTCAAACGATCCTCCTTCTTCAGCCTCCTGAGTAGCTGCAATTACAGGTACATGCCACCACACCCAGCTAATTTTTGTATTTTTAGTAGAGATTGGGGTCTCACGATGTTGGCCAGGCTGGTTTTGAACCCCTGACCTCAAATGATCCATCTGCCTCAGATTCCCAAAGTGCTGGGATTACAAGTGTGAACCATGGTGTCCAGCTCAGGTCAAGGTACTTTTTTTTTTTTTTTTTTTGAGACAGTTTTGCTATTGTTGCCCAAGCTGGAGTGCAATGGCACAATCTCGGCTCACTGCAACCCCCACCTCCTGGCTTCAAGCAATTCTCCTCTCTCTCTCTCTCTCTCTCTCAAAAAAAAAAAAAAGATATTCTTACAGAAATGTAGCAAACCTCTGCTAGTTCATCCATAGACCACTGCTATAACTGGAGAGATTAGAGGCCAAAAATGGTGTTGCAGAGGGAATGAGGGGGTGAGAGGAACTGCCTCTCCACGGGTGAGATGTGAGGTTTGCAGTGGACCTGACCAGGTGTGGCAGTTGGTCTGGAGGTAAAAGATGCATTCCAGCCAGGCACGGTGCGTACCTGTAGTCCCAGCTACTTGGGAGGCTGAGGTAGGAGGATCGCTTGAGCCCAGGAGTTCTAGGCTGTAGTGCACTATGAGGATCAGGTGTCCACACTAAGTTCAGCATCAATATGGTGACCTCCCGGGAGCGGGGGACCACCAGGTTGCCTAAGGAGGGGTGAACCGGCCCAGGTCGGAAACGGAGCATGTCAAAACTCCTGTGCTGATCAGTATTGGGATCACGCCTATGAATAGCCACTGCACTCCAGCCTGGGTAACATAGTGAGACCCCATCTCTAAAACAAAAAAAAACCTTTTTTTAATTAAAAAAAAAGATGCATTCCAAGAAATTTCCATAAAATATATCGTCAACTCTAACCTGATAGTTGAGCTAGCCAAGGAAAAACCTCATCAGATCTTTACTAGTTCAGACCTTAACTGGAACTCTTAAAAGCTCTTGCCATCAAAAGTATCAAAAATGAAAATATAAGATATATTCCTACCACTTCAGGAAGTTTCTGTACAATCCGTCTAACAGACCAGCTAGTTTCTTTCATGATCAAGCAGACAAACTGAAGTCACCAACACAGCAGAAGGCACAAATGTCCCTTTATCAATGTTTTTCACACTGTATGTATGATTCATTAGTGAGTCATGAAATCAACTCTGTGAGTCATAATGAACATTTTTTTAAAAAAACAAAATACATTAGGAAAATATTTAAAGAGATCAAAGTAGAGATTGGGGTCTCACCATGTTGGCCAGGTCCTATTTGGTTTAATATCCTCTAATAATTCTATCAAAATGCAAAGCATAGGCTAGGCACCATGGCTATGCCTATAATCCCAGCACTTTGGGAGTCTGAGGCAGGCAGATCACTTCAGGCCAGGAGTTCGATATCAGCCTGGCCAACATGGTGAAACCTCATCTCTACAAAAAAATACAAAAACCTCACAAAAAAACAAAAACTGCAAACCATGAAGTAGGCACCCTATAAAAGTTGGATAATGACTGTAATAATTGATCAAAAAATACATCAGAAATGACCTATTAACTATAGATCTTAATATTTATAGTTCTTATATTACTTATAGCTGTGATGTAAAGACCAACTATCATTAATCTCAAATAAGATTCTATGCCTACATAATATGAAAACACCAACTAATCATCAATCCTTGAAGGGAGGTAAGATACATAAAATTGATACTTAACTCTGGAAGACTAAACATTGTCATTCTTTTTCTTTTTTTGGAGACAGCGTCTCACTCTTTCACCCAGGCTGGAGTGCAGTGGCACAATCTCAGCTCACTGAAACCTCTACCTCCCAGATTCAAGCAATTTTCCTGCCTCAGCCTCCTGAGTAACATTGTCCTTCTTTTATGGTCATAATTATTAAGACAGACTTTTGGCCGGGTGTGGTGGCTCACACCTGTAATCCCAGCACTTTGGGAGGCCGAGGTGGGTGGATCATGAGATCAAGAGTTCGAGACCATCCTGGCCAACATGGCGAAACCCCATCTCTACTAAAAATACAAAAATAAACTCGGTGTGGTGGTGTGTGCCTGTAGTCCCAGCTACTCAGAAGGCTGAGGCAGGAGAATCGTTTGAACCCAGGAGGCGAAGGTTGCAGTGAGCCGAGGTTTCGCCACTGCACTCCAGCATGGCAACAGAGTGAGACTCTGTCTCCAAAAACAAAAAAAGGCAGAATTTTGGTCACATAAGCATATTATTAGATTGACAATGAAAGGGACCTATGCAGGGCAATCAAGCAAAATATAAATAAATAAATAGCATCCAAATAGGAAAATAAGTCAAACTATCTCTCTTCATTGATGATATGATTTCATAACTAGAGAATCCTAAAAGCTGCTAAAAGTCTCCAAGAAACTGATAAGCAACTTTAGTAAAGTTTCAGGATACAAAATCAATGTGTAAAAATCAGTAGCATTTCTATACACCAAAAATGTTCAAGCTGAGAGCCAAATCAAGAATGCAATCCTGGCCAGCTGCAGTGGCTCACACCTGTAATCCCAGCACTTTGGGAGGCCGAGGTGGGTGGATCCTGAAATCAGAAGATCAATACCATCCTGGCTAACATGGTGAAACCCCATCTCTACTAAAAATACAAAAAAATTAGCCACGTGTGGTGGCATGAGCCTGTAGTCTCAGTTTCTCAGGAGAGTGACTCAGGAGAATGGCTTGAAGCCAGGAGGCGAAAGTTGCAGTGAGCCAAGATCTCACCACTGCACTCCAGCCTGGGCGACAGAGTGAGACTCTGTCTCAAAAAAGAAAAAAGAAGAAAAAAAAAAAGGATAGTGTCTGTAACCCCAGTATTTGGGGAGGCAGAGGCGGAGGAGCACTTGAGTCCAGGAGTTTGGGACCACCTTGGGCAACATATTGAGACTCCATCTCTATTAAAAAAGAAAAGGGAGGGATGGAGGGAAGGAGGGAGGGAGGGAGGGAGGGAGGGAGGGAGGGAGGAAGGAAGGAAGGAAGGAAAGGAAGAAAAGGAGGGAAGGAAAGGAGGGAGGGAAGAAATAAGGAAGGAGGGAAGGAAGGAAGTTTAAATCTGCAAGAGGAAAAAAGTTTCTGCAAAAAATTCATAATCCTAGTATGAAGCAAGCTAAATTATGGCAATTGTGATTTTGAGCAATTGAGGGAGTATAAGAAAAGAGAGTTGATGCCAGAAATATTCTCTTGTAGTGGCAGAAGGAATATGACATTGTATTTAGGAATAAGGAAACATAATCGGAGCTTTTCTGAAAGCAGTATCTACACATAGGCATAACAATATAGCTTTTAGATGCTACTCAATAAGGAGAACTTGATTATAGAACAAATGAACATGTTTTCCACTCTGATCATGAAGCAAAGCTACAGCTGGCAAAGACTGGAGGCTGGAAGGAGGGGGAGGAAGTGAAAGGAGGGGTGGAAATATTAATATTCTTATCCAACCCTGTAGGGGGTCTGGAGTTGGTACCTAAAATTGGTAGAATAAGAATAGAGGCTGGGCATGGTGGCTCATGCCTGTAATTCCAGCACTTTGGGAGGCCGAGGCAGGTGGATCACCTGAGATCAGGAGTTCAAGACCAGCCTGACAAACATGGTGAAATCCCATCTCTATAAAAATACACAATTGGCCAGGCATGGTGGCAGATGCCTATAATCCCAGCTACTTGGGAGGCTGAGGCAGGAGAATTGCTTGAACCCAGGAGGTGGAGGTCGCAGTGAGCCGAGATCACGCCATTGCACTCCAACCTAGGCAATAAAAGCAAAACTCATCTCAAAAAAAAAAAAAACCCAAAGAAATAGAAATTAAAGTATATTATTTAGAGTTATGAAAATAACTATTTAAAATAATTTGAAACAATATGGCTGTCAACAAAATTGGGAAGAAAGGGGATGGAAAGGTGAGATTTAGCTCAAGTGAACTAAAGTCTAATCTCTCATTGTTAAAAGTCTACAGATTCTTTCTAAAGCTAAGAATCAAGAAGTAGAAATAAAACTTACTGTGGTGGCTGGGCACAGTGGCTCACACCTGTAATCCCAGCACTTTGGGAGGCCAAGGCAGGCAGATCACTAGGTTAAGAGATCAAGACCATCCTGGCCAACATGGTGAAACCCCATCTCTACTAAAAATACAAAAAATTAGCCGGGTGTGGTGGCAGAGCCTGTACTCCCTGCTACTCGGGAGGCTGAGGCAGAAGAATCACTTGAACCCAGGAGGCAGAGGTTGTGGTAAGCAGAGATCACACCACTGCACTCCACCCTGGATGACAGAGCGAGACTCCATTTATTTAAAAAAAAAAATGCTTACTGTGGTAAGATCCCAAAGAACTCGAGATCAAACCAGATATTATTTAAAACCTGTTTCTGGAAATATGAGGGAAAACAATTATTTTTATTTTTATTTATTTATTTTTAATTTAATTTATTTTTTTTGAGACAGAGTTTCACTCTTGTTGCCCAGGCTGGAGTGCAGTGACATGATCTCAGCTCACTGCAACCTGAGCCTCCTGGGTTCAAGCAATTCTCCTGCCTCAGCCGACTACAGGAACTTGCCACCACGCCCGGCTTTTGTGTTTTCTTTTTTTTTTTTTTTTTTTTGTATTTTTAGTAGAGACGGGGTTTCACCATGTTAGCCAGGATGGTCTTGATCTCCTGACTTCGTGATTCACCCACCTTGGCCTCCCAAAGTGCTGGAATTACAGGCATGAGTCACCACACCGGGCCAACAATTGTTTTTCTTAAAACCCTTTGTAATTTTTTTTCTTCTTTCAATCATGTTCATATATTACTTTAATTTTTTAAAATTTGTTTTTAATAGTTGCATAATGGTTGTCTACTGACAATTTGACTTGTAAATCCATTTTTGAAAAAGAATATTTAAGGCCAGTGTAGTGGCTAAAGCCTATAATCCCAGCACTTTAGAGGCCAAGGTGGGAGGATTGATTGAGCCAGGAGTTGGAGACCAGCCTGAGCAACATAGTGAGACCCCCTCTCTGTTTCATTTAAATAAAAAATTAAGCTGGGCACAGTGGCTCAGGCCTGTACTTTGGGAGGCCAAGGCAGGCAGATCACCTGAGGCCAGGAGTTTGAGACCAACCTGGCTAATATGGTGCAACCCTGTCTCTACAAAAATTAGCTAGGCATGTTTTTCTGGGGGGGGGTGGGCACCTGTAATCCCAGTTACTCGGGAGGCTGAGGCAGGAGAATCACTTGAACTGGGAGGTGGAGGTTGCAGTGAATTGAGATCATGCCATTGCACTCAAGCCTAGGCAACAGAGCAAGACTACATCTCAAAAAAGGAAAATTTTAAAGAAAATAAATTTCTCAATCATTTCTCAGTTTGCTTTCCACAAATGATTAGGGTCATTTCCTTTAAGTGGTTAGCTCAATGAACTATAACTCTGTTAATTTGATTTCACAGCACAGTTTTGAAAATCACCCTGAAGAAGTACTGTGTGGCATGAGCTGGCTTTTAATGGAATAAAATTGAATTCTGCTTTGAAGTCTTTATGACTTCCCTTACAGAAGTGGTGACATTGTGGGGTTCTGCGTGCACCCTGAAATCACAGATCTTGTGTGACACCGTGAAAATTGCCCAGAATCCTGGGCACCCACTCCTCGGCTAGGGAAATCACCAACGCTGGCAAATAGCATAATGGGCTTGTGGCGCCCCCTAATGTACACTAGGCAAACTGCACCGCCTTCCTGAGCTGCGTTCTAGGGTGGAGTTAAAAAAGAAATCTGAGCTTGCAAAGTCTGTATGAAGGCAGTGGCAGGCATGTGTATTTATTTATGTTCTTTAATCAACAAATATGATTTCCAAATTTCTTTTTGTCTTTTTGGGGGCGGAGTTTCTCTCTGTCATCCAGGCTGGAGTGCAGTGGCGTGATCTTGGCACACTACAACCTTTGCCTCCCAGGTTCAAGCAGCTCTGCCTCAACCTCCCAAGTAGCTGGGATTACAGGCGCACACCGGCATGCCTGGCTAATTTTTTGTATTTTAGTAGAGACGTGGTTTCACCATGTTGCCCAGGCTGGTCTTGGACTCCTGAGCTCAAGCAATCTGCCCGCCTCGACCTCCCAAAGTGTTACAGGTGTGAGCCACCATGTCCGGTGATTTCCAAAATTATTTACATAACAACTTGGGAAATTTGAATGTAAAATGGCTATTAGATGATTTAGGGATATTATTAAGTAATGTTCAGGCCTGGCATTGGGACCAACACCTGTATGGGAGCTGAGGCAAGAGAGTCACTTGAAGTCAGGAGTTCGAGACCAGCCCGGACAACATAGCGAGGCACAATCTCTACAAAATTTTAAAAAAGAAAAAATTAGCCAGGTGTGGTGACGGATGCCTATGGTCGCAGCTACTTGGGACCAACCCCTTCTCTGTCCTCATCTCCTCCTCCAATCCCTCCTTCTCCCAGCTCTGGCCACACTGACCTTTTCAGTCATTTGCATATTCTGGCCTCTTCACACCCACTTCCCAGGGCCCAAGATGCTCTTCTCACTAGAGTCCCAAGTAGTTGGGAACTATAGGCACATGCCACCATGCCTGGCTAGTGTTTTTAATTTTTGTAGAGGTGGAATCTGCCCATGTTGCCCAGGCCAGTTTCAAATTCCTGGGCAGTGATCCTCCCACTTCAACCTCCCAAAGTGTTGGGATTACGGGTGTGACCTACCTTGTCTGACCAAAAAGACACCTTAGTGACACTTTTCCTGGTCACAGTCTAAAATTGTTGTTGTTGAGATGGAATTTTGCTCTGGTTGCCCAGGCTGGAGTGCAGTGGCACGATCTCGGCTCACTGCATCCTTCGCTTCCCAGGTTCAAGCGATTCTCCTGCCTCAGCCTCTGGAGTAGCTGGGATTACAGGCATGCACCACCACACTCAGCTAATTTTGTATTTTTAGTAGAGATGGGGTTTCTCCATGTTGGTCAAGCTGGTCTCGAACTCCTGACCTCAAGTGATCCTCCTGTCTCAGCATCCCAAAGTGCTGGGATTACAGGCATGAGCCACCGCACCCAGCAACGGTCTAAAATTTAACCCACCATTTACCTTCATTGTTTCCTTAGCTCTTATTACAATTTAATGTACCAAAATTTCATTTATCTTTTTTATTGTCTATGTTGTCCAAAACATTAATTTACATAAAAGCTTTGATGGTGGTTGTGTTCACTGCTGTGTCCACTGGACCTGAACTAGTAACCAGAATATACTTGAAAGTCATTTAATATACATTGAGTGAAAAAATAAAAAGCAATATGTGGGCTCAAATTTTTACTCTATAGTCAATTTTCAAATTTTGTTTTAGACTACAGCATGTACAATGTGTGAAAGATACCATCTGTTGATGAGTGGCAGGTTTGACTGGTTTGTACTCTGAATTAAGAATAATTTACTTTTTCCAATATAAGCTTTAAGTTGAGCCTAAGTTAAAAAAAAAAAAAAATTCCATCATATGCCTTTTAGGCACTATTGAAATCTTGACTGACATCTTCCAGGACTGTGATGACAAATTCAAAGGTCAGTGATGGGTGTACATCATCTGAGATGAAGTAGCTGGGTTATGGGTGATTTTTGTCTGTCTTTAGTAAATATTAAATATCACTCAAAACTGTTTCTAGAACAAATATAAATGTAAGAGTAGCATATTAGGGGTGGGCGTGGTGGCTCATGCCTGTAATCCTAGCACTTTGGGAGGCCGTGGTGGGTGGATCACTTGAGCTCAGGAGTTCGAGACCAGCCTGGCCAACAAGGTGAAACCCCATCTCTACTGAAAATATAACTATTAGCCCAGCTTGGTGAGCTGTAATCCCAGCTACTCAGAGGCTGTGCAGAAAAACTGCTTGAACCTGGGAGGTGGAGGTTGCAGTGAGCCAAGGTTGTGCCATTGCACTCCAGCCTGGGGGACAAGAGCAAAACCCCGTCTCAAAAAAAAAAAAAAGAGTAGGATGTTAGATAAGTTCAGGGATGATAAAGCCATAACGGGTTAAGTAGAATGGGGGTTGATTCCTAAGCTTTGAGATCACCTTTTAGAATCAGGCATATTAATCCTGCTGGATTTGAATGCTGTGTAGGATAGAGCACTGATCTGAAAAGTATGAAAATTCTAATGTCTTTATGTACCTAAAAGATAGCCTCTTGTGTTATTTTAAAGTCACAGAGACTAGGCTAGTATTAACAGCAGCAGGTAGAAGGCAAACCCTGTCCATGTGGACCTCTGGATGCTGGAAAAAAAAAAAAAAAGCATCTCTTGGCCAGCCATGGTGGCTCATGCCTGTAATCCCAGCACTTTGGGAAGCCAGGGCGGGTGGATCACCTGAGGTCAGGTGTTCAAGACCAGCCTGACCAATATGGTGAAACTCTGTCTCTACTAAAAATGCAAAAATTAGCCAGGCATGGTGGCACATGCCTGTAATCCCAGCTACTCAGGAGGCTGAGGCAGGAGAATCACCTGAACCCAGGAGGCAGAGGTTGCAGTGAGTTGAGATCACACCAATGTACTCTAGCCTGGGCAACAAGGGCTTAAAGACTTGGTTGAATGGGTAACTTTAGGGCAGAGAAAAAGCAGGAGCAGAGAGTAGGATCTGGCACAATGCCCTGGCCAGCATGCCCTGACCTGATGATGATGCGCATCTGACTCCTCTCATGCAGCAAAGCACACCAGGCATCACCCTTGCACATCTCCCCAGAGTCTCCCACAGCTCTGGGTTGGCTTCTTCTACCCCAAGAGTGCCCACAGCATCCTGTTTGCAAATCCATCCCAGCACACCGTCCTTTGGACTCTACTATTTTCTTGCCTGTGTCTACCTCTCAGGACGGTGAGCTCCCAGGATGCGCTTCTTCCCATTATCGTTTATATTTGGCCTAGCATTTGGCAAACAGTACGTTCTTAATACATTTAAGATGAAAAAGAAAACCTTCTTAGGTACCTTTCTTACAACCAGAAGAATGGGCTTCAGAAGAATCTGGCCCCATATTTGGAATAATTTGGTCACCATCCTACTGCCTTGATGGGCAAAACGTTCTGAAGCCTGAGCAGCACGTGCGCATTTGTTGAGCAGTAAGTAGACTCTGAAAATGGAATGAGATACATAATATTTAGTGTGTGCCATATTGGCTAGGTATAATGATAAGGTGGAGGCACAAAAACCAAACTCCAGCTGTTCATCATTTTAATAAGAAAGCTGGTGTGTGTGTGTTTCTTTCTTTGTTTTGACAGTCTAGCTCCTAAAATTAGCCCCAGAACCACTAGAAGTTGATGTCAGGCTCTAATTTGGAGAGCCATTTTAAAAGTATTATTTTCCTCTTGTTTTCTTTATAGGATTTTTTCTGATTGTAAAAACTCAGAGAATTCTAAAAAAGGAAAACTATCCATAATTCTATCAACCTCATAAAAAAAGCACTGTTAATTTATTTCTTGTGAATTTTTAAAAAATATATATCTATTAGAGATATATATTATGTAATATATATTATATATATTACATTATATAATATACAACATATATATTGTATTATATACTACAATATGTATTATATATGTTGTATATTATATAATGTAATATATAATAAGATATATATCTTAACATATATTATATATATTATAATATATATTACATATATAATATATAAATATATTAACAATATATTAATAATTATTATATTATATATTATTTTATATATACATATTATATATTATTAATAATAATATATATTGCATATATTATATATATATATATTACAGGTTTAGCATGGTGGCTCACGCCTGTAATCCCAGAACTTTGGGAGGCCAAGGCAGGTGGATCACTTGAGGTCAGGAGTTTGAGACCAGCCTGGCCAACATGGTGATACCTTGTCTCTACTAAAAATACAAAAATTTGTCAGGCATGATGGCAGGCACTTGTAATCCCAGCTACTCAGGAGGCTGAGGTGGGAGGATCACTTGAGTCTGGGAGGTGAAGGCTGCAGTGAGCTGAGATGGTGCCATTGCACTCCAGCCTGCACAGCAAGAGTGAAACCCTGTCTCAAAAGAAAATAAAACTGGGTGTGGTGGCTCACGCCTGTAATCCCAGCATTTTGGGAGGCTGAGGTAGGTGGATCACCTGAGGTCGGGAGTTTGAGACCAGCCTGACCAACATGGAGAAACCCCGTCTCTAATAAAAATACAAAATTAGTCAGACGTGGTGGCGTATGCCTGTAATCCCAGCTACTCAGGAAGCTGAGGCAGGAGAATTGCTTGAACCCAGGAGGCAGAGGTGGTGGTGAGCTGAGATCGGGCCATTGCACTCCAGCCTGGGCAACAACAAAAAAGTAATTACTCTTTAATTGTTTGACTATTGAAAACTCCTAGTTTCTAAGGGATGTCAGCACGAGTTCCCACCTCTGTTATTCAGGCCATGTAAATGTCATTGATTGCACACTGATGGACAAACTAGAAAGCAAAACAATAACAAAAATGAGGAGGTCACAGAAGAGGGTAGTAACATTTTAGCCAGAGAAAAACCACTATAAATGGAGGAAGTCAGAAAATTAGGCAACCGGCATCATATTGCAAAATGCTGTGGAGAGGTAAGGTCACGTTACAATGTAGGCTGGTAAAAGAAAAACAGCAAAACAAAACCCCTGAAGCTAAAGATGTGGTTCTAAATCAACATCCAGCCCCACTCATGACTCTACATGTAATTTTGAGCACGTCAGCTGTCTGGGGCTCAGTTCTCTAGTCTGTAAAGTGAGGAGTTGGCCTACATCCTCCCTTAGACCCCTTTCAGCAGAAGTCTCTGATTCTATGGAGCTGCACCTTTTCTCACCCATGCAGGAAAGGTCGGCACTCTGGAGAGCACTGCACAGGGCTTTAACTGTTCTAGGGACATGACCCACCTGCATCTTGGTTCAGTGACCACATAACAACGAGTTCATCATAGAACCCTTAAATGGGTCAATTTGGATACCCAGCAGGTGTTTTGAAAAGCGACTGATTTAGGCTCAGTTAGGAGGAGGGGCAAGGGGTTGCCTTGGAGAAGGAAACAGGGACGGCAGGCTGCGCTGTAAATCACTCTCTGCTCTGGGCTCCCTTTCTTTTTGCCTCTTTCCCATTTGGGCTTCCAACCCTGGGAGCCATTTTTACGGTGAACAAAGCCGTCTGTGGAATGTTCATTTGTTTCCATTGTTTGCCACAAGCAGTCTTTGTTTTTTTAACTTGAATAGTTAAGACTCCCTCTTAAAACCAGACTCAGAATTAAGAACTATGCTTCACAGTGTTTGCAAGAGCCAAACACTGGACATTCAGATGCCCATTACAAATAGGATGGGGGCTGGGTGCAGTGGCTCTTGCCTGTAATCCTAACGCTTTTGGAGGCCAGGGCAGGTGGATTGCTTGAGCTGAGGAGCTGGAGACCAGCCTGAGCAACACAGCAAAACCCCAACACTACAAAAAAATGTGTGAGTTGGCTGGGCATGGTAGCATGTGCCCGTAGTCCCAGCTATTCAGGAGGCTGAGGCAGGAGAATCACTTGAGCCAGGGAGGTTGAGGCTAAGTGAGCCATGATCACATCACTGCACTCCAACGTGGGTGACGAAGTAAGATCTTATCTCAAAAACAAACAAAAGTAGAATGGTTCTGGGTGTGGTTACTCACACTTTGGGAGGCTGAGGCCAGAGGCCAGGAGTTCAAGATGAGCCTGGGCACCACAGGGAGACCCCGTATCTACAAAAAGTAAAGTAGCTGGGCATGGTAGCAAGTGGCTATAGTCCCAGCTACTCAGTAGAAGGAGGTGAGGGAATTGCTTGAACCCAGGAGGTTGAGGCTGCATGGAGCTGAGATTGTGCCACTATACTCAAGCCTGGGCAACAGAGTGAAACCTTGTTTTAAAAGAAGAAACGAAATGGATAGGGCTGGGCATGATGGCCCACACTCATAATCCCAGTGCTTTGGGAGGCCAACATGGAAGGATCACCTGAGGCCCAGGAGTTTAAAATTCCACTGAGCTGTGATTGTCAGAGGCGTTTGAACCAGAGCAACTTCATCTTGAGTGGGGGCTGGGTAAAATGAGGCTGAGACCTACTGGGCTGCATCCCAGACAGTTAGGCATTCTAAGCCACAGGATGAGACAGGAGATCAGCACAATATACAGGTCATAAAGACCTTGCTGATAAAACAGGTTGCAGTAAGGAAGTTGGCCAAAACCCACCAAAACTAAGGTGGTGATGATCGTCCTCACTGCTACACTCCCTTTGGCACCATAACAGTTTACAGATGCCATGGCAACATCAGGAAGTTACCCTATATGGTTAGAAAACGAGAGGCATGAATAATCCACCCCTTGGTTAGCATATCACCCAGAAATAACCATAAAAATGGGCATCCAGCAGCCCTTGGGGCTGCTCTGTCTGTGGAGTAGCCATTCTTTTATTCCTTTACTTTCCTAATAAACTTGCTTTTGATTTACTCTAGGACTCACTCTGAATTCTTTCTTGTGCAAGAACCAAAAAACCCCTCTTGGTGCTTGGATTGGGACCTCTTTCTTGTAATATCTTTCTGGCAACCACGAAGGGATATGTGGAAACTCTTGACCCAAAGGCTAACTGGGTAAGTGGTGGGGTCCAGTAACATTTGTCTGGCAAACCCTGAAGGGATGACACTGAAGAAGTCCCGTCACTCACAGGAAATAGACTGCAGCACTGACTGGTGGACTTTGGGTAAGCTGATGGGGTACCTGGGCAAAGAATGGGATTGGGTTAGAGGCCCAACTCAAAGGAGTGAAAGAAGCTCCTCTCGGCTAAGAATGGGTTTGGCTCTACAGGATGTTAACTGCTATTCTCTTTGGAATAATCTGCTTTGCACTCTTTGCTGATGACTGTGGGTGACAGGATTAGGCACATACAGAATTATGGGACATGGGAAGCTTTTTCTCCCTAAAAGAGGAAACTTGAGAGCTGATAGGAAAAGATCCCTTCTGGACAGACAAGCAGCCACCTGAACTTTTGAGCAATGGGTGGGTCTTTCTCTGGCCTCCCAGAGCTCTTCGATTTCCCCACCCTGCCTCAGGCAATGCTCTCTCTCTCTCTCTCTCTCTCTCTCTCTCTCTCTCTCTCTCTCTCTCTCACTTTCTCTCTCTCTTTTCTCTCTCTCTCACCCCCTCCACCCCACCTCCCCACTCCCCCAACCCCTGTGCAAACAGGTTAAATGAATGGTAAAAGTCACTGTTTTTTGCCGGGCGAGGTGGCTCATGCCTGTAATCCCAGCACTTTGGGAGACCGAGGAGGGCAGATCGCCTGAGCTCAGGAATTTGGCACCAGCTTGGGCAACACAGTGAAACCCCATCTCTACTAAAAATAAAAAAAAATTAGCCAGGCGTGGTGGCGAGCACCCGTAGTCCCTTAGCTACTCGGGAGGCTGAGGCAGGAGAATCGCTTGAACCCGGGAGGCAGAGGTTGCAGTGAGCCAAGATCGTGCCACCATACTCCAGCCTGGGCAACATAGTGAGACTCTGGCACAAATAAACATCACTGTTTATCTCCTCCATAAAGTTTTGATTAATGGAACTAAGGATTAATGAGGCTAATCTTAAACTGTAGTGAATCTGGTGTGCTTTGAGTATCCTGTATTGTTCCACCATATTGAGGAGAACCTTAGGATAGAATGCGGGCCCAGGACCCCGATATGTCTACTGTTCAAGACAGCCCAGCAAACTGCTTCCTCATTTCCTTGGGAAACTGACCTTGTAACCATATGGCCGTGCTCTCTTTTCACAGTGGTGGCCTGGGTTCAGGTCCTGGTAAAAATGGTGGTATATCCACTTAATGAACTGCTGAACAGCAATGAGAATGAATAAGCTGCAACGATGAACCACAACCTGAGTGAAACTCACGATGCGAGGGCCAAAAGAAGCCGCACAACAAAGAGTAGAGAGTGTGCAGTTCCATTTGTAAGGTATAAAGGAAAAACTAAAAATAGACAAAACTAATTCATTTTTAAAGTTCTAGAGTAAGACAGGGTCCCACTCTACCACCAGGCTGGAGTGCAATGTGATCTTAGCTCACTGCAGCCTTGCATTCCTGGGCTCAAGTGATCCTCCTGCCTCAGCCTCCCAAGCAGCTGGGACTACAGGCACACACCACCATACCCCACTTTTTTTTTTTTTTTTTTTTTGAGATGGAGTTTTGCTCTTGTTGCCCAGGCTGGAGTGTAATGGCAAGATCTCTGCTCACCACAACCCCCACCTCCTGGCTTCAAGTGATTCTCCTGCCTCAGCCTCCTGAGTAGCTGAGATTACAGGCATGCAACACCACGCCTGACTAATTTTGTATTTTTAGTAGAGACAGGGTTTCTCCATGTTGGTCAGGCTGGTCTCAAACTCCTGACCTCAGGTGATCCGCCCACCTCGGCCTCCCAAAGTGCTGGAATTACAGGTGTGAGCCACCATGCCTGGCCTACTTTTTTTTTTTTTTTAGCTGAAGTCTTACTCTGTTGCCAAGGCTGGAATGCAGTGGCAGCAATCTCGGCTCACTGCAACCTCCGCCTCCTGGGTTCAAGCAAATTCTTCTGCCTCAGTCTCCCAAGTAGCAGGAATTACAGGCACTAACCACCATGCTCAGCTAATTTGTGTATTTTTAGTAGAGACAGGGTTACACCATGCTGGGCAGGATGGTCTAGATCTCCTGACCTCGTGATCTGCCCACCTCAGCCTCCCAAAGTGCTGGGATTAAAGGCATGAGCCACTGCACCCAGACGCACCCCACTAATTTAAACATTTTTTTGTGGAGATGAGATCTCACTATGTTGCCCAGGCTTGTCTCAAACTCCTGGGCTCAAGGAGTTCTTCTACCCCAGCCTCTCAAAATGCTGAGATTACAGGTGTGAGCTGCTGTGCCAGCTAAAAACTAACCTATTATTCTAGAAGTTAGAACCGTTGTTACTGTTGACAAAAAAAAGTCAAACTCTGTAAAATGTTTAAAGAGGTTTACTTTGAGCCAAACGTGAGTGACCATAGCCTGAGGGACAGTCTCAAGAGGTCCTGAGAAATGTGTCCAAGGTGGTTCAGTTACAGCTTAGTTTTCTATGTTTTAGGGAAACATAAGACATCAGTCAATACATGTGAGGCATATATTGGTTCAATCTAGAAAGGCAGCACAACACTAGTGGAGGAAGCGTGCTTCTAGATGATAGGTAGATTCAAAGATTTTCTTTTTCTTCTTTTTTTTTTTTTTGTAGACAGAGTTTCTCTCTGTCAGCAGGCGCCAGGCTGGAGTGCAGTGGCGCAATCTTGGCTCACTGCAACCTCTGCCTCCTGGGTTCAAGAAAATTCTCCTGCCTCAGCCTCTCAAGTAGTTGGGACTACAGACACACACCACCACGCTCAGCTAATTTCTGTATCTTTTAGTAGAGACATGGTTTTACCATGTTGGCCTAGATGGTCTCCATCTCGGCCTAGATGGTCTCCATCTCTTGACTTTGTGATCCCCACCCCCACCACGCTGGCTCACGCCTGTAATCCCAGCACTTTGGGAGGCCTAGGCGGGCGGATCACGAGGTCAAGAGATGGAGACCATCCTGGTCAACAAGGTGAAACCCCTCTCTACTAAAAATACAAAAATTAGCTGGGCATGGTGGTGCATGCCTGTAGTCCCAGCTACTCGGGAGGCTGAGGCAGGAGAATTGCTTTAACCCAGAAGGCGGAGGTTGCGGTGAGCCGATATGGCGCCACTGCACTCCAGCCTGGGTAACAAGAGCGAAACTCCGTCTCAAAAAAAAAAAAAAAGAAAGAAGGAAAGATTTTCTTATAGGCAATTTGTTGAAAGAGTTATTACCCAGAGACCTGGAATCAATAGAAAGCAGTGGTTAAGATTAAGAAATTGTGGAGACTTGCAAGGTTCTTATTATGTAGATGAAGTCGCATAGGTGGCCACCCTTAGAGGTAACAGATGGCAAATGTTTTCTATTTAGAACTTTAAAAGGTGCTGGTCTCTCAGTCAATCTCTTCAGGATCAGAAAAAGACTTGGAAAGGGAAGGGGATTCTCTATAGAAAGGAAATTTCGGCTGGGTGCAGTGGCTCACTCCTGTAATCCCAGCACTTGAGGCAGGTGGATCACGAGGTCAGGCGTTTGAGACCAGCCTGGCCAACATAGTGAAACCCCGTATCTACTAAAAATTAAAATTAAAAAAAATTACCTGGGTGTGGTGGTGCATGCCGTAATCCCACCTACTCGGGAGGTTGAGGCAAGAGAATCCCTTGAACCCGGGAGGTGGAGTTTGCAGTGAGCCAAGATTGCACCACTGCACTCCAGCTGGGGCGACAGTGCATGAGTCCGTCTCAAAAAAAAAAAAAGAAGAAGTAGTAAATTTTCCCCACAAGCACAGGATACGGCTTTGCAGAGCTGTTTAAAAATATGTCATCAAAGTTGATCCTTTCGTAGTTCAAGAGTACATTGATTGGGCGTTCACGTGCATCTATCTCAGATGTGTCACCCTCAAACCTTTTTAGGATGTTGGCACATTACCCGTCTGACATAAAAGAAAATCAATAATAAATAAAAATATGTTAAAGAAATATATTCTGGGGTAAAAAAAATTTATTCATTTCAGAGCCTGCTATCTGTCATATGATGCTAATCTAGAATCAGGTTGGAATGTGGTATTTTATTGCTACAAAGAGTCTGCTTTGTCACCCGTAAGATCTCTGTTTTAATATTAATGCTGGTCAGCTGTGCCTGAATTCCAATGGGAGGAGATTATAATGAGGCATATCCGACCCCCATTGGAAATCCCCTTGGTGGAGAGGAGTGGAGTCCGTTCAACCATTTGGCAGGGAGCTTATAATTTCCTTTTTGGTTCACATTACCCTTGTGGGAATTCATGACTGGAAGACAGCAAGAGGGAGTCTTCCAAGATTCTGGTAGATCCTGATTCTTGATTTGAATTCTGGTTCTATGGAAATAAATTTTGCAAAAATTCATGAAACTGCAAACTTTTAATATGTATACTTTTTTCTTTTTTTTTGGAGACAAGAGTCTCTGTTATCCAGGCTGGAGTGCAGTGGCACAATCTTGGCTCTCTACAACCTCTGTTTCCCAGATTCAAGTGATTCTGGTGCCTCAGCCTCCTGAGTAGCTGCGATTACAGGTGTGTACCACCATGCCAGGCTAATTTTTGTATTTTTAGTACAGGCAGGGTTTTGCCATGTTGGCCAGGCTAGTCTCAAACTCCTGACCTCAGGTTATTTACCTGCTTCAGCCTCCCAAAGTCCTGGGATTACAGGCATGAGCCACCATACCTGGCTAACATGTACACTTTTTGTAGGTATGTGATATTTCAATAATTTTATATAAATTAAAAAAAATAAATGTATATATTTTAAAACCTGGCCTCACTGTGCATACACACATGCAAAAATCATTACATCATATAGAACTTTATAAAAATTGTCCAAAATTCAGAAACACACATACACACACATGTGCAAACAACACACACATGCACAGTAAGAGAGAGAGAAAGAGAAAGAGATCCTGGTAGTGTGGTGAAAAGAAGAGGGTCACATTTGTGGAGTGTGATTAGAAACAATCCTCAACCCCTAGTAGATGTGAAGGAAACCGGTTTGAGGAGAAAGAGGAACTAGTAAGCAGTATAGTATGACTCGCCCAAGAGCAATGACAACCAGCGCGGCCCTTTGGCAGTCCAACTAGCACTTGGACTTTGAACAAAAAGTTGGTAAAATTATTTAGAGGTGTGGGTGAGTAATGGGGTGTGCCCTGGAGCATTATTTGGTCAAATTGGTTTCTGCCCTATAGTAGATCAACACATAGATCACACATTAACTACTCCCATTCCTCTTGAGAATGGCCCATGTACCCCCGGGAGTAAGACCCTGACCATTTCCCATGGTTATTCCTGTGATTCTAATATCCTTTAGATTGAGTGTTAAGTCCGTATCTAATGAATCTTTCCAGAATCTCAAGCAACAGTAATAAGATTTTAATGTAAATCTCTGATAAACTTTTTTTTTTCTATTTTTTGAGACAGGGTCTTATTCTGTCACCTAGGCTGGAGTGTAATGGTGCAATCTCGGCTCAATGCAACCTCCACCTCCCCAGTTCAAACAATTCTCCTGCCTCAGCCTCCTGAGTAGCTCGAATTACAGGTGCCCATCACCATGCCTGGCTAATTTTTATATTTTTAGTAGAGACAAGGTTTCACCATGTTGGTCAGGCTGATCTGCAAATCTTGACCTCAGGCGATCCGCCTGCCTTGGCCTCCCAAAGTGCTGGGGTTTCAGGCATTGGCCACTGCACGTGGCCTGAGAAACTTGTTAAAAACACAGATTTCTTGGGGCAAAGATTCTGATTCGGCTGGTCACCGGTGGAATTCAAGAATCTTCATTTTAGCCAGCTTCCCTTGCCTTTCCACTCAGCTGCCATAAGAGTCTATGTTAAGCACGCTCTAAATGAAGAGACCACCCAGTGAGCATTTGAGCCCTGTCTTTAAGTCCTTTGATGGCATCATATACAAGGCTGGATTGGTTTAGATAAAAGCAGCATTCTTCATTTAGGAATAGGCAGAGTACTCCTTTCTCAGCAGTCAATAGATCCAGGCCTCAGCGATTTTGGAGGACAGCTGCAGCCAGAGAATAAACTTGGGCTTGGAGAACAGGCTTTGTGTGAACAACAAGGCTGTTTATTCACCTGGGTGAGGGCAGGCTGAGTCCAAAAAGAGTCAGCAGAGGGCAGTGGGATAGGAGTTGCTTTTATAGGTTTGGGGTAGGCAGTGTACAATTACAGAAGTTACAGTTCAGGGCAGTTTTTGCAAGCCAGGGGAGTGTCCCTGGGGTGGGATATCACAAGGTCCAAGGTCCAGTGTCACAAGGTTGGCTTATCAGTCGAGGCAGGAACGGTTGAGGCATGAACAATGGCAGAATGTTGCAAAGTCCGTTAATCAGCCAATGCAGGAGATAGCCATTCTTCTTCTTTTCTGGAAGTTTACATACAGGTCACAGGGATCACCATGGCTTGAGCGTGGTGTAGTCCGTGGTGCAGTCAGTTCAAAGAACCTTACAGTCTGGACTTTTTTTTTCTTTTTTTTTTGAGACAGAGTTTTGCTCTTGTTACCCAGGGTGGAGTGCAATGGTACAATCTCAGCTCACCACAATCTCCACCTCGCAAGTTCAAGTGATTCTCCTGCCTCAGCCTCCCAAGTAGCTGGGATTACAGGAATGCGCCACCATATCCAGCTAATTTTTGTATTTTAGTAGAGACAGGGTTTCACTATGTTGGTCAAGCTGGTCTTGAACTTCTGACCTCTTGATCTGCCCGCCTGGGCCCCCCAAAGTGCTGGGATTACAGGGCAGTCTGGATTTTTTCTTTTTCTTTTTTTTTTTTGAGACAGAGTTTCGCTCTTGTTACCCAGGCTGGAGTGCAATGGCGCGATCTCGGCTTACCGCAACCTCCGCTCCTGGGTTCAGGCAATTCTCCTGCCTCAGCCTCCCGAGCAGCTGGGACCACAGGCACACGCCACCATGCCCAGCTAATTTTTTGTATTTTTAGTAGAGACGGGGGTCTCACCATGTTGACCAGGATAGTCTCGATCTCTTGACCTCATGATCAAGGGTTCAAGCGATTCTCCCACCTCAGCCTCCCGAGTAGCTGGGATTATAGGTACCCGCCATCATGCCTGGCTAATTTTTGTATTTTTGTAGAGACAGGGTTTCATCATGTTGGCCAGGCTGTTCTTGAACTCCTGACTTCAGATGATCCACCCACCTCCCCCTCCCAAAGTGCTGGGATTACAGGCCTGAGCCACGGCACCCAGCCACACTTCTTTTATAAGGGCACTAATCTCCATCACAAGGGCATAGTCCTCATGATCTAATCACCTCCCGAAAAGACCCATCTTCCAATACCATTGCATTGGGAGTTCCATTTTAACAGATGAATGTTGTGGGGACATCACCATTCAGATCAGAGCAATGCCTGTGCTATAAAATTGGAGATCACAATACTAATTAACACCAAGTTAGCCAGGCCCAGAGGCTCACATCTACAGTCCCACTGGTGGATCATACCACTGCTCTCCAGTTGGGTGACAGGGCAAGACCCTGTCTCTAAAAATAATAATAATAATAATAAGGACCTAAAGTGTAATAGGGACTCTAATGTGTGTTTGAAATACATTATCTTATTTATTTCTCCTCACACACAGTATGTGGTAAATATACATTATCCTCATTTTACAGATAAGGAAACAAAAACTCAGAGAATATTTATTAAGTCATAGAGCAGGAATTTAAATCCACTGCCATTTTCAAAACATGCACTTTGGTGAGCAAATGATTATTCTATTTAGCTTTGTAGTCGATTAATGTCAGTTGAATAAACCAAACAATAAAGGTCCTCCAGGTATTTGGCTTGCAGATTACCACATTGCAAGCCAATTACAATCAGACAGCCCTGGATGATGTGGGCAGGACGGCTTGGATACTTGGCTATTTGGAGACAGCTGCCCGCTCCATAGATAAGGACTTCTACTCCTGTGTAGTAGTAGCATTAACACAAACAACCGTGTGATGCTATAAATAAGGCAGCGCCGTGGCCTCAGGATAACACACCTGACAGGTGACTTTGCTCAGGATCACACAGCCACTAATTGCCAGACTCATTTGAATGACCATGGTGGAAGCACCCAGTGTATTTTCCTCCATGGAGTTGCCATCTTCATCATTAAACGTGCCCAGTCCTGCCTTCCTTCCCTTTTTGTCTTCTACTTACCACATGCTTGTGGCACACAATGCTAATCCAATCGCTTTCCTTCCTCCTTTCATAGTTTTTATTACAAAAGGGATGCGTCGATTTCATTAAAGATGCAAAGATCAGGCCAGGCACGGTGGCTCAGGCTTCTAATCCCAGCAATTTGGAAGGCTGAGGTAAGAGAATCAGTTGAGGCCAGGAGTTTGAGAGGAGCTCAGACAGCATAGTGAGATTCCATCTCTACAAAAAAAAATCAATAAACAAAAATTAGCCAAGTGTGGTGGCACGTGCTTATAGTCCCAGTTTTGTGGGAGGCTGAGGCAAGATCACTTAAGACCAGGAGGTTGAGGCTGTGATGAACTATAATGCCACTGCACCCCAGCCTGGGTGATGGAGCAAGACCCTGTCTCTAAAAGTAAAAATAAAAGTTGCAAAAATGGAAAAAGAGCAAAATGTGAAAGTCCTTCTTTCCTCCTCACAACTCCCAGCCACTTCCTCTTTCAGAGGTAACCTCAGCCAGCACATTACAGAGCATTCTTGTTTCCTGCTCTGTGTGTGCATCTAGGAGTAGGAATATATGCACCTGAATCTTTCGTTTGTCAGAGGCCTGGTTCTGTGACCTGCATTTTCCATTCAGTGAGGCATGGTCAGGCCCTGCTGTAAATTTGTGGGGTCCTCTAATATAGTCACACACATGCATTTACATGCTGGAGTACACATTTTATATAAATACTTCCTTTAATTGTGTATAGCATTATTTTGTATCCAAATAATTATTTTATACAAATGTTTTCCTTTAATTTTCCCTTTATATTAGTTGACCTTTTAAAATTACATAAATAGCCAGGTGCAATGGCTCACGCCTGTAATCCCAACACTTTGAAAGACTGAGGCAGGTGGGTCACTTGAAGCCAAGAGTTCGAGACCAGCCTAACCAATCTGGTGAAACTTCGTCTCTACCGAAAATACAAAAATTAGCTGGGTATGGTGGCGCGCACCTATAATCCCAGCTACTCAGGAGGCTGAGGCAGGAGAATAATTACACCCAGGAGGCAGAGGCTGCAGTGAGCCAAGATTTTACCACTGTACTCTAGCCTGGGCAACAGAGCCAGACTCTGTCTCTGGCCTTTCAAAAAATAATAAAAGCCTTTCAAAAAAATAATAAAAAATAGAGCCTTTCTGCTGATAGTTTCTAAGTCAGAAGAGTCCCTGGTTACAAACACCAGAGGCAAAATTGGGGGCTAACTTAAACAGAAAAGGGGAAGTCCTGGCGGGGTATTCAGCAGCTCACTGAATATGCAGGAATGTGGGAGAACCAGGGGTCTGGGGAGACCAAAAAGCAGAGGAAGAACTCAGCCAGACCTTACCACCACAACAGTCCAAGTGGGAGGCAACTGCCACCACCACTACCACTGCCACTGCCACTGCCACTACCACTGCCAGCCCCACTACCACTGCCACCACCACGATCACTGCCACTGCCACTACCACTGCCAGCCCCACTACCACTGCCACTGCCACTGGACACAGGCCATTGCTGCTCCTGGACTCTTGACCCTGACACCCCAGAAACAATCTGTCAATCTCCTGACACACAGGTACCAACACTCTCAAAAGTAAAAAATCCTGGGTAGGAGTGTCATATGGCAGTGCTAATGTCATATAGCCAATGTCATATGGCAGTGCCCCGACTACCAAGGAGGAGGGGAAAAGAATGTCTGTGCCTCTTTTGGCTGCCAGAGTAGGGTACCTCCTGCCAGCCCATATTTCCCAGGAAGCAGGAGCCCATGCCAGGAGGGCCACTCTATTGACAAAAGGAAATAATAGCAAAAAAATAAAAATCCTCTCTTTGACTACCCTCTACTTCCTTTATCTTGCTCTTTCTTCCCTTATCTTCCTTACCAACTTTTTTTTTTGAGCCAGAGTTTTGCTCTTATTGTCCAGGCTGGAGTGCCATGGCTCGATCTTGGCTCACAGCAACCTCTGCCTCCTGGGTTCAAGCAATTCTCTTGCCTCAGCCTCCCGAGTAGCTGGAATTACAGGCATGTGCCACCACGCCCAGCTAATTTTGTATATTTAGTAGAGATGGGGTTTCTCCATGTTGGTCAGGTTGGTCTCAAACTCCCAACCTCAGGAGATCCACCTGCCTTCGCCTCCCAAAGTAATGAGATTACAGGCATGAGCCAACACTCCCAGCCATCCTCACCAACTTTTTAATCTGCACACAAAATATTCTGTGCATCATGAAGGGCAGGGAATGGAGAGTGTGGTTGGCTGAATAATGATCATCCAGAGATAGCAGGCCCTAATCCCTAGCACCTGTAAATGTTGTGTATAAGGAAAACTGGGCTTTGTGTATGTGACTAATTTAAGGATCTTGCCATGGGAGATTATCCTGGATTATCTGGTTGGACCATCACAAGTGTCCTTGCACAAGTGAGGCAAATGGAGATTAGACGCACAGAAAGAGAGATGTGGCTGGCAAGGCAGAGATTAGAGTAATACAGTCTGGGTGCAGTGGCTCATGCCTGTAATCCCAGCACTTTGGGAGACTGAGGCAGGCAGATCACCTGAGGTCAGGAGTTTGAGACAAGGCTGGTTAACATAGTGAAACCCTGTTTCTACTAAAAATACAAAAAAATTAGCCTTGCATGGTGGCACATGCCTGTAATCCCAGCTACTTGGGAGGCTGAGGCAGGAGAAGCTCTTGAACCCAGGAGGTGGAGGTTGCAGTGAGCCGACATCGCATCATTGCACTCCAGTTTGGGCAACAACAGTGAAACTTCATCTCAAAAAAAAGAACAGTAATACAGCCACATATCAAGGAATGCCAGCAGCCTCCAGTTGCTGGAAGGGACAAGAAGTAGATTCTCCCTAGAGCCTTCCAAAGGCCCACAGCCCTGCTGACAGCTCACTTTCACCCAGTGATACAGATGTCAGATTTCTGGCTTCCAGAACAGTGAGAGAGTATATTTCTATTGTTTTAAACCATCTAGTATATGGTAATTTCTTGCTGCAATCACAGGAAACAAATACAGAATACGAAGATGTGAAAGTCTTTATACCTTTAAAACAAGGCAGAAAGAAGGAAGCAAGGATGCTGAGCTCATGAACGCAGTGTTAGTCACCTAGCACACAAAGGAGTGAAAGCCAAATAAACAAATCCAGAAAACCATTTGTCTTTCAAAAATAAATCCAGGATTAGAATAGGACAGACTGAGTAACACAGGCAAGAGTAATAACTCTGTTGATCCCTCTAAACTAGTTTTATAATCTCCTGACAAATAGAGCAGGAGGTATGAATAGGATGTCTTGGCTGTTTAACTGGTGAAACGTAGGGAGTGGAAGAAGAAAGAGGGGCACAGGCTAAATCGGCTGGATGACTCAGGAAATGAATTTGTTTTCAGATCATTGCTTCCTAACGTACAGATGGTGCAGCTCTTAGTCACCAACAGCAAATAGCCCTTCTGGTAGCAATTCCACACAGACAGCAAACCAGCTAGAACAAAAGACTGCTCCACCTACAGCAAGGACTCTGGTGGGAAAATGTTCCTAGTGAGTGAATCCCACATAGTTGACTGTGAGCTGCTGTGTGTCAAAGACAGGCTATTCGAAACTGGAGTGGATGGGAACAGCTTCAGACATTTGCTTCCTGTTGTGTCTTCTTGCCACTGTGAAATGAGGCTCTAAGATAAACAGAGCAGAGGCACATCTGCAGGGGAAGTTTCCCAGAAGGGTGACGTCATTAGCAGCAAATCAGAATCCCTTCTTTCAGTCTAGCAGGGATTTGAAGGGCTTGTACTATAATGTGCAAGGGACCTCCAGCACTGCCTGGCCTCTAATCTTTACTCAAAGTCAGAAGCCCACAGGCAGGACTGGGCTGAGCTTCTGTGTGCTCCCATCGTGCCGGTGAGCCACCGAAGGCTGGACAGGAGGAGAATAAGACTCAAAAACTCTGCTTACAATCCAGATGTGTGCATGAGACATAACTCTATTAAAGAGGATGAGAATCAAACACAGAAAAAGTTTGATGCCACTAATGTGACACAAGGCTCAAGCTGAAGTGCTTAGAAATTTGTGGGTATGGGCCGGGCATGGTGGCTCATGTCTATAATCCCAGAAGTTTGGGAGGCTGAGGCGGGTGGATCACCTGAGGTCAGAAGTTCGAGACCAGCCTGATCAATATGAAGAAACCCCATATCTACTAAAAATACAAAAATTAGCCTGATGTGGTGGCAGGTGCCTGTAATCTCAGCTACTCTGGAGGATGAGGCAGGAGAATTGCTTGAACCCGGGAGGTAGAGGTCGAGGTGAGCTGAGATTAAGCCATTGCACCCCAGGCTGGGCAACAAGAGTGAAACTCTGTCTAAAAAAAAAGAAATCTGTGGACATGAATTAACATATTTTTTCTTGAGTTAGCATGTGGGTCCTACTATTTGAGAAAGGTGGCTTTAGCCATGAGCTTGTACAGTTGATGGGACTTGCTGTTTAATCAGTCAGCAAATCACCTGTGGGCACAGCTGTGTGCTGAACGCCAAGAGGAATATAAAAGTACAGGGTCCCTGATCTTAAAGGGTTTTTGCAGTTCAGCTGGGAAATTAAACAAGCAGGAAACATCAGCATGCCAACGCAATAAAAGCATACTGTGTCCCCTTGGCTGATGCTGCTACAGGAGTTTATTCATTCACTCAACTAATAGTTATTGAATGTCTGCTTGGTTCCAAGCATGCTTCTGGGATACAGCAGTGAACAAACCAACCCGAAATCTCTGCCTCATAGAGCTTTTATAGGGTTGGGGGAGGTCAGACACATTGGAGAGATCTACTAGACACGGAGGTGGAGATCAGAGTGCTGAGGGTGGAGCTCTGGGAAAGTCTAGGCCAGAGTTCGGAGCTCAGAGGAGAAAAACACCAGAGTGGACAGGAGATGCGTCAGGAAGCAGGGAAGACTTGAATGGGCCCCATTTCACAACAGCGATAAAAGCCTCTTTCACCAGTTCTCTAGACCAAGACCCAAGCCCTCCTTGTTTATCTACTGCCTCTTTTCCCCACTATTCCTCATCAATTTCCTCTGTCTGGCCCCTTTTCTTTATTCCCCTTCCTTCCTTCCTTCTTTCCTTCCTTCCTTCCTTCCTTCCTTTCTTCCTTCCTTCCTTCCTTCCTTCCTTCCTTCCTTCCCTCCCTCCCTCCCTCCTTCCTTCCTTCTTTTTTCCCTGCCTCCCTCCCTCCTTCCTTCCTTCTTTTTTCCCTGCCTCCCTCCCTTTTTTCCTTCCTTTCCTTGTGACGGAGTCTCACTCTGTCATCCAGGTTGGAGTACAGTGGTGCAATCTCAGCTTAGTGCAACTTCCACCTCCCAGGTTCAAATGATTCTCCTGCCTCAGCATCCCAAGTAGCTGGGATTACAGGCACCCACCACCACGCCTGGCTAATTTTTGTATTTTTAGTAGAGATGGGACTTCACCATTTTGGCCACAAGCCATCTGCCTGTTTGGCCTCCCAAAGTGCTGGGATTACAGCCATGAGCTACTGTACCCAGCTTATCTTTTTTCTTTAAAGTAATACAAACTCATTCAAATATACTTGGAAAATACAAAAAATAATAAGGAAGGAAATAAAAATCAACTATTTCATTATTCAGAGATGATGGTGATTCAGATAATGATTTCATCACTCAGAGTGAATTAGGTTTTGCTGCCTAACCAACTTCAGTTTCTTCATCTATAAAACAAAGGGGCTGAATAAAATCTCAACAGTTTACAACAACAAACATTTATTTTTCTCCTTCCTGGGCCCATGGCTCCACTGGGACTCTGAGAGCCCTGCTGGGCTGGGTTGGGCTTGGGTTCAGGCTATAAGTTGGGTTAGGTTTTTTGCACGTGTTTTCTCATTTTTCTCAGACCAGTAGCTTCTGGGAGATATTTTTTTTCTCATGGAAGACCAGAGGAATGCAAAGCAGAGAGCAGAAAAACAGGATGCCTTTTAGAGTCTTCACTTAAAATTAATGGCTGGGCACAGTGGCTCATGCCTGTGATCCCAGCACTTTGGGAGGCTGAGGTAGGCAGATCACCTGAAGTTGGGAGTTCGAGACTAGCCTGACCAACATGGAGAAACCTGTCTCTACTAAAAATACAAAATTAGCCGGGCATGTTGGCTCATGCCTGTAATCCCAGCTACTCAGGAGGCTGAGGCAGGAGAATCACTTGAAGATGGTAGGAATCGGAGGTTGCAGTGGGCCAAGATTGTGCCATTGCACTCCAGCCTGGGCAACAAGAGCAAAACTCTGTCTCAAAAAAAAAAAAAAAAATTAACATGTTGTGGCTGGGCACAGTGGCTCACACCTGTTATCCCAACCCTTTGGGAGGCTGAAGTGGGTGGGTCACTTGAGGTCAGGAGTTCAAGACCAGCCTGACCAACATGGTGAAACCTCATCTCTACTAAAAATACAAAAAATTATCCAGGCATAGTGGCACTTGCCTGTAGTCCCAGCTACTCATAAGGAGAATCGTTTAAACCCAGGAGGCAGAGGTTGTGGTGAGCTGATCGTGCTGTTGTACTCCAGTCTGGGAGACAGAGCAAGACTCCATCTCAAAAAAAAAAAAAAAAGTGCTTAATGACCTTGAGAATCAATTTCTTCATCTATAAAACAAAGGGGCTGAATAAAGTCATTGGTTTATTGAGCAACTTACATAAAGCAATGTATCCCTCCTGGGTCATCTCAGAGAATAAGTAGGCAATAGTCCTGGACCTGGTTCATTAGTTTATTCAGTCAGTCAGATGGCTACTATGTGACACTAGTGACAGGCACTGGATATACACTGAACATAATAAATATGGTCCCTGATCTCACAGAATTTCCATTTGGATGAGGAAGATGATAAACAAGGCAATTATAACACATTAAAATGTCATAAAAGGGAAAGTGATGGGTGCTGTGAACAAAGAGACACAGATCATAACTCCATGGATACTGTCCTAAGGTACTGTTTTCTCATTTTACGGTTCACCCAATTATTTTGGGGGGGATGGAGTCTCACTCTGTCTCACAGGCTGGAGTACAGTGGTGCGATCTCAGCACACAGCAACTTCCGCCCCACTGGTTCAAGTGATTCCCCTGCCTCAGCCTCCTGAGTAGCTGGGATTACAGGCCTGTGCCACCACGCCTGGCTAATTTTTGTATTTTTAGTAAAGACAGGGTTTCACCATGTTGGCCAGGCTGGTCTCCTACTCTCAGCCTTGGGTGATCTACTTGTCTCGGCCCCTCGAAGTGCTAGGATCTCAGGCGTAAGCCACCATGCCCTGCCACTGCTCACCCAATTTTACTAACAAGAAGACTGAGGCTTAGATCATAGCTTCTCAAACTTTAAAGTGTGCATGAATCACCTGTGGATCTTGTTAAAATTCAGATGCTGATTCAGGAGGTCTGGGGTGAGGCCTGGCCCACTTGGAAGTAAAAGGCTAGAAGGTCTAAGTCATTTGCCTCAAGATCAGCCCGCTGGTAAAGGTCAGTGCCAGGTTTTCCACCTAGCTTCAGTCTGACTCTAAAGCCTGTATTTTTATGATCTCTCAGAGACAATAAGTGCCTAGTGAGCCAAAACAATCTTATTAATAAGAGTTAGCTAATGAATGGCCGGGCACAGTGGCACACACCTGTAATCCCAGCACTTTGGCTAAGGCAAGTGGATTACCTGAAGTCAGGAGTTCCAGACCAGCCTGACCACCATGAAGAAACCCTGTCTCTACTAAAAATGTAAAATTAGCCAGGCATGGTGGCACATGCCTGTAATCCCAGCTACTCAGGAGGCTGAGGCAGGAGAATCGCTTGAACCTGGGAGGTGGAGGTTGCAGTGAGCTGAGATTGCGCCATTGCACTCCAGCCTGAGCAACAAGAACGAAACCCTGTCTCAGAAAAAAAAAAAGAGTTAGCTATTGAAGTGTGGTCTTGTGTGTGTAGAAATGAGGGGCAGGGCATGCTGGTTGGAGGGCATGGTGCTGCACATCTTTGCCAATAATGAGCTTAGCCTGTCCTGGGGAGTCAGTTTGTCAGCAATGGAGAGTTTATTCAGTCATTCTGCAAACAAGTTTTGAGCATCTAATGTGTCAGGTACTGTGTTACAGATTAAGGATATAAAGACGAATAAGATACAACCCCTGACTTCAAATGCTTCATGGTCTTAAGAGGTTTGGTGAGGAGGGGGCAGACAGGCACAGATGGAAACAAAGAAGAAAAAATTAAAGTGGGAAAGTGCTTGATGTAATTTAGAAGCTACAAGGTGGCTGGAGAGAGCAGTTAGGGAAGAGTAGGAAGAGAGGAGCACAGAGGGCCAGAAGTTAATTCAGGAGGAGGCCTTTGGCTTTTGCTCTGAGATGGGAGCCTTCAAGAGTTTACACAGAAATGGGCCAAGGTCTGGCTTATCTTCTTAAGGATCACTCAGGCTTCTGTGTGAGGGCTGGAAGGCAGGAGACAGGGGTGGGCAAAAGGAAACCAGTTGGGAGGCTATTGAAATCTGGGAAAGAGAGTCTGGTGTTTTGGGCAAGGGTGGGAGCAAGAGGAAATTGCAAAAGTTGATCTTGTTCTGGAGCTTTTTTGAAGGTTGAGCCAAAAGGGTTTGCTGATGGGCTGGATGGGAGACAGAGTGAGTAGTCAAGATGACTTGCATTCCAAGGCTCTGGACCAGACAAGCTGGGATGGCTGCCACTCATTAAGACTTGGAAGACTTCTTGAGAAGAACCTCTTTGAGGTTGGAAAGCTTGGTTTTGGAGACATTAGTTTGAGATGCCTATTAGGAGATACGAGTACTGAGTTCAGGGGAATGGTCAGAGCTGGGGACAATAGTTAACAAAGTAAAGACAATAATTAGTCACAGGGCCGGGCCTGGTGGCTCACACCTGTAATCCCAGCACTTTGGAAGGCCAAAGCGGATGGATTACGAGGTCAGGAGTTTGAGACCAGCCTGACCAACGAGGTGAAACCCCGTCTCTATAAAAAAAAAAAAAAAAAAAAATATATATATATATATATATATATATATATATATATTAAAAAAGAAAAAGAAAAAAATAATAATTAGTCACAGGACTGGGTGAGATCACTTAGAGAGTAAGCACAGGTAGAGAAGAGATGTGACCCTCAGGGCACTCTGGTGTGTGGAGGAGGAGGTAGTGAAATCAACTGAGAAGGAGCAGCTAAGGAGGTAGGAGGAGAGCCCAGAGAAAGCAGTATCCTGGATGTCAGCCGCTGCCAAGAGGGGAGCAACATAAGGACTGAAGGTTAACCGTTGCATTTGGCAAGACACATAGAGTAGTGGGGATAAAGCCTGGTGTCCCTATCAGCATTTGATGGAAAAAAATGGGAGGGATGAAGATATAGCAAGAGCAGACTTCTCATTTAATGAATTTTGTATAAAGTGTAGTCAAGAAGTGGAATTGAAGGCCAGTCTCAGTGACTCACGCCTGTAATCTCAGTACTTTGGGAGGCTGAGGAAGGTGGATCACATGAGGTCAGGAGTTCAAGACCAGCCTGGCCAGCATGGTGAAACCCTGTCTCTACTAAAAATACAAAAATTAGCTGGGTGTGTTGGTGTATGCCTGTAGTCCCAGCTACTTGGGAGGCTGAGGCAGGAGAATTTCTTGAACCAGGGGCGGAGGTTGCTGTGAGCTGAGATCACCCCACTGCACTCCATCCTGGGTGACAGAGCAAGAGTCTGTCTCAAAAAAAAAAAAAAAAAAAAATTGAATTGAGGTTGGATGTGGTGGCACATGACTATAATCTCAGCACTTTAGAAGGCTAAGGCAGGAGGATTGCTTGAGCCCAAGAGTTTGAAACCAGCCTGGGAAACATACTGAGACCCCCAATCTCTACAAAAGATTAAAAATTAGGCTGGGTGCAGTGGTTTATACCTGTAATCCCAGCACTTTGGGAGGCCAAGGCAGTAGGATAACTTGAGCCTAGGAGTTCAAGACCAGCCTGGGCAACATAGTGAGACCCTGTCTTTATTTAAAAAAAAATTTATTTTTGGCTGGGCATGGTGTTTCAAGTTTGTAATCCCAGTACTTTGGGAAGCTGAGGTGGGTGGATCACAAGGTCAGGACTTCAAGACCACCCTGGCCAAGATGGTGAAACCCCATCGGTACTAAAAATGCAAAAAGTAGCTAGGCATGGTGGCAGGCACTTGTAATCTCAGCTACTCAGGAGGCTGAGGTAGAGAACTGCTTGAATCCGGAGGCAGAGGTTGCAGTGAGCCAAGATTGCGCCACTGTACTCCAGCCTGGGCGACATAGGGAGACTCCATCTCAACAAAAAAAAAATTTTTAATTAATAGAAAATATAATAAAAATTAGCTGGGCATGGTGGGACACATTTGCAGTCCCAGCTACTCCGGGGATTGAGGTTGGAGAATTGCTTGAGCCCAGGAAATCAAGAATGCAATGAGCCATGATCATGCCACTACACTCCACCCTGGGTGACAGAGTGAGATCCTGTCTTTAAAAAAAAAAAGCTGGGCATGGTGGCTCAAGCCTGTAATCCCAACACTTTGGGAGGCCGAGGCAGGTGGATTACGAGGTCAAGAGATTGAGACCATCCTGGTCAACATGGTGAAACCCTGTCTCTACTAAAAATACAAAAAATTAGCTGGGCATGGTGGCGCGTGCCTGTAATCCCAGCTACTCAGGAGGCTGAGGCTGGAGAATTGCTTAAACCCAGGAAGCGGAGGTTGCGGTGAGCCGAGATCACGCCATTGCACTCCAGCCTGGTTAACAAGAGCGAAACTCTGTCTCAAAAAAAAAAAAAACAAATGGGATTGGAGAGGGATCAAGAAGAAAGGCATTATTTCATAGTTTTAGGCAATAGAAAATGGAAACCCAGTAGAGGAGAAAGTTGACCATGCAGAGGAGAGGGGTGAGGCTTGCTAGAGTAATGTCCTGAGGTCACTGAGAGGGGATGACAGCAGGTGCACATGCAGCATGACGGGGGCTGGATGGGTGCACCGGCAGCTCCCTCACTGTCAAAAGAGGGAGGGTAGGGTACATGGGGGGACGTGTTGGGGGAACGTGTGGACATTCTCTTCTGACTGCTTCCCATTCCTTCCTGCTTTGTCTGTATGTAATCATGCTGCTGTTTTCATCAACTTCAAGATGCATTTTTTTTCATATTTTAACATCAACATGGTGAAATTGGAGTAAATCTTAAAATCAATGGAATGTCCAATTGTTGGTATTTATTTCTTCCAGGTGCTACAGACAATGCAGAAGGCTTTTTGTCAAAGGTGACTTGGATATGGCGAACTGTGGGACATTGTTACTTTGGCTCCAACTAGAGCCATCCATTGCAGAGGGCAAAGCAGGGCCCTGCAGATGCCGTTCACCTTGACAGTTGGTTAGAGAAGCCGATATCTTTATAATAGTAACAGGCTTTCGGCTGCAGTGCTCTCTTTGTTACACATACATTCAGCCCAAGCCTGGGAGGACAGGATCCAGGTGTCTGGGGAAGCTGGCCCTCTGCCCACCAGCTCTGGAGCTCTCCCTGCTGCTGCTTGTTCTCCCTCACCAGAGTGTGGAGACCAAGGACAAGGCGATACTTGGCCCGCACCTGAACCTGGGCAGAGGCCAAGACTCCCTCCAAGCCAGTAAGAGCTGGGCCCCTGTGTGGTGAACACATCCTGTGTGGTGACAACAAGAAGTCCAAGGGTCTGAGGACGGGAACGGTGTCACGGCATTGCTTGGTGAGGTTACTTCTCTAGCATTGTTGACTGTTAGCAGGTGTGACTTTTTAGTTTTTTGGGTGCATGGGGATGGAGCTCCCATCCTTTTCTGTGGTCTGAGTCTGGGAATGGTTCGGGAGGTTCCCTTTGCCCATTTTGTTTATACAACAAATAGTTGGATACTTACCACACACTGTGCTAAGCACTGGATACACAATTAAGAGCAAACCCAGACCAAGCCTCTGCTCTCCAAGCTTTTATCTAGTCATGGAGATGCATTAATGAAATAATAACAGTAATAGGTTTTTTTTTTGTTTGTTTTTTTTGAGATGGAGTTTCACTCTTGTTGCCCAGGCTGGAGTGCAATGGTGCAACGGCGCAATCTCAGTTTACCGCAATCTCTGCCTCCTGGGTTCAAGTGATTCTCCTGTCTCAGCCCCTGAATAGCTGGGATTACAGGCATGCATCACCATGCCTGGCTAATTTTGTATTTTTACTAGAGACAGGGTTTCTCCACATTGGTCGGGCTGGTCTCAAACTCCTGACCTCAGGTGATCCTCCTGCCTCGACCTCCCAAAGTGCTGGGATTATAGGTGTGAGCCACCATGCCTGGCCACAATAATAGGTTTTAAAAACCTATTTTAATGAAACTGTGTGTCAGACCCTGTTTTACGTACCCTACAAATATTAACTCCTATCATTTGTATAATAATCTAAGAACTGCTGGGCGCTGGGTGCACGCCTGTAATCCCAGCAGTTTGGGAGGCCAAGGTGGGTAGATCACCTGAAGTCATGAGTTCAATACCAGCCTGGGCAATGGAGAAACCCCATCTCTACAAAAATAAAAAAAATTAGCCAGGCGTGCTGGTGTATGTCTGTAATCCCAGTACTCAGGAGGCTGAGGCAGGAGAATCGCTTGAGCCCAGGAGGTGGAGGTTGCAGTTAGCTGAGATTGCACCATTACACTCCAGCCTGGGCAACAGAGCGGGACTCCATCTCGAAAAAAAAAAAAAAAATCTAAGAACTAGGTACCATTATTATCAACCCTGATTTACAAATGAGAAAAGGTGAGGCACAGAGAGGTGAATTTGCCCAAGGTCACACCGCTCATAAACAGTGGAGTTGAGATTCCAACCCAAGCATTTTGTCCAGGAGTCCCAGCTCTTTGCCAGTGTGGCTAAGTTGCCTTCTTTATTCTGTCCAACTCAGTTATTCTAATGTAAAACTCCCTTTGAGGATGTAAATGACTGTCAATGAAAAAAAAAATTAAGCTTTTAAAGATTTGAAGTTAGTTTTATTCAGAAGTCTTATGGAGGGCTATAGACCAAGGCCTGTGGTCCAGGAGCAGTTCTGTGAGGCCACTGGGGCACAGTATCACATCCTGTGGCTCCTATACAGGCAGTGGGGGTTCACTATGTTCAAAATCACATCAGACTTGCTCAGAGGTTGCATTTAAACAGAATCGCATTGAGGTTTGGGTGTCAGAGCACAACTGGTTATAGATTACAGAAGCACCATCACTGACCTTGTCAGAGGTTATCTTATGTGTAGGCAAAGGCAAACCCTGGGGTCATTTATCTTTTAAGGACTATAGTGACTCAGGCGAGAGGCATCCTGTTTTGTCTTCAAAGCATCTTTCCAGAGAGCTGTGTATGGACAAGAGTCAGGGGCTTTGTGAAATTACAGCAGAAATGAGCAAACATGATTCTTACGTTTGCTACTTTGTCACATATGACTCATCAACCAAAAAGGGATTTTAGCATGTGACAAGCCAGATGTAGCTTTGAGGACTGTTTGGGGAGCCTGCTGAGCACTGAGTAATACGAAATTTGCATTGTTCTACTGTAGTATCTCGCATCTTGGTTTCTCTTCCCATCCTCCTCCTCATAGCTCCCTCCTCTTTTGGCTCATCCACCACTCACTTGGTCTTTGATGCTTTTACTCTGACATCCTGGACTTTCCTGTTGGAATGAGCAGGTCTGTCTTCTTTGAGCTGTGCAGCCGCGGTGTCCTTGGCTAAACTCAATCCAGCACAGGACCACTCCCAAGAAAGGACCTGCTCAATATGGGTGGAGAGTGGGGGAGTAATGGGGAGCAGAGATTGAATATCAGATTTTAAGATTAGAAGCCTTAGCTGGGTGTCGTGGTGTGTACCTCAAGACTGAGGTGGGGGATTCACTTGAGTCCAGGAGTTCGAGGCTGCACTGGGCTATGATCATGCCACTATACTCCATTAAAAATAAAAAACAACAATTAAAAAAAAAGAATAGGAGTAGCTCTAGACCAAGATTGTCTATTCTGGCCAATGAAATGGAGTCTTAACACAACCTCATCTTGTTTTTTTGTTTTTTGTTGTTTTTTGAGACCAGAGTCTGGCTCTGTTGCTGTCGCCCAGGCTAGAGTGCAGTGGTGTGATCTCAGCTCACTGCAACCTCCTCCTCCTGGGTTCAGGCGATTGATTCTCCTGCCTCAGCCTCCCGAGCAGCTGGGATTACAGGCATGCACCACCATGCCTGGCTAATTTTTGTATTTTTAGTAGAGATGGGGTTTGACCATGTTGGTCAGGCTGGTCTTGAACTCCAGACCTTGTAATATGTCAGCCTCAGCCTCCCAAAATGCTGGGATTACAGGCGTGAGCCACTATCCCTGGCACAACTTCCTCTTTTCCATAGACTAGTTCAGTGGACACCAAGCTATTCAGGACTCAACACTTTTGCAATAAAAATAAAAGTTCCTTTAGTACTTTACGCTTTACCAAGCCCATTTAGAGTTCTGGTCTCCTTTGGCTCCAGCAACAACCCTGGGAGGCATTCCTGGAAGAACACAGAGGTCTCCCAAACAGTCTTCAAAGCCACACACTTCAGTTGTCAGACACTAAAATTCCTCACTCCTTGGTGAGTCATCTGCATTTCTTTTTTGGGACGGGCGAATCACAAGGAATCAGGTGTTCAGAGGAATGTATTGAGTAGAGGTGAGGAACTAGGATGTTGAAAAGTAAAAAAAGGAGAGAAGGAGAGGAAGAAAAAGGAAGAAAAAGAGGGAAAGAGAACAGGAATATTGCTTCATTCTAAAAATGGGTATTAATAATGGCCGATCAATATTTTGTGTATTTAAAATGGAGAATTGTATAAATATTTATTGAGTTTACTTGTTCCGGATCTGAGTTGAAGTCCTGGATATCCTTATTAATTTTCTGTCTCGTTGAGTCAGAAACGAAATGTCATTTGCATTTCTAAAGTGAGTTTCCTTTCAGAATAGCTGGGCTGAAATGTGGTTTTAAGAGACTGGGCATTAGAGCTGGCAGAACCGAGCTGATATTCTATGCACTTTAAACTCTCCACTCCTCCACGGCCTCTTTCTAGCTCTCAGACAAGGTGGGTGGGACAGTTTCACAGGCAGTGCCTGGCTGCAATATTTTGAGAACCAAAACTTGAATGCCTGCCATCATTAGGCTCTAAAGCCAAAAATTGGCCTGAATTTTCCCCCCAAAGAAATAAGCACCTAATATTTTTCTTTGTATGCTGAAAATTCAGGGAAGCTTCTGATAACACAGGCATTTAGTGCTACTGGCAAGAAATGCTTGTGTTTTAAGGTCAAGAGCTTCTGTTTCCTGAAGCCCCTTCTGAATCATGTTATTTCTTTTTTTCTTTTCTTTTTTTTTTTTTTTGAGAGAGTCTTGCTCTGTTGCCAGGCACCAGGCTAGAGTGCAGTGGTGTGATCTCGGCTCACTGCAACCTCCACCTCTCGGGTTCAAGCAATTCTCCCTCCTCAGCCTCCTGAGTAGCTGGGACTACAGGCACATGCCACCATGCCCAGCTAATTCTTGTAGTTTTTAGCAGAGACAGGGTTTCACCATGTTGGCCAGGATGGTTTCGGTCTCTTGACCTCATAATCCGCCCACCTCTGCCTCCCAAAGGGCTGGGATTACAGGTGTGAGCCACCGTGCCTGGCCTGAATCATGTTATTTCCTTTTTTTTTTTTTTTTTTTTTGAGACGGAGTTTCGCTGTTGTTACCCAGACTGGAGTGCAGTGGCACGATCTCGGCTCACCGCAACCTCCGCCTTCTCAGTTCAAGCAATTCTCCTGCCTCAGCTTCCCGAGTAGCTGGGACTACAGGCACGCACCACCATGCCCAGCTAATTTTTGTATTTTTAGTAGAGACGGGGTTTCACCTTGTTGACCAGGATGGTCTCCATCTCTTGACCTCGTGATCCACCCGCCTCGGCCTCCCAAAGTGCTGGGATTATAAGCGTGAACCACTGCGCCCGGCCGAATCATTTCTAACAAGAAGATATGAATTGTCTGTATTTCATAAGACAGAGTGAAGATTAAGTGAGACTTAATACATTCATCATGTTCTTCATACCTGTTATGATCATGTTTTTCCTTCCAAAATGATTACTCTCTTTGTATTAGACAAATTACAGAAGCAGCTGAGGAGGACATGAGAAGTTTTGTAAATAGAACAAATTTTGGTTTTAGCTGGGAAAGGAACCAAGATTCAATCCCTTCTTCTTGAGTCCGGAATCAGTGGTGGATATGGATTCGGGAAATCAGCCTGATGTCAGAGCCATTTCACCCCTGCCCCTACCCCCAGCCCAGCACACGCACAGCTCGAAGACCCTGAGTGCCTTCTGCAGGCAGTTCCTTCATATGCTAATGAACAGTTACTAAAGCTGAACAGCAGGGCCAACCTGGTTTCTGTGGCCTGAGCAGCTGGAAATTACTGCCCTACCCTTCTTCCCAGAGATTTCCTAGACCCTCCTTCTTCCACATTCCCACCACTGTCCTTAAACTGCCAGGAACCCACCTGTCATAACTCTTCTCTCTCAGCCTGTGTGGCCCTTGGTTATCTTTCTTATTAAATCCAGACACTTTCAGATCTCCAAGCTCCTCTGACTCTTGCTTCCTCTCCTTGCCAGCTTCCCACAGGCCTTTGTGTTTCCCTGTAGGTGCCCCAGGGATTGCAGGCAAACGACAGCTTCTGAACAGCCCCATCAGTACTAAGCACCCTTGAGGGGGTCACAGTGGCAGAGCCCATAGCCCTTTAGCCCTTCGAGTATTCACAGTATTCCCCATTTTATAAGAGAAAACTGGGCCAGCCTCTGTGGTTCCTGCCTGTAATCCTAGCACTTTGGGAGGCCAAGGCAGGTGGATTGCCTGAGCTGAGGAGTTCAAGACCAGCCTGGGCAATATAGTGAAACCCCATCTTTACTAAAAATAAAATAAAATAAATTAGCCAGGTGTGGTGATGTGTGCCTGTATTCCTGGCTACTCAGGAGGCTGAGGCAGGAGAATCACTTGAACCTGGGAGGCAGAGGTTGCAGTGAGCTTAGATCGTGCCATTGCACTCTAGCCTGGGCGACAGAGTGAGATTCTGTCTCAAAAACAAAACAAAACAACAACAAAAGAAAAAGAAAACAGGCAGCCAAAGAAATGAAGTAACTTAACCAGGATCCTAAGTGACAGAGCAAACATTCAGTCCAATTGGACACTCTGCCCAAGCCCTTCCTCCTAATCACAGTGACTCGACATTTCTAATTGGAGGAGGAATCAGGTAACTAAAGACTGAAGGAGAACGGCGTCCATGAGAGGCCCAAGATGCAGAATCACTTCAGGGAATCCGCAAATCTGGCCCTCCTGGGCCACAGGTTCTCACCCTAGTTTCTCTCCCCTCCAAAATGTTGCTGAGGTTAGTCCTTGATGCTAACTGCATGTAGCTTTCACATGCAGGATTGAGAGCACGCCCTGATCTCAGTTCCTCCTTTGACATCCGGTTTTCGTATGTGCATGTCTCACGTACCTGGAGTCATTGTTGTGTTAAACTCTAAGATCCTGGGCTTTTAGGAAGTGGCTCTGAGCTTTGTCTCACTGTGATATTCTGTGAGGATGATAGCCTAATAGGGTCCTGCCAGGTTGCAGAGAGAAGATCTTTAAACAAGATGACTTGTTTAAATACTATATGGTTGGCTGGGCGTGGTGGCTCACGCCTGTAATGCCAGCACTTTGGGAGGCTGAAGCGGGAAGATCACTTGAGGTCAGGAGTTGAAGACCAGCCTAGCCTTCATGGTGAAACCCCACCTCTACTAAAAATACGAAGAATTAGTCAGGTGTGATTGCATGCACCTGTGGTCCCAGCTAGTTGGGAGGCTGAGGCACAAGAATTGCTTGAACCTGGGAGGTGGGGTTGCAGTGGGCTGAGATCACACCACTGCACTCCAGCCTGAGCAACAGAGCAAGACCCTAGCTCAAAAAAATTAAAAAAACAACAACGACAATATGGTATATTTCAGATTGGCTACTATAATCTGATCTTCACCGCGTTTAGTAACAGCAGTAATAATAATCGCCTGCATTTGTGTTGTGCTTTTAGTTTCCAAAGAAATTTTATGCACATTTTCTCTTTTTAATTTTCATTTTAGTTTTAATTTTATAATAGATACTAAGTCTCCGACTACTTTTTAAATTTAATTTAGCAATAACAATCAGAATGGGAAGAAATATTTCAAGGGATAGGTTGGATTTGCTTAATAAAAATTATGTTTATTTTAAAAGCTCTCAGTGATTATTATCAAACAAATGATTACTCTCATACAGTAGTCTGAGACTGCAGAAAGAAATGTATGCATCACAATAGGTTTATCTCTGTTATCAAAACAATAAAAACATGAAATAATCTGGATATTTTACAACAGATATTAAAATCTACTGAGAAGATGAAATATTCTGTTGCAATTGAAAACGGTGCTATGGAAGAATATTTAAGTATTTGGGGAAATGTTTACTATGTTGTCGAATGGGGAAAACTAACAAAAGAGGTATGCAAATGTCAATCTGATTTTTTATTATGTATTTTGGATAGAGTCTAGCTCTGTTTGTAGGCTGGAGTAAAGTGGCATGATCGCAGCTAAGCTCCTGGGCTCAGATGATCTTCCCATCTCAGCCTCCTGAGAAGCTGGGACTATAGGCACACACTACCACCACCAGGCCTGGTTACTTTTTTTCTTTCTTTTTGAGACAGAGTCTTACTCTGTTCCCAGGCTGGAGTGCAGTGGTGCAATCTCAGCTCACTGCAACCTCTGCCTCCTGGGTTCAAGCCATTCTCCTGCTTCAGCCTCCTGAGTAGCTGAGATTATAGGCATGTGCCGCCACACCCAACTAATTTTTGTGTTTTTAGTAGAGAAGGGGTTTTACCATGTTGGTCAGGCTGGTCTTGAACTCCTGACCTCTTGATCTGCCTGCCTTGGCCTCCCAAAGTGCTGGGATTACAGGTATGAGCCACTGTGCCCGGCCAATTTTTTAAATTTTCTGTAGAAACAGGGTCTCACTGTGTTGCCCAGGCTGGTCTTGAACTCCTGGCTTCAAGTGATCCTCCTTCCTCAGCCTCCCAAAGTGCTGGAATTACAAGCATGAGCTACCCTGCCTGCCTGGCCTCAATCTGACTTTTTAAAATGATGGCTCACTAGAAAGACAGCAAAATGTTTAGAGTAGTTATCTCTGGGCCCACCTTTCCTCCTTCCCTCCCTTGCTTCTGTCCTTCCTTCCTTCCTTCCTTCCTTCCTTCCTTCCTTCCTTCCTTCCTTCCTTCCTTCCTTCTTCCTTCCTTCCTTTCTCACTCCCTTCCTTCCTTTCCTTCTTCATTTTTGTTTGTTGTTTTGTATTTTCTCTCTTTTCTTTCAGATGGAGTCTTGCTCTGTTGCCAAGATTAGAGTGCAGTGGTGCGATTTCAGCTCACTGTAACCTCCACCTCCTGGCTTCAAGCGATTCTCCTGCCTCAGCCTCACGTAATTGGGATTATAGGCGTGCACCATCACAGCTGACTAATTTTTGTATTTTTAGTAGAGACAGTGTTTCACCATGTTGGTCAGGCTGGTCTCAAACTCCTGATGTTGTGATCTGCCCACCTCAGCCTCCCAAAGTGCTGGGATGAGAAGCGTGAGCCACCGCACCAGCCAAACCATTTGTTTCTAACTCTCCTGCATATCACTGAGGTTGGTGGTTGGAAGGATGACCCTTCTAGGACGACAAGAAAAACAATCAGGTAGCAGTTGTGTTGCAGGACTTTTCCTTAGTTCAGCCAAATGCAGGGTTTTGTGTTAGGCCACGAAAATTCAGGCTCACAACAATTTGAATGGTGAGTAAGACATGGTTTTATTGGGTGAAAAGGAAGAAAAGTGGGAAACAGGGACTATGGCAAGGCCAGAGTCCCTGCTACAGCGCTTCCTGACTGGCCTTTGGAATCCCAGATTCCACATAGGAAGAGGAGGGGCCCGGCTCCTCCCTGCAAACTTCCCAGAGGCTTCACCTCAGCGGACAGGCCAGTAGGAGTTTCTCCAGGGAACCCCTCCCACCTGGCTGTCTCAGTAGTAGGTGGAAGAAATAGAAAGAGGAAAATGGGGAGAGTAGGAGGTTGGAATCCTACCACTAGAGCTGCTTATAGGGGCATCTCAGCCCTGCAGATCAACCTTTCCCATCTCTTTAATTAGTATGTGGCATAATGAGGATTCTCCACACCTCACCCCATCCTGTACTTACTTGAGTAAAGTAATCACTGGCACAGATGCTGTCGCCTGACTCTTCATGAGGAGCAAGGTGCCAGTTCTGCACCCTAGAGCAGTATCAGTTTTCAGAAAATGAGATTGCTATTGTGGCTATATCTCCCATGATGTCAGGACTAGCTCTGTCTGCACATGTCCCAGTGACACATCACCCAGCCACAATTCCAGCCCTAGTTTGAGAGTCTTTATAATTCTTTTCCTTAAAAATATTTCTTGACCAAGTGCGGTGGCTCACACCTGTGATCTCAGCACTTTGGGAGGCCAAGGCGGGCGGATCACAAGGTCAGGAGTTCGAGATCAGCCTGGCCAACATAATCAAACTCCATCTCTTCTAAAAATACAAAAATTAGCTGGGTGTGGTGGTATGTGCTTGTAGTCCCAGCTACTCAGACTGCTGAAGCAGGAGCATAGATTGAACCTGGGAGGTAGAGGTTTCAGTGAGCCAAGATTGTGCCACTGCACTCCAGCCTAGGCTTTATTTTTTTTTTTTTAATTTCCACTTTTTGAGCAAATGAAAGAAAAAAAAATCTAAAAATTAGAAAACCCCAAAGGCCATATAATAGTTGATAATATTTGACTGCTAATGCCTAAAATGATTATCAGGAGAGATTATTTCTTTGGGTCTAGAAGTCCTTTAGGTAGATGAGACCACTATGACCAACTCAGTCCTTGCCTACTATCCAGACACCTCAGCTTCACTGCCGATAAGCTAAGAGATGCTGGGTGAGTGAGGGCCTACTCTGGCTTGTAAAGACCCCTCCAGCTCCAATGATTTATAATTTTTTTTTTTTTTTTTGAGACAGAGTCTCACTCTGTCACCCAGGCTGGAACGAAATGGTGTGGTCTCGGTTCACTGCAACCTCCACCTCCCAGGTTCAAGCAATTCTCCTGCCTCAGCTTCCCGAGTAGCTGGGATTACAGGTGTGTGCCACCACAGCTGGCTAATTTTTGTATTTTTAGTAGAAACGGTTGCACCATGTTGGCCAGGCTGGTCTTGAACTCCTGACCTCGTGATCCTCCCACTTGGATCTCCACAAGTGCTGGGATTACAGGTGTGAGCCACCTTGTCCAGTCAATAATTTCTAATTCTAAGTAACACCTTAAGAGAGATGAGTCAAGAGCAAGGCTGAGATCATGCCTGTAATCCAGTATTTTGGGAGACTGAAGCGGGGTAGATCATGAGGTCAGGAGTTTAAGACCAGCCTGGCTAAGATGGTGAAACCCTGTCTCTACTAAAAATACAAAAATTAGCCAGGCACGGTGGTGGGCACCTGTAATCCCAGCTACTTAGGAGTCTGAGACAGGAGAATAGCTTGAACCCAAGAGGTGGAGGTTGCAGTGAGCCAAGGTCACACCACTGCACTCCAGCCTGGGTGCGACAGAGAAAGAAAGAAAGAAAAGAGAAGAGAGACGAATCAAGAGCTGCTTGATGGAAAATCACTCCAGGCAAAGAATACTGAGTGCAAAGGAATGGCAGGGGGCATACATGCCTGGAGTAGGATGATGATATGAATCACGGGAGATAACATCTAGGAGGCGATGTGTGTGTGTGGATGGAAGAGAGGGGACAGGATGTGTAAACCTTTGATAGATCTTGGTTTTTACTCAGAGGGCAGTGGGAAACACTTCAGTATTTTTTTTTTCTTTTTTCTTTTTTTTTTTTTTTGAGATGGAGTTTCACTCGTTACCCAGGCTGGAGTACAATGGCGCGATCTCGGCGCACCGCAACCTCTGCCTCCTGGGTTCAAGCAATTCTCCTGCCTCAGCCTCCCGAGTAGCTGGGACTACAGCCGCGTGCCACCATGCCCAGCTAATTTTTGTATTTTTAGTAGAGATGGGGTTTCACCATGTTAGCCAGGATGGTCTTGATCTCCTGACCTCGTGATCCACCCACCTCCACTTCCCAAAGTGCTGGGATTACAGGCATGAGCCACTGCGCCTGGCCCAGCTCCACAATTTTTAAATTTTCTTTCTTTCTTCTTTTTTTTTGAAATGGAGTCTCACTCTGTTGCCCAGACTGGAGTGCAGTGGCACAATCTTGGCTCACTGCAACCTCTCCGCCCCCAGGGTTCAAGCCATTCTCCTGACTTTGTCTCCTGAGTAGCTGGGATTACAGGTGCCCACCACTGTGCCTGGCTAATTTTTGTATTTTTAGTAGAGATGGGTTTCACCATCTTGGCCAGGCTGTTCTTGAAATCCTGACCTCATGATCCATCTGTCTTGGCCTCCCAAAGTGCTGGGATTACAGACATGAGCCACCATGTCCCACCTAATTTTCATTTTATAAGTTTTTTTTAAACAGAGTCTTGTTCTGTTGCCCAGGCTGGAATGCAGTGGCACAATCTCTGCTCATTGCAAGCTCCACCTCCTGGGTTCAAAGGATTCTACTGCCTCAGCCTCCTGAGTAGCTGGGATTACAGACAGGCCTGTGCCACCATGTCTGGCTAATTTTTAGTTGAGATGGGGTTTCACCATGTTGGCCAGGCAGGTCTTGAACTCCTGACCTCATGTGATCTGCCTACCTTGGCTTTCCAAGTGCTGTAATCCCAAAGTTCTGGGATTATAGGTGTGAGCCACTGTGCCCAGAAAATTAATTTTAATTTTTTAGAGACAGGGTCTCACTTGGTTGCTCAGGCTAGAGTATCATGGCACAATCATAGCTCACTGCAGCCTGTAACTCCTGGGCTCAAGTGATCCATCTGTCCAGCCACCTGCATAGCTGGGACTACAGGTGCATTCTACCACCCCTGGCTAACATTTTGTAGAGATAGGGTCTCAATATATTGCCGAGGCTGGTCTAAAACTCCTGACTCAAGTAATCCTTCTGCCTTGGCCTCCCAAATTTCTGGGATTATACACATTAGCCACTGCACCCAGCCTGACTCCAAGAGTTGATCTGAGCTATTAGAAGGATGGAATTGTAATTTAAGGAGAGGGGGAAGACTGAAAAGGGAGGTGGACGTGGAATGAATTGGGGTTTTGGACTTATGCTTGATCCGCCTGTAGAAACATCCAGGGGGAGATGTTGAATAGCTAGATGAACATGCTATATGCCTGGATTGGGGAAATCAGGAGTAGAAATATAAATTTGGGAGTTGTCAACATATAGATGGTATTTAAACCATGGGACTGAATGAAGTCACCAAAGGAATGAGTGTATACTTTGAGAAGAGAAGAAGTCTGCTGGGCCCAGTGGCTCACACCTGTAATGCCAACACTTTGGAAAGCCAACGTGGGAGGATCGTGATCATTTGAGCCCAAGTGTTCAAGACCAGCCTGGGCAACATGGTGAGACCCTGTCTCTACAAGAAATAAAAAAATATTAGCCAGGCCTGGCGGTATGCACCTGTAGTCCCAGCTACTCAGGGCCTGAGGTGAGAGGATAGCTTAAGCCCAGGAATTTGAGGCTGCAGTGAGCCATGATCATGCTACTGCACTCCATCCTGGGCATCAGAGTAAAACTCTGTCTCAAAAAAAAAGAAAGAAAAGAAGTCCAAAGACTAAGCTAGGGGCACTCCAGAGTATAGTGGTCAAGAGGGTAGGTGGGAACTAGCAAAGAACCCACCTCTGCATTGCTAATGCTGCAGATGGAGAATCAAGAGAAGAGTAAGCCTGGAGGACAAGTGAACAGAGCATTCCAGAAAGAGGGAGAAATCAATTGTGTCAATTCAACAGCTAGGCTGAGTAACTGAGAAAGAACCATAGGATTTACCACATGGAGGTCATTGCTAACCTTGTCCAGAGTAAGTGCTCAATGAATTAGTGAATAAATGAGTATAACTTTCTCCAACTATATTTGATCAGGACCCAATAATTCAGGGACTTTATTTCTCCAGGAAGAGTCTGATAATTTATTTGAATGAAATACCTTTCCCCTCAGTGTCTAAACTCCTCCTTGGAATTATAGGTGGTGGAAGATTGCAGAAAATCCTAATCTCTGGAAACCAGGCAGTCTGGAGTTGCCCGTGGTCATTTCTTTGTACTGTTCCACACAGCCATACAATACTCCAATCCCTTCAGAGGGAAAGAGTCATCAACATCTGAAAAACAAATACTATATTCTCAGAGTTACTGAAAAACACCTGCAAACGAACTCAAGTGAGTGTAGTCAGGCTGCAGGAAGAAACCACATTTTTGAGATAATTAACTTATAGCATTGTTCAATAAAGTATTTTCTTGGAAACTGTGATGACTCAAGGCATATTCCCATAAAATACAGTGAAAATTTAAATCGAAACCAGCTGGACCCTGAGGTATTGTTCTCTGAAAGGAAGATTCCACGTTAAAGGCATTCTCTAGCAGCTCCTATTTATTTCTTAAGTGCTTACTATATACCAGAAACTGCTAGAAGTGCTTAACGGACATTTAGCAAAGTGACTCCTCACAACCATCCTACAAGAAAGGTACTAGTATCATTCCCAGATGATAGATTTAACATTAATAAATTACAGTTGAGGAAATGGATGCTTGAAAAGTTTGAAGGGACATCTTAGGAATCAGTTATTGTCCCTGGGGAGGGACCTTCAGGAATGGCTTGATCCCCATCAGGAGAACTGTCCCCTGTCCAGGATGTCAAAGGTTCTCTACAAGAAATAAAAAAATGCTCTTCTGCCTCTAGAAGTCAACTTTTCCTGGAAGGAAATTAGGCATGGGCTGAGGTGAGAGCTGGGATGCAGGTGGAGTATGAAGACTCCTGAGAGAAAGGAAGAAACAAAAAATATTTATTGAGCTAAGACTATGTATTAAACTTGGTCACTAGTCACTATTTTACCCTCAGAGACCTTTAAACTATGCGCGCGCGCACACACACACAAACACACACACACACACACACAGTGGTCAGGAGGGTAGGTGTAGCAAAGAACCCACTTCTTCAAAAACAAAACAAAACAAAAAAGCAAATGGAAAGTAAAACATTACCAGTATGATGCCTCATGCACTCATCTCCAACCCCACACTTCTCCTCTCCCCACCCCTTCAATCTGTTTATATATTTATTTAGCCTATGGGATCCCAATGCAGAGAAGCCTCGGTGGACGCATTTATAGTGCCGTGAGGAGAAGACAACTTCCTCGTCTGTATAATGGGAAGAATAGTCGTATTTATTGCTGCGCTGGTTGTTGTGGGGATTAAACAAGATAATACTCTAAAGCTTTGGTACCTGGCACTGAAAGTAGCCATTCCATCTCTTCTCTCCCGCTCCACCTCACCCCTGCCTCTGCCCGCCCCGCCTGTTGTGCTCCCCACCGCTTTCCTGGTGCCCGCACCTGCCCACCTACCTCTGCAATAAAAAACACATCTCTCCTCCTGCAGTGTCCACCGCACCGGGAAGCCACCTTATATCAGTTACCAACCATAATTGCGGTGAGTTCGGATCGTGGCTTTCTGACAGGAGACAGACGATCCAGCTCTTTAGACGTGAGTGGAGGTTAAAGGTAGTTTGCGGCAGAGCCCAGGCCGGGAATAACCCGCTGTCCCGGCGCTCCGGCTCTTTGCATTCCTAAGTAGACACCTCATCCGCCCAACCCCGCCCGCAGGCGGCTCCCGCAGCTTCGGGGATCTGGCGCGCGTACGGGGAGCGGGGGGCGCAGTCGCGCAGAGCAGGTATCCGGGGGCTGGGCCGGGGTGCGCGTTCCGGTCTCGGGGCGTGGCCTCCCGCAGGTGAGTCCAGCGGCGCCTCGGGTTTCCCAGAAACCTATCCCGCCCGGGTGAGGAGCGCAGAGGCTCCGATTTGGGGCGGGTGAGCTGACTTTCTCTCTGTGCGTCCAGTAGAGCTCTGAGTTTCGAATCCGTGACGGCTGATCCCCCGAGCGCCCGGCGTCGGGGCCTGGGGAGGATGCGGAACCCAAGCGCGGCGTGGCTGCTGGGGGCCGCTGTCCTGCTGGCGGCCTCTGTCTCCTGCAATGGCACTATCCAAGGTGAGAAACCTGGCCAAGGAGGGCTCGTACCGCTGAGGAGCTGGGGTCCCGGGCACGTCGGGCAGACGGTGGGATCCGGGCAGGTACGCGAAGGGTGTTCTGCAGCTGGCACCCACCTCCACGAATCCCTCAGCCTCCCCTTGATAGCTTTGATGGTGGGGGTCTCTGCGCCAAGGAGGCACCCTGGTGGGACATGGGGGAGCAGCTGAAGTCGGCAGAGCCCGGCAGAGGTATAGATTTCCCCAAAGACCTCCGCTTCCCGGAGAGACTCTCATGCTGGGCACCTGCAGCCCCCAGCTGGGGTGCGGGGAAAAGGAGGGAAGGAAGGAGTCACCGTGTCTAAAGGGTACCCAGAGGACCCAGTCCCCTCCCCGGGCTTGGTTTCTTTGTAAACACTAAGTCCTTAGGAGCTTTTCGCCCACTCTGGAGACTTCCTCTGCTGGCCCGGTGGGGCCAATGGAGTTAGCGAGCTGATAGCACAGGGCAGGGCAGAGTGGGTGGGAACCCGCGGCCCGACAACCTTCTAGGTTGTTTTTTGCGCCCCTTACCCAACTACTGGAAGCCTTTATTCGGGTTTTGCCCCCGGTGTTCGAGACCCACCCGGGACTCGTGGCTCCTGGCACAAACGGTGGAAGGCGGGGGGTATGAAAGTCAGGGCCGACCCTGCTGGGTTCTCGTGGTAATGAGTGCTCGGGCCAGTTGGAAGACAGTAGGATTTACGAGTGGAACTTCTAGGACCCTGACTTATATTTGACCAGTTGACCCTCTGGGCCTGGGGTTCCGAGACCTACCTAGTGTGCCACCCAGAGCGGCCACTGGCGGCCACCCAGCTCTGCAGGCCGGAGCTGGCCGAGCAGCGCTTGCACCCGGCCGCCGCTTTCCTCGGGTGTGCTGCTCCAGGTGTGCTCGAACTTGTTCTGCGGGGAGTGTGTTCTTCCGGGCCCAGCAGGCCTCGCTGTGGCCGTGGGGTATGTTTGACCTGCGATCGCGCCACTGTGATGCTAACCGAGGCCCTGCAGTTTGTGGCAGCCTGGGTAGCAGTCAAAGGGAGGTTTTATTTCCCTGAGAAATGTGCAGACTTGCTGTAAAACGCAGTTTCTCACTTTTATCCTCTTCATAAAGACAATGTAAAAGAGCATATCACGGTGGGTGGGTTGGAATTAGATGGAAGAATGTGATCCTTTTCCCTCTGCAGTTAGGAGAAAGGGTGTTATGGTTTAAGCTTGAAAACTGTGCACCACTGGTATATTTTTTATTAATCAGCATCAGAATAAAGACATTTAGTTCTGGGAAGTATTGAAAACTGTAATGAACACCTCTCTCCTCTATGTCCTTTAAAGTTGGAAACTTAAAATTCAGGAGCAAAGGTTAGGAAGAGCAAACTTTAAAAAAAATACATGTTGGTATAGATGATTCAACATCTTTATGATTCAGAGGTCTGTCTAGGAAGCATGCCCCGATTATTTGGCTTATTCTTGTTTACCCCTCTTGGTGGGGGATTGGGAGATCCCTGGAGTACAAGGTGAGCTTGATTTAACAACAAGGAAAAGTCAGGTTACTTGTTAACTAGAGCCATTTAATATTGCACCTTGTTCCTCATCCTCCCCGCACCATACTTTTATTCTTTTGCTGGGTAACTTTCCCAAAGGATTTCTGTAGGTCTTGGCTCACTCCCTTCTGCGGGCCCCTCAGTTGGCTGCAAGGCTGATTTGGGGTTTCATTTTCTTCCCAAAGCCTCACTCCAAAAGACTGCCTCATAGAAAGGAACTCAGCCTAGATTACAACCTTCTCATGGTACAAGTGAGGGACACTGAATTGGGGAGGAGGCAAGGCAAGGAACACAGTCCATCATGGCCCCACTTTCTTTCCCCTCACAACAGTAATTGATCATGATTTGGGTAAATATGTTTAACGTGTCCTCACTGTATTATTAACTCCTGGAGGCAGGGGACCCTACTATCCTTTCCATCACATCTAGCATAGTCTCCTCACCCACCGGACCTCAATAAATAGCAAATGAATAAAGTGAGAAATCTTGCCCAGAGTACCCTGGCTGTCCATGTCGTGTTCATTTCAGTCAGCTTCTCTCTGCCACTTACTTATTTTTTCCACCATGTTGCCAGCCTAGGTCATTCCATATCTCTTTTGGAGACTGAAATTTCTGTCTTCTTTATAATTGGTTTGGTGTTTTGTTTTTGTTTTGCCCAGGCTGAAGTGCAGTGGTGTGATTTTGGCTCATTGCAACCTCCACCTCTCCTGGGTTTGAGTGATTCTCCTGCCTCAGACTCTCAATTAGCTGGGACTGCAGGCGTGCATCACCACCCCCAGCTAATTCTTTTTTTTTTAGATGGAGTCTCACTCTGTTTCCCAGGCTGGAGTGCAGTGGCACCTTCTCGGCTCACTGCAACCTCTGCCTCCGAGGTTCAAGCAAATCTCCTTTCTCAGCTTCCCAAGTAGCTGGGACTACAGGTGCCTGCCAGCACCCCCAGCTAATTTTTGTATTTTTAGTGGAGAATGGGTTTCACCATATTTGTCAGGCTGGTCTGGAACTCCTGACCTCAGGTGATCCACCTGCTTTGGCCTTCCAAAGTGCTGGGATTACAGGCATGAGCCACTGCACCCTACCTATAATTTATTTATTTATTTATTTATTTAAAGATGGGGTTTCACCATGTTGGTCAGGCTGGTCTTGACCTCAGGTGATCCGCCCACCTTGGCCTCCAAAGTGCTTGGATTACAGGTGTGAGCCACCACGCCTGGCCTAATTTTTTTTTAATTATAAAAATAATATGTGATCGCTGTAGGGAAAAATGAGCCAAAACAAAAGAAGAGGAAAATTTAATTAAATCACCCTGAACTTCAGTACCAAAGTAGCCACTGCTAACATTTCTGCTTACATCTTTTCTCACTCTTTATTATATCCATGCACAAAATACATATTCACGAATACAGAAATCTGTTTCTGCAAGTATGAGATTATATAAGCAGATCAGTATCTTGTCAATACATATAAAACATTTTAAATGACTCTAAAATGTTATAGGAGGATATATCAATTTAAAAATTAGTCCTTTGGTGATAGACGTGGTATTTACAATTTTTTTATCTTTTTTTTTTTTCCCTGAGACAGAGTCTCTCTGTCGCCCAGGCTGGAATGCAGTGGCACGATCTTGGCTTACTACAACTTCTGCCTCCCGGTTCAAGTGATTCTCATGCCTCAGCCTCCAGAGTAGCTGGGACTACAGGTGCATGCCACCATGCCTGGCTGAATTTTGTGTTTTTGATATAAACAGGGTTTTGCCGTTTTGGCCAGGCTGGTCTTGAACTCCTGACCTCAAGTGATCCATTTCAGCCTCCCAAAGTGCTGGGATTAAAGGTGTGAGCCACCATCCTTGGCCAATGTTTTGTAATATGACAGAACACTGCAGTGAACTGGAAGATAGGACTTTAAATGTGATCCTTTTGCTTGCCTTGTAGTTACTAAGTAACCTTGATAGGTGATGTTTTAGTAAAGTCTGTATTTGTCTTTCTTATGGTTTTATTAGCTTGGCAAATGTTGAAGAAAACAGTTCATTCTGAAAGAACACTTGAGAAAATGTACTAAATGTATAGCTAGGGAGGGGCACCCCACAATTGAAACCTTTTATTTTTCAGCCTGTGCCCCCAAAGATTGGGAACAAAAAAGAACATTTGGGGTGAGGGCATCGTAGAGAAAGAGAGTGAAAGGAAGAGAGTTAATGCCAATAAAGTACTTGTTTTACACTTGGTTTGATGGGGAGGGTGGTCCACAAGAGGAGTATACTTAAAATAAATATTAAAGTTTTACATGCAGATTTTTCCAAAATTGTGCAAATCAGAAGGGTCTAAAAAAAGTGAAAATCTCTCATTCTTTCCAGTCTCCACTCTCAGCCTGACTTCTCGGGTTTGTTTGGTTGGCTGGCTGGTTTCGTTTGAGGCAGAGTCTCGCTCTGTCACCCAGGCTGGAGTGCAGTGGCGTGATCTAGGTTCACTGCAACCTGCATCTCCCAGGTTCAAGTGATTCTCCTGCCTCAGCCTTCTGAGTAGCTGGGATTACAGATGCACACCAACACCTCTGGCTAATTTTTGTACTTTTAGTAAAGCCAGGATTTTGCCATGTTGGCCTGGCTGGTCTTGAACTCCTGACCTCAAGTGATCTGCCTGCCTTGGCCTCCCAAAGTTCTGGGATTACAGGTGTGAGCCACTGTGCCCGGCCATCAGCTCAACTTCTCTATGCACAAATAATTCATAGGAATAGAAGGAGTATACTATACATACTGTGCTATGGTTTATTTATCTTTTTAACCTAATCAATTCCTAGTCAGTGTATAAAAATCTGTACAAATTTTTATAGGGGGGTAATTGAACTAATCCTCCCCACTGCCCCCCGCCCCATTTTTTTTTAAAGACCCAGAGTGCAGTGGCGGGATCATAGCTTACTGTAACCACCTCAGCTCCCAAGTAGCTAGGACTATGGCTAGTTTGCCACTACACCTAGCCTGACCTACTCCCTTAACCCCACCCGCAGTGGAGTTTTGCTCTGTCATCCAGGCTGGAGTGCAGTGGCGTGATCTTGGCTCACTGCAACCTCTGCCTCCCAGGTTCAAGCAATTCCCCTGCCTTAGCCTCCCAAGTAGCTGGATTACAGGCACCCGTTACCACACCTGGCTAATGTTTATTATTTTTAGTAGAGATGGGGTTTTACCATGTTGGCCTCGATTTACCAGGGGTGATCTCGAACTCCTGACCTCATGATCTGCCTGCTTCACCCTCCCAAAGTGCTGGGATTACAGGTGTGAGCCCCTGTGTCCAGCCCTAACTGCTCCCCTTTTTGATAGATGTTGAAATCAACATCTTTGTTTTACCATGCCAGACAATGTTCCAGTAAATATTCTTGTACATACAGTAACTTGGTGCACTTTAACTAGTAGATGCAGGGCAAATTCCTGGAAGTAAATTGCTAGGTCATATGGCAAGTACATTTATTTATTTATTTATTTATTTAGAGACAAGTTTCTCTCCTGTTGCCCAGGCTGTACTGCAATGGCGTGATCTCGTCTCACCACAATCTGCCTCCCAGATTCAAGCGATTCTCCCACCTCAACCTCCTGGGATTACAGGCATGTGCTACCACCCCTGGCTAATTTTGTATTTTTAGTAGAGATGAGGGTTTCTCCATGTTTGGCAGGCTGGTCTCAAACTCCCAACCTTACATCATATCCCCCACCTCGGCCTCCCAAAGTGCTGAGATTACAGGCATGAGCCACCGTGCTGGTGGTAGTACATTTAAAATTTTGATATGTTTTGTCAAATTACCCACCAAAAATATTATACCAATTTATACTCCTTTGAGATAGTAAAGCCAAATAATATAGAGAGGTGTAGAATAAAAAGAAAAATTCTCCTGTCCCCTCCTGTACTCCACAGAGCCAGTCACTTTTTATTGTTTGGTGGGTATCCTTTTAGATTTCACGTTTTGCAAATTGTACATTATAATTTTATTATACAAATGGAAGCACATTAAGGCCGGGCGCAGTGGCTCACACCTGTAATCTCAGCACTTTGGGGGCTGAAGCGGGCGGATCACAAGGTCAGGAGTGTGAGACCAGCCTGACCAACAAGGTGAAACCCTGTCTCTATTAAAAATACAAAAATTAGCCAGGCATGTAGTCCCATCTACTCTGGAGGCTAAGGCAGAAGAATTGCTTGAAACCGGGAGGTGGAGGTTGCATTGAGCTGAGATCGCACACGTTGCACTCTAGCCTGGGTGACAGAGTGAGACTCCATTTCAAAACAAGCCAACAAACAAAAACAAATGGGAGCACATTGTTCTGCCAGTTTCTTTTTTTCAATTGACAATATATTGTGGCTGTCAAGACATTATACTAGCCAATCATGTCAAGATTATTGGCTAGTATAATGTCTACCCATAGTGATAAGGACTACGTCAGGGACATGGTAAGTTAGCAATAAGCAGCTGTTTGTCTGTAGCTGGATGGGGGATGCTGCCTTGAGCTTCTGTGAGTGTGTATTTTTACATACTTGGGCTGTAATTGTTTATTACAGCCCTAGAAATGGAAATGTAATTGTAGCCAGGCACTTTATATGTGTTTAAACTTCATTTGTGCATTTACCCTCTCCTCAACGCTGTGAAATACAAATGATTTTACTTGGTCGACAATTGGGAGCTGGGATAGCAGCGGTTATCTAGACAAGCTCTGTGAGTTTTGGTGAGTGTAGGACACTGTACAGAGTCCGCCTATGCACTGGGCTGAGGGGGCTTCAGGGACCTCTGAGCAGCGTCTTGACATTTACCAGTGTTATAGAACAGTTAATACCAAATGTAGCTTTGATGGAGATCATTCAAGGTTATACATTGGAATATTCTAAGAAAACGTTTATTTTTTAAGAAAATGTTATGGTGCCTTTCCTTGCTCCTTTTTTGGTCTTTATTTTAGCATTCTTATTTAAAACAGATTTTGAGCACTCTTTATGTGAGCTTTCCCGACTTGGGACATACTTGGTTTTATGGAGAATTTTAATCATATAGAAGTATACTATTACAGTGAATGCCACGTACCCACCACTCAACTTCACTAATTATTAACTGTTGGCTGATTTTGTTTCATCTATTCCCCAACCCATCTCTCACCCCTCTTCCCTGTTACTTTTTCTTTTCTTTTCTTTTTCCCCCTTTCGTATGATACTGAGCCTGTGTTTTTTTTTTTTAACAGCTTTACTAAGAATTCCGTATCAGATAATTTGCACACCATACAATTCACCCATTTAAAGTGTATAACTTAGTGGCTTTTAGTGTAGTCACAGAATTATTCAGCCGTTACCACAAACAATTTTAGAACATTTAATTACCCTGGAAGAAACACCTTAGCTGTCATTCACCAGTCTTCTGGTCTTAGCCCATGGCAAACAGTAATCTACTTTCTATTTATGGATTTGCCTGTTGTAGACATTTGATAGAAATGGGATAATATGTGGTCCTCTGTGACTGGCTTCTTTTGCCTAGCATAATCTTTTTGAGGTTCATCCATGTATCTATGTATCAGTACTTTTTTTTTTTTTTTGAGACTGAGTCTTGCTCTGCCACCTAGGCTGGAGTATAGTGGCACCATCTCTGCTACCTTTGCCTCTGGGTTCAAGCAATTCTCCTGCCTCAGCCTCCTGGGTAGCTGGGGCTGCAGGCCTGTGCCACCAAGCTTCACTAGTTTTTGTATTTCTAGTAGAGACAGAGTTTCACCATGTTGGCCAGGCTGCCTTGAGCTCCTGACCTCAGGTGATCTGCCTGCCTCAGCCTCCCAAGTACTTCATTTTTTAAAACAGCCAAATAATATTCCATTGTATGGATTTACTGCATTTTCTTTCTTTTTTTTCTTTTTCTTTTTCTTTTTTTTTTGAGACGGAGTCTCACTCTTTCACCCAGGCTGGAGGGCAGTGGCGTAATCTTTTCTCACGGCAACCTCCACCTCCCGAGTTCAGGTGATTTTTTGCCTCAGCCTCCCAAGTTGCTGAGACTACAAATGTGCGCCACCATACTTGGCTAATTCTTATATTTTTAACAGAGACCAGGTCTCACCATATTGGCCAGGCTGGTCTCGAACTCCTGACCTTGTAATCTGTCCACCTCGGCCTCCCTACGTGTTGGGATTACAGGTGTGAGCCACTGTGTCCAGCCTATTGCATTTTATTTCTGTTCATCTGTTGATGGGCATTTTGGTTGGTTTCACTTTTTTTTTTTTTCCAGCCTGGGCAACAGAGCAGGAGTTGCCCAGGCTGGAGTGCAGTGGTGTGATCTCTGACCTCCTGGGTTCAAGCAATCCGCCTCAGCCTCCATAGTATCTGAGACTACAAGTGTGCATCACTATGCCTGGCTAATTTTTTTAAATGTTTGTAGAGATGGAGTTCTGCTCTTTTGCCCAGGCTTGTCTCAAACTCCTGGCCTCAAACAGTTCTCCTACCTCACCCTCCCAAAGTGTTAGGATTACAGGTGAGCACCACTGTGCCCGGCCTACTTTTTGACTATTACAAATAATGCTGCTATGTGTACAGGTTTTTGTGTGGACTCTTATATACCTAGGAGTGGAGTTTCTGGGTCATATAGTAAACTATTTAACTATTTGAGGAACTGCCAGACAATTTTCCACAATAACTGCACCATTTTTTTAATATATATTTTTTGAGACATGGTTTCGCTCTGTCACACCAGGCTGGAGTGCAATGGTACGATCTTGGCTCACTGCAACCTCTGCCTCCTAATTCAGGCAATTTTCCTGTCTTGGCTCACTGCAACCTCTGCCTCCTAATTCAGGCAATTTTCCTGTCTCACCCTCCCGAGTTGCTCACATTACAGGTGTATGCCACCACGCCTGGCTGATTTTTGTATTTTTAGTACAGATGGGGTTTCACCATGTTGGCCAGGCTGGTCTCAAACTCCTGACCTCAGGTGATCCACCTGCCTCAGCCTCCCATAGTGCTGGGATTAGAGGTGTGAGCCACTCTGCCTGGCCATGCACCATTTTGTATTCCTATCAGCAGTGTCTGAGGGTTTCAATTCCTGTGGTTGTAAAATAAATCTCAGATATAATTTCATCCTAAAATATTTTAGAATGTATTAATAAAGTATGAGGAACTTCTTTTTCAAATATAACCATAATGCCATTATATTATCTACTAACATTAATTTTTAATGTAATCAAATAGTATTCAAATTTTTTATTTTTTATAGAGACAGGGGTCTCATTGTGTCACCCACAGTGGAGTGCAGTGGCACAATCTCACTAAACCATTGAACTCCTGGTCTCAAGTGATCCTGCCGTTTCAACTTCCCAAGTAGCCAGGACTACAGGTGTGCCCCACCATGTCTGGCTAATTTTGTATTTTTAATTTTTTTTTAGAGACAGGGTCTTGCTATGTTGGCCAGGCTGGTCTCAAACCTTGGCCTCAAGAAGTTTTTTCACCTCGGCCTTGCAAAACACTGGGATTATAGGCATGAACAACCATGCCTGGCTCTGTGTTCAAATTTCTAATTGTCTTATAAATGTTATTTTAGGCTGGGTACAGTGGCTCACGCCTGTAATTCCAACACTTTGGGAGGCTGAGGTGGGCAAATCACTTGAGATCAGGAGTTTCAGACCAGCCTGACCAACATGGTAAAACCCCATCTCTACTAAAAATACAAAAATTAGCTAGGTATGGTGGTGTGGGCCTGTAATTCCAGCTACTTGGGAAGCCAAGGCAGGAGAATCACTTGAACCTGGGAGGCAGAAGTTACAGTGAGCCACCATCGCACCACTGCATTCCGGTTTGGGTGACAGAGTGAGACTCCATCTCAAAAATAAAATGTTATTTTTATGGTTTGTTTGAATCAGGATTCAAGCAAGATACACACATTATATGACTGATATGTCTTTTAAATCTTCTACTCTATAAATTTCACCTTCACCCCTTTTTTTTCCTTTTTTCTTCTTTATTTTTTTTTTTTTAAAGATGGGGTCTTGCTATGTTGCTTAGTCTGGTCTTGAACTCCTGGTCTCAATCAATCCTCCTGCCTTGGCCTCCCAAAATGCTGGGTATTGAAGGCATGAGCCACTGTGCATGGCCCTCTTTCTTATTTTTTTGCCTTTTAATTTATATTTTGTAAAAGACAGGTCATTTATCCTGTAGCGGTTCCCAGAGTCTCAATTTTACTATCTATACTTGTGGTGTTAAGTTTGCCCCTTTCATTTCAATTACTTTGGTGTTGGATAAATTCCACAATAACTGCAGCAGTTACTCAGTCTGTAACACTAATCAAGCACTGAATCCAACACCAAATTAATTTCCAGTGTGTTACTTTCTAATTGTTACATACATTGTCACTCTCTGATTGTGGTGCTTCAGAATTGGTTGCTGTCCTCACTGCAGCTTTGAAAAGTTAAGTGGCCTGTGAAATCAATGTTAAAGAATAGTAACTGGCTCTTTTTCTTTTCTTTTTTTTTTTTTTTGACAGAGTCTCATTCTGTTGCCAGGCTGGAGTGGAATGCATGATCTTGGTTCACTGCACCCTCCACCTCCGGGGTTCGAGCAATTCTTGTGTCTCAGCTTCCTGAGTAGCTGGGATTACAGGAGCCGGTCACACACCCAGCTAATTTTTCTGTTTTTAATCGAGACAGGATTTCACCATGTTGGCCAGGATGGTCTCAATCTCCTGACATTGTGATCCATCCATCTCGGCCTTCCAAAATGCTGGGATTACAGGTGTGAGCCACCGCACCTGGCCATAACTAGTTTTTTATAATAATAGAATACAATAGAAAATATCAGTGTACCCTATGTAATAAGAATAATTATTATTCTGTGAACCTTTTTTCCACCATGGATATGTGTATTGGGAACTGGATTACTATGTAGACTATGGTTTTTAGGGGTTATGGTCAAATATTTGAAGAACACTGTAATATGTAGAATTTTTTTTAAAAACAACATTTTTTGAAGAATTATAAAAAAAAAACAAATATTAGAAATAGGACTATGTTAGGCATATTAGTTTCTTGTGGCTACCATAACAAATTGCCATATACTGCTGATGTAAAACAATGCATTTATTCTGTCAGTTCTGGTGGCCAGAATTCTGAAATCAAGGAGCTGGGACCACATACCCTACAAAGGCTCTGAGGGAGAGTCCATTCCTTGCCCTTTGCGGCTTGCAGTGGCTGCTGGCATTTCTTGCCATTCTCCTTGGCCTGTTCCTTGGCGTGACTCCAATCTCTGCTTTCATTCTCATGTGACTCACTCCTGTGGCTTTTCCTTTTCTACGTGTCGCAGATCTCTTTCTGTCTTTCCCTCTTTTTTTTTTTTTTTGAGACCGAGTCTCACTCTGTCACCCAGGCTGGAGTGTAGTGGCATGATCTCGGCTCCCTGAAAACTCCACCTCACAGGTACAAGCAATTCTCCTGCCTCAGCCTCCTGAGTAGCTGGGACTACAGGCACGTGCCACCACACCTGGCTAATTTTTGTATTTTTAGTAGAGACAGGGTTTCACCATGTTGACCAGGCTTGTCTCTAACTCCTGACGTCAAGTGACCTGCCCTCCTCAGCTTCCCAAAGTGCTGGGATTACAGGCGTGAGCCAGCACACCTGGCCTCTGCCTTTATCTTAAAATAGACACTTGTCTTTAGATTTAGGGCCCACCTAGATAACTCAGGGAGATCTTATCTCAGGACCCTTATTTCTATCTGCAAAAACCCTTTTGCTAAATAATGTTCACAGAGTCTGGGAATTAGGACGTAAACTTCTCTTTTGGGGGTACCACCTTTCAACCCACTACACTAAGTGAAAAATGAAATATTGATCTCTGCATCCTCCAGCACTCTGCCCAGCCTAGCATCCCAAATAGGGAAGCATTAAGATGTGAAAAATTCTGCCGAACGTTAGTGTAAAGCTAGAAGTGGAGAAATGATGACCAAGCATAACATTATGAATAACAGCATGAGTGGGTTCAGTGTCCTCCCTGGTATACTGCAGTGCAAGTACTGCCCTGTCTTCTCTGCTTGGGGAAAGTCTACTTTTCCCTAGCATTAGAGGAAAATTCTTTGGTATTCTTAAATTGTCCTTACTTACTCCTGCAGGTTCATGAATACTTCCGGGCAGAATGTAGGGATATGCCATTCATTTGTTTGTGTTTTTTAGGTCAACTTTATAATATAAGAGAGGGAGAATAAGTTAGCTTTTCATGCTGCTTGCTTGAAAGTCAGAACACAAATCTGTTATCAGTACAGTCACCTGTCCAGGACAGACAGTTTTCCTGCCAGCTGGCCTCCATGGGAAGTTCTCTAGGAAGCCAGCATATGAGCATGGGGAATCCCTGCCTATTGTTGAGGCTATCCTTGTGGGTAAAAAGGGAATGTCCCTTGTGGTCCTGGGAATCTCCCTGTGGCAAGCATTGAATAGGGTATGATGAATAGTCCAGGATGGATCCTGGCTCAGGGCTAGAATGGGATAGAAGGCCATTGCCAAACGAGAAATTAGAAAACCGGTGTCAGGATGGGGATCATTATTTTACACACTTGAGAATTTGGAAAGGAATTACTGAGCAATCCTAAACTCATTTTTTTTTTTTTTTTTTTTATGGAGTCTCACTCTTGTCACCCAGGCTGGAGGGCAGTGACGTGATCTTGGATCACTGGAATGTCCACCTCCTGGGTTCAAGCGATTCTCTCGCCTCAGCCTCCCAAGTAGCTGGGATTACAGGCACCCATGCCTGGCTAATTTTTGTTTGCTTTGTTTTTGAGACAGAGTTTCCCTCTTGTTGCCCAGGCTAGAGTGCAATGGCACAATCTCAGCTCACCACAAACTCTGCCTCCCAGGTTCAAGTGATTCTCTTTCCTCAGCCTCCTGAGTAGCTGGGATTATGGCATGTGCCACCCGCCCAGCTAATTTTGTATTTTTAGTAGAGGTGGGGTTTCACCATGTTAGGCTGGTCTCAAACTCCTGACCTCAGGTGATCCACCCACCTCAGCCTCCCAAAGTGCTGGGATTACAGGCGTAAGCTACCGTGCCCTGCCCTAATTTTTGTTTTGTTTTTTTTTTTTTTTATCAATAGAGACGGGGTTTCACCATGTTAGCCAGGGTGGTCTCAAACTCCTGACCTCATGTGATCTGCCTATCTCGGCCTCCCAAAGTGCTGCGATTACGGGCATGAGCCACCACGCCCAGCAAACTGATCTTTACTAATTATAGATGAAAGGACTGTTGTCAGACATGTGATAAGAATAGCTAGAGCCAGACATGATGGCTCATGCCTGTAATTACAGCACTTTGGGAGGCTGAGGTGGGAGGATCACTTAAGACCAGGAGTTCGAGATCAGCTTAGTCAACCCCATCTCTAAAAAATAAAAAGAAATAAAAAGAATAGCTAGGGACTAATGAATGTGAGTAGTTTATAAAAATAAATGGAAATATTGTTAGTCTTTATATTCCTAGAAATCAATGTTCCACATGCATCCCACAACTCTCCACAGCTCCCTGATACAAAGATACTCACTGTAAGAAGAAAATCCCATAAAACCAAACTAAACCAGACAATATAAATCTTAATGATCTCATTACATAAAGAAAAGGCCCTATAAGCTTTTTGTGGAATCCTCTAATAATATATTTCTGTCTTCATCTAAAGTACTTTCATTTGAGGCTGGGCTCAGTGGCTCACACTTGTAATCTCACCACTTTGGGAGGCTGAGGCAGGAGAATCTTTTTTAGTTTTTGAGATGGAATCTTGCTCTGTTGCCAGGCTGTAGTGCAGTGGCAAGATCTCGGCTCACTGCAATCTCCACCTCCTGGGTTCAAGAGATTCTCCTGCCTCAACCTTCTGAGTAGCTGGAACTACAGGCACACGCCACCATGCCCAACTAATTTTTGTACTTTTAGTAGAGACGGGGTTTCACCATGTTGGCCAGGATTGTCTTGATCTCTTGACCTCGTGATCCACCCGCCTCAGCCTCCCAAAGTGCTGGGATTACAGGTGTGCACCCCGCACCCAGCCGAGACAGGAGAATCTTAAGGCCAAGAGTTTGAGAACAGCCTGGGAAACATAGCGAGACCCTGTCTCTACAAAAAGTAAAAAATTAGCCAGGCATAGTGGTGCATGCCTGTGGCCTGGCTGCCCAGGAGGATCACTCAAACCCAAAAGTTTGAGGCTGCAGTGCGTTATGATTGCTCCACTACACTCCAGCCTGGGTGACAGTGAGACCCTGTCTCATCAATTAAAAAATGAATGAATGAATGTACTTTCATTTGAACAACCAGCGTTACTGCTGAAACATTTATTTTTGTAATGACCCTTGACTTCCTTTCTTGTACAGGAGCCAATAGATCCTCTAAAGGAAGAAGTCTTATTGGTAAGGTTGATGGTACATCCCATGTCACTGGAAAAGGAGTTACAGTTGAACCAGGCTTTTCTGTGGATGAGTTTTCTGCATCTGTCCTCACTGGAAAACTGACCACTGTATTCCTTCCAATTGTCTACACCATTGTCTTTGTGGTGGGTTTGCCAAGTAATGGCATGGCCCTGTGGGTCTTTCTCTTCCGAACTAAGAAGAAGCACCCTGCTGTGATTTACATGGCCAATCTGGCCTTGGCTGACCTCCTCTCCGTCATCTGGTTCCCCTTGAAGATTGACTATCACATACATGGCAACAACTGGATTTATGGGGGAGCTCTTTGTAATGTGCTCATTGGTTTTTTCTATGGGAACATGTACTGCTCCATTCTCTTCATGACCTGCCTCAGTGTGCAGAGGTATTGGGTCATCGTGAACCCCATGGGGCACTCCAAGAAGAAGGCAAACATTGCCATTGGCATCTCCCTGGCAATATGGCTGCTGATTCTGCTGGTCACCATCCCCTTGTATGTTGTGAAGCAGACCATCTTCATTCCAGCCCTAAACATCACGACCTGTCATGATGTTTTGCCTGAGCAGCTCTTGGTAGGAGACATGTTCAATTACTTCCTCTCTCTGGCCATTGGGGTCTTTCTGTTCCCAGCCTTCCTCACAGCCTCTGCCTACGTACTGATGATCAGAATGCTGCGATCTTCTGCCATGGATGAAAACTCAGAGAAGAAAAGGAAGAGGGCCATCAAACTCATTATCACTGTCCTGGCCATGTACCTGATCTGCTTCACTCCTAGTAACCTTCTGCTCGTGGTGCATTATTTTCTGATTAAAAGCCGGGGCCAGAGTCATGTCTATGCCCTGTACATTGTAGCCCTCTGCCTCTCCACCCTCAACAGCTGCATTGACCCCTTTGTCTATTATTTTGTTTCACAAGATTTCAGGGATCACACAAAGAACGCTCTCCTTTGCCGAAGCGTCCGCACTGTAAAGCAGATGCAAGTATCCCTCACCTCAAAGAAATACTCCAGGAAATCCAGCTCTTACTCTTCAAGTTCAACCAGTGTTAAGACCTCCTATTGAGTTTTCCAAGTCTTCTGATGGGAGTTGCACAGTAGGATGTGGAGCCTATTTAATGTTATGGGGACATGTCTGTAATTTCCTAAGCAAACGGGTCTCACCACATACCATTTGGATGCAGCACCTCTTAGGATTGCTAGAAGCTCCTCTGTTTACATGAGAAAAATAGTCCCCCAAATTAACACTGGTGTCTGTTTCAAAATTTCTCTACTCAGATGTCCCTAGAAACTGAACCAACAGAAGCAGACTTTTCAGAAGATGGTGAAGACAAAAACTCAGTAACTTGCACAAAGTAGACATGGTGTGAAGACTCACTTCTCAGCTGAAATTATATACACACACGTATATATATATATATATATATTACATCTGGGGTTGTGATAGACTTGTTAAGGCTTCAGTAACTTCAGAGATGATCAGTCCAATTGAACGACCTTACAAATGAGGAAACTAAGATAAAGGAGCTGCCAGAATCAGGTTTCCATTCATCAGAATCATTATGGATCTTGGTTAGGCACAGTGCCTTGTGCCTGTAATCCCAGCACTTTGGGAGGCCAACACAGGCAGATCACTTGAGTTCAGGAGTTTAAGACCAGCCTGGCCAACATGGTGAAACCTCTTCTCTACCAAAAATAAAAAGTTAGCTGGGTGTGGTGGTGCATATCTGTAATCCCAGCTACTCAGAAGGCTGAGGCACGAGAATCAAGTATCACTTTAACTCAGGAGGCAGAGGTTGCAGTGAACCGAGATTGCCCCACTGCAGCCTTAGTGACAGAGTGAGACTCTGTTTCGGGAAGAAAAAAAAAGTCATTGTGAATTTTGTTCAAAATGGGGATTCCTCAGATTCAGTAATGAGAGCTCAGACTCTGGGAACAGGGTCGGGGAATCTGTGTGGTACAAGCCTGCGTGATGTTTATGCGCACAAAGATTTGAGAACCATTGATCTGAATGCTGCTTTCATTTGACAAAGTGCTGTGATAATTTTTGAAAAGGGAAGCAAACAATGGTGCCTCTTTTATGTTCAGCTTATAACAAAATCTGTTTGTTGACTTATTAGGACTTTGAATTCCTTCTTTATTAACCCTTTGAGTTTTTGTATGTATTATTTTTACTTCAAGAAAAATATGGCTGGGTGCAGTGGCTCACGCCTGTAATCCCAGCACTTTGGGAGGCTGAGGTGGGAGATCATGAGGTCAGGAGTTCAAGACCAGCCTGACCAACATGGCGAAACCTGTCTCTACTAAAAATACAAAAATTAGCCAGGCGTAGTGGCACATGTCTGTGATCCCAGCTACTCAGGAGGCTGAGGCAGGAGAAATGCTTGAACCTGGGGAGGTGGAGGTTGCAGTGAGCCGAGATTGCACCACTGCACTCCAGCCTGGGCGACAGAGCGAGACTCTGTCTCAAAAAAAAAAGCCAGACATGGTGGCATTTGCCTGTAGTCCCAGCCACTTGGGAGGCTGAGGTGGGAGTATCACTTGAGCCCAGGAGTTCTGGGCTATAGTGCACTATGCTGATCGGGTGTCCACACTAAGTTCAGCATCAATATGGTGACCTCCTGGGAGCAGGGGACCACCAGGTTGCCTAAGGAGGGGTGAACTGGCCCAGGTCGGAAACAGAGCAGGTCAAAACTCCCGTGCTGATCAGTAGTGGGATCACACCTGTGAATAGCCACTGCACTCCAGCCTGGGCAACATAGCAAGACCCCATCTTTAAAAAAAAATACAATCAGAATTTTAAATGGGTATTTTTGTATAACTTTTTACTGACTTTAGTGATATTTTCATGTAGTCTAAGTAGTAGATTGTTTTGCCACTAAGAATAGCATTTACTACTTAGTATTTAAAAAAAAATTATTGTTGGAGTATTTATTGTCAGTTTTGTTCACTTGTTAACAAATACAAAATTATAAAGCCTTCAGAGGGTTTAGACCACACCTCTTTGGAAAACAGCACTAAAATAGATGAATTTGCAACATATTTAAGAGGCACCTGATGCCAAACTGACTTCATACAACGATTGTATTTGTGACTTTTAAAAATAATTATTTTCTTGTATAATTGATTTATAAATAATACATTTTTTTAAACAACATTTCTGAGTTGTGTGTTTGTTTTGAGGGAAGGAGTGAGAGAAGGGAAGCAATAGCTTCATGCCTCTAAAGGAAATGATGGGACCCTCACGCCAAACTCTGTGACAACTGTTTTTCATTTTTAAGTGTTTTAGAGTTTTTTCCACACCTGCATTATTTTAAAAGGATACAGGCTATTTAACATTTCAGGTATATTGCGATGTATTTAATTGTTTCCTTACCAAGGGCTTCTTAAGTTGTCACACCCCTACCCTCCTCTTTTTTTATATTAAAACAGTGCTGCATCAAATATCTGCATACACAGACATCTTTGAGCATATTTTTTGAAGATAAGTTTCTAGAAGTAGAATGGCCAGGTCAAAAGTTAGATGCCCGTTCTAAGTTTTGCTAAGTGTTGCCAAATTGTTTTCACTAATGTATACTTCTACCAAAATAGTATATTTGCACCTGTTTCCTGAAATGCTCATACACATTCCATGCTACCAATCTTTTGAAAGTTTCCCAATCTGATTGGAGGAAAAAAAAATCTCATTTTATTCAAGAAGCAGCACAGTGGCCTAATTTCTCTAAACTAAGTCCTAAAATGTCTGAAAATGTAAATACTTTGAGCAGTGAGGCCTCTTAATTTAAAAGTAACTTTCAGTTACTTACTAACAGTGAGGCCTCTTACTCTGAAAGTAAACTAAGATTTGCTGTCCTGCTGCTCAGGACAAAGGCAAGTATAAACTGATTTGGCTGGAGTTGTTTTATGGGCTTTTCCTAGGGTGTCACCTCAGTGGTTTGCAGCAGGAGTTTCAAACTTGTATTAATTTCCTGGTTATCAACATTTCATAAACCTTAGGGCTATAATCTCATCAGTATGCATAGTTTAGCGATTACAACTTTGTTCCTGGAGCATTAACCCTTTGGAGGCCCCTGAGAGGACTAGAATTTATTTCAGAATCAAAGGTAATCCTTGCTGTCCTCCAAATCTTGATTAAAATTATGGATTTTTGCTTTAGTGATCAGATGTCTTCTCAAAGAGAAGTTTCTGATATGTCCAGTCCTTTCCCGACCCCCAGTTCTGAAGACAAAAACCAAACCCTTAGTGATCAGGGATCTAGTCTCTGCATTTAATTCAAGCCTTGGAACTTCACTGAGAGGGTTGTCCTACTTAAATGTAAGTAATTAGAGTGACTCAGGCTAGTCTTGGAATGCTTTATAGAGAGAGAGTTTGAAAAATTCTGTGATTTGAGTACAAGCTGCTCTTGCCTCTACCAGTGGGTCAATCTGTGGACTATTTCCCAGTCTCTGTCTTTATTGGTGAGAAATTAAGCCCGACCAGAGGGAGAGACCACCTCCTGCAGAAACCTCAACCCAAGCCTTCGAGCCCATCAGGAACCCAGCAGCAGTGAGTGGTTCATTTCTTCATCCTGTGAAAGGAAAATAAATCTTGGGGCCCCAAAATCACTAAGTGAAGGGGAAAATCAAGCTGAGAACTGCTTGGCACAAACCTGCCTCTCTTTCTATTCAAAGCTACCCCTTTGCTCACTGAGATAAATGCACGTCTGATGAGAGGCTAATCAGAAACTCAAAAGAATGGAACCATTTGTCTACCTATGACCCGGAAGCCCCCGAGGCCCACTTAAAGTTGTCCCGCCTTTCCAGACCGAAACAATATTCATCTTACATATGTTGATTGATGTCTCATGACTCCCTAAAATGCATAAAACCAAGCTACTATGAACACTGTGAACCCTAAAAATTTGAAGCAGTTCTCAGTTAATTTAGAAAGCTTATTTTGCCAAGGTTGAGGACATGCCTGTGACACAGCCTCAGGAAGTCCTGACATCGTGTGCTCAAGGTGGTCAGGGCATGGCTTGATTTTATACATTTTAGAAAGATATGAAACATCAACATATGTAAAATATACATTGGTTTGGTCTGGAAAGGCGGGTCAACTTACGCAAAGGCCAGAAAAGTGAGCAGGAGACTTCCAGATCACAGATAGGTGAGAGACAAATGGTAGCAATCATTTGAGTTTCTGATTAGACTTTCCAAAGAAGAAAATTAGATACGCATTTACCTCAGTGAACAGATGGGTCACTTTGAATTGAACGGGAGTCGGGTTTGCTCTATGCAGTTTCCAGCTTCAGTTTTCCTTTTAGCTTAGTGATTTTGGGGGCCCAAGATATTTTCCTTTCACACCATCTTGGGCACATGTCATCAGGACCTCCAGAGGCTGTGTCACAGGCAAACATCCTCAACCTCAGCAAAATAAACTTTCTAAATTAACTGAGACCTGTCTCAAATATTCGGGGTTCACAATCCCACAAACATTCATTGCAACATTATTGCATTATTAAATGCAAATGATTAAATTAGGATTTATACCTTAGCAGCTGTCTAGTTCAGGGGTTGATGTTCTCAGTAGAATACATCAATATGTAGGAAAAAAACCCACAAACCCCCAAAACCTAACCCTCCTGTTTATGGGCTTCTCAAAAGCCTTTAAAGCATAGCCTATTCCAGAGCTAGATCTTGAGAGTGGCAGAAAGTCAAGGTAAACGCGAAAGACAAGAAGGTTCTGGAAGGGCCGCTACTATGGCTTACCCCTCTAACCACTGCTTTGCTTACACCATTGCTTCAACCCAGCAGTTCAAGGTGCAGTGAGCCATGATCACACCTGCGAGTAGTCACTACACTCCATCCTGAGCATCTCTAAAAAATAAAAAATAAAAAGCAGAAGAACTGAATAGAATAGATAGCAAATAAGCATATTGAAGCATATTGAAAAGATGCTTGGCATTAGTCATTAGAAAAATGCAAATTTTAAAACCCATGAGTGGCTAAAATAAATAAATCTGAAAGTATAAGTACATAATGAGAAGGAATACCCTCCCTACCCCCAACATGGGAACCTATTTATACAACCTCTGTATATTCTTTGAGGTATTTTATGCATGTATAAACATGTATACATGCTTGGTTTTTTTGGTTTTTTTTTTTTTGAGACTGAGTCTCTCACTATTGCCTGGGCTGGAGTGCAATGAATGGCATGATCTCGGCTCACTGCAACCTCTACTTCCCAGGTTCAAGCGATTCTCCTGCCTCAGCCTCCCAAGTAGCTGGGATTACAGGTGCACGCCACTATGCCTGGCAATTTTTTTTTATATTTTTAGTAGAGACAGGGTTTTACTGTGTTGGCCCAGCTGGTCTCGAACTCCTGACCTTGTGATCTGCCTGCCTCAGCCTCCCAAAGTGCTGGGATTACGGGTGAGCCACCATGCCTGGCCAGTGATTTATAATTCTTTTTTTTGTTGTTTTTTGAGATGGAGTTTTGTTCTTATTGCCCAGGCTGGAGTGCAATGGCACCATCTCAGCTTACCACAACCTCTGCCTCCCGGGTTCAAGCAATTTTCCTGCCTCAACCTCCCGAGTAGCTGGGATTACCAGCATGTGCCACCACGCCCGGATAATTTTTTGTTTTTTGTTTTTTTTTTGAGACGAAGTTTTGCTCTTGTTACCCAGGCTGGAGTGCAATGGCGCCATCTCGGCTCACCGCAACCTCCGCCTCCTGGATTCAGGCAATTCTCCTGTCTCAGCCTCCTGAGTAGCTGGGATTACAGGCACATGCCACCATGCCCAGCTAATTTTTTGGGTTTTTTTTAGTAGAGATGGGGTTTCACCATGTTGACCAGGATGGTCTTGATCTCTTGACCTCGTGATCCACCTGCCTGGGCCTCCCAAAGTGCTGGGATTACAAGCGTAAGCAACCGCGCCCGGCCCATTTTTTGTATTTTTAGTAGAGACAGGGTTTCTCCATGTTGGTCAGGCTGGTCTCAAACTCCCAACCTCAGTTGATCCTCCCACCTCGGCCTCCCAAAGTGTTGGGATTATAGGTGTGAGGCACCGCACCCAGCCTATACATGCTTTTTAAAAATAAAAACTATACCATATATTAGTTAAACTATACATAAATTACCTAACATTTAGTGGCTTAAAAGAGTTGTAAACATTTACTAACCTGCACAGTTTCTGTGGGTTATGAATCCAGGAGCAGTTTAGCCCAGTGGTTCTGGCTGAGGATCTCATGAAGTGGCAGGTAAGATACTGGCTGGAGCTGCTGCTTACTGAAGATGTGAAGGGCTGGAGGATCCTCTACACGGCTGGCACATTGGTGGCAGGAAGCTTCAGTTCCCCTCCATGTGGGCCTCTTCACACGGAGACTGGTGTTCCCCAAAATGAGTGATCCACGAGAACAAGGGGAAAGCTTCAATGCCTTTCATTACTTAGCTTCAGAAGTCACACACGGTCACTTCCACCATCCTAGCTCCAATTGCTTGGTCAGATAAGCTGGCTCCAATTCAATTTGGGAGAAGACAGAGAGCATAAATACCAGGAGGCGAGGATCACTGGAGACTACGCGGGGGGCTGGCTACCGCATTACATACAGAAACACGTCTTGCATGTAATTGCCATGTTAGCATTTACAGACCAACCCCATTATTTTAAACTGCAGTCTCCATGTTCACATATGTCATAATGTATGGAATCCAGCTTATGCTATACTTGGATTGCTATAGAAATAATCTTTGAGTAAATATCTTGTACGTACTTGTTAATTCAATATTCTTCCCCTATGCACTATGTGCCAAGTCATCTTCTAGGCAGTAAGGAATATTGTGGAGAACAAAATAGACAAGAACACTGTTTCATGGAGTTTACTTTCTGATTGGAGAAAGACTGAAAACAAAACAAAACAAAACATCCAATAGTAGTAAATGCTAAATGTAAATGCTCAGAGTATTTTATATTGGGAGACCAGAGAAGGTTTCTAAGGAGGTGAAATTTAAGTTGCAATGTTAAGGGCAGGAAAGCCAGCCATGGGAGGATCCCAAGCAAGGGCTTTATGGGAATGAGTAAGGGAAGGAAGAATATGAGCAAGTAGGCTGGAGAGAGAGGCAAGAGGTGGATAACTGAAGGGATCTGTAAGGGAGTAAGGAGCTTGATTGACTTTCTAGGTCGGATGCCATAGGGTTGTTTCACTGGCCATTTAAAAAAATCACTGGCTACTATGTGGAATAGGGATTATAGAAGGACAAGAAGAGAAAGCAAGAAAAATTTGGAGTAATCCAAGCTAGAGGTGATGATGGCTTGAATTAGGGTGGTGGTAACAGATGGAGAGAAGGAGCCTAAAGTTAAGAGATGTGAAAAAAAGGGGAATCAAAGCTCATGCCTAGAGTTTCTGCTTGATGGATAATGGTGAAATAATTAGGAGTGAGCACGTTTGGAGGCTGAAAGTCAAGAGTTCTGTTTTGACCATGGCATGTTGAGATTGCGATGCCTGTTAGACATCCAAGTAGAACTGCTGAGTAGGAGGCGGATGCAGTGGCTCACGCCTGTGATCCTTGCATTTTGGGAGGCGGAGGTGGGAGGATCACATGAGCTCAAAAGTTTGAGATCTGCCTGGGCTTCATGGCAAAACTGTGTCTCTACAGAAAATTAAAAAACTAGCCCAGTGTGGTGGCATGCTTCTGTGATCCCAGTGTTACTCAGAAGGCTGAGTTGGGAGGATTGCTTCAACCCAGGAGGCAGAAGTTGCAGTGAGCTGAGACTGTGCCACTCTACTCCAGCCCCGGCAACAAGCAAGATCTTGCCTCAGGAAAAAAAAAAAAAGAACTTGGTGAAGTTACCATATTACTGGAAAGAGGTCCAGATCCAGGCCCCAAAAGAGGGTTCTTGGATTTCACCCACTCAAGAAAGAATTCAGGGTGAGTCCATAAAATGAAAGCAAGTTGATCAGGAAAATGAAGGAGTAAAAGAATGGCTACTCCACAGACAGAGCAGCTCTAAGAGCTGCTGGTTGCCCATTTTTATGGTTATTTCTTGATGATATGTTAAACGAGGGGTGGATTATTCATGCCTACCCTTTTTAGACCATATAGAGTAACTTCCTGACATTGGCACGGCATTTGTAACCTGTGATGGTGCTGCTGGGAGTGTAGCAGTGAGGATGACCAGATGTCACTCTGGTGGCCATCTGCTTTTGGTGGGTTTTGGCCGGCTTCTTTACAGAAAGCTGTTTTATCAGCAAGGTCTTTATGACCTGTATCTTTTTTTTTCTGAGATGGAGTTTCACTCTTGTTGCCCAGGCTGGAGTGCAGTAGCAAGATTTCAGCCCACTGCAACCTCCGCCTCCCAGGTTCAAGCCATTCTCCTGCCTCAGCCTCCCAAGTAGCTGGGCTTACAGGCATGCATTACCACACGTAGCAAAGTTTTTACATTTTTAGTAGAGACAGGGTTTCACCATGTTGATGAGGCTGGTCTTGAACTCCTGACCTCAGGTGATCCATCTGCCTCGGACTCCCAAAGTCCTGAGATTACAGGTGTGAGCCACTGCACCCGGCCAAGACCTGTATCTTGTGCTGACCTTCTGTCTCATCTTGTGACTGTCTGGGAATGGAGCCAGTAAGTCAGCCTTATTTTACCCAACTCCTATTCAAGGGTTGCTCTGGTTCAAATGTCTCTGACACCTAGGGAAGAGCATATAGATGAAGAAAAGGGGGCCCTGGACAGAGGCCTTTGGCACATAGAATCTTTTGAGCAGAGGAAGGGCCAGTAAGAGACACTAAGAAGGACCAGCCACTATGGCAAGAAGAAAGTCCAGCAATAATGCTCTCAGGAAAGTGCAGGGCAAAAAGGACAGAGTGATCCATCGTGGTGAAAATCACTTAGAAGCCAAGTGAGATATGAACAGAGGAATGACTACTGAAGCTTGCCTTTGGAGAATGTTGGTGACCTTGACAAGACCATCCGCTCTGTGACGTGATGGGGAAAGGAAGCCAAATGGAGTGTGTTCAAGAAAGCATGAGAAGGAGGGAAGTCAGCGGCAACCCCTTACAGCAAGTCTAACTGTGAAAGGGAGCAAGGGAATGCGGAGGCAAGAAAGGCAAGGAGAGTCATTCATTCAGCAGAGAGGGAGATGTCTTTGCATGTATTGTATTTCTAGAAGTGAAGGTGGAAGAATTTCTTGAGCCCAGGAGTTCGAAACCAGTCTGGGCAACATGGCAAGACCCCATCACTACAATAATCACAACAAAATTAGCCAGGGGAGACGGTGTAAATGTATAGTCTCAGCTACTTGGGAGGGTGAGGCCAGACTATTGCTTTAGCCCAGGAGTTCAAGGCTGTAGTAAGCTATGATTACACCACTGCACTCCAGCCTGGGCAACAGAGCAAGACTGTCCAAAAAAAAAAAAAGAAGTAGAATTTCTGGGTCAAAGGATATGTGTAATTTTGACTGTGGTAAGTTGCTCTTCTGAGGTGTTGTACCAATTACACACTTGCCAAAAATGTGTGTCTGTTTATCTACCGTGTTGTAAATACTAAATTTTCAGTCTTTTATTTGCCAGTCTGAACCTTACAAATTTTGAGTGTAATAATAATGTAGGACCATAAGCATCAGGGAAGAAATAGAGCTCTGCTTTCTTCCTTTATTTACTTTATATTTTAGGCATATTTCCCCATGCCACTTCTTACCACCAAAGCAGTGACCCTCCTTGCAAGAAGTTGGTTCCATTTATCTTTGTATTAGCTCTGAGAGGAAACCTAAGCTATTCTTCTGGGTGGGCTGCAGAAAATGTCTGTACCATGTGGACCATCCTTTGCTCTGATGAGTTTTCTATCATTCTTTAGTGGAGAACATGAGGGCATGGCAGCAGCCACTACAGCAGGAGCCTGGAGTCCCAGCCCTGGGCCCTAGCCAGCTCACCTGCAGGTGAGGGATTAACTCTCAACACTGCTGGGTCTGGCTCAGGTCCGAATTCCTCACCGCAGTTTCACCATGTAGTCTGGGGTGAATGACAAGCCCATGGAAAGCGTTTAATTATAGCTTCTATGTAGCATGGGGTAGACTAAATTACCTAATCCCGAGAAAGCAAGCCTTATGTTCTGAGCTCTTTCAGAGGCCACCTGGGCTCTTGCAGAGAACTGAGTCTAGTTATTACTGGTGAAAGACAAACTTTTTTATTTAACCAGAGATTTGTGTAAATGGGAGACCTCATTAAAAATATGAAAGATTTATCAGAATTTATGGCTTAAAAAATTGCAGCGTGGGGAGGGAAATGAGGGTGTTTATTCCAGTGACAGTTTCTGTCCATTACAACTGGAATTTTTTTTTTTTTAATCTTTTTAAAACTTTTCTTTTTTTTTTGAGACAGAATCTTGCTCTGTCACCCAGGCTGGAGTACAGTGATGTGATCTCAGCTCACTGCAGCCTCTGCCTCCTGGGTTCAAGCGATTTTTCTGCCTTAGCTTCCCTAATAGCTGGGATTACAGGTATGCACCACCACACCTGGCTAATTTTTGTATTTTTAGTAGAGACAGGGTTTTATCACGTTGCCCAGGCTGGTCTCAAACTCCTGACCTCAAGTGATCCGCCCACCTCACTCTCTCGAAGTGCTGGGATTACAGGCATAGGCCACCATGCCCAACCTAAAACCTTTATTATTTATTTATATATTTATGTTTTTGGGACAGAGTCTTGCTCTGTTGCCCAGGCTGGAGTGCAGTGACATGATCTTGGCTCACTGCAACCTCTGCCTCCCAGTTTCAAGTGATTCTCCTGCCTGAGCCTCCAAAGGATCTGGAACTGCAGGTGTGCACCACCATGCCCAGCTAATTTTTGTATTTTTAGTAGAGATGGGGTTTTATGTTGGCCAGGCTGGTCTCAAACGCCTGACCTCAGATGATCTGCCCACCTTAATCTTCCAAAGTGCTAGGACTACAGGCCTGAGCCACTGCACCCAGCCGAGATTAGTTATTTTGAAAAGAGAGATGTTTCAGTCTTTGGAATGTATCTTTGGCCTAATGCAGTGGCTGGTGCCTATAATTCCAGCACTCTGGGAGGCCAAGTTGGGAGGATCACTGGAGCCCAGGTGTTCAAGACTAGCCTGGACAAGATGGTGAAATCCCATATCTACAAAAAGTACAAAAATTAGCCAGTTGTCGTGGCGTGACCTGTAGTCTCAGCTATTTCGGAGGCAGAGGTGGGAGGATCACTTGAGACTGGGAGGTTAAGGTTGCAAAGAGCTGTGTCTCTGCATTCTATCCTGGGCAACAGAGCAAGACACTGTCTAAAAAAAAAAAAAGAACTTATCTTTATCTTTGAGTTCTTTCTTTAATATATTGTTCTCTGTATTTCTCTATTGAGTGCTTCTAGACCTGTCTCTGCCCTTCTTTGTGTATTTATTTAATTGACAAGTAAAAATTGCATATATTTATGGTATACAACATGATGTTTTGATTTATGTATACACTGTGGAATGACTAAGTCAAGCTATTTGACTTCATTGCCCCATATACTTGTCATTTTTTGGGGGGGATAAAAACAACATCTACTGTCTTAGCAATTTTCAATATACAGTTGTTACTAACTGTAGACACCATATTGTACAATAGAATCTTTTTTTTTTTCTTTTTTGAGACGGAGTCTTGCTCTGTCGCCAGGCTGGAGTGCAGTGGCACGATCTTGGCTCACTGCAACCTCTGCCTCCCAGGTTCAAGTGATTCTCCTGCCTCAGCCTCCCTAGTAGCTGGGACTACAGGCACACACCACCACACCCAGCTAATTTTTGTATTTTTAGTAGAGACAGGGTTTCACCATGTTGGCCAGGATGGTCTCGACCTTTTGACCTCGTGATCCACCTGCCTCGGCCTCCCAAAGTGCTGGGATTATAGGCTTGAGCCACTGCACCCGGCCATGTACAATAGGCTCTCTTAAGCTTATTCCTCCTGGGCCGGGCACAGTGGCTCATACCTGTAATCCCAGCATTTTGGGAGGCCAGGACAGGTGGATCACTTGAGGTCAGGAGTTTGAGACCAGCCTGATCAACATGATGAAACCCTGTCTCTACTAAAAATACAAAAAGTAGCCAAGCGAGGTGGCATATGCCTTTAAACCCAGCTACTCGGGAGGCTGAGGCATGAGAATTGCTTGTACCTAGGAGGCAGAGGTTGTATCGAGCTGAGATCGCACCACTGTAACCTGCACTCCAGTGACAGAGTGAAACTCCATCTAAAACAAAAACAAAAACAAGAAAACCCCTTATTCCTCCTGTCTAACCCAAATTTTGTGTCCTCTGACTAACTTCTCCCCAGTCCCTCCATCTCTCTTCCCTCTCTTCTTCTCTAGGCTGAGAGCAGCCATTAGGACCAGGGCTGACTGTTCAGGCATGCCCAGCACTGGCCAGTGTGAGGAGGAGGAGCACAGATCGCTGTTGTGACTTCCTGGGAGTGGGCTTACACTGGCATCTGAGCAGGCTTCAGGAAATAGAAGCAAAATCCCCGGAGTGATCTAAGGAGGACAAGCCTCACCTTGAAGGTTCTTCTGAGTCTTTGGCCTGGACAGAAACATAAAACTTGAATTTCTAAAGGTGAGGTAAAGGCCAAGCAGGAAGCCAGGATGGTTACCAGGAAAGGAGCCAAAATGAACTTGAGGGTTCTTTAGGGCAAGGAACTTTCCAGAACCTTGGACTCTGAGCTATGATTAGGCTGCTTGCTTTCTCTCTCTCTCTTTCTCTCTCTCTCTCTCTCTCTCTTTCCCTCATCCCTCTGTGGCCAAGGTAAAGCCACATTTTAGAGTGGAGGCCCTAAGGCAAATGCCTTCCCCAAAAACCTCACCCCTGTTGCCCTCTCTAATCCAACTCCTGCTAGGCTCACACTTCAACTACTAGACTGAGAAGCAAGAATCTTCCACAAAAAGAATGTTTAACTTTAGAGCTGCCTTCTGGGGAGATGAGGTTAGGAGAATGTTCTTGTCTGAATTTCTGGGCATGGAGATTAGCAAGCCTTTTTCCTCCCAGGAGCTGCAGTGAGCAAGAGGCCCTGCTGTGAGTCGTGTTGTTCTGAGGCTAGTCCAGACTCACCACACGGCGTTCATCACATGGGAAAGCAGGAACAGGTTTAATTTAGTACCTAAAGCTGGTATATATCTGAGTAAAGAAATGGGAAGGAACTGGGTCTCTAAAAAAATTGCTCCGGGCTTGGTGGCTCATGCCTGTAATCCCAACACTTTGGGAAGCCGCGGTGGGTGGATCACTTGAGGTCAGAAGTTCGAGACCAGCCTGGCCAACATGGCAAACTCTCGTCTTTACTACAAATTAAAAAATTAGCCAGGCATTGGTGGTGTGTGCCTGTAATCCCAGCTACTCGAGAGACTGAGGCAGGAGAATTGCTTGTTCCCAGGAGATCGTAGTGAGCTGAGCTTGTGCTGCACTCCAGACTGGGTGACAAAGCCAGACTCTGTCTCAGAAAGAAAAAGAAATTGCTGGTGATCCAAAACTCCCGCCACCAGTGCCTCCTCATGGTGAAGAGCAATTACTCTGGCACCAGAGTCTCAGGGTTCAAGTCCATCCTTCACCAGTGTGTGACTGGAAAAGCTACCTAACCTCTCTGTCCAGGCTTTGCAGCTAATCATTCCTCACAGTATTTTTTTTTAATTTTTTGAGAAAGTGTCTTGTTCTGTCATCCAGGCTGGAGTGTAGTGGCATCATCATGGAGGATTACAGGCGCCCTCCAGCTAATTTTTGTATATTCAGTAGAAACGGGGTTTCACCATGTTGGTAAGGCTGGTCTTGAATTCCTGACCTCAAGTGATTTGCCCCCTTCTTGGCTTCCCAAAGTGCTGGGGTAACAGGCATGAGCCACTGCCCCCCAGCCTCCTCATAGGATTTGTGAGGATGAGATGAAGGAATATATTTAAACTGCCTAAAAGGGTGCTTGGCCCAGAGTATGTGCTGATTAATGTTGGCTACTATTATTTTCCTTCAACCCAGCGCCTATGCAGGTCTAGAGGAAAGCATGAGGTGATATAAAGGTACCCAGAGGCTGAGTGCTCCCAGGAGCTGAGGGGCATTGGAGGCTTTCCTGGAGAACTGCGCCTGATCAGAGGAATGGGCAGCATAGCAGCAGTGCCATGTGTACAGCATGGATGGTGCAGAGGGGATGGGGTGGGTGCACTGGAGGCAGTTTCGATTTAATCGGGATGGCAGGGCCTGTCCAGAAAGTTAAGGTAGGGAGGAGCTCAGGTGTGCATCCCAGCAGGCAGGGGAGGCTGATTTTGAAGAAGAGCAAAGTAGGTGCAGGAGGTGGCGGAATCTCAAACAGTAATTGAGGCCAGAAGTGACATGGGCCTGAACTATGGCTCTAGGGTGGAGGAGGAAGGAGCAGAGACTGAGGATATACAACCTGGCAACTGATTGCACGAGGGAGGGAGGCACCAGAAATAGCATGACACTCAAGTTTCTGGCCACGCAGCTGGGTGAGTGAGGGTATTGCTGTTGACTGGAGAAGCAGAAAAAGGAATCTTCTCTGGGGTAAAGGAAGGAGGGGACATGGGGTTGGAAAATACGAAGTTCAGTTTGCTGTGGCTTGGAGTCTGAGATTCTGATGGGTTATCTAAGTGGAGATGTCCTGTGGTCCATTTATTTATACTCCGCTGGGTCTTGGGTAGGATTTAAAGTGACATATGAAGATAACATAGAGTAAAATGTTATAAATTAAGTAGGAGAGAAAGCAGATAGAAAAGAACGAGCTATAAACCAGAGGGAGGAATGAGGCTAAATACAAAATATACAGCAGAAAACAGAAGTCACAACCTGGCCAGCATTCGCTGAATTGACTGCGGTGTCCCGCAGTCTTATGTTTGTCTGTTGGGTTTTGGGAGGTTTTGTTTGTTGGTCTTGAGTTGCAGTCTTAAAATTCAAGAGTTCTCAAAAACTAAAATTTCTAACTTTTTCTCTAAAAAAAATGTGAAGTTCCAGGAGCACTGAGCCTTGTCCCATCTGGCAACAATTATCTGGGTCTGAGAAGCCATCTTGCCTTCGTGGGAGGGCACGGGTGCTCCAGTTTCCCGCTGGCCTCCACTCCATTTGCCTCTCCAGCACTGAAGCAGTGTCAGTCCTTTTATCAGCATGGACTGTTTCTCTAAACTCACCCTTCTAGCAAGTGTAATCAAACAAAAATAAGTAGAGAGATATTTTTTTTTTTCTTAATTGATTTTGCCTGTTTAGCAGCCTGGCTGTGGAAATGCTCTCTGTTCACAACGGCTTTTAATTTTGCTTAGTAACTCTGTTGTACCTGTTGTTAAATAGTTTGGGCCGGGTGTGCTGGCTTACACCTGTGATCCCAGCACTTTGGGAGGCCGAGGTGCATGTATTGCTTAAGTCCAAAGTTTGAGACCAGCCTGGCCAACATGGCAAAAACCTGTCTCTACAAAAATACCAGGCATGGTGGTACACACCTGTAATCCTATTCATGGAGGCTGAGGCACGAGAATTACTTGAACCTGGGAGGTGGAGGTTGCAGTGAGCCAAGATCCCACTACTGTACTCCAGCCTGGGTGACAGAGTGAGACTCTGTCTCCAAAAAAAAAAAAAGCTTGAACACAACCCAGCTGTAGGTATTTGATATTTGAGTTTGCAACATGTGGTAAAATCATTTATTGGGCCTAAGTGGCTCATGTAGAGGATACCTTACCTATCTTATCAGCTGGGTATTCATCGTATCCATGGGATGACTGCTTAGGCAAATCAAGACTCTTCTCAATACAAAAACCAGAGAGACATTTTCCCCTGGGAGTCTTCATAGAGAGGTAATGATAAGTTCAAACGACATTCATACCCAGAGTCAATTCAAGTCTAAGGCTGATGATTCTAGCAGCTTCAAGCAGCATTTCTCTTGAAACACAGCTGCTTAAACAATTCTAGGAGGGGCCAATGTGATATAGTTCAGGCACCTAATTTTCTACTGATCTGGCTATATTAATTTTAGAAACGTTGAAAAATTTGGAGAAATGCCTGGATTCCCCCGCAAATAATCCCCCATAGCCATAGGTGGTCTAAGGGTATGATGCCTGGAATTGCAGCAGTCGTCTCGTGATTGAGGGGACAAGTCAGAGATGAGAGCTGACACACAGAAGATAGGGAAGAAGAAAGGCCCTTGATGGCATTGACAAAACACTGAAACAACTAGCCTTTATAATAAGAGATAGAGAATTACCTTATTAAGCTTGAACTACTTTTTATTTGCTTATTCTGTTACTTGCTAATATGGTTTGGATCTGTGTCCCCACCAAATCTCATGTCAAATTGTAATCCCCAGGCTTAGTGGCTCATGCCTGTAATCCCAGCACTCTGGGAGGCTGAGGCACGTGGATGACCTGAGGTCAGGAGTTCAAGATCAGCCTGGCCAACAAGGCCAAAATGGCAAAACCCCGTCTCTACTAAAACACAAGAAGGCTGGGTACAGTGGCTCACGCCTGTAATCCCAGCACTTTGGGAGGCTGAGGCAGATGGATCTTGAGGTCAGGAGTTCAAGACCAGCCTGGCCAGGATAGTGAACCCCTGTATCTACTAAAATGTAAAAATATTAGCCAGGCATGGTGGCACACACCTATAATTCCAGCTACCTGGGAGGCTGAGGCAGAGAATTGCTTGAACTTGGGAGGCAGAGGTTGCAGTGAGTCGAGATCACCCCACTGCACACCAGCCTGGGCAACAAAGTGAGACTCTGTCTCAAAAACATACACACACACACACACACACACACACAATTAGCCAGATGTGGTGGTACACATCTGTAGTCCTAGCTACTTGGGAGGCTAAGGCAGGAGAGTTGCTTGAACCCAGGAAGCAGAGGTTGCAGTGAGTCAAGACTCTGCCACTGCACTCCAGCATGAGGAACGGAGCAGACTCCATTTGGGGTGGGGGCTGAGGAAGAAATTTAATTCCCAGTGTTGGACCTGGGGCCTGGTGGGAGGTGATTGGATTATGGAGGTGGAGTTCTCATGAATGGGTTAGCACCATCCCCTCAGTGCTGTTCTCATGATAGTGAGTAAGTGAGCTAGTGTGAGATCTGGTGTTTGAAAGTGTGTGGCACCTCCCGCCTTTCTCTCTTCCTCCTGCTCCAGCCATGTAAGATGTACCTGCTTCCCCTTTGCCCTCTGCCATGATTGAAAGTTTTCTGAGGCTTCCCCAGAAGGCCCCAAGCAGATGCTGCCATACTTCCTGTACAGCCTGTGGAACTGTGAGCCCTTTAAATCTCTTCTTTATAAATTACCTAGTCTCAGGTTTTGTATTGTTTTGTTTGAGATGGAGTTCACTCTTCACTCTTATCACCCAGGCTGGAGTTCAGCGGTGGGATCTTGGCTCACTGCAACCTCCGCCTCCTGGGTTCAAAATTCTCCTCCCTCAGCCTCCTGAGTAGCTGGGATAACAGGTGCCTGCCACCACATCCAGCTAATTTTTGTACTTTTAGTAGAGAAGGGGTTTTGCCATTTTGGCTGGGCTGGTCTTGAGCACCTGACCTCACATAATCTGCCTGCCTTGGCCTCTCAAAGTGCTGGGATTACAGGTGAGCCATTGCGCCCAGCCAGGTATTTCTTTATAGTAGTATGAGAATGGACTAATACAGAAAATTGGTACCAAGGAGTGGGGCTTTGCTATAAAGATACCCAAAAATGTGAAAGCAACTTTGGAACTGGGTAATGGGCACAGGTTGGAAGAATTTGGAGGGCTCAGAAGTAGACAGAAAGATGAGGGAAAGTTTGGAACTTCCTAGAGACTTATGGAACGATAGCGACCAAAATGCTGTTAGTAATATGGATGGTGAAGGCCAGACTGATACGGTCTAAGATGGAAACTTAATGGGAACTGAAGCGAAGGTCACTTTCTTGTGCATTTAACAAAGAAGTTGGAGGCATTGTACCTCTGCCTTAGGGATCTGTGGAGCTTTGAACTTGAGTGATGATTTAGGGTATCTGACAAGAAATTTCTAAGCAGCAAAGCATTCAAGATATGGACTGGCTGCTTCTAAGAGCCTATGCTCGTATGTATGAGTAAAGAAATGGCCAGAAACTGGAACTTATATTTAAAAGGGACAAAGTTGGAGGAGGAAATCCAGCATAGTGAAAGGTCACAGAAATCAAGCGAATAGAGGCTTTCAGGAGGGTAGGAATAGGGAACAGTGTCAAATACAGCCCAGTAACATGAGGATGTACATGTCAAGGGATATCTTTGCTTCCATACATATACTCTCTGAGATGGCAGTTTGTCAGAACGTTCTTGGGTAGGATTTCCCTCCCTGCTCATGCCACTGTTTTTTTTGTTGGTTTGTTTGAGACAGAGTCTCACTCTAAGCTTTTATTTCACAATAATAAATTGTGTTTATAAATGATTAAGGTTGGGAGTTTTCAATTCACATCCCTATAGAGGGATGATACAAAAGAAACAATCCTTCTAGTAACATCATAACTTCCAAAAAGAAATAGCTCAACTTGGTGGATACATAGACTGTAAAATAATTTTAGGCCTGGTTGGCTGGCTGAGGCCTGTAATCCCAGCACTTTGGGAGGCCGAGGCAGTCGGATCATTTGAGATCAGGAGCTTGAGACCAGCTTGGCCAACATGGTAAAACCCCATCTCTGCTAAAAATAATAAAAAAAAAATTTAGCCAGATGTGGTAGTGCACACCTGTAATCCCAGCTACTCAAGAGGCTGAGGCTCAAGAATCACTTGAACAGTAGGCGGAGGTTCCAGGGAGCAGAGATTGCATTACTGCACTCCAGCCTGGGTGAAAGAGTGAGACACTGTCTCAAAATAATAATGATAATCCGAAAGATTATTAAATTATAGACAGAGAGTTTGCGTTGGCTGGAGAAATGTAAATATTAAAGCATACGGTGCTCATATAATTAGGAGTGAAATCAAGATAGGAGGAATATATCCTTATTATAAGCACTTTGGAACCCAGTGTTGACTAAGATTAGGATTTTGAACAGCTCTTACCACCACACAACTATGTCTGAACTGCTGACAAAAGAAGAAGTTAGCACAATGAAAATAAGAGAATACTCTTTCTAGAATCCAGGTCTTTTGGAGACAGGTAGTATTAAAGCTCCCAAGAAAAGTAAATAATGCAGGATCTTTACCCCCAGAACCACATCCAGTTCTGCTTGAAAGTGAGAAACCTTCATCACAGGGAGGTGAACTCCTAATTCCAGGGAAACTGTCTGTCTAGAATGATGCAACCATCATTAGCCTCTGTGACTCTGTGACTTTGAGTAAATTGGGTTTGTAACCTAACCTGTATCTGGCAAATCCAGTCTTTCAAGGCCAATCGTCGTGGAGAATCTGCTGGTTTTCTGGACCAGGGCAGGGCTCCCTGGAGATTCAACCAGCTTAGCAGAAATCAGTCTTAAATAAGGTATCTCAGGCAGGGCTCTTAACTATACAGGCAATGAAAGTTGACTGTAGATGCTGAAGTGGAGAAAGAACTCCGGGTGGCTCACAGAACTCTTTTGAGAGCTTCAGGTGACTCTTCCAGGAATGATATCCAAAACTGCAGAACAGAATTGGCTAGATGAGAAGACTTCTCCCACTGTGGCCACCAAGCACTGGAGGCCACAGTTAATTCTGCTTGACTCTGCAGCCATTGCCCCCGTAGCCAATATAGATGCTACCTCGACTCCAGCAACTTTCACCTCATTTGCGGCCGAAAACAGAGGGTAAATATGGGCTTGCATCAAAGACAGAAAACTTTTAGAGTTGCCATTTATTGAAGGGAGCTAGAGATAGAGCAAGGAGAAGAAACCTTTCTCCTGGAGATTCTGAGATGGCCCTGCCCTCTCAGCTGCTGGTGGGAGGCTCACAAGGAGCTAGTGGGAGACTTTTGGAGTTCTATGTTGCATATCACAGAAACGGACTCGTGACTAGTAAGCGCTAATGATTTTCAGTGAATTATGGAAATAATCAGATATCTTCCAAGCAGACATAGCTCAGCTGATGCTGAAGAATGACAGAATAATGCTTTGAGATATCAGGTGATGCTTCAGAATCAGAAACAATTTTTGTTTAAACTGTGATTTGTTAAAAGTCTATTATTAATTATGCTAAGATATTCAAGGAGGTCATTTGCTGAAAACTCATTGTTTCCATAAATTTTCATTTCCTGGGTTGTAATGAAAGGTGCTATAGAAAATAGGAAACAGCGCAGTCTCCTGTAAGAGCTTGGCATGTGTGCTCTTTGAGAGGCCACGCATGATGATTTCATTACATTTTAATTTCTGAAACATTCTAATAGAGGAAATGTATCTGTTTACATTGCACTATTTTTCTGAAGAGTCATGTAAAAAGAATTCCAAACTTTTAACTAACAAGCTATATTAATTATCTATTGTTACATAACAATTTATCCCTAAATTTAAGGAAAAACAACAACAAACATTTATTGTTTCATACAGCTGTGGGACAAGAAATCAGGAGCTGTTTGGTTATGGTTCTGGCTTTTGGTTCTCACGAGGTTGTGCTGCAGTCGGCCGAAGGCTTGACCCTGGCTGAGGATTCACCCCTAAGGTGGTTCATTATGTGCCTTCTCAGTCGGTGCTGGTTATCATCTTGAGGCCTCAGTTCTTTGTCCTATAGATCTCTCCGGAGGGCTTCTTGAATATCCTTACAACGTGGCAGCTGATTGCCTCCAGAGTGAGTGATCCAAGAGGAAGCAAGGCAGAAGCCAGGATTTTTTTTTTTTTTTTTTTTTGAGACAGAGACTTGCTCTTTTGCCCAGGCTGGAGTGAAGTGGTGCAATCTCAGCTCACTGCAACCTTCGCCCCCTGGGTTCAAGTGATTCCCCTGCCTCAGTCTCCTGAGTAGCTGAGATTACAGGACCCTGCGCCACCATGCCCAACTAATTTTTTTATTTTTAGCGGAGATAGAGTTTCACCATGTTGGCCAGGCTGGTCTCAAACTCCTGACTTCAAGTGATCTACCGGCCTTGGCCTCCCAAAGTGTTGGGATTACAGGTGGGAGCCCTTGCACCCAGCCTGGAGGCCATTTTGAATGCCAGCTACCACTGGAAACTTGTGTTGGTCTTACTGCTGGTAATGGGTGTGGCTTGAACCCAGGAGGCGGAGGTTGCAGTAAGCCTAGATGGAGCCACTGTACTCCAGCCTGGGTGATAGAGTGAGACTTGTGACTCCATCACGAAACAACAACAAAAACCCTGAGCATTACAATAAAGGGGCTCTCAAGCCACTTGCTCAAGCCCATTCCTGCTCTGTGAATTGTACTTTTGCTTCATTAAGAAATCCGTGCCTTCGCTACTCTGTTCTTTTGTTGTTTTGTCTTTCGTTGCTTCTTTTTTGCTTTGCGTGTTTTGCTCCATTCTTTGTTCAACATGCCATGAACCTGGACAACTCACAGTCAAGACCTTCTATCTGGTCATAGTAGGCGATACCATTTAAGAAGAGAGAACGAGTTCTGTAGTTCCTGGAGCAGAGACATCTGACTTTCCTGGCAGAAATGTGGGGCGAATTCTCTAAACCTGTTTTTCTGGACGGTAGGGGCCAGGAGGAACAGAGTGTAGTCAAGGCTCTCCTCCAGCTTCCTCCAGGGACCTTTGACCTCTATCTACTTCACTGTCTGAATTGTCTTGCTGGAGGAGGTGGCGCACACACTCCAGTGTGCACACACACGAGCGCTCACACACAGTGAGCCTTAAATACATTTTAGCATCAAAAAAATTGTTTAAAGGAAAGGGAATGTCAAGGTCATTTAGTCCAAAGCTGTCATTGTACATTTGTGAAAAAGGAGGCCCATTATATCATATAACTTATGGTTGCTTAGCATTTAATAATAATTTGTAATGCATTTTCAATAATATTTTGAGCATGTGTCCTCAATTATATTTTCTCTTGAAGACTCCAGCACAAGGCAAATGGTTGCTCTAAGTATGTGAAAGAAGCCTTATAAACCGGATACTTAAGTCTAGAATTTTATATGCTAAATCTTTATTCAACGTTATACTTAAAAGACAGTGCTTAATATGGAGATAGGTTACAGTTTTAAGTATTGTATTACTACAATTAATGTTTTAACTGAAAATGCAATTTGTCAGCAGCATTAAAGAATTTCTAAATCATCCATAATTCTATGAAACAATGATTAAAACTATGGCCATGTGCCCATAATGCTGTTTTGCTCAATGATGGACCAATCACATATATGGCAATGGCCCCATAGAATTATAATAGAGCAGGCCGGGTGCGGGGGCTTATGCCTGTAATCCCAGCACTTTGGGAGGCTGAGGCAAGTGTATCACCTTAGGTCAGGAGTTCGAGACCAGCTTGGCCAACATGGTGAAATCCCATCTCTACTAAAAATACAAAAATTAGCCGGGTGTGGTGGCATGTGCCTGTAATCCCAGCTACTCAGGAGGCTAAGGCAGGAGAATCGCTTAGAGCCTGGGAGGCGGAGGTTGCAGTGAGCCGAGATCATGCCATTGCACTCCAGTCTGGGCAACAGAGTAAGACTCTGTCTTAAAAAAAAAGATTATAATAGAGCTGAAAATTCCTCTTGCTTAGTGAAGTCACACCCGTCATACTGTCATAACACAACATATTATTTACATGTTCGGGGCTTTGGGCAGGCCCTTCAGAAGGTATTTCAGAAGGCATTGTTATCACAGATGACAGTTCCACAGTGTTATTATCCCTGAGACCTTCCAGTGGGACAAGATGTAGAGATGGAATACAGCAATGATGATTCTGACCCTGTGTAGACTAATGTGTGTGTTTGTGTCCTAGATTTGTTTGTTTGTTTTTGAGATGTAGTTTCACTCTTGTTGCCCAGGCTGGAGTGCAGTGGTGCAATCTTGGCTCACTGCAACCTCCCACCTCCCGGGTTCAAATGATTCTCCTGCCTCAGCCTCCCAAGTAGCTGTGATTACGGGTGCATGCCACCATGCTCAACTAATTTTTTGTATTTTTAGTAGAGACAGGGTTTCTCCATGTTGGCCAGGCTGGTCTTGAACCCTTGAACTCAGGTGATCCACCTGCCTTGGCCTCCCAAAGTGCTGGAATTACAGGTGTGAGCTACCATGCCCGACCTGTGACCTAGTTTTTAATGAAAAACCTAACAAAGTAAAAAAAAAAATTAAAAATAGAAAAAACTTATAGAATAAAAATATAAATAAAAAATTTTTGTACAGCTGTACAATGTGTTTGTCTTTCAAGTGTTATTACAAAAGTGTCAAAAAGTTTAAAAATTTTTAAAGCTTACAGACTGGGTGCAATAGCACACGCCTGTAATCCCAGCAATTTGGGAGGCCAAGGCAGGTAGATCATGAGGTCAGAAGTTCAAGACCAGCCTAGCCAAGATGGTGAAACCCCGTCTCTACTAAAAGTACAAAAATTAGTGGAGCACGGTGGCAGATGCCTGTAATCCCAGCTACTTGGGAGGCTGAGGCAGGAGAATTGCTTGAATCTGGGCAGCAGAGGTTGCCATGAGTCAAGATTACACCACTCCACTCCAGCCTGGACAATAGAGTGAGACTCTGTCTCAAAAATATATGTAAATTTTAAAGCTTATAAAGTTAAAATGTAGGCTAGGTGTGGTGTCTCATACCTATTAGCCCAGCACTTTGGGAGACTGAGGAGGGCAGATCACTTGAGATCAGGAGTTTGAGACCAGTCTGGCCAACATGGTGAAACCTCATCTCTACTAAAAATACAAAAAATTTAGTCAGGTGTGGTGGTGGGCACCTGTAATCTCAGCTACTCAGGAAGCTGAGCAGAAGAATCACTGGAACCCTGGAGGCAGAGGTTGTAGTGAGCCAAGATTGCACCACTGCACTCCAGCCTAGGCAGTAGAGTGAGATTCCATCTCAAAGAAAAAAAGAAAAAAAAAAGTTAACAGTAAGGTAAGGTTAATTTATTTTGAAGAAAGAAAAATGTTTGTTTGTTTTTGATACAGGGTCTTGCTCTTTTGCCCAGGCTAGAGTGCAGTGTAGTGATCTTGACTCACTGCAACCTCCACCTCCCAGGCTAAAGCGATCTTCCCCCACTTAGCCTCCCCTGTAGCTGGGACTACAGGCATGTGCCACCATGCCTGGCTAATTTTTGTATTTTTAGTAGAAACAGGGCTTTTCCATGTTGCCCAGGCTGGTCTTCAAATTCTGAGTTCAAACAATCCACTTGCCTCAGCCTACCTAATTGCTAGGATTACAGATGTGAGCCACCACGCCTGGCCATGAAAAGCATTATAAAATAAATTCAGCGTAGCCTCCTTATGAAGTGTGTAGTAGTGTGTAGTAGTGTATAGTAGTGCCCTGGACCTTCACATTTCTCACCAACTCACACAGAGCAACTTCCAGTCCTGCAGGCTCCACTCATGGTAAGTGTCAGCTCACTGCAACCTCCGCCTCCTGGTTCAAACAATTCTCCTGCCTCAGCCTCCTAAGTATCTGGGATTACAGGCATGCACCACCACTCCCAGCTAATTTTGTATTTTTAGTAGAGATGGGGTGTCTCCATGTTGGTCAGGCTGATCTTGAACTCCTGACCTCAGGTGATCTACCTGTCTCGGCCTCCCAAAGTGCTGGGATTACAGGTGTGAGCCACCATGCCCGGCCTTTGAAAAATCTTTTATACCATATTTTTACTGTGACAGATTCCATATGCCATTGCTAGGAAAATGATATTTAGCTACACAAATACCATTGCATTACAGTTGCCTGCGGTTTTCAGCACAGTTACATGCTGTACAGGTTTATAGCCTAGGAGCGATAGGCTGTGCCATATGACCTAGATGTGTATGGCCTAGGCTTACCATCTAGGTGTGTGTAAGTATACTCTAAGGTGTTTACACAATGACAAAATCACCTAATGACGAATTTCTCAGAATGTATTTCTGTCATTAAGTAACACAGGACTATTTCATTTTCCCTCTTTAGGTACACAAAATTTGTCCATTACAGCATATGTGTAATTTCTACTTTGCTCTTTTCACTTACTATTTTCCTGAAATATTTTTGTAGTCTTTATAATTCTAATTTTAAATGGCTGCATGATGTTATCTTTTTGTCAGACAAGCATGGATTGGAGTCTCAGCTCTGCTGCAACATAGTTGCACCCTTCTAGGAAAGCTTTGTTCTTTTTCTGAATACCTTTGAGTTACAACTGACACACAATAAACTGCACATATTGAAAATCTACACTTCGATAAGTCTGACATCTGTATACACTGGTGACACCATCACCATAGTTAAGATAATAAACATACTCACCACCCTCAAAAGTGTCCTCACACCCTTCTGACATCCCTCCCTCCCACCTCTCATAACAGATTCCATATGCCATTGCTAGGAAAATGATAGAACATTTGAATTTAGTTACATAAAAAGACAAACTCGGGAGACTTTAGGAGGAAGCGACTTAGCCTCCTGTATGACTGTAGTCTTGGCCCCAGAGCAGTTCCTGGGTCAGATACCGTGGGGTGTCGTCAGTCTGAGGAGGGTGTCTGCCGGGTCCTCGTTGGCAGAATGCCTCTTCTTCACATACTTCCTGTCTTTCAGGCCCCATGACCAATGCCTCACTTACAAATAGCTTTACTCCTTATTTTTTTGACACAGGGTGTGCCTCTGTATCCCAGGTTGGAGTGCAGTGGCTCATTGCAACCTCCGCCTCCCAGGTCCAAGCAATCTTCCTGCCTCAGCCTCCTGAGTAGCTGGGATTACAGGTGAGCACCACCACACTCAGCTAATTTTTGTATTTTTAGCAGAGATGGAGTTTCACTATGTTGGCCAGGCTGGTCTCGAACTACTGACCTCAAGTGATCCGCCTGCCTCGGCCTCCCAGAATGCTGGGATTATAGGCATGAGCCACTGTACCCGGCCACAGTTCTTTTACGCTCCCCCCAAATTTGATCATTTCCCCATTCTTTGCACACTATCTCAGACCTTTCAGCCCTAAGGGCTATAACTCAGATCAAAATTACAAAGTACAATGGAAATAATTAATAGAGCAAGCAAGGTGTACAGGACAACCCTTCTGTGCTATAAATAGGTGTGTCCCCCCCCCCCCACCTCCAGGATTTTATGTCACCTGTAAATTTGTGTCTCTATCCTGACAGATTCTTGTTGAGCCTTTCGACATTTCTCCTTTGTTCCTGAAAGGCTTCTGCAGGGCAGAGGCTGAGGCTGGGTTATATAACGATAAGCCCCAAAAGAAGGGGCTTTATGAACGGGATTTCAAGCGCATTCTGGGAATTAGAGGGCTGCCAGATGCAGTCCTAGGGCCTGACACTAAGGGGCAGCATGTACCAAAGGATATATTTAGCTCCGCCAAAGCCCAGCAGAAACAAAGAGAAAATTACCTTGCTTTTAAACTCCAAGAAGAGCACAAGATTTAGAGGCCGCATTCTCATCTCTTGAATCAAATTACAGCATTTCAATTTTCAATGTCTATTCTATTAAGAGTTTCACCTGCCAATTGAGTTCTCTGAGTAAATTATTTTGTGGTTAAATATGGTTCAAATATAATACTGCTGAAACCTATGTACTCTGTAAGATTTACTGATTTTAGTGCCTCTATAACTTCTGTAACTTCAACAACTTAGCCCAATGATATTTAATTCCAAATTCCAATTCCCTTTTTTTTTTTTTTTTTGGAGACAGAGTCTTGCTGCAACACCCAGGCTGGAGCGCAGTGGTGAGATCTGGGCTCACGGCAACCTCTGCCTCCTGAATTCAAGCGACTCTCCTGGCCCAGACTCCCAAGTAGCTGGGACTACATGCATGCCACCATACCTAGCTGATTTTTGTATTTTTAGGAGAGATGGGGTTTCACTATGTTGGCCAGGCTGGTTTCGAACTCCTGACCTCAAGTGATCCGCCTGCCTTGGCCTCCCAAAATGCTGGGATTTCAGGCATAAGCCACCACATCTGGCTCAAACTCTTTATATTAATTGACATGATTATTGTCTGTCTGTATGTTTCTCTTTCTCTCTTTGATGAAGCAAATTTTTATGTGGAATAAAGGCAGTCAAATAATTATTTGGCAGTCAAACTAGACAAGGCTCAACTGTTGGGAAATCTTACATTTCCCTCTCTGACTTGTTCATGAATCCATCCATTAGTGAGGATTTCTGAGCACTTCCCTGTGTCTGCTCCTGTGTGAAATGCTGTGAAATGCAAAGATGAACCGGATACCAACCCTGACATCAAGGAACTCATTGGACGTTTGGAGGGTGGGAACATAGGGCAAACAAAGAAACATGATATTGGAAATGTATGGTAAATGCAATGATGAAAAAGACAAAGATGAGGTAGGGAATAGGAGCAGACAGAGAAGGCACCTATCAGAGATGGGGGATGTGGGTGGGTAGTTGGGAAGAGTGCAGGAAAATGTCCAAGAGGAGATGACATTTGAACTCATCTTAAAGGAGTAGATAGAATTAACACTACACGCGGTGGGCTCAGAACCTGCAAAGGCATGGAAGAACAGGAGCTCCCAACACCGTGGTCAGTTTGCAGGCAGGGCCAGGCCTTTGAATGGTCAGGAGCATGGGTGGTGATTCGTGTTAAGATCAGCTTCTTTGACAGCAGAATAGAGGTAAGAATGGAGGGGGATGGTGGAAATTAGAGAGAGCGGTAAGGAAGCCACTGCAGTAATAGAGACCAAAAATTATGAGGCCCTGAAGGAGGTGAAGAATGGTGGAGAGAGGTGGACCAGTTTAGTTGGTATTTAAGAACTGTGGCTGGGTGCAGTGGCTCACACCTGTAATTCCAGCACTTCGGGAGGCTGAGGCAGGCAGATCACTTGAGGCCAGGAGTTCAAGACCAGCCTGGCCAAAATGGTGAAATCCCGTCTGTACTAAAAATACACAAAATAAGTAGCCCAGTGTGGTGGCGCACACTTGTAATCCCAGCTACTCAGGAGGCTGAGGCAGGAGAATTGCTTGAACCTGGGAGGTGGAGATTGCAGTGAGCTAAGATCCTGCCGCTGCACTCTACCCTGGGCAACAGAGGGAGACTCTGTCTTCAAAAAAAAGAATTATGACAGAAGCTGGTGTGACCAAGGAACTGGATGTTTGAGATGAGTGAGGGGATAAGGTTTGCTAAAGTCCCGTGAGACAAAGGAGCAAATGTAAAAAGACGTATTTGCTGGTTTCTGCTTGCCAGTGTAATTTCACAAGCCCCTGACTCTGCAGAAAAAATGGTTTGAAGACAAAACAGGATACGGAACACAGTCCCGTGTCTTGGCTGAGTCACCACCTTCCTTAATAGATAAATAAGCTGAGTTCGTGCCTTTTCCTATACATAACATAACGTCTGACAGGGTTAGGGATGATGCCTCTGTAATCTATAACCAGATGTAGTCTTACACACAAACCTTGATGTGATTCTGCTTTAATGTAACTTCTGCAAGTTTGTCACTTTGTATGTAGTGAATCCCTAAGGCCTGTATAGAAGCCATGGGCTGAGCTACTGTGCTGGAGCTCATCATAAGTAGATTCAAAGATGTTCTGATTGGCAATTTGTTGAAAGTGTTAAGCACTGTCTAAAGACCTTCCTGGAGCAGTCGCACAGAACCCCTCTGAAGGGCTGCTCCCACGCTGTAGACCTTGGTCTAGAGTCCTCAGTAAGATTTCTGAGTACAAGTAGTTTTAACTTTCTAAAAGCTTGATATTTTCTTTCTTTAGTGAACAGTCCAAATTGAGTTTGAAAAGCTTGTGGGACATTCAGGTAGAAATGCGGTCCGGCAGCCTGTTGGATAGATGGTTCTGGAGCTTAGCAGAGAGATCTGGATCAAGAAATATAATCTCGAGAGAGACTGAAATTATAGGAGTAGCTGAGACCACAGGGGGAACAACATTTAAGAGCTGAAGAGGGGAAAGTGCATTAAAAAATGAGGAGGAGGCCGGGTGCACTGAATCACATCTATAATCCCAACACTTTGGGAGGCTGAGGTGGAAGGATTGCTTGAGGCCAGAAGTTTGTGACCAGCAAGGGCAACATAGCAAGACCCCATTTCTACAAAAAATAAAATAAGTAAAATAAAATCCTAAGCTCTTCAACAGAACCTCTCTTGGCCCAGGGGACCCTGGAGAAACCTGAACAACTGAATTCCAGGCCTTGATGGGAAGGGAGGTCAGACAGGCCTCATGATACCTCTTTCCTTTTGGAGTTTAGGCACAACTGACCAGCATCAACATTAAAATGGAGATCATAAGACTGATGAAACAGACTCTTCATGACAGTAAGATACCAAATTCCAACCTCACTCTCGTAGCATCACATGACAGATAGCAGACCAGGAAGGAAATAAAAATGTTTTACCCCAAAATAGATTTCTCTGACATATTTTGAAATGGTCTTGTAAAGCCGTCTTTTATGGGGGAAATTTTGCATCTATAGAGAATCTCCATTAACGTAGCTAGGCCTTTCCCAGATCTAGGAGAGATTAATTAAGAATTTGACAATTTTTAAGGTCCAAAAAGAAACATTTATCATTTATTCTCTCAGAAGGCTGCTACCTGGCGGTTTCATCTATCTAACAAGAACCTTGGCTTCCACAACCCCCTTTATCTTAACCCAAGAATTTCTTTCTTCTGACTTCAAGTCTTTAGACAATGCTTCACACTTTCAACAAATTGCCAATCAGAAAATCTTTGAATCCACTTATGATCTATAAGCCCCACCCCCTGCCTTTTGAGTCAAACCAATGTATACCTTTCATGTATTGATTTATGACTTCACCTGCAACTTAATGTATAAAATCAAATTTTGGCCAGGTACAGTAGCTCATGCCCATATGCCCATACTCTCAGCACTTTGGGAGGCCAAAGGAGGAGGATCACTTTGACCCCAAAAGTTTCAGACCAGCCCGGGGAGCATAGTGAGACCTCATCTCTAAAAAAAATTTTTTTTAAATTAACCAGGAATGGTGGTGTGCCCCTGCGGTCTCAGCTATTCAGGAGGCTGAGGTGGGAGGGTTGCTTGAGACTGGAAGTTGGAGGCTGCAGTGAGCCATTATTACACCACTGCACTCCAGTCTGGGTGACACAGTGAGACTCCATCTCAAAAATAAATAAATAATAATAAACTGAACTGTAACCTGCCACCTTGGGCACACTTTCTCAGGACCTCTTGAGACAGTTCCCTAGGCCATGGTCACTCACACTAGCTCAAAAGAAACCTGTTTAAGTATTTCACAGAGGCAATGTGAGATGGCTAAAGCCTATACTCCTAGCACTTTGGGAGGCCAGGCAGAAGGATCACTTGAGGTCAGGAGTTTAAGACCAGCCTGGGAAACATAGGGAGACCCCATATCTACCAAAAAAAAAAAAAAAAAAATTAGTCAGGCACGGTAAAACATGCCTGCTGTCCCAGATACTCAAGAGGCTGAAGCAGGAGGATCGCTTGAGCCCAGGAGGTTGAGGTGCAGTGAGCCATGATTGTGCCACTGCATTCCAGCATGGATGACAGAGCAAGACTCAGTCTTTAAAAAGAAAATAAGTCTGGGTGTGTGGTGGCTCATGCCTGTAATCCCAGCATTTTGGGAGGCCAAGGTGGGTAGATTGCTTGAGCTCAGGAGTTCAAGACCAGCCTGGGCAACATGGCAAAACCCCATCTCTACTACATGTAAAAATAAAATAAAAATAAAAGTTAGCCGGGCATGGTGGCATGAACCTGTAGTCCCAGCTACTTGGGAGGCTGAGATGGAAGAATCATCTGAGCCCAGGAGATGGAGGCTGCAGTGAGCTGTGATGGTACCACTGCACTCCAGCCTGGGCAACCAGAGTCAGATCCTGCCTCAGTAATAATAAGAATAAATACATAAAGAAAATAAATATTGTATAGAGTTTGTTTTTTGCATTCTGAGTAGGTGCTATGGTTATCCCCATTTAGACTGATGGGGACACTGTGGCATAGGGTGCTAACTGACCAGCACAGGATCACACCACTAGTTATGGCAGAGGTGAGAGTTAAAGCCAGTCTGTTCATGCTTTTAGACACCATGATACTGCCTCCACGCAGAAAAAATTAACAAAAGGGTAACTACTAGGGTAAGAATGGTGAGAGAGAATTTTACTATTTCATACTCTCAAGTATTCAAAAGATTGCTTTCCCATATACATTATTACTTTGACAACAAAAACTAGTTTAATTTTCTTTTTTTTAGACGGAGTCTCACTCTGTCACCCAGGATGGAGTGCAGTGGTGTGATCTCAGCCCATTGCAACCTCCCGGGTTCAAGCGATTCTCCTGCTTCAGCCTCCTGAGTAGCTGGGACTACAGGCACACACCTCCATCAAGTTAATTTTTGTATTTTTAGTAGAAACAGGGTTTCACCATCCGCTTGCCTCGGCATCCCAAAGTGCTAGGATTACAGGCTTGAGCCACTCTGCCCAGCCTAAAATCTGTTTGAAAACTGCATGTTAGGCATACAGTGAACACCTCCTGGGGGCCTTGCAGGGAGATTGCAGTGGAGTGCTCCGGCAGCAAGGCCAGGGGCAGATGGGATGGTCGAGGTTACGTAGTGACTGGTTTGTTGAAGGGAAATAAAAAGGAGATGCTGGCTTGCCTTCCATATAATTAAGTTTCAGTCCTCAGAGAACAGGCAGCATTTAAAATCACAATGGCCAATATCTGGCTTTGGTTTTTACATGGTCTCTTTCTTTATTAAGTCTCTCTCACTTGGAAATCTGTGGTGGATTCCTGCATGCACAGCTGCTCTGGGGTTTATTTCAATTTTTAAAAATTAGGTAATAACATTCCTATAACCGAAAACATTAAAACCAGTTAAAATGGTATACACTGGGAAGTCTTAACTCCCAACCAGTCTGTTCTGCCCTTTCCCCTTAATTCCAGAATTTTGGGAGCTCCCAACAAGTATCATACTTTGTTTCCTTTCAGTGACTCCTTGGGTAACTGCAAGGGCACACACATGTATTATTTCTTTTTCATAGTGGGAAGCACTGCTTTTTACCTTTCTACATCAGTGCATGGAGTACTTCCTCTTTTTTATTTTTTTTTGAAACTGCCCTTTGGGTTAATTTAATCTACTGTGAGTTTACTCCCATGTCCTTGCTATTGGCTTTCTTGAGGTGTCTCCAGGTTGGAAACAGTGTTTCTTTTTTGCTCCTCTATTTTTAGAGTTCTTCCCTGTCATCAACTTCCTAGCAACTAACTGCATTTCTACCACACTCCCCTAATGAGAGATAAGGGAAGTCTTCCTCTTGCCTTCTCTTTCCCTCTCATCTAATTCATCCAGTGAGTACCAGCCTTTTTCAATGACCCTTGGGGCAGCAGCTCACACCTGTTCATTCTGGTGATTAAATATAGAGCAGAGGCACCTTCATTTGAATCTTTTGTCACTGGCAAGTTTCATCTTGGAAACAGGTGTGCTGGGGAGGACTTCCTCCCCTCCTCCAGGTATAAATGCTTATAGTTTATTGGTAAACAACCATTGACAGAGCTGTATATCTGTTGAACAGGTATAAAGTTAGATATTTTCCTTCTTATTTTTATTTATTTTTAAATTCTCTCTCTCTTTATATGTGTGTGTGTGTATATATATATATGTATATATATATGTGTGTGTGTATATATATATATTTGTTGTTGTTTGAGATGGAGTCTTGCTCTTGTTGCCCAGGCTGGAGTGCCATGGAGCGATCTCAACTCATGGCAACCTCCACCTCCCAGGTTCAAGCGATTCTCCTGACTCAGCCTCCCGAGTAGCTTGGATTACAGGCATGTGCCACCACGATCGGCTAATTTTGTATTTTTGGTAGAGACTGGTTTCTCCATGTTAGTCAGGCTGGTTTTGAACTCCTGACCTCAGGTGATCCGCCCACCTCGGCCTCCCAAAGTGCTGAGATTACAGGCGTGAGCCACTGTGCCCAGCCAAATTCTGTATTTTAGTGTGAGTCTGTACCTGTTATCTGCTTGTCTTACAAAATATGCTGAAGCTGCTACCTATTGGGGGCATAGGGATTAGAGAGGAGAAACAATTCACCTGCAAAGCATTTATTTGCAGCTTGCCCTAGCATGGGTGGGACACTCCTTAATGAAAGACTATTATGTTTTTGACAACCATCACTTGTGCAGCGGGCTGACTCGGGGGATTGTAATATTCTATTTTAATGAAAGTATTGGTGTTTCCTCATCTGTTTGTTTTGAACAAGTGTCTTCTCCCTGAGTTTGGTGGCCTGCTTCTGGAGTGCTCGGTTCTGCTGCCGACATGCCCACCCAGCTCGAGACGGCCATGGACACCATGATTAGAACCTTCCATCTCTATTCTTCTAAGGAAGGGGACAGATTCAAGCTCAGCAAAGGGGAACTGAAACTGCTCCTGCAACAAGAGCTCATGGAATTCCTCTCGGTGAGTCAGGCCTTTGCTGCTGCATTCAGTTGAGGGCAGATGAGGTGCAGATTCCAGGACAGCCTTTAGGTTCATACCCTCCTATGTGGCTCTCAACCTGTGATGTCCTGTAAGTGTTTTTAGCATCAGTCACTCACTTGGATTAGCTGCTGTTTGCTTTTCTTGGTTTCTAGGTCGGAGCCAGGATTATACAGACCTGGGGCAGGGAACTAGACTCATTTAGAGTTTGTGGCTGGTTTACACCTACCTGTCAATAGGCTCTTAGAAGTGTCTTTAGATGCTATACATGGAAATTAGGAATTTAATGTAAATAAAAGGAAGATGCAATTTCACTTATCATCATGAACCTCAGAGCCTGGGAGTTAGAAATTTCCTTTCTCGTTTTAGTGCCAAAAGGATCCCCAGTTGGTTGATAAGATAATGCAGGACCTGGACGCCAATAAGGACAACAAAGTGGATTTTAATGAATTCGTGGTCATGGTGGCAGCTCTGACAGTTGCTTGTAATGATTACTTTGTAGAACAATTGAAGAAGAAAGGAAACTAAAGATAAGTAATAAGCTCATCTAAAGGCACAAATATATCTGAAGTTATATGCTTAATGTTCATTTATACCCTTTAGATCTATAGACCCAGTAATGTCATTTGTAGCTATAATATACAGTGCATATATTAGTAATTAATTGCTACTATTGAATTATGTGTTCCTTAAAATACTGACTTTACATAAATATTCTAATCTCATATGCCCTACTTGAAATTTGCCTATATTAAGAGGTTATGGACGGGCGTGGTGGCTCACCCCTGTAATCCCAGCACTTTGGGAGGCTGAGGTGGGCCTCACACCGAAGTGACTCCTCCCTCAGTCCTTCCCTGTGTTTTGTGCATCTCTCAAATAAATGACTTCCACAAGAACCCTCATCTCAGGGTCTCCTTCTGGGGGAACCCAAACATGAAAGCTCCTCTGGAGAATTTTAAGAAAGGGAGTGCCATGATTATATTTACACGTGTAAATGATTATCCTAGCTACTGTGTAAAGAAAGGACTGTAGAGGCAGCAGTCATGGCGGGCAGCCAGCGAGGAGGCTGTTGCTGTGGTCTGGGTAAGAGATGATGGTGTATCTGGCCAGCAATTCAGCAGTGGAGATGAAGAGAAGCAGTCGAATTGGTTAAGTATTTTGGAGCTGGGACTGATAGGACTTACTGATGGATTGTTAGTTAAGTGTGAGGAAAAGAGAGAAGTCCAGGATGATAAAGCAGCTGCTGCTGTTTGCCCATCTGATATCTCTTCATCCTTTCTTCCATGTATCAGAACCCTGGTTTGTGCAGGGTGGCAATGTGCCTGATTAAAAAGCCATATTTCCTAGCCTCTCTAACAGCTGGTGTGGGGCTTGTAACACAGTTCTGGACAATGTGAGACAAGCAGAAGGCTGCTAGGGATTTCTGGGAATGTTTTGCTGTTGTAGACAAGGAGCCATAGCTCTTTGTCTCGCACCTTGTTGATTCCTTCCTTCTTTTTTTTGTTGTTGGAGGTGGATGTGAGGCTGGAGGTGGAACTGCCATCTTGCAACCATGAGGACAGTGGAGAAAAAAGATAAAAGGAGCCTGGGCGTTGTTGTCATTGAGGAGCCACTGCAGAGCCTTACTTGCCTGCTTCTGGTTCTCTCATTATGTGAAAAAAAAAAAAAAAAATGACAGCTCTCTGGTTATCTGGCTTCAATTACAAACACAATCTATAAGGTTGAGAGTTTTGATCAAGCAAATGATGCACTTTACTAAAAGGGAAGGACTGAGGGAGGAGTCACTTTGGTGTGAGGGCGTGTGGGCAGATCAACAGCTCTGTGTAAGGTGGTATTGGACATCCTGGTGGGGTTTCAAATGGGAAGCTGGATATAGGATCTGGTCCGGACCTCAGGGTAAATGGGGGACTGGAGATAGATTGGGAGTCATTCATATCTACATGGTCTTAAGCCACAGGATTAGAGGAGGTCACTCCAGATGAGTATGTGGATAGAGAAGAAGAAACATCTGATGGTTTGCTATAAGGAAAAGGAAGAGCCCATAAATGATACAAAAGAGGCATGGCCAGGGAAAAGCAGGAGAGTGTAGCGCTTCAGAAGCCTAGAGAAGATAGCATGTGGAGAAGAGAGAAATCCATTGAGAGGTGGAGTATCATGAAAACAAAGACTCGACCACTAGATTTGGAACGGTGAGATCATCTGTGACATTGGTGACACTGACGGGAGTTGAATTTTGGTTACAGAAGAGCCTAATCTCTGTTTCTTTCTTTTTTTTTTTTTTGAAATGGAGTCTCACTCTTTTGCCAAAAAAAAAAAAAAATGACAGCTCTCTGGTTATTTGGCTTCTATTATGTGCAGCTAAACACAATCTATAAGTCTGAGAGTTTTGATCAAGCAAACGATGCAGTTTACTAAAAGGGAAGGACTGAGGGAGGAGTCACTTTGGTGTGAGGGCGTGTGGGCAGTCAACGGCTCTGTTTAAGGTGGTATTGGACATGTTTAAGGTGCAGTGGCGTGATCTCGGCTCACTGCAACCTCCACCTCCTGGGTTCAAGCGATTCTTGTGCCTCAGCCTCCCAAGTAGCTGGGATTATGGGTGCCCACCACCACACCCAGCTAATTTTTGTATTTTTAGTAGAGTTGGTGTTTCACCATGTTGGCCAGGATGCTCTTGACCTCCTGACCTCGTGATCTGCCCTTGACTCGGCCTCTCAAAGTGCTGAGATTACAGATGTGAGCTACCTCGCCAGGATTTTTTTTTTTTTTTTTTTTTTTTTTTGAGATAAGGTCTGACTCTGTTGCCCAGGCTGGAGGACAGTGGTGCGATCTCGGCTCACTGCAACCTCCACCTCCTGGGTTCAAGCGATTCTCATGACTCAGCCTCCTGAGTACCTGGGATCACAGGTGCATCACCATGCCCAGCTAACTTTTGTGATTTTAGTAGAGACCGGGTTTCACCATGATGTCCAGGCCAGTCTCCAACTCCTAAGCACAAGTGATCCACCTTTCTCGGCCCCCCAGAGTGCTGAGATTACAGGCGTGAGCCACCACGCCCAGCCCAGAAGAATCTATCTTTCAATCTGACAAGTAGAAGTTGCTCAATAAATCTATGTTTAGGGAACAAATGAAATAATCTGCCAATTGTGGACTTTCTAGTGCTAAGTCCTGACATTTTTCCCCCCCTTAAATAGAATAATATTTTTTGTCTTTCTTGAACCAGTTCTGAGCAGATAGGACAGGAAGAATTTAGAGAGCAGGATATTTAAGAGAAGAAATGCAGACCATTGGTATTTACTCATGTCTTTCAAAAGGTTATGTTGTAGGAGTTATTAAGAGATTATTTTAGGCAGATAGAGAGGAAAAGTGGTCCCTGGGAAGTTTTCATTTTTTAAAGCACCTCCAGAAAATTTCTTGTAAAGCCGCAGCTCTTAAAGTCAGGCTGGCAACCTTTGATATGCAAATACAGTTATTAGGAACTGGGTCCACCCAACATGGTCACGCCGGCAATCTGTAATATGCAAGTAAGCCGTTAGAAACTGGATCCACCGGGCAGCATAGCTGCCCTGTCCTTATCTGTGTAGAACATCATGGCGCCCTATATTTGCATATTAAAAGCTAGGGTGGGAGGGCCAGCTATATCTAGGGTTACATGAATGACATGCCTGGTCAAACCAATCCCCTGAGCCCTATGCAAATCAGACACTGACTTCTCCAGCTATTGCATGTAACTGGATATTACCTGACGTGGAGGGTTCCCTCTTTCTGCTTTGGAGCCCCTTCCTGTTAAAACATGCCCAGTCTGAATGAAGAGACCCCTCAAACAGGCTTTGTGTGAACAACATGGCTGTTTATTCACCCAGGTGTGGGCTGAGTCCGAAAAGGGAGTCAGCGTAAGGATAGGAGTGGGATAGGAGTTGGTTTTATAGGTTTGGGGTAGGCAAGTGGAAAGTTACAGATGTTACTGTTTAGAGCGGTTTTTTGCAAGCGGGCAGTGGGTCTTAGGGTCTGGAGTCTGGAGGTTGACCAAGGTGGGTTACCAAGTCCAGTTGCCTTATCAGTTGGGGCGGGTTAAGTTCCGTTTTTACAAGTTGATATACTAATCATGCAAGAGAAGGTTTGGACATTTTGCAGCTGCCTTTAAACTTTTCATTTTAATTTACCCCAAAGTTTACATATTCTAAAGTGAGTTACTGAAACATGAAAAGTAAATCCAGAATTTTCTTCACCTTCTAGTCTAGGATGGACATTCTTAATATAGAGAAATAAATGGAAAAACAAATGTTCATTTCATGGCATTTCTAAAAATCTATTAAAAGTGGGGAAAAAGCAATCCCTGTTTTAGATTACATTTCAAATGAGTAAGAATTACATGATGTACCAAAAGTTCTTTTCCAGTAAAAGAGAGGCTTTCTTTTCCTAATGTTAGGAAAACACAATTTTGTAGAAGGCAAAATTGATTATTTCTTATGCCCAGGGGCACTGGCCTTTGCATTTGCTGGAGTTTAAATAAATGAAGTTTAAACATTCAAGGACCGTCTCTGAATGAGTACATTCTAATGTTTAACATTTTCTCATTGTGGTTATTAGACAGAGCAGCTTATGGAGACAAAAGCCTAAGCTTGCTTGAGAGCCTGGGTTTGAGTTGTGACTAACATTGCCAATAGCAAGAAGGCTTAAGCAAAAGAAAACCTTAAAATTTAATTTTGTTTTGTTTTGTTCTGTTTTTCTAGATGGAGTCTTGCTTTGTCACCCAGGCTGGAGTGCAGTGGCATAATCTCGGCTCACTGTAACCTCTGCCTCCCAGGTTCAGGTGATTCTCCTGCCTCAGTCTCCTGAATAGCTAGAACTACAGGTGCATACCACCACACCTGGTTACTTTTTGTATTTTTAGGAGATGGCATTTCACTATATTGGCCAGGCTGGTCTTGAACTCCTGGCCTCAGGTGATCCACTGGCCTTGGCGTTCCAAAGTGCTGGGAATATAGGCATGAGCCACTGTGCCCAGCCTAAAATTTAATTCTGAAAACATATATATCTCTTCCTCCCAAAGATAGGGGAACAAGGAAGGCCTTGCAGAGGCAGAGGCTTGAGTCAAGTCTTTGATAAGTCAAATAAATGGAGAAAGATTATTAAAAAAAAAAAGAGAGAATATGGCCCAAATCAGGAGGGTATGAAAGAGCAGGATCTGCTGATGTGGTGTGCACCTGTGGTCACAGCTACTTGGGAGTCTCAGGCTGGAGGATTGCTTGAGCCCAGGAATTTGAGGCTGCAGTAAGCTATGATTGTACTACTAGACTCTAGCCTAGGTGACAGAGTAAGAACCCGTGTCAAAAACAAACAAAGCAGGATTTGTTTGAGAGAATGCAAGTTCTGTTTGTGACATCCCGAGGGTGTGGGGTGTCAGGGGGTGGGAGATGGGCTACAGAGGTGAACAGGATTCAGAATCAGAAAAGGCCTTGGGTGTTAATGTGAGAAATTTGAAATTTCTCCTGCATATTATGGGAAACCATTATAGGATTTTACAGTTTCTTCTTTTAACTTAAAGCAGTTTTGCTTATGTTTCTAAATATCCTCTTAAAATGTTTAATATCTTCAAAGCAGTGGCTTTGAACCCTTACTTTACATTACACTTACCCGTGGTATTTTTTTTTCAGTCTTTCATATGATTTTATTTTCTTCCTTCAACCATAATAATGTGATATCCAAATTTTGTCTTAACTGATGGGTCTGTAAACACAGGCTTATCCATCCCACTTACAGGCAAGGCAAATGCTGCTTCTTGAAATGTTCCCACCGTGGACCCTCTGGTCATCCAGCCCAAGTCTCCCCTTCGCCTGGCTTTATCTTCAGTATATTGTGCGGCCACTTCATTGAATCTCATCCCGGACTTCCATGATTTTGCCATGTTTTTCACAGAATGTGTCTGACCTTTACTGCATTGCCACCACCTTTGGGACCTTGAACCTTCTTGTCAGCACTGTCACTCCCAGAGGCTGCTCCCCATTTCCCCACTTTTCCAGAACCACTTTTTCCTTTGGGCGGCATCTTGGAAACCTTCTGTTGAACTCTGAGCTTACTTGTGGTATTTTAAAAAATACAGATGAATAAACCTCACCTCATTCAAATTCCGATTTAATTAGTCTAGGGATGGGCCCAGGCATCAGCATCTTTTAAAGAGCATCAGGGGATTCTAAATTCAACCAGGGTTGAAAATTATTGCTTTTGTGGTGAATTGCTTCAACCAAATAATCAGGTCAACATCTAACTGAGAACTGTCTAGGATGGCAGCTGCTTCAACTTTGATGAGCATGTGAATCACCTGGAAATCTGACTCAGCTTCAGTTACTTGGGGTGGGGCCTGAGATTCTGCCTTCTTAACAGACCTCCAGGTGTTGCTGATGGTGCCAATAGAAATGGTCTAGACTCTAAGATGAAGAGGAAGGGGTTTGAATGGAAGTGTGGAGAAGTCGTTTGGAAACACTGGCACCTGTAGAGTAATTCTTGCTGGGGCATACTTTCTTGGCAAGAAATCAGACAACACAAGAATATTAGATAGACAGAGGGTGCAGGGGAAGAGGAGAGAGTTGGGAGACACCAAGGAAGAACATGCCCTAGGGGCCTGGGAGAAGGAGGATGGGGAGGGAAAGGATAGAACTTCAAAACAAAATGTGAGATTTCCAGTTTGACTTTTTTGTAGCGTGCTTCCATAGATTGTCATAGATAGTCACAATAATTCTGAATGACAGAACTTGTTGGTTTCCTGACATTGTCAGGCTGCCTAGGTATGATGTGGTACTTACAGTTTCACAATAACATGCAAGTTTAAGAATGTCAAAAAAGATTCTGAAGTGGGCATTTATCTAGATGGTCTTCCAGAGGGATAACATAGGTCAAAAATCAGAAATTGGCTGGGCACAGTGGCTCACGCCTCTAATCCCAGCACTTTTGGGATGTGGTTGGATCACTTGAGGCCAGGAGTTTGAGACCAGCCTGGCCAACATGGTGATACCCTGTCTCTATTAAAAACACAAAAATTAGCTGGGTATGGTGGCATATTTCTGTAATGCCAGCTACAAGGGAGGCTGAGGCACAAGAATCTCTTGAACCAGAAGGTGGAGGTGGCAGTAAACCAAGATTGCACCACTGTACTCCAGCCTGGGCGACTGAGCAAGACTGTCTCAAAAAAAAAAAAAAAAAAAATCAGAAATTGAATACCAAAGTCAAAATTGGTATTGAACCTCAATACCCAATATTGTCATAATGTCAGAGTGCCAGTTTCCTGTCAGTGGACATCTAGTTTGTTTCTTGCTTTTTGCTCACACAAATAGTGCTGCAGTGATAATCTTTAAACATATATCTGTGTAGACTTCAGGGTATCTATCTAAAAACTTTATACCAATTTGTACCTCCAGCACCTCTATGTGCGTGTTTTTCCACACATTTACTAACCTTGGATAGTATCCAACTTTATTTTTTGTCGATATAATAGGGTTTTTATATTGTTTTTGCAATGGTGCGATCTCGGCTCACCGCAACCTCCGCCTCCTGGGTTCAGGCAATTCTCCTGCCTCAGACTCCTGAGTAGCTGGGATTACAGGCACGTGCCACCATGCCCAGCTAATTTTTTGTATTTTTAGTAGAGACGGGGTTTCACCATGTTGACCAGGGTGGTCTCGTTCTCTTGACCTTGTGATCCACTCACCTCAGCCTCCCAAAGTGCGGGGATTACAGGCGTGGGCCACCGCGCCTGGCCCTGACTTCATTTTTTAGAGTAGTTTTAGGTTCATGGTAAAGCTTAGTGGAAACACAGTGCTCCCATGTTCTACCTGCCTCCAGATGTGCACAGGCTTCCCATTATCAACATCTCCCACCAGAATGGTACATTTGTTACAACAGAACCTACATTGACACGTCATTATTACCCAATGTCTGTCGTTTACATTAGGTTTCATTGTTAGTGTTGTACATTCTATGGGTTTTGACAAATGCATAATGACGCATATCCACTGTTAAAGTATCATATACAATACCTTCACTGCTCTAAAAATCATCTGTACTCTACCTATTCATCCTTCCCTTCCCACTTGCCCCTGGCAGTCTCGAATCTCTTTCCTCTTTCCATTGTTTTGTCTTTTTCATAATGTTATATAATTGGAGTTACATGGTACATAGCCTTTCAGATTGGCTTCTCTCAGTAATACACATATAAGTTTTCTTCGTGTCTTTTCATGGCTTGGTAGCTTATTTCTTTTTTAAGCTGACTAATATGCCATTGTCTGGATATTCCACAGTTCGTTTATCTAAGTACCTACTGAAGAACATATTGCTTGCTTCCAAGGTTTGGAAAGTATGAAAAAGTTGCTATAAACAGTCATGTGCAGGTTTTTGTGTGGATATAAAAGTTTTTAACTCATTTGGGTAAATACCAAGGAACACAACTACTGGATTGAATAGTAAGAGTATGTTTAGTTTTGAAAGAAACCACCAAATTGTCTTCCGAAATGGCTGTGCCATTTCGCATTGCCACCAGCAGTGAGTGAGAGTTCCTATTGCTCCTTACCCATGGCAGCATTTGGTGTTATCAATATTTTGGATTTTGGCCATTCTAATAAGTATGCAGCTGCATCTCACTATTGTTTTAATTTGCAGTTTCCTAATGACATATGATGTGGAGGATCTTTTTATATGCTTATTTGCCATCTTTGTATCTTCTTTGCTGAGGTGGCTGTTCAGGTCTTTTGTTTCCTTCCTTCCTTCCTTATCTTTCTCTTTCTTTTCCTTTTTTTTAAGAGATGGGATTCTCACTTTGTCACCCAGTCTGCAGTGATCACAGGTGACTGCCACTTCAAATTCCTAAGATCAAGCTATCTTCCCACCTCAGCGTCCCACATAGCTGGGACTACAGGTGCATGTCACCATACTGGCAATTCTTTTTTTGTAGAGATTAGGTCTCACCATCTTTCCCAGGCTGGTCTTAAACTGCCGGGCTCAAGTGATCCTTCTGCCTCAGCTTCCGACAGTGTTGGAATTGCTACAGACATGAACCACCACACCCAGCCTTCTTTTTTTTTTTTTTTTTTTGAGACAGAGTTTCGCTCTTGTTACCCAGGCTGGAGTGCAATGGCGCGATCTCGGCTCACCACAACCTTCACCTCCTGGGTTCAGGCAATTCTCCTGCCTCAGCCTCCTGAGTAGCTGGGATTACAGGCACGTGCCACCATGCCCAGCTAATTTTTTGTAATTTTAGCAGAGACGGGGTTTCACCATGTTGACCAGGATGGTCTCGATCTCTTGACCTCATGATCCACCCGCCTCGGCCTCCCAAAGTGCTGGGATTACAGGCGTCAGGCGTGAGCCACCACACCCGGCCTTTTTTTTTTTTTTGAGACAGTCTTACTCTGTTACCCAGGCTGGAGTGCAGTGGCACAATCTTGGCTCACTGCAACCTCTTCCTCCCAGTTTCAAGCAGTTCTCCCTGCCTCGGCCTCCCAAATAGCTGGGATTACAGGTGCCTACCACCACACCTGGCTACTTTTTATATTTTTAGTAGAAATGGGGTTTGGCCATGTTGGCCAGACTGGTCTTGAACTCCTGACCTCAGGTGATCTGCCCGCCTTGGGCTCCCAAAGTGCTGGGATTATAGGCATGAGTCACTGCGTGGCTCAGCCTTCATTTTTAAAATTGGGTGGTTTGTCTTCTTATTGTTGAGTTAAAGAGTTCTTTGTATATTTTGGATATGTCCTTTATCAGGTGTGATTTTCATTTTAAAATGTATGTATCTGTTGGAGTAGCTGAAATGCACATTTTCTTGCAATTGGCATTAGCTGAATCCACTGCTAAGAATTCTTCCCACTTTCTGGTCTGAGGATGCCATAGACACTTCCTCACTGCTGGGCTTTCACACACAGCATAATGATATACACAATGTTTCATTGGCATTTACATAACTTAAGGAACATACCTGCCCACCTTCCACAAGAGGCTATACATCTGACTGTAATGGAGCGCTCCTCATTCTCCTCAAAGCAGAGCAGAAATAGTCACAGTAGAGTGGTACATAAACTTAGAGTAAATGTGTCCAATTTAAATGTTACCATCATCAGCAGGAAACATACTACACAGCCATTGGCTAGATTTCAAGTGACTATGTGGGTCTTTGATTTCAGGAAGTTCGTGAATGCTCATCAAGGGCTAAATAAAGTGGAAAGCAGCATCCTTAAAAATCATCACTTTCAGGAGGGGGTCTGCCTGGAATAGCACTGAATGTGTTTAATAGTGCCTTAGGCTTGGGGGCTTTGGAGAAAACTGCTTGAGATCTTCTCATGCTCATAAACAAGGCACGGAGTAGTGAGGAAGTGTCTACAGCTTCCTCAGCCAATGTGATAATGCTTCTACAGCTGTATGAAACAGATTCTCTGATTTTATTTTGAAATCCACAACTTCCACAAAAATGAAAAGTCATTTACCATTTCTCATTACAAAAGTAATATACGTTTATTGTAGGGGGAAATAATCAAGTATAATCTCATTATCCAGATATAATCATTGTTAACATCTTCATCTGAATTTTCCCTAGGTTCATGTATCTCTGTATCTACAGTTCATAAAAATGAGATTACACCAAAAAAATCTTTTGTTACCTATATATTTCCAGCTCAGTAAATAAACAACTGTATTATTTTTGTCTGAATAGTATTTTAATAGATACATTTTCTTTTGAGTAGCTTCTTTAGATAATCTATGTTGCTTGCCATAGGAAAAACTTAGTGGGTGACAGTAAGAAATCACTTAATATAAAGGTACATAAAGCTGGGCACAGTGGCTCATGCCTGTAATCCCAACATTTTGGGAGGCCGAGGTGGGTGGATCACTTGAGGTCAGGAGTTCGAGACCAGCCTGGCCAACATGGTGAAACCCCATCTCTACTAAAAATACAAATTTTAGGCTGGGCGTGGTGGCTCAAGCCTGTAATCACAGCACTTTGGGAGGCCGAGGCGGGTGGATCACAAGGTCAAGAAATCGAGACCATCCTGGTCAACATGGTGAAACCCCGTCTCTACTAAAAATACAAAAAATTAGCTGGACATGGTGGCGCGTGCCTGTAATCCCAGCTACTCGGGAGGCTGAGGCAGGAGAATTGCCTGAACCCAGGAGGCGGAGGTTGCAGTGAGCCGAGATCGAGCCATTGCACTCCAGCCTGGGTAACAAGAGCGAAACTCCATCTCAAAAAAAAAATACAAATTTTAGCTGGGCGTGGTGGCATGCGCCTGTAGTCCCAGCTACTCAGGAGGACGAGGCAGGAGAATTGCTTGAACCCGGGAGACAGAGGTGGCAGTGAGCCAAGACTGTGTTGTTGCATTCCAGCCTGGGTGACAGAATGAGACTCTGTCTTAAGAAATGAAACAAAATAAAGCAAAGGTACATGAAAATATAAGGGAACATAGTTTCAAAGGTTGGTAAACAAGTCATTCACTGTGTGTCATTGTGGCATCTGGGTTACAAAGGACAGCTGGCTTACAAAATTACTGAGCAGAGCAGGGGATGGTTTAGATATAGGATAGCAGAGAAGCTTTTTTTTTCCTGAGCAATGACGATTATAACTCCCCCGGGGGAGTACTCTGGCCTGATTGCAGATATTAAGGCAATAGAATTGTCCAATCTGGTGAGTGATGAATTTAGAGTTGGTGATTAGTAGCCGTGAGGGTTGGAGCAATGTGATGCTGTAGTCCTACCTGCCAAATGCTGATAATACTCCAGGAAGATGTACATTTATGCTGGTTTCACAGATAAGGAAATACAAAAACAAGTTCAATTTTCCCCAACATTCAGGTAATAGGCTTTGAGGAAAAAAAAGATGAAAGTGGCAGTTCAGTTCGGGAGCTGGAAGGGCTGTGGGAGTGGGCAGGGCTAAAATATAGCCCTCCCTACACTGGCTGCTCCAGTGGGGAGCTGCTGTGAAATTTGCAGGAAAGCCCTAAAAAGCCTGGTTAGGCGTGTGGAGCAGGGGAGGGAGACTTTAGAGAAAACGAAGCATAAAGCTTAAGGCCCAGGCCTGGGGGAAAGGCTAAATGCCCAAGACAGGAAAAGAACCAAGTAGGTTTTAGAACCACAGAAAGATGAGAAAGCAAAGAGGGGAGCTGGAGAAAGAACAGGCTTGTGAAGCCCAGATTAAAGTTCTCTTCTCAGGATTTGACAGTTTCCAGCTCGCGGCAGGAGAATCAGCTTTGGAAAATAGAAAGGAAAAGATTTCCCCTGAAGAGAAACCATCTGATTCATGCTTTATTTTCTTAGAAACGTCTGTATAAACACAAGAATTAGGTATTGTCTCCCTCAGCTTCCTGTCTTTAATTTCCTTGTTTTTCATCTGGATGTTTTGTTATGAACTCTGCTGCCGTTAAGACAATGTCTTTAGCGCTTAGTGGTTAGGGCAATCGCCGATTCAGTCTGTAATTCCTTCGCTGTGCAAGATTGTAAGATGTTCCCGCTGCTTCCTTCTTAATGCTGACAGTAGTAACGGTGAGACATCAAGACCCAAAGCAAAGATGCTGACCCACAAAAAGTGAAGTGTGGAAATAAGTGTTGTTTTTCAGGGAGGCCCTAAAACAAGTAGGTTTGAATGCCTCAGACCCTTTCTGTGCTCTACGGGGGAGATATGCTGAAGCTCAAGTCCCTCACACTGATGCCCTCAGCATCTGGCCCTTCCTCTCCACCTTCAACTCATACCATGTCCCCCCAAGCTCCAGCCCACTGTCCCCTTTCCGAGGTTCCAGGTGTCAGTGGAACTTGTCAGTAGATGCCAAGTTGTGTTCTCCCTCTGCCCCAGATCCTCACAAAGCTGGTCCTTCATCTTTCTCATCGCCATTCAGATGTTACCTCCTTGAGAAGCCAATCTGACCCTTTATCTAAAGGATCCTCTTCCCCAACCACTCTTGGTCCTTTGTCCTATGTCCTTGTTTTATCTTCACCAAATTTCTAGTACCAGAAATTATCTGGTTTATGTGTTTGATCATTTAGTGTCTGTCCTCACCAGATCAGGAGCTCCAGGAGAGCGGACCCGAGCTACCTTTACTTACCGTTGTTTCTCCACCATCTAGAATGATGCCTAGAACATGATAAATGCTCAGAAACGATTTGCTGAATGCAGAGTGAATGGCAGCAAGTTCCAAGTCTCAAAAGGTCAAGTGGAGCCATTTTCTTTGCACTTAAATCTCTTCCTGGTAACTGGTTAGGCTTCCACCAACACTCAGCCACAACCCGTCTGGGTTGCAAAATCATTCACCACAATGCTGGGAGAAGTTACAGACCCTTCCCATGGTGGCTTAGACCCCTAAGGAAGGCTGTCAGGAAATTTTAAAAGAAAACTCAAAGGGCATTTTGATGAAGGAAAAAATAAGATGAGGATTTAAATTTCAGCTTGCAAAAACAGTTGTAGAAAGAGGAGAGTAAGGAGGGTAAATACTAACATTCATTAAGGTCCAGACTTGTTCCCATGTTTTACCCATGTTATGACACTGAAACTTCTCCACAAGCCTATGGGGAAAGGTTAGTCTCCTCATTTCATAGATAAGGAAACCAAGGCTCAAAATGGTTGAGCAAATTTCCCAGGATCCTGCAGCGAGTACATGGAAAAGCCAGGTTCAAGCTGAGGCCCGGCTGACTCTAAGCCCATCTGCCTGTCCACAGCCCTGGACTCTCTGCCTGAGGACGTGGGGGTTTGGGTGGTGCATGTGCTGGCATTACACCAGTATTAAAAGGCACATGGGCAAGAATACCTCCCATGCTCTCACCATCTACATGGATTTCAAGTATCCTTTAGGAGCACCTGAGGCAGAACTGCCTCCTCTGTTTTGAAACAAAGAGTCTAGTATACAATAGAGACCTTTATAATTTATAGCTTTCTGGTCCTCCATGTGCAAAGGAGACAAGGACCATAACAGGGCAATCAATAACCTCCCCGGTGAAGAGGATCTGAACATAAACGCTGCAAAAAGATGCCTGAAATGTTATAATTTGATTGCTTTCTGAATAATCTTTTACTTGGTAGAATCAAATGTAAGTGCTATTGTGCTCGTGGCTTCACAGCCATTTTGAAAATGAGATAATGCATCTTTAGGGTGGGAGTGAGAAGCCTTTGTCCCTCCTGGCGTATTTTATGTAATAAAAAAGGCTTTTATGGAGCAGGGGTGAGCTGGGAAGGTAAAGCTACTTAAAGCTGCTGCTTTCTTTCTGCATTATAGTACAGAAAGTGGCAAAATATCAAAGCTACACATAGATTCCATCTCCCCTTAAAATGATAGAAGATTAGTTAAAGACAGAAGCAGCTCAGGCTCAGTAACAAGAGGTCTTTTCATATCCTGATGGGGCTCGTTAATCCTCTGAAAATTCTCAGTGTCACTTAGTGGGGTAGAAGTTGACTATTTGGCTGTCTCTTTTTGTTTTCGTTTTTGTTTAAGAGATCGGGTCTCACTCTGTCGCCCAGGCTGGAGTGCAGTGCACAATCATAGCACACTACAGTCTCAAATTCCTGGGCTCAAGCAATCCTCCCACCTCAGTCTCCCAAGCAGGTGAGACTACAGGGGTGTGCCACCACGCCCAGCTAATTATGAAACATAGAGACAAGGTCTCACTATGTTGCTCTCAAGTGATCCTCCTGCCCTAGGCCTCCCTAAGTACTGGGATTACAGGTGTGAGCCTCTGTGCACAGCTATTTGGTTGTCTCTTGAGTTACGTTTACTATTAGAACCTGAGCCACAGTAGGAGGATCCTAACAGTCAATTTTAATGATGGGTGTGGCAGACAGAAAATTACAGCTCCTCACTGAACAACGCACCCAACACATGGAAAAACCCAGGAAGAGGTTTGGTCTTTGAGTTATATAATCAGCCTGGATTTTTACATGGCAGAGAGAAGGGTGAAGATAGATGCATATTGTACTTTTTTTTTTTTTTCCTGAAGTAAGTTCACAAATGAGGCTTTGACTTGTATGTGTCCACTTCATCTGGAAACTCCATTACTAATTCAGGGAAGGAGATGCTGGACCAATTAAACAGTCTGTCTCTCAGATATATGCAGTAAAATGAAACATCCTATTAGTTAACAGAAAATAGTTCTGATGCATGCAGTGAAAGGGAATTAAAAGCATTGTGTCCAAATTGCTTGTGCCAGACACATTTGGTCAAATATGAGCGCATGACAGCGTCCTCTTACGGTCTTGCACTTTGCTTTACAGTTGTTCCAATAGAACTCAGTATTTTGGGTCTATACACCAAGAGGTGACATGAAATGGAAGCTGGGATCATTATAGTTAACCTGAGTGTATCAGAAACCAAGCAGAGGCTGAATGTTATTATACGCAGGCCATGAATCAGAGTGAATGGTGGAACCAGGCTAAACTATGCATTGCAAAACATGTGCAAAGTTTGGGCAGAATGATCACCAGCAGTATCCAAATAACCAATAGCTGGTTGATGGGTGTTATTTACAATACCGAAAACCTAACCTCCAGGGACACATTTTTCAAGTGATCTGAGATGCCAACCCACTTCCAAAAAAGGAAAAAGGCTCAATTAATAGCAGCTACCAGAAACAGGTAAAAGGAAGGAGACAGGCATGCGCACGAGAGATCTGTAGACCTTCATGTGAAGAGGAGAATGTTAATAAAAATTCCACTGATGCAGCTGCTGGTCTGCTTTTCCTACAACGTGGTGAGGTATTTGCAGTGAAGATGTCTTCTATTCCCACCCAGAGTAGTTTTTCATCTTTAAAACAAAGACATAGGAAAGCTAGAAAACACCCAGGGATTTCCAAATTCAGTGTTACCTAAACTCTTCTGTGCTTCAGAATTATCTGTGATGCTTGTTAGAAACAGATTCCCACACTCTAATCTGGACTCTGACAGCATGTCCAGAGAAATACCTGAAATCTCTGTACTGAGCAAGTGCCCCGCTTTTGCTCAGGCTTGGGTAGGTCTGGTAACATGATGATTGCATGTCCAAATTTTACCAAAAAGAAAAACAGGTGCACAGAAATGACACATCCAAGGTCCCTGGGAACAGAGCAGAACCAGGACTGAACTTAGGTCTCAAGCACGCAAAAATCCAATCTTACTTAATTTCCATGGTAAGGAGGCACACATCTCACAGGCCCTGCAGGTTTCAGGACCACAAACCCGAAGGTTTGGTTGCTTAGGGCAGTAGGTGATTGGACCAACCCCTCCTGTTCAATCCACAGCAAGAAATTCTGAAGCTTGATACCTTAGAAAAGATGCAATCACCCAACTCTGAAAATTCCCTGTTAGCTTGTCAGCTGGGGCTACTTTAATTTTGCCTTTAGGTCATAATTCTATTTAATATCACTGAGCTCTGTTCTATTAATCACTGGGCTCAACTCAGTACTGATGCTTTTGAGGAATTGACCATTATGTCTGAAGTGCAGGAGAACAGTGGTATCCAAGGAGAAGAAGGGTGTTTGAGGCCCTTTAGTTTCCTGGAATATTACCCATCTGGGAGATTGTGTAGGAGTCCACTGGAAGAGATATTTTAAAACTACAGGTTGGCAGAGGTTTTGTGGAAATGGACACCTAAATAAATTTGAGAGCAGCCTAGGAGAGCTAGAATGGGGTCAGCAAAGTTAGCAGCCTTTTTGCCTGAAGGAGTGGGGGCAGTGGGGTTTGGAACAGGTCTTCTTCCTGGCTTGGAGGTGAGTGAGTAGGGAGAGAGAAAGCGCTCTTGCCTCTCTTTTTCCTTTCTTTCTTTTTTTTTTTTCTTTTTTGAGACAAGGTCTCACTTTGTGGCCAAGAGCTGGAGTGCAGTGGCATGATCACAGCTCACTGCTACCTCCGCTTCCCTGGGCTCAGGTGACCTGCCTCAGGCTCCCAAGTAGCTAGGACTACAGGGCTGCACTACCATGCCCGGCTAATTTTTTATTTTTTATTTTTTTGTAAAGACAGGGTTTTGCTATGTTGTCCAGGCTAGTTTTAAACTCCTGAGCTCAAGCAATCAACCCACCTCAGCCTCCCAGAGTTTTGGGATTACAGTCATGAGCCACCATGCCTGGCTCTTCTTTCTCTTCTTATTGAGGACACTTATCTCACAAGGTCCTGACACTCATGACTTCATCTAGACCTAATTACTTTACAAAGGTCCCATCTCAAGCACTATCACATGGAGGATTAGGGCTCCGGCCTGTGAATTAGTGGGGAGGGGCACTAACATTCAGTCCATAGTAGGAGGTGTCCTCATCTTCAGCCCTGTAGTGTGGTTGAAACTCGGCAGGGGTGGAGAAGTGTTATAGAAAAGACCAGATGGATAGGGAATCTTAGAACATTAAAGTTGCATTAGGAGGCCACTGACTGTGGGAGTCTAATATCCAGAAGTAAGTGCAATCTTAAGAATAAGATGACATCACTTATAGGAAAGAAAGAACATTTGGGTTTTTTTTAATTCTTCCTTTTTTTGTGCACACATAAGTCACAGGGTGTAAAATCTGACACCAGGCTGTCCACATACACACATTCACACACACATATGAGAAGAGACAGAGGAACAGAGTAGGAGTAACATCCATAACGGTAGTTATCTCTGGATGGTAAAATTAGGTTATTTTCTATTTCTTCATTCACCACTAGTGCTGATTTTTCTAACATGGATTTGTTATTTATACATATAATTTATAATAAAACTTCCCAATATATCTTTTCATAAGATGTCAGTTGTTTTCAAAGATCACTTGTGTTGTGTCTGCATCTTTCAAAACTCATAGGTTGTAAACTCAAGTTTTACAGTGAACATGTTTAACAGTTTTTTTTTCTCGCCAGTGAAAAGATAGGATCTTTGTTGCTGTTGTTTGTCTGGTTTTTGCGCAGGACTGATGAGTTGTTTTGATGTCCTATAGGAACAACCTAAGTAATATAATTTGGTTACCTGAAAAATTATATTACTAAAAAATAATGATTTTACTGAGCTTTCTCGTAGGCTTTCAATAACACAAGATTTTTATGCCTGTCTCAGGATAAGACAGAAGTGAAGACTTTTTTTTTTTTTTTTTTGAGACAGGGTCTCACTCTGTCTGTCACCCAGGCTGGAGTGCAGTGGTGCAATCCTGGCTCACTGCAACCTCTGCCTCCCAGATTCAAGCAATTCTCCTGAGTAGCTGGGATTACAGGCACCTGCCACCACGCCCAGCTAATTTTTATATTTTTAGTAGAGACGGGGTTTCATCATGTTGGCCAGGCTGGTTTTGAACTCCTGTCCTCAAGTGATCTGCCTGCCTCAGCCTCCAAATGCTGGGGTTACAGGCGTGATCTACCGCACCTGGCTGTGAAGATCATTTTTGAAACTCCAGTTAGGAAAATGGCTCCCACTGAGTGCTGACCCCTTCCCATCCATAGATGAATGACTTCGTCATTACCGTTTACAAAGAAACTTCATTTATTTATTCATCAACGCTTTAAAAATAAAAGCGAACTAAAGCTAGACATAATTTTTGTTTCTGATGGGATTTAGGAAAAAAGATTTTAAAAAATAGTATAAAGAAAAGCCTTTAATGACTCTAACATTTAACACCTAAACAAAGCGGCTTAGTACCAGTGGGAGCTGAAACTAATTAGAAATCAAAATTATATTTGCTTCACCAATGCTAAAATAAATCCAAGGGAAAACAAAGGGGTACTTTTATAATTAAATTTAACTTACTGTCATAATCTGAATTCTCACTATTTGCAACTGTGGGAGTTATTTTCAAAAGGATGTCTAAGGATACATTTTTTAGAGTCAACAGTGTTCCCAGTTTGGTATAAAATTGAGGTGATTCAAAGGAGAGAGAAAGAGGAAGGGGTAACAGGTGGTGGGGGGATTCAGGGCTTCAGAGAAGCGAGGCGGAGTCCCCGGCTGAGGCTTACTGTCTCCTATTTTTTTTTTTTTTTTTGAGAAGGAGTCTTGCTCTGTCACCAGGCTGGAGTGCAGTGGCACAGTCTTGGCTCACTGCAACCTCCGCCTCCTGGGTTCAAGCGATTCTTCCACCTCAGCCTCCCCAGTAGCTGGGACCACAGGCGTGTGCCACCACGCCCAGCTATTTTTGTTGTATTTTTAGTAGAGATGCGGTTTCACCGTGTTGGCCAGGATGGTCTCAATCTCTTGACCTGGTGATCTGCCTGCCTCGGCCTCCCAAAGTGCTGGGCTTACAGACGTGAGCCACTGTGCCTGGTCACCTGTCTTCTATTTACTGAGTTGCTGCATGGAGTTCTCCCCTCCCTCAAGGGACAGCATGGAAAGTAAATCGTTGTCCCAGTGGTGTCTCCTCTGTCAGTACAGTGGAGCGGGGAGAATCCTGTGGAGTGAGAAGGCCGCTTCGAGAGGAGTTCTAGAATTGGGACCGGTGGGTGGAGGAATTACCTCCAACAGTGTGAATGAATGTACCTTAGAGAGCTGAGCAGTCTCTGACCTGGTTAAGTCTCCCTCATGTGCTGAGTCTGGGCACATAAACACTCACCTGCTCAGAATGGCCCATGACGTGCTGCTGAATACCAGAAGGAGCTGTTGCCTGTTACTAGGTGGTAGCTACCTACCAGCCCCTGAGCACTTCTACATGCCAGGCCCTGTACTAAGTAAACACTTTTCATATATTATCTCACTCAATATACACAACAACTCTAGGGAACAGGAATTACTATTCCTATTTTTTAAAAATACAGCTTGAAACTGTATTCTCATTTCTTCATGGCCACACCTTTCATTTGATTTGGCAAGATATACATAACAAAATTTTACCAAAATTTGAAGTGTATAATTCAGTGTTAAGAATATTCACAATGCTGTGGAACAGTCACCACCACCCATTTCCAGAACTTTTCCACCATCCCAAACAAAAACTTTGTACCCATTAAACAAAAATTTCCAATTTCTTCTTCCCCAAGCATCTGTCTCTATGACTTTGCCTGTTGCACGTACTGCATATAAGTGGAATCGTATATTTCTGGCATATTTCATTTCGCATAATGTTTTCAAGTTTCATCTGTGTTGTAGTATCCCATTGTATAGGCTAGGAAACTGAGACATAACTTGCCCAGGCCTACGGAAGAATTAGTGACAGCGGGAGAATTCAAATCTAGGGATGTCACACTCCAAGGTCCATGCTCTTAATCATCCTTGACCAAGTGTTTTTCCCAGTGCAGACCACAGACCACTACATCAGAATGACTATTGGTACTTAAAAATTATGGATTTCTGGCCTCCACCCTACTAAGATAATTCTACTGAATGATAATCCTTGTACTTTTAACAAATTCCCCAGTTGATTCTTATGCAAAACTAAAGTTTGAGAATTACTTCATTCTTCTCTATTGAAAATGCAACTAGGAAAAGATGGTGGCAGAGAAAACATAGTTACAAACTCAAGGACAAGTGATCTCATGGAAAGGAGAAATGAGTAGGCAAGTGGGGTGGTTTGAATAATAGTGTCCCCTCTAAAATTCCTGTTGAAGCCTAATCCCCAATGCAAGAGTATGAAGAGGTGTGGCTTTTGGGAGGTGACTAAATCATGAGGGTTCCACTCTCATCAACCCTTATAACAGGTCAGGAGGTGGAAGGGAGCCTTCTCTTGCTGTTTTGTCTCTTCCACCATGCGAGGACACAGTATTCCTCCCCTTCAGCTGAAGCAGCAATGGGAACCATCATGGAAGCAGAGAGCAGCCCTCACCAGACACTGAATCTGCTGGTGCCTTGATCTTGGACTTCCCAGATTTCAGAACAGTGAGAAATCAGTTTCTGTTTATAAATTACCCAGTGTGTGGCATTTTGTTATAGCAGCACAGACTAAGACAATAAGACTCTAGGAGTTCTTAACTATATATTTTGTTGGGGTCTCCTGGAGTGAGTTCCAGCACATCCATCTTATTTGTCTTCTGTGGCCCCATGACTTATCCTTTTATGAAATGAAAAGATAAATCTCTTATAGTCATGCCATATTTCTCATTCCCAATTTTATGGTTTATGTCAACATATATTATGTATGAAAAACAAACTAGCTTATCATCCAATGCTGCCAAAATGTAGCACCTCAATGCCTGGCAATAAGTAAAGAAAGACACAAATGGCGAATTTCCATTGCTGGCAAACCAATGCACAATGTAGGCAAAAGACATGTTGTATTTAGTGGGGGACTGAAAACTCACCTTCAGGAAGACTTTCACCTTGAAATCTGGTGATGTGTGGAACAGATGTTTCAATTTAGCTAAAATTATTTGCATAATCAATTTAACATGTGGTTTATCAAACCTGCCAAAGAGCAGGTGACAATATGGAATTAATCTGATTACTAATTTGACACATGATTGAGATTAATTTGACCTTTCTCGATCTCAGAACACCCAGAGGTCTTCACAGACAGGAATAGTGGGCTATGAAATGCAATCTAAAATCCACCATCTTAGTATCATAAATTAAGCAACCGCTTTGCTCAGTCTGGCCTCATGCTTCTATTCTTTTTCTTTCAATTTCTCCTCTACATGGAAAGCAAGGCAATGGGTGAATGTTGGGGAAACATATCTGATTCAGAGTGTTCAAAATTTTATGAAAAGTAATTGGTCTAACGTGCCTCTGATACTAGATGTGTTACTAACCTTCTCCCTGGTCTGTTGATTTTATCCTTGACCCTCAACTCAAAGGATATCACCTTTCAGAATTCATTGGCATAAGCCTTTAGCTTTAAGTCTAAAGACTCAAAATAATGACTTTTTCTTTTTTTTTTTTGAGATGGAGTTTTGCTCGTTACCCAGGCTGGAATGCAATGGTGTGATCTCGGCTCACTGCAACCTCTGTCTCCAGGGTTCAAGCGATTCTCCTGCCTCAGCCTCCCAAGTAGCTAGGATTACAGGTGTGCACCACCATGCCTGGCTAATTTTTGTATTTTTGGTAGAAACGGGGTTTCACCATGTGGCCAGGCTGGTCTCAAACTCCTGACCTCCTGATCTGCCCACCTCAGCCTCCCAAAGTGCTGGGATTACAGGCGTGATCCAGCCAAAATAATATCTTCTTAATTATATATTGGTTTTATTACAATAGTAAATTACTATATTAGAAAAAACAGAAATGTCCATCAATAGGGGATTGATTAAATAAAATCTGATGCCAGTAAAATGCTGTGTGCCCATTTAAATGATGTGGAAAAAGTATATTTAATGACATAAAAACATGTTTGTGATATGTGACATGAAGAAATCTTATTCCATCTGGTAAAAATAACATTTAAAAATGAGAAATCATATTGCAAATTGGTATGTACACTATAATCTTATTTTTATAAGAAAAATTATGCATATATCTGAAAGGATAAATACCAAAATGTTAACCATGTTTCTATCTACATGGTAGGATTAAGGCTGATTTATGTTTTTTCCTTTTTATTTATCTATATTTTAAACATTTTTAAAACCATGGACATATAATTTTTTGGTATAATAAAGAAAAAAGCCAATTAAAAAATATTTGTGAAGTGAGGATGGCAGATTGAACCAGCATCCAATTTCACTCTCTCCCAAAACTCCATTAAAGTTCCCCCATCCCCAACCCCCAACACACACCCAAGAAGGAAACAACAGCAAGAATATTTTGGAAGCTGGAAACATTGTGGAAACTGGTTTGGTGGGCTCCTAAAAGCCTAGCCTCAAGACCGCAGTGGGTAAATGAACCAGGCTGCTTTAGGCTGCAGAATCCTGCCCAGAATTGCCACTGCGGATGGAGATGGGACGAGGGAAGAGGTGGTTAGGGCACTGAAGGAAGGAGCACTGGGAAAGGTTGTCTGAGAAGCTGTGGGATCTCAATATACGGTCTTTCCTGTCATTCCTCAGCCCTTGAGTCCCTCATCCTTCACCCGACAGAAGCATGAAAGCTTATTCTCTCTATGTGGACACCATACACAGTCGGAAGTCTGACCGTCATACCCAAAACAGAAAGAATAAGTGATCTAATGCTCAGCAAATCCTGGCTGCAGAGCCCTCCCTGACCTTTCCACTCAGGTCCAGGATACCAACAGCCAGACTCTGACCCTTCCAGATAAGAGATTGGAAATGGCATCTTCATAAAGGCTAAATTTATGCTTGCCCCTCAAGATTGCAAAATTAAGCAACATATCACCTAAGGACACATATGTAAGTGATATCACCAAAAGAAAAGGAAGGGAATGAATACTCTTGCCCTATGTAACGAGGAGGAAGGGGTTGCAACTGGGGTAATACCCTGGTAATGTTTGATTTTTTTTTTAAAGAACTAGAGTGGTAGTAGTATGGATAGTATAATAATACATTTTATTATTTTACTTAAATTTTAAATATGCATTTTATATATTCTTCCCTACATATTATATATTTTACAATTCACAAAATGTTGGTAGGCCAGGCACAGTGGCTCATGCATATAATCCCATCACTTTGGCAGGTCGAGGTGGGCAGATCGCTTGATGTCTACAATAAAAAAAAAAGCTGTGCTCAAGCCTGTAATCCCAGCACTTTGGGAGGCCGAGGCAGGTGGGTCATGAGGTCAAGAAGTCGAGACCATCCTGGTCAACATGGTGAAACCCCGTCTCTACTAAAATTACAAAAGATTAGCTGGGCATGGTGGCACATGCCTGTAATCCCAGCTACTCAGGAGGCTGAGGCAGGAGAATTGCCTGAACCCAGGAGGCGGAGGTTGCAGTGAGGTGAGATCGAGCCATTGCACCCTAGCTTGGGCAACAGTGTGAGACTCCGTCTCAAAAAAAAAAAAAAAGAAATGTGATTGATCAAAAAGGGTATGACCTACTGGGAATAGACAGAGAGGGGAACCCAGAAATGCCTGTCTATTCAGATTCTTCTTGGCCTTCCTCCCAGGTATGGGCCAGGACCCTTTCTGAAAAGGTAGATCCATGACATACAATCAAACATGGTAGGTAAGACAATTTCTTCATGGCCAGTTCTTACTCAGAAAGGCAGGGGAAGGTTAGAGTCATATTTTACGTTTTATGGCTGTCATTGGAGATTTTTGGGGTTCTGGTTTTTGTGAACCATTTGTAGAAGAAAAATTCTCGTTTCTATGGCTTGCCTTGAGAAAGAATGAGAGGTGAGAGACAGGAGGGCAGGAGAGTCAGAGAAACTTTACTTTTGAGGCTGCTTCTGAAGCCTTCACTTGGGGGCATTGCTTTCTGAATCCTTGCAGTGTCTTCTGATGAACAGAAATGTTTAATGTTAATGAAGTTTATTAGTTTTTTAATGATAGCACTTTCTGTAACCTAAGAAATCTTTACCTGTCCCAAGATTGCAAAGATATTCCCCTGTGTTTTCTTCTACATATTTTATAGTTTTAGCTCTCATGTCTATGTGTGTGACCCATCTCAAATTAATTTTTATGTATGGTGTGAAGTAGAGATTGTGTTTTTTCCCCATATAGATATCAAGTTGTTCCTGGGCCCCATGTTTTTAAACTAATAGAACGTACCTCTATTCCTTTGTTTGCTCATCATGCAAAAAAATATTCTAAACCTAAACCTGAAAATTTGAAATATGCATCCCTGTCTTCACATCCCACTGCCTCGCTATAACATGGCCGGTAACTTTAAGGCAACCTATTATGACCGCCCCACCCAGACAATTACAAATGATTTATTTCTTTAGAATCATATATTTCAGATTAGAGAAAAAACAGATTTTGTTAGAAAAAAAACCTTGGCACTATTATTCTTTGACTGCTCTGCTCTTCCAATGTCTAAGATGTAAATAAAAAACAAGTTTGGGGCTGCAAATTTTTATATATCATATAAAGGGTGAAATAATATGAAACAAAATTGGTGTTTAATTCCCTGCCCCCCTTCCTTTTTTTTTTTGAGATGGAGTTTTGCTCTTGTTGCCCACGCTGGAGTGCAATGGTGCAATCTTGGCTCACTGCAACCTCCACCTCCTGGGTTCAAGCTATTCTTCTGTCTCAGCCTCCTGAGTAGCTGGGATTACAGGGGTGCACCACCACACCCGGCTAATTTTTGTATTTGTAGTAGAGATGGAATTACACCATGTTGGCCAGGCTGGTCTCAAATTCCTGACCTCAGGTGATTTGCCTGCCTTGGTTTCCCAAAGTTCTGGGATTATGGGCATGAACCACCACGCTTGGCCTCATGAATCAATCTCTACATAATAGTATTAACTAAAGTCCATAGTTTATTCAGATTTCTTTAGGTTTTACCAATTATTCTTTTTCTGGTCCAGGAGTCCACCTGAGCTACTCCGTTACATTTACTTGTCATATCTCCTAAGGGTCCCCTTGACCGGGACAGTTGCTCAGACTTTTCTTGTTTTCGATGATCTTGACAATTTTGAGAAGTACTGGTCAGGATGCCCCTCTGTTGGAATTTGTCTGTTTTACTTATGATTAGATTGGGTTATTATGGGTTTGTATTAGCCCATTCTCCAGGGTTCTCTAGAGGACTCTTGACTAATACAGTTCTTGCATTGCTATAAAGAAATATCTGAGACTGGGTAATTTGTAAAGAGGTTTAATTGGCTCTCGGTTCTGCAGGCTGTACAAGCATGGCACCAACATCACTCAGCTTCTGGGGAGGCCTCGCAGAGCTTTTACTCATGACTGAAGGTGAAGTGGGAGCAGGCGTGTCCCATGGTGAAAGCAGGAACAAGAGGAGAGGGGAGGTGCCACACATGTTAACAACCAGATCTCTTGATAACTCTCTATCATGAGGACAGTAGCAAGGGGATGCTGCCAAACCATTCATGAGAAATCTGCCCCCATGAGCCAATCTTCTCCCACCAGGCCCCATCTGCAACACTGGGGATTACATTTCAACATGAGATTTGGGTGGGGACACACATCCAAACCATATCAGGATTTATGAGAGGAAGTAAGGTAAAAAACTTACCAGTGGTAAATTACCATTTCATCACATCATATTGTAAACCAAAAAGTATCTGAGGCAGGTCTCAATTAATTTAGAAGTTTATTTTGCCAAGGTTAAGGATATGCCTGGAAGAAAAGAACAAGGAATCACAAAACAGTCTGCGGTCCATGCCTTTCTCCAAAGATGAATTTAAGGGCTTCAATATTTAAAGGGGAACAGCAGGCTGGAGGGGAAAAAGGGAGGGTATGCTAATCCACATGTTGCAAGAGGAAAGGAGCAGGTAGGGGAACAGTCAACTGTGTATTCCTCTGGTCTCAGAAAATCAGCACCTTCCATAAGATAGGATGATGGCAGAGTAGCTACCTGTGGAGATATAACCTTTTATCAGTAGCTATCTGCTTAGGAACAAAAGGAAAGACAGTTTCTTGAATGACTCAACTTTCAGCCTATTTTTTTTTTTCCTTTTGGCATTGTGAATTGGGATCCCAGGTTTTTGTTTTTAAGGTGATATGGTTTGGCTGTGTCTCCACCCAAATCTCATCTTGAATTGTCGCACCCATAATCCCTATGTGCCGTGGGAGGGACCTGGGGAGGTAATTGAATCATGCGGTGGGTTTTTCCCATGCTGTTCTTGGGATAGTGAATGAGTCTTACGAGATCTGATGGTTTTATAAAGGGCAGTTCCTTTACACACACTCTCCTGCCTGCTGCCATGTAAGAGATGCCTTTGCTCCCCCTTTACCTTCTGTCATGATTATGAGGCTTCCCCAGCCCTGTGAAACTGTGAGTCCATTAAACCTCTTTTTCTTTATAAATTACTCTCTTGGGTATGTCCTTATTAGCAGCATGAGAAGAGACAGTACACAGGGTAGATACTACCAATGTGATGCATCACTGTTGATATGGACTGGGATTAAGACAGCGTTTGTCAGGCTTCTCAACCTCTCCCTTCCCCCTTCTCATGTTATTCTCTTTGGAGGGAAGTCACTATGTGAAGCACAGAGTTATGCTCCCTTCCTTGATGGCAGAGAATCAACGTAAATTATTTGGGATTCTTCTGGACAGGAGACTTGTCTCTTCTCCCTATTTATTAATTTATTCAATTATTTATTTATATTATGGATTTGTAGAAATTTATTCACTGGTTTATAATCATATTGCTTTATTTTGTTGCTCAAATTGTTCAAATTTTGGCAATTACAGCACTTTCAGTTGGTTATGGATGTTTACTTTTTAACTCTAAGGTATTCAGCATTCTGGTCAGTTTTATACCATGATATTTAAAAACATGAATGGGACCTACTATATAACTATTATTACTTTTTAAATTCCTTTTTTAGACAGACTCTTGCTTTGTTGCCTAGGCTGAAGTGCAGGGGTGTGATCTTTGCTCACTGTAACCTCCGCCCCCCAGGTTCAAGTAATTCTCCTGCCTCAGCCTCCCAAGTAGCTGGAACTATAGGCACCTGTCACTGTGCGTAGCTAATTTTTGTATTTTTAGTAGATACAGGGTTTCACCATGTTGGCCAGGCTGGTCTCAAACTCCTGACCTCTGGTGATCCTCCTGCCTCGGCCTTTCAAAGTGCTGAGATTACAGGTATGCGCCACCACACCCAGCCAAGTATAACTCTTATATTGGCAAAACAACAAAATGAAACTCTGATTTCTTTAATATTAAATGACCGCTTTCCCCTATATGACTTAGAGGAACCTTGTTTGTTTGCACAATAGTAATGATTAGAAATGTTAAAATGTCAGCAGTGAAAAGGGAGCAGGGTTTATTGATCTTTCATACGTAATTCTAACAGCAGCTGGTGAGAGCATGCTGGGTTCAGGGCTGAGACATTGAGGTGTTTAGTATATGCTCTTTAGCCACTTCCTATACCCCCACAAGTTGAGCTTGGAACCAGTCAGCTTGTTTGTACAGGTGTTGATTCAGTTCAGAAATAGCTATCTGGGCCCAACGCTATGCCTTACAGATGGTGATTCAGCTCAAGGGCTTCACAGACAAAGGTTGTCATATAGCTGGAGCACTTGGGGACTCCCCAGTTCAGAGCCCCAGAGAAGGTAGAAAATTAGACATGGAAAGGGCCTGTATTAGTCATCTATTCCTGAATAATGCTTCACTCCAAAACTTAGTGGCTTAAAACAACAGCCATTTATTATCTCATGGTTCCTGTGGGTTGGGTATTGGGAAGTACTCAATGGGATGGTTCTGCCTTGGGTTCTCTCATGATGGTGCAGTCAGATGGTGGCTGGAACTGGGCTTCTTTACTCACACCTCTGGTACCCAGACTGGGATGATCAAACATTTGAGGACTGAAACAGCTAGGGCTCCAGGGCATCTCCCTGTATGTGGTCTCTCCATGTGACTTCTCCAGCACAGTCCTTCATAGTAGCTGGACTTCTTCATGGTGGCTCAGGACACCAAAGGCACATTTGCATGAGAGAGAGAGAACTATGGGCTGAAGGCATTTTGCTTTTTTCTAACTTTTTTCCAAGAAGTCACATGGAAAGAGAATTCGCCTCTATCTTTTTGTGGGAAGAGTGTCAAAGAATTTGCAGAGAAGTTTTAAAATCATGGCAGGACCTTAGAGACCCGGTTGCTCCCAGGGCTGGATGTCTTCCTTTTGCCCCTCCTGTTCCTGTCTGTGTCCTCCTACCCCTGTTCTGTGCTCAGGATGCTGCGTGACAGCTCCTCTCTGCTCTTGGTCCTGGGACACTTCACACTTCCTTGCATTTTTTTCCTGCACACTGCCCACACCTTGTAAACAGTCCTTTTATTAAACTCCTCAAATTACCCAATTTGAGACACTCTCTGACTCCTGCAGTGATTCTGATATTTACTCCCACGTCCTTCATCTCAGAGATGAGGAGAATGACCCCATGCTCCCAGCCAGGGGTCCAGGACTTGGGACATCCAATCCAGGGTCCTTTTGTTTCCATTCTATTAGCCAACACATCCAGAAACCAGAAAGGGGCCTGAGGCAAAAGGAAAAGTCACTGACACAGTGTATTTATTTAAAACTTATAGTTTTTTTTCAGCACAGATTTTTGCATTAATTTTTATTTTATAACAGATTGCATTATAATTTTATTTATCATGACTGAGTTTTTTTGGTACCCCCTTAACTTCTGTGTCCCTGGGAGTCCCCTACTTGCCTCACCCTATCCATGCCCTGTCCCTCCAGCTTGCTCCCCACCTTGTGCTGCTCCCACACTGCAGAGCTGACTCTGGGCTTTTAGAGGCGATCCAGGAATCCTTTCAGCACCTCCTCCTTTTCCTGATGTTTTACCATTGGACTCTCATTGCCTGGCTGGTGCCACATCTTCAGATGCTGTCAGCAGTATTTTAGTGGTGACTACTCCCTAATTTATAACTAGGTTTCCACCTAAGAAGCTCCTTCATTCAATTTTCTTTTAGGCACTTCCCAGGAGTGCCAGGTGTATGTGTGCCGGACACTCTGGAGGAAGATGGGTGAGATGCATGGTGGAATTTGGAGGCATTTGCATTTAGGGTGGAAAATAGACATATTACAAGTTAGAATAAAATATGATACAGGCTCTCCAAGCTATATAAAAAAATACTATGAGTACACAACTGAATCTGTTCATTAGGGTTTGCTCAAAAAAGGAAGGAGGGTGGGTAGAAGGGGGTAGGCTGGCAGAGGGGAGGAGCAGGCTGGCTGCTGGCAGGTCCCACCAAGGTGAGGCCAGGAGGCACCACAGATAAGTAAACAACGCCTAGCTTGCAGTTTTCTCTTCCACTGTCCTTATTTAGATCCTCTTGTGTCACTGAACGAAGCTGGCAGACTTTTCTCTTTTAGATCTATTCTAAGGCATTAAGGAATGAGACTCTTTACACTTCATTTCTCTGCCGTCAGGGAAGAGGCTGATGTTACATGCCCATGCGTCACCACTACTTAATGACAGACACACCAACGGTTCTGGACCTGGCAGTACTTTTCCCTTTGATGCAGGCAGTGAGGGATGTTAAATGGCATTTCATTATGATCTACTGACTAGATGTTAGTTGTGGCATTATTTTAGAGTAAGGCTGAAGGGAGCTGAGGTAACAGTGTCACTCCAAAGGCTATTGTGCAAACATGAACAGTTCCCAGTCTCCTTCAGTTATCCATCCGCAGGTGTCTTGCTTTGACCTGCGCCATCTCATTTTTTTTTTTTGCTGCTAGTCTAGTCATTTGGTTAATTTCCAAGGCTGTTGTCTGTAAAGGACTGACTACCTAGCTGGACGTAGAGATCTCTTTAGTCTGGACTTTGTTTCTGACTCACTGTGACAACCTGGGCAGATAGATCCCTTAATCTCTCATCCTTTTCCTGCCATCATTACTCTTTGAAAGCCTTCTCACGAAATCACCACTTTCTTATTCCCAGTGTTCCTAGGCCTTAACAGATGATGTCATTCAACAATCCTTGATATGGGATCAGAATACTACTACTTCTTTTGGGCAGTTCCTACTTATTTTATTTTCTGTTTCTGCTTTATAATTTCCAGTTCTCCTTTTCTTCAGTCTTCTCAATTTCACTACACTCTATATTTCAGCTCTTCTCTCTGATGCAGCTGAACTACTCTATAATCTTTAATGGGAACCACTCCTAGCTAATCCTTTGAAATGCAGTTCTATAATTATATTTTAACTTAGTTCTCTCTTTTGCTAACTGTGGCTTTTAAAGTCTGTTAATGTTCTAATATGAAGTCATTCATTCTGATTTAATAATTATATGAAAAACATACCCTATACATGCACTTGTATAAAATTATTATTATTAGGAGTAAAACACTAGTGATAAAGACATATAATATGGTTGGTATAATTTAATAACAGCTATCATTTAAATATATCCTTTATGTATTATATATATTATACTATTTGATCTCTACAATAATTCTTAGTGTATATCACCACTTTCCATGTGAGAAAATTTACAATCAAAGACATCATTGAATCCAGCTTTGTTTTGTTTTACTCTTTTGTGGATACCTATTATTTTGTGGATTCAGCATCCCTTCTTCTGAAAACTGCTTCTCCCTTCTCTATCCCTATGGCTGCACTAAGAACAGTCCTGTTATGACAAGATCCTAAAGATCCTACCCCTGGCCTCTGGGCCTCTTCCTACAATTTTGTGGAGCACATTATTTTATTTTATTTTTATTTAACAGTAACATGTAAAACTTAGAATTGTTGGTGGCTTGTTTACCACCACAGGGACTGTGGATGTCAGGAAAGTCAGCTAGCAGACAGAGAGACTGGGCAGTAACATTTAAGCTCCTGCCTTTAATCCTCCCCGCCCTGGCCCTCCATGTATTCTGGAAGAAGTCTTCGTGTCCTGATAATAAATTTCCCTTTTGGCTTAAGCTCAAGTTGATATCAGTCACTTGCAATCCTGAAAAGTTTGAACTTTTACTGACTGTTGATCATCATTTGGGTTGAAAATAGCTGGCACGTTAGCATCTCATTCAAAGGCTGATTTATACTAGTTCCCCAAAGGGTACGTGCTTAGTTTCTTCCTTCCTGATCTCAAACACACATGAAAAATAAACCCTATCTACTAAAAACAGTTGCATTAAAAAATAGCCAAATCATTTTTTTACTGAAATAGAAAAATAATTATAAAACTCATGTGAAACCAAAAAGACCTCAAATAGCCAAAACAATCTTGAGAAAGAAAGCAAGCAGGAGTCACCACACTTCCTGATATCAAAATATATCACAAACTACAGTAATTAAAACAATATGTTATGAGCATAAAGACTGACATATAGACCAACTGAGCAGAACAGAGAGCCCAGAAATAAATCCACAAATATATGGTCAACTTATCTTCAACAAGGGTGCCAAGAATACATAAGGGGGAAGAGATAATCTGTTCAACAAATGGTGCTGGGAAAACTGGATATCCACACACAAAAGAATAAAATTGAACCTTTACCTTACATCTTACACAAAACTCAACTCAAAATGAGTTAAAGACTTAAGTGTAAGGCCTGACACTACAAAATTTCTAAAGAAAACAGGAAAAAGCATCATGACATTGGTCTTGGCAATGATTTCATGGGTATGACACTATAAGCACGGGCAACAAAAACAAAAATAGTCAAGTGGGACTACATCAAACTAAAAAGCTTCTGCAGGCCAAGAGCAGTGTGGCTCACGTCTGTAATCCCAGCACTTTGGGAGGCTGAGGCAGGTGGATCGTGTGAGGTCCAAAGTTTGAAACCATCATGGCCAACAGGGTGAAACCCCTGGATGTGGTGGTGCACACCTGTAATCCCAGCTACTGGGGAGGATGAGGCAGGAGAATTGCTTGAATCCAGGAAGCAGAGGTTGCAATGAGCTGAAATTGTGCTACTGCACTCCAGCTTGGGAAACAGAGTGAGACTCTGTCTCTAAGGAAATAAATATATAGCTTCTGGATAGTGAAGGAAATGATTAGCAGAGTACAAAGGTAACCTACAGAATGCAAGAAAATATTTACAAACTATGTGTCTGATAAGTGGTTAATATCCAAAATGTATAAGAAATTCCTACAACTCAGCAAAAAACCTAATAAGTCATTTTAAAAATGGGCTAAGGACTTTAATAGACATTTCTCCAAAGAAGACATACAAATGGCCAACCAGTATATGAAAAGATGCTCAATGTCACCAATGATCGAGAAAATGCAAATCAAATCCACAATGAAATACCACCTCGAAACTGTTCTAATGGCTATTTGTTTGTTTTTTCTTTCTTTCTTTTTTTTTTTTTTGAGATGGAGTTTCACTCTTGTTACCCAGGCTGGAGTGCAATGGTATGATCTCGGCTCACCGCAACCTCCACCTCCTGGGTTCAGGCAATTCTCCTGCCTCAGCCTCCTGAGTAGCTGGGATTACAGGCATGCACCACAATGCCCAGCTAATTTTTGTATTTTTAGTAGAGACGGGGTTTCACCATGTTGACCAGGATGGTCTCGATCTCTTGACCTCATCATGATCCACCCGCCTCGGCCTCCCAAAGTGCTGGGATTACAGGCCTGAGCCACCGCGCCTGGCCTCTAATGGCTATTATAAAAAAGATACAAGATAACAAGTGCTGGCAGGGAGAAAAGGAAACCCTAGTCACTGTTAGAGGAAATGGCAATTAGCATAGCCATTACGGAAAAAGTATGGAGTTTCCTCAAAAAATTAAAATAGAGTATTGTATAAAAGGTGAGAAGGTTAGCATTCCCCTTGACAAGAGTAACAGAAAATCAAATACCGTGTGTCCTCACTTACAAGTGGGAGCTAAATGATGAGAACACGTGGACACATAAGGGAAAATAACACATACTGAGGCCTATTGGAAGATGGAGGGTGGGAAGAGGGAGAGGATCGGGAAAAATACCTATTGAGTACTAGGCTTAATACATGGGTGATGAAATGACCTGTACAACAAACCTCTGTGACACACATTTACCTATGTGACAAACCTGCACATGTACTCCTGAAGTTAAAAGTTTTTATAAAAATAGAACTATAATATGGTTCAGCAGTCCCACTTTTGGGTATTTTTCCAAAAGAATTGAAATCAGTATGTTGAAGAGATGCCTACACTCCCATGTTCATTGCACCACTATTGACAACAGCTAGGATATGGAAACAACCTAAATGTTGATGAATAAATAAAGAAAATGTGGTATATACATACAATGGACTAAGAGGAAGTCCTCATACACTACAGCATGGATGAACCTTGAGGACATTATGCTAAGTGAAAGAAGCCAGCCGAAAGGGCAAATACTGCATGATTCCACTTAGACGAGGTATCTAAAGTAGTGAGACTCATAGAAGCAGACAGTACAATGATGGTTGCAGGGATTGGGAGGAGGGTAAAATGGGTATAAAGTTTCAGCTATGCCAGATGAGTAAGTTCCAGAGATCTGTTGTACTATGTTGTGCCTATAGTTGATGATACTGTGTTGCACACTTAAATATATTTTAAGAGAGTAATCTCGTGGCCAGGCACAGTGGCTCACACCTATAATCCGAGCACTTTGGGAGGCTGAGGTGGGCAGATCACGAGGTCAGGAGTTTGAGACCAACCTGGCCAATATGGTGGCATCCTTGTCTCTACTAAAATTAGCTGGGTGTGGTGGCATGCACCTAGTCTCAGCTTGGGAGGATGAGGCAGGAAAATCGCTTGAACCCGGGAGGTGGAGGTTGCAGTGAGCCAAGATCACGCCACTGCATTCCAGCTTGGGCGACAGAGTCTCCATCTCAAAAAAAATAATAATAAGAGTAGATCTCATGTTTTAACTCTTCTTACTACAATCAATAAAAATAATAGCTAAATTAATTCAAGCAAGTCATCTTGAAAGCAACTGACATGTGCTTGGTTGTTGTTGGCTAACTACAATGAGTTTTAGTCAGTAGTCTTTATTTCTTAAAGAACGCAATCATATGTTCAATTTTCTTACATTTCAGCTAATTGATTAGTCAGGAAAGGAAAAAGGAGGTTCATCTAAAGCATGTACTAATGATGTTCTGTGTTGACGTGATAAACAAAATAAAAAATTTATTATTACAGGTCATATTACAACTTCTAACTTGCATGCAAAGGGATTTTGTGGTGCCCCTGAAAACATGGCCTACAACGTGACTGTGTAAGCCAAGTGCAGCCAGTGGAGGCTCTGCCATTGCTTATGTGCCGAAGTGTCAGAAGCCCTCTGTGTGCACCTCTTCAGTCTTGGCACAATTTTAAATTCTGCACCTGCCCCCATGTTCATGGATTGAATCTGGATCTGGCTATTGGGAGGCCACCTTCATTTCATCTTTAGGCTTAACATAGGTGACAATTCACTCTGGGGCTTTATAAAAGAAAAAAATGTCTTAATCCTACCTAACAAAAGGAAAGTAACCCTGCCTCATAAGAGTTGAAGACCCCAAAAGCACCTATCAGGGACTGTATAACAGCAACACTGGAGAAGCTATCTGGAAAAAGATGAAGAAAAACTGAAATATTTGAAAAGGATGGAGGTTAACATAGAGGTAATTTCCAATCAACATGGGGAGTCTGAATTTATCCAGAACATATTAAAAAAAATCCAGTCAGTTTGAACAAACAACTTTCAAATATTAAGTTTGAATGATCAAAGCAGTCCATAAAAATAATTTCTCCCTAGTTCTCAAACATAGCCTACTTGTTGCCAAGAAACTTTTTCTTCTGCCTAATCCAAATTACTCTTCCATTTCTCTCACCCATTTTTAATACTTTCTCTCAGAGGGAATGGCTACCTGGCTTCTCCTTGTTTTCTAATTTAATCTTAGTTTTCCTCCATAGGTTGTAGTTTCCATCAATTAGTTATCGTTACTTTTTTTTAAAAAAAGGTAGTTTCCACTGGCTTACTTGGTATTTACCAAATTGGTGAAAACTACACATTAATTTATAACCTAGAATTTGGTGGGAATGAGGTTATTCTTGTACTATAATTTGTGGATTAAGTAAAATCAGACTCTATGCTATGATTGTAAAATTAGTCTCTATGTTAGCGCTCTTTCTCCCAGCTCTTGCTGTGTGTTTCCTGAGGAGGGGGCATCATGAGAGCAGCGGGGGAACATCACTGTTTTTCATGCATGTGCCTGTGTGCATGTGTGTGTGTACACGTGCACATGTGCATAAGCTTGTAAAGGGGCTGGGTGGCAAAGAATGTCTCCTTGGTGATGCTAATAAAGCAACACTGAGCTGGAGTGACACCAGGTGCCAGACCCCCAAAGAGGTAAAGGCAGAGGTCTTCAAGGTGAGTGCTGGACTGAATTCTGGGATCAGGCCAAGAATTGGGGCTAAGTCAATGGGAAAGGGAAGACGACCTAGCTGGGTGTGGTGGCTCATGCCTGTGATCCCAGCACTTTGGGAGGCCAAGACAGGTGGATGGCGAGGTCAGGGGATCGAGACCAACCTGGTTAACATGGTGAAACCTGGATCTCTACTAAAAATACAAAAAATTAGCTGGGCATGGTGGCACATGCCTGTAGTCCCTGGTACTCAGGAGGCTGAGGCAGGAGAATCACTTGAGCCCGAGAGGCAGAGGTTGTAGTGAGCCAAGATCACGCCACTGCACTCCATCCTGGGAGACAGAGCAAGACTCCATCTCAAAAAAAAGAAAGGGAAGAGGCCTGTGACATGGCATGCTGGGTGACTAGGCCTGAGGCTCCCTCTAGGCACAAAAAGGATGGGAGATAAACCTGAAGATGGCCTGGCATGTTTGAGGCCAGCAAGTTGGGGTCAAATCGTTTGTTTTTCTCCTCCTTTATTCCTCTCAGTTTTCTTTATAACCTTTTTAAAGTTCAGGCATCTAAACAGCTCTTGGGATGAGAAGGACATGGTGGCCAGTGTCCACGAGCTTTGGGTACTCTTTTCCCTCACACTGTCTGTGGTCTGAGGACTGCTTACAAAGTTGGACTGTGGCAGGAAGGCCTCCTGATTAAACAACAAAGAGGAAGCCTCTCCAGAGCTCAGAATCGTCCTGACATAAAAATAATCCAGTTCTGACAGTGCCAGGATAATTACTGTTTAATTTGAATATTTTAAAACTAAAAGTATAGCCATTCCTTCCTTTAAAACTTTGAATTATGGTCTCACTATTTGCAATAATTGCAATAACAATGTTTGTACAGAGACTGGAAAGGGGTAGGAAGGGCAAAAGTGGAGCATCGTCATGTTTCCCACAGTTTTGGACACAGAAGCAATTCTCTTCTCTCCTAATAAGCAGAGATAAGCTTATACTTATTTCTGGATCCCCAAGTCATTTTTTTAGCCCTGTAAATTTGCTGGTGAGCAGTTATAATAAAGCTTCTCGGCAGTTCTTTTTACCAGAGTGTTAAAGTAATCCAGGTATTTGAGGGCATGAAATGGAATGTCTTAATCTCTCAGTGGTTCCGATGGATGTGAAGGTCATGTCTACAGCTACCTGGCTTAGGAGTGTGTACATCAAGCAAACATTCAGGTCAAGTGACAGAGCTCAGCTAAAATCCAGAAGTCCAGTGACACCAGAGTTAGTTTTCCATGAAAGAAATGCTTATAAGAAACTGGACTAGGATAAAGCAAAGAGTAAGGGACAGGAAGAAAGCTTACAATTGCATTTCTCCAATATTCTGCAAAATCAGACTTCTTCTGTTCTACCTCTTTTTAAAGCTGAAAATGCCTCACGTTTCTTACTGAGAGGCATGAGTAATTGCATGAATACTAAATTATTTAACAATTTCTAGCATGGTTCCATCCGAGGTTATGTGATGAGGCTACACAATATAGGCTATATGTGTTTGAGTATATTGTGCATGTATGTAACTTTGTTACTTTGATTTGCAAAATGGAAAATTCCCTGAATGCCCTCAGAAAAGAATAATGTAGCATTTGGCAGGTCAACAAAATGCCCTCCCTTATTCTTTGTCTCCACCTCATTCTCCAACACTTTAGTGCACTAAGTTGTAGTGACTGAAATAATTCTTGGTGAATAATGCTGGGCCACGCTGAAAATTTGTGGCTGAGAGCTGGACCCTCGTCATCACCACGTACTTTGTCAATTAGACAGGGTAACCCATGGTTACGGAGCTCCGATCAGTTAGGGGCAGAGAGCCTCCACTCCCCATTGCTCTATAAAAGAGACCCAGCAAAGGGACCCTACCAGCTTCCAGCTCTCAGTCTGTCTGCGTGAGGGTGTGGTAAGGAAAGCCCAGGACCTCCGGAACAGAGCACAGCAGCTGCAGAGGCAAGGCCAGCATGTCACCCAACTTCAAACTTCAGTGTCACTTCGTTCTCATCTTCCTGACGGCTCTAAGAGGGGAAAGCCGGTACCTAGAGGTGAGCCACCCCTGGCCTGACCCATCTCACCTTCCTTGCGTGCGAGCCCTAGGTGGCAGGCAGGTTGCCTCTGCTCGCAGCCTTTTGGGGTTCGCTGTTTCGTCTCTCTCTGCTGGATGCTCTCTTGCCCCTGGTTTCCCCTATCCTGGTCTTCCTCCTTGAGTCTGAGCATCCCAGACTGTCTGCCTGCCTTCCTCTGGCTGCTGAAGATACCCCAGCCGGATGGAGAGAGTCTAAGACCTACCCGTCTTCTCCGGACCCGGAGAAACATTAGCCCTCTCTCTTTATTCGCTATGCTGAGTGGCAGGGAGGGTGCCCCGCTCCTGGTCCCCTTTTTCATTCCTAGTCCTTGAACTTTTCCGGATTGACCTATGTTCCCTGCCAGCTGCGGGAAGCGGCGGATTACGAACCTTTCCTGCTGTTCAGCGCCAACCTGAAGCGGGAGCTGGCTGGGGAGCAGCCGTACCGCCGCGCTCTGCGTGAGTCGGGGCTGCCCGGCTCACAGGAGCCTCGGACTCTGTGCGGAGGGCCGAGGGCTGGCGGGCATCTCGGGGAGGAGGCTGGTCTGGACCGCCAGGGGCGCGGTCCGCTTCGCTAGGGATGGGTCCGCGGAGGCGAGCTGGGAGCGGGAGGGGGTGGCGCGCCTGGGGCGCGGGAACCCAGCGCAGCCGAGGCTGGGCTTCCGAGCGCTCGGTGCCGCAGAGACTGGGCGTGGGGCGCGCGGAGAGGGGCCGCCTGAGGCCGTCGCCACGGCAGCTGCAGGCCGAAACTCTTTACCCTGTGCCCTCCTCCCCCAGGGTGCCTGGATATGCTGAGCCTCCAGGGTCAGTTCACCTTCACCGCCGACCGGCCGCAGCTGCACTGCGCCGCCTTCTTCATCAGCGAGCCGGAGGAGTTCATCACCATCCACTACGACCTGGTCTCCATCGACTGTCAGGGCGGCGACTTCTTGAAGGTGAGGCGCCTGCCGCCCGCCAGCCCAGCCGGGGGTGTGGTGGGTGGGGGCACGGGAGCGTTGGAAAGGGCTGGCCGCTGCGCCCAGCGTGGGGCTGCCGAGCGTGGGTAACCGGTGGCAATTCTGAGACACTTCGGTGCTGTCCGAGTCGGAGAGGGGCGCTCGAGGACCCTCCGCACGGCAAGAAGCTCGCCGTTACTCAAAGACCTCGACCCACACCCATCCCGTAGGACTACGGCCGGTGGCTCTGGACGCTGCGTGGTCTAAATTCCCTTCTAGGCGTTTTCGAGGCCCTGGGAACGTCTAAAGACTTGAACTCTCAGCGCGGAACGCTGTGACGCAGTCCCGGGCCGAGGAAATATGATTAAAAACCGAAAAGCTCGAGCGCTGGGGTCCACCACGCGAGCCGTCTGGGTTAGAAGGCCCGCCTCACGCGTCTCACATCTGAGCCCGCCTCGCTCCTGCTGGTCCGCGCTCGGCAGAGCCATTCTGAGCGCACAGAGGCTGTCTTCAGGGCTCTGGTGACCCGATTTTGGAGGAGTAGGGAACTGGCTGCCGAGGGGGCATCTAGATTGAGACAGGTGGGAGGGGACGACAAGACCCCTAAGCTGACTGCCTCCCTGCTTTCTGTCGTCAGACTCCATAAGTGTAACAGGGCAACCTGGGGTGGCTGGTGGAGCTCTACTGTCCAATTAAAATAATCGTGATTAACATCTCCAAAGTAGAATTATTTTGGAACCTGTCACATGCATTACAAGTAATTTGTAGCTGGGTTGTTGGTAATTTTGTAATGTGGACTAGATTGGACTCATTAAACTGGAGACCTGTGGTGGTTTTAAGAGTCAAGGCGATAGACACTGACCCTTTGTTCAATTGCAAATTTTAACAAGTGAAGGCAAAATGTCCCAGGTAGCATACCAGCCATCATTGCCTGGCTGTTGAAGCAGTTTTTGATATTTTAAAGTAGTATGTGATGATATATTTTAAAAAGAGAGAGGAAAAAAATAGATGTATATAGCCGTTAGCGGATAAAGTTGCTGCTCCAGTTTTTTCTTTTGTTATCGATTTTTGAGATATTTTATTCAAATTTCAATGACTAGTGAGAGAAGCTGAGTGAAACCCAAATTACTCTTCTATGGAATTCTTCTGAAGGTGGGAGGTAGAAAATATGACCAAGGTAAAAACGTACTATGTGGTTTCATTTACCAAAGTGGTTGAAATGATAAAATATAAGGAAGTTTACTTACTTTGGAAGCTTTAAGGCATATAAAGAAAAATAATTAATTAATCCTATTACTTGCAAACAACCTTCACCGTCCAATGTATACAAGTGAAAAGGAAGCAGGCAGATTGTAGACTGTCAATTCTCACTTATGACCAAAGGCCCATTGCTGGATAACTTTTCCCACCTTTTCAACTCACCCCTGACTTCAGGAGTTGATGGAAATGATAGCGTCTATGTCTGTATTTTTTTTCCAAAGGTATTTGATGGTTGGATTCTCAAGGGGGAGAAATTCCCCAGTTCCCAGGATCATCCTCTCCCCACAGCTGAGCGGTACATAGATTTCTGTGAGAGTGGTCTTAGCAGGAGGAGCATCAGATCTTCCCAGAATGTGGCCATGATCTTCTTCCGAGTCCATAAACCAGGAAGTGGATTCACATTAACCATAAAGACAGACCCCAACCTCTTTCGTAAGTGTTAAAAGGCAGAACTTGGGAATCAGACCTGCTTTTCGAAGGTAGTCGAAAAACTTAAAGAAATTTGAACTGAGGAATGACTTGAATGGAAATTTTTTTGTAATTAGAAATGACCTAAAGGATATTGTCTATTAATTATTATGAAAATCAAATCACGGTTTTTAATTTATTTCCCAGGTTAGGTAGTATACTAATTTATGGCGAGTACAATTCTATCTTTTCTCCAAAGTCTTGCTCTGATCGCCTCAGGTTCTACAAAGCATTTAGTGATAAGCTTTAATCTTCCAAGTCATTTCACTAATCCAGGATAAGCTTGAGGGATGGGATATAAAGTTGCAGTCTTAGAGATATTCAGGCACAGGCTTGAAAGTGTCCATTATCTTTCAGCCTGTGCCTGTGGTAGACAGATACTTTACTTTCATCCCCTGAGTAAAGGGTTAGGTTACAGCATTTCTTTTTTTTTTTTTTTGAGACGCAGTTTCGCTCTTGTTACCCAGGCTGGAGTGCAATGGCGCGATCTTGGCTCACCGCAACCTCTGCCTCCTGGGTTCAGGCAATTCTCCTGCCTCAGCCTCCTGAGTAGCTAGGACTACAGGCACGCGCCACCATGCCCAGCTAATTTTTTGTATTTTTAGTAGAGACAGGGTTTCACCATGTTGACCAGGATGGTCTCGATCTCTTGACCTCATGATCCACCCGCCTTGGTCTCCCAAAGTGCTGGGATTACAGGTGTGAGCCACTGTACCCGGCCAGGTTATAGCATTTCAATGTTGCCTTCTGATTCTGAGCCCACCACTCATTTAGTTCATTTCTAATGAACACACATATAGCTTATGCTACGCAACTGAACAGCCCAGGCCTAAAGCATAGTATCTTAATCACAATGAATTTATTCATCTGCTAATTGTTTTTTTCCCCATTAAGAGAAAAATCTGTTTAAAAAATTAGGAAAGGAACACATACCTCTCATTTTTGCATACAATAGTATTAACACTTCATGTGGCTGAAAGATGGGGCCTAATCTGCCGAAGAATAATGTACTACTGATCTTCTGATTTCTAGTTCTGAAAAACAAAAAGAATTTTTGAAAAAGCTCCTCCCGGCCCCTCCCACCCCCCCAAAAAAAAAGCTGTTCATGAGGACTGCAGCAGAATAATTCTAAAAGACAGTTTCCCCTATATTTTGTTTGGTTAGAAATCAGAAACCTCCTGGGCCAGGTGAGGTGGCTCATGCCTGTAATCCTAGCACTTTGGGAGGCCGATGCAGGAGGATTGCTTGAGCCCAGGAATTAAAGATCAGGCTGGCCCACAAAGTGAGACCCTGTCTGTATTAAAACTTTTTAAAAAGCATATTAAGAAACCTCCTAGAACAATCAAGGAATTTCAGTTCTTTTTGAAAGAAAGTATAATTAGAAATATGAGAAGAGGCAGGAGGTGGTTCTGACCTGTTCTGATCCATGTTGATTCATCCTGAAATCAGCAAAAAAAGTACAGATTCTGATGCTTCTACTTTCATATCTAGACTGGTTAATGTATTGTAATTTAGATTTGAGATATAAAACAAAAAACTTTTAGAAGTTCTTGGAAGTAAATTAAACGTTAACAATGCACCTTTTAGTTAACTTATCACTTAATATGCAGCAAATATTTATCAGACTTAAGACTGATCGGTCTTAAGGCGGTGTTTCATTTTTTTCTCAGCCTATTTTCTCACTATAGAAAAATATTTAAAATAGGCCTGGCATGGGGACTCATGCCTGTAATCCCAGCACTTTGGGAGGCCACAGCGGGCAGATCACTTGAGGTCAGGAATTCGAGACCAGCCTGGGCAATGTGATAAAACTCTGTCTCTACTAAAAATACAAAAATTAGCTGGGCATGGTGGCACATGCCTATAGTCCCAGCTACTCAGGAGGCTGAGGCAGGAAAATCACTTGAACCCAGGAGAGGGAGGTTTCACGGAGCTGAGATTGTGCCACTGCACTCTAGCCTGGGTGACAGAGCAAGACTCCACCTCAAAAAGAAAAAAGAAAAAGAAAAAGACTTAAAATAAGCCTAGGGCCATGGTGAAGCTGCTGAGCTGCATCCTAGGCCCTTGGCTTTAAAATAAAAAATTAAAAATTAAAAAAACAAATGAAGTAAAAATGAGAAAGAAAATACTTGAAATTCTTTACTTTATTATTTAAAAAATAACATTATGACTCCAAATGCTATGCATGAAGCCTTCAGATAGACAGAGTTTGAGTTTTAGACTTACCATTAAACCTCAATTTTCCAGATAACCTAGCTTTAAGCTGGACTCTAGTTAACTAAAGTGTTACTAAAACTACTACCAGCTAGTATTTGTTTGGGTGCTGAGTTATGTCTTGTGATTGTTATAAATAAGGTATAACTCCCTAAGATTAAGATTAGAAGCTGCGTCACAGCCCAGGGCCTCCTGACAATATCCATGTGTCACTGATGGTTGTTGTTCCCCAAATCCTTCCTGTCTCCAAACTGCTTTTGTGGTATATATGTTCTCTTCCTGGGCAAGAAGGCCCTAGACCATGAACAGGAGCCCTAGAATAAGGATACAATAAATTTTCATAAAAACCCAGCAAACTGGCTGAGAGCAGTAGCTCACGCCTGTGATCCCAGCACTTTGCGAGGCTGAGGTGGGTAGATCACGAGGTTAGGAGTTCGAGACCAGCCTGGCCAATATGGTGAAACCCTGTATCTACTAAAAATAAAAAAACTTAGTTGGGTGTGGTGGCATGTGCCTGTAGTCTCAGCTGCTTGGGAGGCTGAGGCAGGAGAAATGCTTGAACCTGGGAGGTGGAGGTTACAGTGAACCAAGATTGTGCCACTGCACTCCAGCCTAGACCACAGAGCAAGACTCCATCTCAAACAAACAAACAAAAAAACACCCAGCAAACCAAGTAATGCACAGATGAATTTTTTTTTTCCTTTTCTGCAAAGCCTGCAATGTCATTTCTCAGACTCCAAATGGAAAGTTTACTCTGGTAGTTCCACACCAGCATCGAAACTGCAGCTTCTCCATAATTTATCCTGTGGTGATCAAAGTATCTGATCTCACCCTAGGACACTTAAATGGTCTTCAGTTAAAGGTGAGTTGCTTACTTGTTTTCTAACCATTTGATAAGACCACAGCTTTATCAGAGCAGAAGCAATCATACAGGGCAAACCTGGACACTAGCACATTGGTGTAGTACGTCGCTCTGATTAGCTCTTAGATCTCACACGTGTTTGCCATAGCCGCTTTAACTAACCCCCTCTTCTATTTCAGTTATGTGGCAAGTTGCATACTCAGGTGCCCCCTCTGACTACATGAATACTTTTCTTGTGATGTAAGAAATGGTTTCAGTTGGTAAAGTTGTGGTATATAATTACAATTGAACGCTCTTGTACTTGCCTCTTTTAAAAAAATTCTCTCCTAGCAGAACGTAGTGTGAGTCATCTACACAGCTGTTTTTCTGATTATTGGAATTTTCTTTTGACATGAAGGAAGTATCTCATTGACAGAACTGTGTTATGAAGGAGTGCTAACTGTAGCATAAAATACAAAATTGGATTTTTAGATTGCAAAATGTAGTAATATTTTAGAAAGTATTTGGCATTACATTTAACTTAATACATTTTGCCTAAAAAATATTAGCTGAGAATCCCTATCAACTTGTTTTCGAATAAACTTCTGCATGGACCTTAAAATTCATGCCGAGTTGGACAGCGTTTTCTTGCACTGGTAGCATTTTTTCTCTGAGTCATCCTCATTTCCTTTTACTTTCTCACATGACTAGGTTAAGATAATTCATGTATTTGCTGCTATCAAAGGCAGTCATAATTCCTAATCAGACAGATTTTAGTGAAAACCAAATAAATAGAACTGGGACTGAGAAAAGGAGTATATCCAATTTCCTTTAAGCCCTAAACCTATGAACTAGCGCCGTTTTTTTTTTTTTAAGTTGGAACTTAGTGGCAGAATAGTCCTTTGATAAGGACATTTTTGGGCATCTTCGGTACAATCTTACTGGCTTTATATTGTTTGCACGTCATTCTTGATGGAAGATGAAAGTTGTGAGCACAGACTGGGAGATCTGCACTTTAGCTCTTGGGGCTATGGGGCTAATCTTGGTGTTTCCTCCTGAACAATTTAGAGCCTACAGTGTTCTAGACATCGGTTCCTTCACAAAATATTTTCTGAGTGCTTGCCATATGCAGGGCACTATTGTAGATGCTGGAAATTAGCAATAAACAAGACAGGTCCTGCTCACAGGGACCCCCGCATTTGAGTGGGATAAGAAAGGCAAAATTGCCATGTATTTCAAATGGTGATAAGTGCTGCACAGAAAATGCAGCAGAGTAGTGTGGTAGACAGTGACTGGGAGCATGGGGTGGGTGGAGAGGCAGGGGGCTACTTGACATAAAGTGGTCAGGAAAGAAACCTTTTGATAAATGAGACCTGTGATAGATCAGAGGAGTCAGCAGCCATGAGGTCATGGAACAGAGGGCACAGTGGAGAGGCTCAGAGGCAGGAATGGGTTTGCTGGATTCCAGAAATGGAAGGAAGAGGATTGGCAAAATACAGCTTCAGGGAGAGGGGCAGGGCCAGAGTGCAGTGAGCCCCGTGGGCCACATTAGGGAGTTTAAGTTTATTCTAAGGGCAGTGGTAAACCACTGAAGGGGTTCAGGGAGGAAAGTGACATGATCTGATGTAAACTGTCTAAAACGTCACTGTGGCATCCATGCAATGAATAGGCTGTAGGGCCATGCCACCCTTTTCATGGCCCTGGTGAGACGTTTCTTTAGTTATTATTAATGCATCTATTGAGATGATTTTCTTAAACTTCCCAGGTTTCTATGTATTGGAAGATGAGTTCCACCAAAATAAAAACAACAAAAAAACCTTCAGTTTTGCACGTTGAGTTGGTGTGAGGATCTTAAATTTGGTACAAGGAATATAAGTACTTTTTTTCTGAGATGGAATCTCAATCTGACACCCAGGCTGGAGTGCAGTGGTGCAATCTCAGCTCACTCACTACAACCTCCACCTCCTGGGTTCAAGCAATTCTCCTGCCTCAGCCTCCTGAGTAGTTGGCATTACAGGCATGTGCCACCACAACTGGATAATTTTTTTTTTATTTTTAGTAGAGACAGGGTTTTACCATATTGGCCAGGCTGGTCTCCCACTCCTGACTTTGTGATCCGCTCACCTAAGCCTCCCAAAGTGTTGGGATTACAGGTGTGAGCCACTGTGCCTGGCCAAGTACTTTTAAGGTACATTGTTGTGGGGCAGTCTAAAGATAGTAGTGGCTTAGAACCTCCACAAAGAAAATTTAAGGAATCACTGTTGAGGAACTGAACTTGAGAGGTCCCTACATGACTCAGTGTCTGCCATTGTTTGTAAGAAAAGCTGAGAGTCTTGCAAAGAGGGAAGAAAAATCATTGAACAGCAAGGAATAAGTGCACCTAACTTTCTTATTTGTTTTGTTCCCCTCATTTTAGTTTCCATTTCTTCCTAACTTCTTAATTTCCCACTTCTCTTTCCTGAGTCTGCCTTTTTCTCTGCAACAGCACCTGCTGAAATTTGTAACCTATAAACAAAGTGGAAAATTTAGTCTTAAGAGATGTTCCTCCCAGATCTCCTCTACTCAAGGGAAAGGCAATTAAGGTTTTTTCCTTTACTGCTAAATTGCTTATTCCACTCTCAATACAAGAACATGAAGGCCTGTCTACAGTGGGGCTAATTAAACCTCTATTTCATCATTTGATACAATTATGTATAAAGCCTCTAAGCATCGAACCCAGCACACAGTAGGTAGGCCCTTTAAAAATATATATCTCCACCTGCCCCTGCTTACTAGTGAAACAGTTGCCATTATGTTATTTTCCAATTTGCTGTCTAGTTCCAGTTGTATTTCAATCCCCCCCCCTTTTTCTTTCTGAGACAGAGTCTCACTCTCACCCAGGCTGGAGTACAATGGTGTGATCTTGGTTCAGAGTAACTTCTGCCTCCCAGGTTCAAGTGATCCTCCTGCCTCAGTCTCCCGAGTAGCTGGGACTACAGGTGTGTACCATCACGCCTGGCTAATTTTTGTATTTTTTGTGGAGACAGGGTTTCACCATGTTGGCCAGGCTGGTCTCGAACTCCTGACCTCAAGTGATCCACCTGCCTCCACCTCCCAAAGTGCTGGAATTACAGGCATGAGCCACCATACCTGTCAGTTCACTTCTAAATGTCTGAAGGTGTGTGTTTGTGTGTGTGTGTGTGTGTGTGTGTGTGTGTTTTAAGTTTTCTGTTTTAGATTTTGGTTCCTATGTGTTAAGGTCTATCCGGTTAACTACTGAGCACCTTGTCACATTCCACTAGATCTCTTAATGAGCAAACTTCAATGAAGAAGAAGAACATAGGCAAAACTGGCTACACTGGGGACTAGTGCAAATGAAAATGTGGGAGCCCTTATTACAAATTCATTAAAATGCAACAGAGTATTAAACCGAGCATAGAGCCCTTTTAGGCACTGGCCTTATGTGGCTGCACAGGTGGGATACTTGTGAGGCCTGCCCTGATCATGGGAGATGGGGGCTCAAAGTACTTTTGGGACTGAGAGTGGCTGCTTTGTTTGTGTGGGAAAGTGAGGCACAGGGATTGCTGTGGACAAGACAGTATGGAAAAGATGAAAAGGCTGGGTGAGGTGGCTCACGCCTGTAATCCCAGGGCTGTGGGAGTCCGAGGCAGGAGGATCCCTTGAGGGTAGGAGTTCAAGACTGGCCTGGGCAACATAGCAAGGACCCATCTCTACAAAAATTTAAAAAAAAAAAAAAAGAAGCAGGAAAAGGTGCTCATCGTGGATCACACAAAGCCTTAGGATGAATTCTTTTGAGTAGCTTAGAATAAATTTGTTTTAGTTGAAAGGAGAAAGATAATGTCAACAGTAGCAAACTTGGGCCCCAAATCAGGATTTTATGATTTCTTTAATATATTTATAATTAATGTAAATTCTTATTGGTAGAAATGATGTATTCCAATAGCACACAAAGTTCCTTTAAAAAGAAGAGGAAGAGAGATTAGGTGAAGGGAAAACAGATGTGAAAGCCCTATTTATAAAATGTAGATATTTGACCTCGCTTAAGTCTGACTGCATGCATTAGGAAATTCTAGTGATTCAGTATGTATGTCCAAATGATTTGAAAAGTAAAGCATTTTTAGGTTCAATTTCCATACATCTTATATGGAGTTTACAGATTTCCATTTTATCATTCTAGTCCTTGAGCTTAACAAAAAATGAAAAAAAATATACACACATTTCTTTAAAAAAATGATTACTCAACTGATTTAGAAAAGCAATTTTTATGATTTTTTTCTCTTGTAAGTATCTTTTAATTTCCGGAGTCCCAGATGTTAAATTAAATGGTATTGCCAGGATGTTGAGGGCTGATTGAGTGAATTCATGGACCCGGTGCTGGTCAAATGGTTTGGCTGCTATAATTGGTTTAAATGTGTCTTTCTCTGCTGCTTTATACCCTTAGAAATCCTCAGCAGGGTGTGAGGGAATAGGAGACTTCGTGGAGCTGCTGGGAGGAACTGGATTGGACCCTTCCAAGATGACACCTTTAGCTGATCTCTGCTACCCCTTTCATGGCCCAGGTGAGGTATTTCTTTGATGATGATGTATGTGCCTATCAAAAATTTTTTAAAAATAAGCAATTCTTCAATATTTTATACATTGGAAGGCGAGTTTTACAAAAAAAAAAAATTCAATTTTTCACACTGAGCCAGTATAAGGATTTTACTTTTGAGCCTACATATAACATGAATATCTTTACCAAAATATCCAACATTGGGAGAGAAACCTATGAAGCAATAAGAATGTGTGTTTAAGGTTGGCCTTAAGTAAAACTATGAAAAAGACCAGGCTTTAAAAATCTGCATTCTTTCCATTTTCTTGGGGGTTCCTGCTTTCATTTTCTAGACACTAAAGAGTTTATCTACTAACAGAAAAACTTACGGTTCAAATTGTAGGTTTCAATTAGTAATAGGATAATATTAAAATAGCTGTTTTTCAAGTATGTGTATGTATGTATGTGTTACTCATAGTAAATAAACAACAAAGTGGTAAGTTTTATTAGAAATTCTTAGAACTGCTGAAAGTCTATAACTTTTTAACAGCTAAACTAGCCTCTTAAAGGCCACTGTAATACAGAGGTAAATTCTGAAATCTAAAAATAGTCAGCGGTAATAAAAGACTGATTTATTTAGCACAGCATGCCAAATAGAACCCAGATCTATGTCAGAGGCCAGTGAGGATTTTCACTTGATGATGCTCATGTCAGGTGAGGATGGATGGGACTTCCTGACCAAACAACTCAGTGAAGTCCGCGGGGTGGGGAGAGAGTTGTCATAAGACATTCCTATAAAGGTCACTCCCATATCTTTACTTCAGACATGGTAGTCCTAGATTATCTTCAGAGAGACCAAAGTAAAACAGAAGAACAGCAGTCTCTAATCTCAATTAATTCTTACTGTAGCTCCCTTCCTCTCCTGTCACTGCTGATTGTTAACCAGCTAGACAATGAAGCTGCAAAGCTGACAGTCCTCTTGATCAGCTGTTACCTGTTATAATTAAAACCAGGCCAGACCACCAGTATTTTCTCTCTCTGAGTTGATGCTGGTCCTTAGTAAATAAACATCTCTAAAGTAGAATTAATATACAGTCAGCCCTCCTTAACTGTGGGTTTCCCATACCTGGATTCAACCAACTGCAGATAGAAAATATTCAGTGTAGGCCAGGTGAGTGTCTCACACCTGTAATCCCAGCACTTTGGGAGGCTGAGGTCAGGAGTTCAAGATCAGCATGGCCAATATGGTGAAACCCCGTCTCTACCAAAACTGTTTTAAAAATTAGCCAGGTGTGGTGGCACGCACCCGTAGTCCCAAGTGCTCAAGAGGCTAAAGCAGGAGAATTGTTTGAATGCAGACAGTGGTGGTTGCAGTGAGCTGAGATTGTGCCACTGCTCTCCAGCCTGGGCAACAGAGCAAGATTTTGCCTCAAAAAAGAAAATATTCAGTGTAATCCCAGCACTTTGGGAGGCTGAGGCTGGAGGATTGTTTGAGCCCAACAGTTTGAGACCAGCCTGGGCAGCGTGGCAGGACCACACCTCCATGAAATAAAAAAATTAGAAAATAATCAAGGAAAAAACAATAAAAATAACACAAATAAAAAACAATACAGTATAACAACTATTTACATAGCTTTTACATTGTATTAGGTATTATAGGTAATCTACAGATGATTTAAAGTATATGGGAGGATGTGTGTAGTTTACATGAAAATAGGTAAAGGTAAAAGATAGCCATTTATATAAGGGACTTGAACATTTATGGATTTTGGTATCTGTGGGATGGGGAGCATCTTGGAACCAATCTCCTGAGGATACCAAAGGATGAATGATACACAAGTCAGCACTAAAGCCTGATATGCACTCCACCCTCCCCACCTATATTCTAAAAGTTTCAGATGAGCTTTAAGGCAGGAGTGGACTCAAAGCAAGCTTTCTAAATGAAAGCAGGGACCCCCAGGAAGATGGAAAGGTAAAAGTAAAAACAAGAGATTTCTAAAAACACACTTTGCTGAAAACTAGAGTATTCTCTAATGCGAACTGACACTCAAGCCTGGTATGCATACAGCTTCTCTAGCTTTTTGCGTGCACAGTCTGAGGCACTGAATTACTTCCATGCTCATGACTGGAGAGCACCTTTGAGGAGTTGTGCTTCAGCTGGGTTAAAAGGTAAGACAAAGATTAAAGAACAATCAGGCCTAAAAACTTAGATAATTGAAGCCAAAGTCATTTTTCTGCTCAAGTGACATAACTTGAATTAGGCAAAAAAGGTGATTCTAAGGCCAGAAAACCGCTTTTGCCTAGATTACCTAGGTAACTGAAACCAGTTTTAAGACACTTTTTTATTTTTATTTTTTGAGATGGAGTTTCGCTCTTGTTACCCAGGCTGGAGTGCAATGGCGCGATCTCAGCTCACTGCAACCTCCGCCTCCTGGGTTCAGGCAATTCTCCTGCCTCAGCCTCCTGAGTAGCTGGGATTACAGGCATGCGCCACCGTGCCCAGCTAATTTTTTGTATTTTTTTTTAGTAGAGATGGGGGGGGTTTCACCATGTTGACCAGGATGGTCTCGATCTCTTGACCTCGTGATCCACCCACCTCGGCCTCCCAAAGTTCTGGGATTACAGGCGTGAGCCACCGTGCCCGGCCTTAAGACACTTTTAAGGCTGGAATTATATCACTCTTCAGTTCACTTTAGACTTCATTCCCTTATTGGAAGGGGGACCTTGAGTGTAAGTCGTCCAGGTTCTTGGCGTTTTGAACAAGGCATTGGACAAAACGCACAAAGCAACAAAGGAATGAAACACAGGACTAAGTAGCGAAAGCAGGGATTTATTAAAGGGAGAAAGCACTCCACAGGGTGGGAGTGGACCCAAGCAAGCGGCCCAAGGGCCTGGTTGCAAAAGTTTTCTGGGTTTCACATACTACATTTTTTTTTTTTTTTTTGAGACAGAGTTTCCCTCTTGTTGCCCAGGCTGGATGGAGTAAGTACAATGGCGCGATCTTGGCTTATACAACCTCCACCTCCAGGGTTCAAGAGATTCTTCTGCCTCAGCCTCCTGAGTAGCTGGGATTACAGGCATGCACCACTACACCCAGCTAATTTTGTATTTTTAGTAGAGACAGGGTTTCTCCATGTTGGTCAGGCTGGTCTCTATCTCCTGACCTCAGATTATTCGCCTGCCTCAACCTCCCAAAGTGCTGGGATTACAGGTGTGAGCCACTGTGCCCGGCCTCTTTTGAGGTTTCTATCAATTACAGCTTATCTGGATGAAGGATTTGGTTTGTGGCTAAAGGCTGAGGTGAATTGGCACCCTATGAAGATGAAGAGATAGCTCATGCTTGGCCTGTGGCTGGTTCAAGGCAGTCTTCCTTTCTGTGTAAGATGTGGTGGACACGGTGGAAGGGGAAGGTTTATGTAGGGAGACTAGCTTTTGATCCTTTGCTACTCAGGTTTGGGGAATGGGGTTTTTCCTTTTGGTTCAGCTTTAGGAAGTTGGCATTAATTGGCTTTAGGTCCCTGCCCCCAGACTCAGGTGTTTTCCTTTTGACCCAGCTTTGGGAAGTCAGTGATAATTGGCCTCAGTTTCCCTGCCCCCAGACCTCAGTGCTTTTCCTTGATTCAGCACAAATTGGGTTTCAGTTCCCTGCCTCCAGACCCTATTCTCCTGCCTTAATTCTTTTCTTTCTTTATGTTTTCCATGAGCCCCTCCCTAGCTGTTCAGTATTGAACTATTAGGGACCCTGCCCTTTACATTGGATTTTGTTAGGAATTAGGTCAAAATAAGTAATACTCAAGTAAAGAAAATAGGACATGTTATAAAGATTAAAGTCCAGAATAAGATCAGAAAAAGAATGACCTCCAAATTGTTTAATGGAAAATAAATTTGGCTAGGCATGGTAGCTCACACCTGTAATCCCAACATTTTGGGAGGCTGAGGTGGGCAGATCACATGAGGCCAGGAGTTCAAGACCAGCCTGGCTAACATGGTGAAACCCCATCTCTACCTAAATTCAAAAATTAGCCAGATGTGGATGGCATGCACCTGTAATCTCAGCTACTGGGAAGGCTGAGGCATGAGAATCGCTTGAACCTGGGAGGCAGAGGTTGCAGTGAGCTGAGATGGCACCACTGCCCAGCCTGGATGACAAGACCCTGGCACAAAAAAAAAAAAAAAAAAAAGAAAAGAAAAGAAAGGAAAAGAAAAATAAATTTGGATCTCCTGGTAGAAGCTTAGACTGTCAAATAATATTTTAATATTGTTAACATTTTTAATAATATCTAACTAAATAATATTTTAATTTTTAAAATAATTTTAAGGCTTATATCTCTTATGTCATCAAATTGACTTTTATCTCAATAACCCTATTGAACAGTTTACTTCATTTAACCCAGGTACATGTTGGAGTGGTACCCGTTGCACAAGGACAATGATAGCATGTTTCAGAATTTTAACATACCTTATAGAGACAAAGTGAGGAAAAGAAAGATGTAGAAAACTAAAACAGCAGAGATGATTATTGTAGGGCAGTAAATCTTGCCTCAGGAACCAGCTAGAGGCTGGATAAATAAGAGGAAAGTAACTCTTAATAAAAAGAATATGAGTTTCAATATATAACCCATACTAGAGGAGATATAAAAGTTGTCAGATTATACAGATAATGAATAAGATTGGATTTAAGAGAAGTAAGGATATCAGAAGTCATTTCATATCAATAGTACAGAAAAAAATCAGAAAAAAGTTGCAAGTGGGTAATAAAACAAAAACTAGTGTGTTCAGTGTATGTGTATACCATGCAAATGATCTTTTTGTTTATGTATAAAACAGAGTTTTTCAGGAGGTTGAGGCAGGAGAATTGCCTGAACCCAGGAGGCGGAGGTTGCGGTGAGCCAAGATCGCACCATTGCACTCCAGCCTGGGTAATGAGCAAAACTCCGTCTCAAAAAAAAAAAAAACCAGAGTTTTCGTTTAAATAAAAAAAAAAACAGATTTTTTTTTTTTGGTCTACATAGATGTCCCATAGTACATTCCATCCTCTAGCCCCCACTAAATACCCCTTGCAACTCTAGATCTGGTGATAACCAAAAATTGCCCCTGCAAATTTCCAACCTGTCCTTAGAGGGCAGTACTGTTTCCACTGTAAACCCTGAACCAGAGCAACTGTTTCAGGCTCCAGACTGATTGCCTTCGCCTGCCTTTACCACTCAGGCTTTGCAGGCAAAAAAGGCCAAGAAGACATCTTCTTGCCTCTTTCCAGCTAGTTTTATTTTTCTAATAGTGTTCTTGCACATGAGGAGAAAGACTGAATTCAATTACACTATTCCATAACTAATGTATAATAAGAATGAAACAAACATTTCAATTGATGGTAGATGCATGACATGAGTACATGAGAGGAAGCTAGGTTTCCTTGCGTTCATTATGTTTAAATGATCCTGTCATTTAAATGATGACTGTGTGGTTTCTAACCTGAGAAACTTTTATCCTTTCCATCAATTATAGCTCAAATGAAAGTTGGCTGTGACAACACTGTGGTGCGCATGGTCTCCAGTGGAAAACACATAAATCGTGTGACTTTTGAGTATCGTCAGTTGGAACCATACGAGCTGGAAAACCCAAATGGAAACAGTATTGGGGAATTCTGTTTGTCTGGTCTTTGAATAACCAACCTAATGATTTACATGCTGATAGTTAAGTGAGTTTTTAATGGCCATTGTGTATGATTTTGATGCACAACTAGTTAAAAGTCTTTCATACCAGTCAGTATTCCCAGCCTAGAGCACATGCACATGTGCTGCACACACACACATGCATTAATTTTTGTACTTTGCTTCTTTTATGTTTGCAATCTGTAAATGAACACGTGGCAAAATATCAGCCCCTGATTGGTAGGATCATAGTTCTGAATGGAAGTGGTTGTAATTCTTTGATGTGCTACAAACCTGGGACTGGTAAGACAAGCACAAAGCAACATGCAATTAAAAAAAATGTATCTCAAGGGAAAATACTCAAAGGAAGAAAAGTGGCACTTGTATTAGTTTAATAACAGAAAAAAGTCTTGTGCTTAGCAAAGTAGTTATATCTGTTTAGTTTCAAAGTAGTTGTACGATTTATTTTCTATTTATTATTCTGGTACAATAGATAATAGTTATAGCAATTATTTATTGATTTGTAACAACTTGTTTTTAACAAAACTTTGTAGCATGGAAAAAAATTTTCATCCACAAATACAAACATGAATAAATATATTCAGAATGTTGGCACCTTGATGTTGGCTTTATTTGCTTTCCTGAGTAGTCTTCTTTCTTGCTGCCATCAGAATATAATGTTATCATGTGGTGCAGAGCCAAATGCTGAACTAAATCATTTTGGACTTAGAGCTAGAAGAACTCTGGGCCACTGAAGTAGAATTATTTAGAGTAGAGATAGAATTGCAGTGTTTGCACAAGCAACACTGTTTGCACAAGAATACATGTTTTCATCACAATGGATATACATTTCTACAAGGACGGTAAGGACCTTACAACTCTCCTAGACACAATTTTCAGAAATCTGAGCACTTCTTTGATACTGAAGGCAGTTTACTGTTGACTGAGCCTTGTCCATGTTTGGCTTAAAACTTAGCATGTAGTATATAAAAGACATCTTGGAGCAAAAAGTAAGGCTCTAAGCTACAAAGAAAATTCTTTTTTTTTTCATTTCATTTTATTTTATTATTGTACTTTAAGTTCTGGGGTACATGTACAGAACATACAGGTTTGTTACATAGGAATACATGTGGCATGGTGGTTGGCTGCATCTATCACCCTGTCATCTACATTAGGTAATTCCCCTAATGTTATCCCTCCTCTAGCCTCCCACCCCCTGACAGTTCCCAGTGTGTGATGTTCCCCTCCCTGTGTCCATGTGTTCTCATTGTTCAACTTCCACTTACAAGTGAGAACATGTGGTGTTTGGGTTTCTGTTATTGTGTTGGTTTTCTGAGAATGCTGGTTTCTAGCTTCATCTATGTCCCTGCAAAGGACATGAACTCATCCTTTTTTATGGCTGCATAATATTGCATGATGTGTATGTGCATATTTTCTTTGTCCAGTCTATCATTGATGGGCATTTGGGTTGGTTCCAAATAGTGCTGCAATAAACATACATGTGCATGTGTCTTTATAATAGAACAATTTATAATTCTTTGAGTATATACACAGTAATGGGATTGCTGGGTCAAAAGCTATTTCTAGTTCCATATCCTTGAGGAATCACCACACTGTCTTCCACAATGGTTGAACTAATTTACACTCCCACCAACAGTATAAAAGTGTTCCAATTTCTCTGCAGCCTCTCCAGCATCTGTGTCTCCTGATTTTGTTAATGATTGCCATTCTAACTGGCATGAGATGGTATCTCAATGTGGTTTTAATTTATTTTTCTCTAATGACCAGTGATGATGAGCATTTTTTGCATGTTTGTTGGCGGCATACATGTCTCATTTTGAGAAGTGTCTGTTCAGAGCCTTTGCCCACTTTTTGATGGGGTTGTTTTTTTCTGTAAATTTGTTTAAGTTCTTTGTAGATTCTGGATGATAGGTAGACTGCAAAAATTTTCTCCCATTCTGTAAGTTGTTCACTCTGATGATTGTTTGTTTTGCTGTGCAGAAGCTCTTTAGTTTAATTAGATCCCAATTGTCTATTTTGACTTCTGTTGCCATTGCTTTTGGTGCTTTAGTCACAAAGTCTTTGCCCATGCCTATGTCCTGAGTGGTATTGCCTAGGTTTTCTTCTAGGGTTTTTATGGGTTTAGGGCTCATGTTTAAATCTTTAGTCCATCTTGAGTTAATTTTTGTTTTCAATATGGCCACTCCAGCGAACTATCCATGTCTTATTCTTGGACTGTCCACTACTTAGCCTACGTTCCAAAAGGATGGGCAGCTTTCTGGAAACAAAATGGTAAATGAAATCTCTGGAGGAGATTTATTGTGTGTGTCTTCACAGGCACATCCATCAGGTGGGTAAAAGTTAATATGAAACAATTTGACTTTCTAAGAAAGGAAGTACAGGGTAGTGGTTAAGGTCATTGACTCTAGCCAAACTTCTTGGAATCCCAGCTCTCCCACTTACTTGAGAAAGTCACTTATAAGTCTTCATTGCTTAGTTTTTAATCTGTAAAATTTGGGTAATTTACAGTACCTTTACAGAAGGATAAAAGTGCCTTCTTCAAAAGGTTCTTGTCCACATTAAATGGTTGGATTTATTTAAAGCCCAAGACCTGTATCTCAAATGTGTTGGCTGTTATATTTATTTTTGTCTCTTACTTCTAAACAAATAAACCATTCCAGGTCCTCTGTACTCCTACTGGGACATTTGCTTTGTACACTGAAGGAATTGCAGTAATTCAATTTTACTGTTTTATCTTAGGACATTTGTGAGGAAGCTAGGGTTAGTTAGGGTTGTTGTCTGTGGCTGAGAAACATAGTAGCCCCAGCCCTAATTCTCACCCTAATCCTAACATTTGAGGGCAGATCATATCAGGATTTGTCTAATTCACACATATCTCTTCTCACAGTCCACCTCTGTCTGTAGGCTCTGTACTGCTCCAGGACCAGTCCTGACCTTGGTCAAGAGGAATTTGAATAGGTCTTGTCTGACGTTCTGTTCATGTACAAATAATCTCAAAAGTTGTCTGGACTATCTGCCCTTCTGCCCCATTCTCCATCTCTAATCTTCCAGATCTTGGTTATTTCATTGTAGTTAGTTCTTATCTGATGCTATTTTTATCTCTCACTCCTACCTATAAGTCTTTCTAAATACCAGTTAGGGGACTAGGGCTCTGCCTTCTGCAACCAATAACTGATTTTCCAAATTCCTCCTATCTCCATGTGTAAAATTCGGAGCGTTTTTGCTCATAGGTTTTATGTCACTGCCACCATCTCATTTTCTAGATGCTTCTCTTTTTCTTCTTTTGAGACAGCGTCTTGCTCTATTGTGCAGGCTAGAGTGCAGTGGTGTGATCACAGCTACCTGCTGCCTCAACTTCCTGAGGTTAAGTGACCTTCCCCCTCAGCCTCCCACGTAGGTAGGGGGCCACAGGTGCATGCCACTTGTGGCTAATTAAAAAAAAAAGTATAGGCCTGGCGCAGTGGCGCACACTTGTAATCCAGCAGTTTGGGAGGCCCAGGCGGGCAGATTGCCTAAGGTCAGAAGATTGAGACCAACCTGGCCAGCATGGTGAACTCCTGTCTCTACTAAAAATACAAACATTAGCCGGGCATGGTGGCAGGCACCTGTAATCTCACCTACTGGGCAACAGAGTGAGACTTTGTTTCAAAGGAAAAAAAATTTTTTTTAGAGAGACAGGGTCTCACTATGTTGCTCAAGCTGGTCTCAAACTTCTGGGCTCAAGTGATTCATCCACCTCGACTTCCCAAAATGTTGCGATCATAGGCATGAGCCACTGTGCCCAGCCTTCTGGATCCTTTTCTACCTCCTCTAATCCTGCGTCTTCTGTCACTGTCTTCCAGCCTGTTGTCTACGGAATATCTTGATCTGCCTCTGATACTGGACTTTCTCTTAGTATCTAAAGCAGCATGTCTTCTTTACCTCCAACTGCTCCCTGGTACTGTTGCTTCATTTAAGTGGGTAGGGCAGAAATGCTGTGTTCATCAGAACTCACCTTACAACTTCTCTTACAGTTAGGTTTGGTCATGTGACTAAATTATCACTGAAAGAATGTGGGTAGAAGTGATGTCCACCCCTTCATGTGATCCTCCACACCTTCTCTCTTTTCCCATATCTACTGTCTGTTAGACACAGAGGCTCTAACAGAGGACTCCAAGGCCATACAGGAAAACAGAGCTATAGGATGCAAGAAGCCTGGATCCCTGAATGACCACATGGAAGGCTGCCTATTGACTATGCATAGCCACAGTGGACTTTGTGCAAGTAAGAAATAAATTTTTATTTTGTTAAGCCACTGAGATAAATGTATATAGCACTGAGTATTATCACACTTCATATAGTGGGCCTGTCTAAATCCAATTCTTAGCTATTTTGTCTGATTTTGTTGCAACTATCCAGACAGGCCTGACTCGACTCTTCCAAAGAAAAATACCTCAAATGTACATCTTTGATCTTATGAACACTAAGCTTTAACTGATACAACCATATGCAACCCTTCCACATTCTTTAAATAATCTTAGAACAGTGTGATCCTTAGACCTCTTTGAAAATCTGACAGAAACTACAAATTGTTTTCCAGTAAAAAATCCCCATAAATACAAAAATAACATGCAAATACTTGAGAGTTTAGAAACCCCTAAAGAGCATCTAATGATTTCAGGATAACTCCTACTATTGGATTCAGTGATGGATAAAAGTCAGTCTTATACCAGTCTTCTCACAGTGAATTGCCCTCTCTTCAATAGGAGCCAAAAACATTGATTAGTGAATTTGGCTACAAAATAAGTCCACAATAACAACTTAGTCTTTCTGCTTCTATATTTATTTAATTTTACCTTTTACTGGATGAGTTTTTCTTCATCTGCTATGTAGTTTTTCTTTAGGGAGAAAACATGTTTGACTCAGGACAAATTTTTGTGACAAAGATTTTTCCAGATTTCTCCCAATTTCAAACTTTTCTTGCTTGTTATTTTATTTTATTTTTTTTTTGAGATGGAGTCTTGCTTTGTCTCTCAGCCCTGGAGTGCAGTGGTGCGATCTTAGCTCACTGCAACCTCCGCCTCCCAGGTTTGAGCGATTCTCCCACCTCAGCCTCCCAAGTAGCTGGGATTAGAGGCACGTGCCACCATACCTGGCTAATTTTTGTATTTTTAATAGAGAGAGGGGGTTTTACCCTGTTGGCCAGGCTGGTCTGGAACTCCTGACCTCAGGTGATCTGTCTGCCTCAGCCTCCCAAAGTGCTGGGATTACAGGTGTGGGCCACTGCACCTGGCTACTTGCTATTTTAATAGGGAGGCAACATTGCCAGAGTTTGTCTGCAGAGTCTTTGTGAAAGAAAAACAAAGGTTTGGTGGACAGGATTTACTTATAGGCAGTTTGTTTACGTGCTCAAAAGCACCCAAAAGACAGTTGTGGAAAGAAACACCTGTTGTGGGGTAATTATATGAAATTATATCTGAATACACTCTTATCTGTGCAGTGGAGTATTTCAGAAAAGAGAAACACCTTTGTATTCAAATAAGTAGGTTGAATGGCTTCATTTCTAATGGGTCATTTGTAATGATTATCGTCTATTTTTCTCTTTGCATTTAAAAGTTTTTTCTTCATGTCTTAAAGTATACAAAGAGAAAAGAAACAGATATGAAAGAGGAAATATGGGTGACAGAAAGAAGGCTTGATTAGAGGATTTGAAAACATAATGAAATAGCGGTCTCTAAATTGGACTCTGGGCTTTGCTCTTGAAAACACTGTGTACTCAATCCCTCTGCAGCTGAAAAATTGAAAACAGGAAGTGTTTTTGCTTTAGGGAAAAGATTTCATGTCAACATTAAGACATAAAGTTGCATGAGCTAGAAATAACCAAGATTTTTGCAACTAGAAGAATTATCAGATATTGGGGGTTCCTAGTGTGAAAATGAAATCCCCCTGTTGACTCTCTTTTCCAGGTTTCTAAAGTATAAGAAAACATGTCCTGTGTTATTAATGGTTCAGATGTAATGAAGCCAGCCAAAGGCACCAGTAAGGTAAGTAGCTACCTGTACGGTATGATTTCAGGGATAGCACCTAACTGAAAATATTGCTCTTTACTGAAATGTACCACCTTACACCCCCTTTTTTCTTTGTTCTTAAAATGTATATTTAATTAAGCAAGTAATTCATTAGTAGCTTATTACTTTGAAGATTCAAACCATAGAGTGGTAACTAGTTAATGAACTAACTTATAAATCCATCATTCATTTGGTCATATATTATTGCTGATCATTACATGACAAGAATTGGCAGTCTGAAGTACAGGGAGTGTGGTGAGCACAATTAAGAGTATTAGATGCTGGCCGGGCACAGTGGCTCACACTTGTAATCCCAACACTTTGGGAGGCTGAAGTGGGCGGATCACTTAAGGCCAGGAGTTCAAGACCAGCCTGGCCAACGTGGCGTAACCCCATCTCTACTAAAAATTAAAAAACATTAGCTGGGTGTGGTGGTGCATGCCTGTAATCCCAGCTGCTCAGGAGGCTGAGGCAGGAGAATCACTGGAACCTGGGAGGTAGAGGTTGCAGTGAGCCAAGATAACGCCACTACAATCTAGCCTGGGCGACAGAGCAAGACTCTGTCTTTATATATATATATATACAGTGAGATGCTGGCCCCTATCTACCCATTCCCACAATACCCTCTCTTTTTACATCAAAGAGATCTCTCTAATAAATTGGGTAATAAACAGAAAAAAAACGTATGAGATGCTAAAAAGCAAACAGACTCAGGTGAATGCACCACTAAAGCTAACTGGACAACCAGCAAGGCATCGATGAAACCACTAGGTAGCCGAAAGTTTGTAGAGGTAACCAAAGTTTGCTATAGAGTTGGGAATGTTGTCAAAGACAAACTGTGTATTTCCTTAGTTTTGTTTAGCACCAGCCTGGACTGCAATCTTGCCAGTGTGGAATGGATGGGATGAGAGGTGGATGGGCCCAGCCTTAGAAGCAAGATTTAGATCTGTAAATATAGGTCATCACAATGGAGAGGGAAGAATCCAGACTTCAGGAACCCAATGTAGAGGTGAGTTCTGATTCAACCATTAACCAGCTGTATGTCCTCGAGTGTGTTCCCGCATTGCATTGAGCAGGTTCGTCCCATGTCGGGTATAACAGGAGCACCTACCTTTTAACACGATGGCTTGCATGAAGTACCAGTCACCAGCCGAGGCACATAGCAGACACTGAGTGTCCCTTTCTTGGAAAACTTACCAGTCAAGTCTTTGGTTATATAACTTTATCTTAAATGCTATTAAAATGCTTTCCGTTTCAATGAAATAGAGGTGGCTCTCTTAATTGATGAGAATTTATTTGGCAAAGAGAAAATAGCTTGTTTTTATACCATTCAATTACTATTTTTTTTCCTTCAGATGGCCTTACGTCTATAGTATCTACTTATCAATTCAATAAAATAGTGTGGTCCATTGGCAAAGCTAAGAAAATGGTAGATTAACTCTGTCATCTGCTCAGCAAAAGCCAATCCCTTCACCCAGTGCATCCAGGCTTATTAACAGGTGCCTCTGTGATCCTTCCCTATCCTGGCCTTTCCAGTGAACAACAACCGGTGCTGACATTGAGTGTCCCTTAGGAGACAGTGATATGCCAACCCCTGGGTAAAGGTAGGAAGGGGTGAGGCTGGTGCAACTTTCTGTAAGTCTGCAGGTTTAAAACAAAACAAACCCAAAAACCTCTAAGGTCAACAAATGATAAAAAAATGTTTGGCTTTATTCTTGAATCATATAAAAAGCTAGTATTTGTTGAATACAAAGTACAGGCATACCTTGTTTTATCACACCTCCCTTTATTGGGCTGTGAAGATACTATGTTTTTTACAAATGGAAGCTTTGTGGCAACTCTGGATCGAGCAAGTCTATTGGTGCCATTTTTCCAACAACATGTGTTCACTTCATGTGTCTGTGTCACATTTTGGTAATTCTCTTAATATTTCAAACTTTTTCATTATGATTATACCTATTATGGTGATCTGTGGTCAGAGATCTCTGGTGTTACTATTGTAATTGTTTTGGGGTGCCACAAAATGTGCCCATAGAAAACAGTGAACTTATGGATAAATGTGTGTTCTGACTTCTCCACCTCGGCACTTCTTATTCTCTCAGACACAAGAATATTAAAATTAGGCCAATTAATAATTCTACAATGACCTCTAAGTGTTCAAGTAAAAGGAAGAGTCCCAGGTTTCTCACTTTAAGTGAAATGCTAGAAATAATTAAGCATAGTGAAGAAGGCATGTTGAAAGCCAAGAGAGGCTGAAAGCTAAGCTTCTTACTCTAGTCAGCCAAGTTGTGAACACGAAGGAAAAATTATTGAAGGAAATTAAAGTGCTTCTTCAGTGAATACACAAATGATAAGAAAACAAAACAGCCTCATTGCTGGTGTGGAGAAAGTGGCCTATGAGTGGTCTCCATAGATCAAACCAGCCACAGCATTCCCTTAAGCCAAAACCTAACCCAGAGCAAGGCTCTAATTCTCTCTCATTCTGTGAAGGCTGAGAGAGGCGATGAAACTGCCAAAGGAAAGTTGGAAGCTAGAAGAGGTTGCTTCAGAGGTTTAAGGAAAGAAGCCATCTCCAGAACAAAAAGGTGCAAGGTGGAGCAACAAGTGCTGATGTAGAAGCTGCAGCAGGTTACTCAGATCTGGCTGTGAACACTGACAAGGGTGGCTACTCTAAACAGCTGATTTTCAGTGTAGACAAAAACCCTTCTGTTGGAAGGATATGCCGTCTAGGACTTTCATAGCTAAAGAGAAGTCAATATCTGGTTTCAAAGCCACAGAATCAAGGTATTTAGTCAAACTCATCTAGATGTTGCTGTGAAGACAATTTCCAGATGAGATTAACATTTACATCAGTAGACTCTGAGTAAAGCAAATCACCTCCAGAAGTGGGTGGGCCTCAACCAGTCATTTGAAGGCCTTATGTGGAAAAAGACAGAGGTTCCCCAAGGAAAAGAAAACATCTGATTGGTTCTGTTTCTCTGAAGAACCTTCCTCATGTGCCAAATACTATTTAATATTGGTGTGGGGGATGGTCTGAAAAACTTTCCCTTGCACTCAGCTATAATGTGTTGTAAGCAAGGCTGTTGCTAAATCTTTGTTTATCAACGATTTGTGGTCTGAGGTAATCATGTCCTTTTTTCTTTCTCTGCACAGTCCAGCATGACCCCTCGTTCACAATCAAACTGCCTTTAACATACAGGAGCACCAAAAGGCACAGGAGTGGACGCCAGCAGACTCATTAGCACCTCCCCAGCATCACCTCGGTCCACTTAACTGAAGAACAGCTGTTGAAGACGGCAAGAGCCAAAACAATACCCAGTTCTCAACCAAATAAGATATCTCTGAAAAGAGGAAAAATGGTTGTGAGCTGCCATTGTCCCATTTTTAGGAGAAACTATAGAAGGAACAGCAAGCAGTTACACAGAAATGTAAGATTGTGCCTATGTTAATTCCAAGCAATAGTCTTTCTATGTATAACCCATTGCTAATTAAATGTTATCACTTAACATTCATTATTGACAAGAGTTTTCTGGCTATTGTCAAAGCTCAAGTGAAAGGCTTTTAGTTTCTTTCATTCCTTCTAAATGAAACCAATTTAGCAGATCCTTCCTTCCCTCCCTCTCTTCCTTCCTTCCTCCCTCCCTCCCTCCCTCCCTTCCTTTCCTTTCTTTCACGGAGTTTTGCTCTTTTTGCCCAGGCTGGAGTGCAGTGACACATTCTTGGCTCACTGCAACCTCTGCTTCTCAGGTTCAAGTGATTCTCATGTCACAGGCCCTGGGGTAGCTGGGATTACAGGGGGTGCCACCACACCTGGCTCGTTTTGTATTTTTATTAGAGATGTGCTTTCACCATGTTGGCCAGGCTGGCCTTGAACTCTTGACCTGAAGTGATCCACCTGCCTCAGCCTCCCAAAGTGCTGGAATTACAGGTGTGAGCCACTGTGCCCAGCCTCAGGACACTTTTATAATGATCCTTAGGTCAAGGTTTAGATGAGAAATTCATTGCTGTGATGGACCGAGGTGATGTTGGGGAGGTGCTAATGAGTCTGCTGGAGTCCATTCCTGTGCTTTTTGGTGCTCCTGTATGTGAAAGGCAGTTTGATTGTGAACAAGGGGTCATGCAGGACTGTGCAGAGAAAGAAAAGGCACATAGAGTCAACAGCATTCTCCCGCATCCTGGCTAGAACAGACAAAGCTTGCTCCTGTTTGGCAAAGTTTCTAGGTGGTATTTTTAGAACAATAGCCTCCTCTGTTTGGTGCTGCAGGAATATGGCTCTTGATTCACAGATGGGTATCTCTGGGGTGACTGGGGAGCCAAATTGCCAAGGCTTCCCCTTCCTGGATAAACAGTGACTCTTTCCCGATTTTTGTTAAAATCTTAACAGGCCACCAAGGCTGATAAAGCTTCAGAAGAGAAACTTCTTGCAGGCAGCTACAGGTGGTGTGTCATTTAGCAGGAAGTGTATATTTAGCAATGTTTATTTTTCTTTTCTTTTTTTTAAAGACAGAGTCTTGCTCTGTCATCCAGGCTGAAGTGCAGTGGCACAATTTTGGCTCACTGCAGACTCCGCCTCCTGACTCAAGTGGTTCTCTCACCTCAGCCTCCCACGTAGCTGGGACTACAGGTGTGTACCACCACATCCAGCTAATTTTTGTAGTTTTAGTAGAGATGGGATCTCTCTATGCTTCCCAGGCTGGTCTCGAACTCCTGGACTCAAGCGATCCATCCACCTCAGCCTCCCAAAGTGCTGGGATTACAAACGTGAGCCACCTTGCCTTGCCATATTTGGTAATATTTCTTTCTTTCTTTTTTTTTTTGAGACAGAGTCTCATTCTATCGCCAGGTGCCAGGCTCAGTGCAGTGGTGCGATCTCGGCTCACTGCAACCTCTGCTTCCTGGGTTCAAGCAATTCTGCTTTAGCCTCCCGAGCAACTGGGACTACAGGCAAGTGCCACCATGCCCAGCTAATTTTTGTATTTTTTAGTAGAGATGGGGTTTCACCATGTTGGTCTCAATCTCTTGACCTTGTGATCCGCCTGCCTCCCAAAAGTGCTGGGATTATAGGTGTGAGTCACTGTACCGCCAGTAATATTTCTTAAACCTCAATGTGACTATGAATCACCTGAGGATCCTGTGAAAGGTCAGACTCTGATTCTGGATAGGGTCTAAGATTCTGTGGTTCTTTTATTTTGTTTTAATTTTCCTGTGCCAACTCATCTGCAAAGCATTAGATATACATTAATTAAACTGTTGTTGAATTTCTGAAGATGTCAATCCATGTTAGTGTCCTAGAGTCTTTTTCACATTTTAAAAAATTTTCGTGGGTACATAGTAGGTGTCTATATTTATGGGGTGATTCTGCATTTCTGACAAGCTCCTGGGTGATGTTGACACTACTGGTCTCTCAACCACAAGGATATACAACCTGTCTGAGGAAGAATATTGCCTTTCAATGGAGCTAGTCACTGGTTGGTTTGTTTTGTTTTTATTGAAGGCTTGTGCTAAATAATAAAATCTGCCTTACTTTCTTTTCACCTTGTCACTTGTGTTTGGAGCAACACAATGGAAGGAGCAAGCTGTAACTTGTGAACAGGAGACACATTAATGAAAGAAAGCTCCAGAGAGAGAATTCAAGCTGGCCTGTTGCCATGACGCTAGGTTAATGACACTGAGCTGGAAGAGTGATTCCCCCCCAGTCTTTATCAAGTGACACCATCTTAATTACTCAATCAAAAGACAGCCTGTTTCCAGCAAACAATTACTTTCTGATAGATACCCCTGTCTTGTTAAGTATGCTTTCTGACCGTTTATAGCCAAACATTTGATGTACTTCTCCTGAGAAGGAAAATCACCTTCTCAGCTCTCTCTACTCAGCAGCAGCTCCCACCCACATCATGAGCAAACACATCTACATTTAGCTATTCTGAATGGTTTAAAACTCGTCATTATTTATTATGCTTTGGTGACTTTTACCTTTAAATGAAGAACTGAGAAGGACACACAAGGTCCTCTCAACAACGTGTTTTATGCTTGAGGCTAAGGTCTCAACTTGGGGAAGGGAAAAAAGTTGTCTCAAGCTCGTCACTCCCAACCCCTGGAAGGCCCTTTTGTATAGTTAACCAATTGCTGCTGATTGTAATAAATACAGTTTATCCCATCTACATTTTTATTAATCAATACCCACCAAAACAACATTGACCTGAACCCTGCAGCTATTTGATCCATAGCTTTAAATTTTTTTGGTACTCCTTGAGGAACTTCACTTGCATCTAAATAGATATGGGAATCAAAAACCCATAAGGGGCTGCTTCTCTTGAGGCTTTTCTTATTTGCCTGTGTCGTCTTTTCTCTTTTTCTGGTTGATTAAATGCCAGGGTAAAAGGGATAGCAACTGAGCTAGCACAGGTACTACTCCAGTTGTTTGGCAGAGTGTCTAGTAAAGGTCCTCCACAATACCACCATACATCCAATCAGGGATGAATAAGGGCGGACTGCTGGGTCAGCTCTCCTTTTACTGCATCCTGTTAAGTTTCCAAGGAACACTAAATTCTACCCGTGTCATGAAAGAAACCAGGCGAACTTTGCCGTGGGAGATGGAGGCTGTATGGCCCTCAGGGACTGACCCACAGGGTATTGAACTTCAGGAAATAGCAGAGAAAGAACCTGGCACAATTCATTATCCCAGGGGGTGGAATCTTGAAAAAGAGCTACCATGTCTACTTGATTCTAGGATCATTCTAGTGGAAAGGGAAAAACCTGGGCCTGTGGCCTACCATGCACACAAGCATAACAGTTGCTTTTATTTAAAGTGCAGACGGAATATTTAATCCATTCAACCAGGCGTTTGCATCTTGGTATCCTGTTTCAATAGCTACGGTTTGTCTTAGGTCTTTTATTTCCACTACAGAAACTTTGGTTTTGTCATTGTGCCTGGGAGGAGTGATTGATAAAGAGATTGAAGGAGTAATAAAGCATATTTCAGAAATTTCTTTAGGATCTTTTTCTGACACATCGGTTCCTATGCCATAAATAGGATTTAATGAGGAGGAAGAGTTTTTAGATGTTGGAATAGTAATGGTAAGCTGTATAGGATTACATTGGTTATATTGACAGCTAGAAGGAGTAATTCCCTTTGTGAAATGGATGTAAGTTTTAAGGACTGACAAAGGCCTGTAGGAGCAGTCCATCTTAAGCCTTTAGTGTTCCACAGGATATTAGACCAGATAGAACGTGGATCGAGATTAACTTGATCCATCTCTTCAGAGGACCATATAAGCGGATCGGGTACTCTTTTAGTTAATTTTTTATATAACAATTTGCTTCTCAATGCAAATGAATCAATCCATGGACAACAGTATCCAATGAACCCTGACATTTTCTAAGTTCTTGTTCAGTCCAGAGCAATAGCAAGGACACAATTCCTTCAACCCGTTCAGGTCCTATTCTTCTACCTGCACTGATTAACTGGCCTAAGTATCTAACTGTAGGTTCTACATATTGAAGTTTTCCCTTTGAGACCCGCAGCCCTTCAGAATGTAAATGGTTTAGAATGTGTCTAGAAAACTCAGTTACTTTTTCTATATCTTCCCCAGATATAAGAATATCATCCATGAATTTAAGCGGGCGTAGCTACTTTGGAACAACAGCCTTCTCTGTTATTTTCTCTAAAGCATGACTAAAAAGATTTGGTGAATCTGTAAATCCTTGAGGCAAAACTGTCCATCTGTATTGTTGCTGTTGTCTGGTATGAGGCTCCTCCCATTCAAAAGCGACTATCCCTCAGGTGTCTTCAGCCAAAGGGCATGCCCAGAAAGTATCTTTTAAACCTATGACAAACCATTTTTGACTGTAGGGAGTCTTACTAACAATAGTGTATGGGTTTGGCATAAGAGGGTGAGTGGTTTGGACTATTCATTTATAGCTCTAAGGTTTTGCACTAATCAATATGGCCCATCTGGGTTTTTGACAGGTAAAATGGGAGTGTTATATGGAGACATACAGCTTCGAGAAGCCCATCCTTGGTAAGGCCTTCAATCACAGGTTTTAACCCTACTTGTCCTTCTAAAGAGATAGGGTGTTGCTTTCTCCTTCTCCTTCCTGTCTCCCCTGGAGTTTTTTTTTATCTGATTTGGATTGGGGGAATCTGTAACTTTCCTCTATTCCCCTCCTTGGACCAAACGTCAGGATGAATATACTTTTCATCTGCCGTAGTCAGCAAATTTAAAGAAGTTAGAAAACCTGTTGGGTCAACTTGTAGACCTATGCCTAATTTCAACATTAAATCTCTTCCTACTAAATGTGTTCCTGCTTCAGGAATTAATAAAATTTGAATACAAGTTGACCGTCTTTATATTTCACCTCTATGCTTTCCAAAATTTTTGCTTTAAATCATTCTCCTTTTGCCCCAGAGACTAGCAATTTTTCTGGAGAACAAGTTAAGTCAGCTGGGGGAAAACAAATAGTAAATGAGCCACTCTGGAGTCAATTAAAAAGGTGATCAACTCGTGGTTGGGTCCCACCTTCAAATTTATCAAGGGCTCCTGGTGGGACTCGAAATAAAAAGGATGGAGCCCCTGACCGCCCTACTCCTCTTCTTTAAAGGTAGGCATGAGTGTGTTGTACTGGAGCGAGCATACAAAGTCAACACCAAGAAAAAAGTATGCCAAATTGCAGGGTCTTTATTGCCAGCGGCCACAGAGGACGTGGCCCCGAAAGGAGGGTGTCAAAACCTTTTATGCCCATAAACCACCTTGGGGGTGGGGGTGAGGGTGAGGGGTGGGGAGGTGGGAGTGAGAGGCTTCAGACATTCTGAGGCCAGTGGACTTTGGATATTCCATAAATTACCTCCTGGGCAGAGATGAGGGTGAGGGGCTTTGGACATTCCGACTGTTACTTAAGTGGTTCACAGAAGTCAAGATAAGCGTTAGTTTACACATTGCCTGGGTAGGGTGGAAATTACGGACCTTAGCTACTTATTATAAGTTGCAGGGGCCAAGATGGCGCGGGTTTGGACTGCTTGCCTGTCACATCAGGGTTATAGAGAGCAGTTTCAACAGAAAGCTGAGGTGTGGTTTTGGTATGCAGTTTTATGGGGCTTTTACCATGTCACAAGTGGAAAAGCATTCTCTGCACTAATTCAGGACATTCTCTCTTGAAATGGCCTGATTTTCCACATTCGTAACATCTATCCTGCCATCCTTCTCCTGAGTTCCTCTTTTGAGATACTGAGCTTGCCTCCTGTACCTTTGAGTTCCTGAATTCCAGGAACTTCGTCTCTCACTGCCTTTGGAAAACTGCTGGCACGAGTTTAAATCTGGCTCCTGGTACCATTTGCCTCAGTGAACTCTGCCAAAAGATTTTCTGCCTTTTCTTTGCCTTTCTTCATCCCTCCTTACATACATACACATTCTAGGCTTCTCCTAAAAGCTCTTCTGGGCCGGGCGCGGTGGCTCACGCCTATAATCCCAGCACTTTGGGAGACTGAGGCGGGTAGATCACGAGGTCAAGAGATCCAGACCATCCTGGTGAAACCCCATCTCTACTAAAAATACAAAAATTAGCTGGGTATGGTGGCACAGCCTGTAGTCCCAGCTACTCAGGAGGCTGAGGTAAGAAATTGCTTGAACCCAGGAGGCGGAAGTTGTGGTGAGCCGAGATTGTGCCATTGCACTCCAGCCTGGGTAACAAGAGTGAAACTCCGTCTCAAAAAAAAAAAAAAAAAAGCTCTTCTGTTGGTGGATTCTTCCAGTTTTCTAGCCTTTGCAACTTCCTTGCAATATCTGGCCAGCTATTAGCAACAAAGTGCAGTTTTAACATCCCTTGCCCAAGGGGGCTTTCCGGATCCAAATCAGCATATTTTCTTATTTATTCTCTTTATTTAAAAACTTCATGGGCCCTTTATCTTTTTCCTGTTGTATATCAAAGGCTTTAGAGAGATTTTGAGGTCAGGGCTCTGACTCTCGAATCCCTTCAATGATCATTTCCCTTAAATCTCTCATGTTATTTGGGTGGGCTGCAACATTGTTGTCCCACTGTGGGTTTTGAGCTGGAAACTTAGTATCTGCTGCTGGGACACCCTGATCTGGGGGATGGTCAGGCTCCCAGGCTGCCATGGCAGCTCTGTGGATCTGTGCTCCCAGGAAAAAGGAGTACTTGAAATTGACATTAGCTCGGTCCAAGTATATAAATAACTGAGGACCTAAAAATGGATCCATCTGTTCTGCTGTTGCATCAGGGTCATCTAACAGTGGCTTAAGCTCTCTCTTTAGCCTCCGGACCTCAGAAGCAGTTAAAGGGGCATTTACTAAACCAATCACACCTCCTTTTCTACTTCTAACGAGGACCATCTGTTTTATTGAGTCCACTGATTAAAATACTAATCTCATCTGGAAGCAGCCTCACAGATACACACAGAAATAATGTTTAATCTGGACACCTCATGGCCTAATCAAGTTAACACAAAATTAACCATCATAACAGGTGACCAACATAAAAAAAATAAAAGCTTACAGCAGCATCAATGCAGAAATAACTCAAATTTTTACTAATATGACTAACATTCTTCCAGGATTTTTCTATAATTATTAACATGTTATTTTAAAAATGGGATCATATTATATTTTTTGTTTTATAATCTGCTTCTCTCCCAAAACTATATCTTGTGATTATCTTCCTCTTGTTGACAAATGTGCCTCTATATTTATATAGTCAATCCTATGGTGCACTTTTACTGTGTCAACTTGGCTGGAACTGTATTTCCTAGAATTCCCTTCCCTGGGTGGCTCTTGGTTCCAGTTGGAGAAATGTACCAGTGGAAATTTACGGAAGGTAGAAATGAAGCTGCATTCGTTCAGTTGCATAGTAGGGTGTGATGCGGGCTAGGTGCCGTTGCAGCTCACACACATCGTTAATCTGCTGGTTCCCTCTGTAGATACGTGCAGCTCAGCAGGGAAGGGCACGAGCTTATCCTGCAGGTGATTGACATCATTAAGGTTGGCAGTCTGTTCTAGAAGCTGTAGAACTAGTTACATCCTGAGTTCCATGTTCTCACAGGTTTCAGTGTGTCCTTGCTTCATATTCATCCTTCTTTCCCAAGTGGTGGGTCTGCTAATTTCAAGCCCAACACCAGAAGCAGAAGTTGCCTTCTTACCTAGGTGTCTTAACCACCTCCCGCATCTACATATCTAGCCCTACGTGCCACTCACTCGTGGTGGTTCTGCTTCTCCTTTTGAATGGTATAACCAGTCTAGACTTTGGTGCTACAAGTGAGGTATTCTGCTTATCTATTACTATGTAATAAAACATCTCAACATATACTGGCTTATAACAGCAGTTAGCAGCTGGGCATACTGGGTCACGCCCGTAATCTCAGCACTTTGGGAGGCTGAGATGGGTGAATCACTAGGTCAGGAGTTTGAGACCAGCCTGACAACACGGTGAAACCCCATCTCTACTAAAAATACCAAAATTACCCAGTCATGGTGGTACACACCTATAATCCCAGCTACATGAGAGGCTGAGGCAGAAGAATTGCTTGAACCCTGGAGATGGATTGCAGTGAGCTGAGATTGCACCATTGCACTCCAGCCTGGGTGACAGAGAAAGACTCTGTCTCAGGAAAAAACAGCAGTCATAATTTTATTAACGCTCATGTTTACTATGGGTTGGGTATTTGAGAAGTACTCAGTGAGGTGATTCTGCCAACGGTTTCCTCAGGTCCCTTCTAGTTTCCTCCACCGGCTTTTGTTATGGCAGGACCTCACTTAAGGCACCAAATTCTCTTCTAGTAATCTATTACCGGCCTAAAAACTACCACAAAGCAACAATAATTATTTTATTATCTCTCACAGTACTGTGTGTGAGGGATTTGGAAAGTATTCAACTGGCAGGTTCTGGCTGTGTCTTCCCGTGGTTGTAGTCTAATGGTGGCTGGGATGGCAGGAATATGGAGCAGCTGAGGCTGGCCAGGCATCTCTTTTATCTTTTTTTTGAGACAGAGTCTCACTCTGTTGCCCAGGTCGGAGTGCAGTGGTGCAATCTTGGCTCACTGCAACCTTTGCCTCCCAGATTCAAGTGATTCTCGTGCCTCAGCCTCCTGAGTAGCTGGGACTGCAAGTGCCTGCCACCACAGCTGGCTAATTTTTATATTTTTAGTGGAGACAGGTTTTACCACGTTGGCCAAGCTGGTCTCGAACTCCTGGCCTCAAGTGATTTGGGGGTCTTGGCCTCCAAAGTGCTGGGATTACAGATGTGAGCCACTGCACCTGGCCCAGGCATCTCTTTCTTCACATACAGTCCCAAGGCCTCTCCATGTAGTCTTTCTGCATGGGCCACCTTATAGCTTGGTGCCTCAGGGCAGTGAGGCCTTTAATATGATGGCTGAAGGCTTTAACAGTGAGGATCCCAGTGAGTAAACCAGCACCTTTAATTACTTAGTGTAGTTTTGTTCCAAGAATATAACATTCTCTTCCTTCTCTAAGGATATTGATGCCTTTTTTTTCCTTTTTTGTTTTCATCTCCTTCCAAGTTTTCTTTCTTTCAATTATTTGGTTACACTGTATCTTTTGAGTCTCAACCTTTATTTTGCATCTATTTCATTAGTAATAAAGTTAAACCATAAAAAGCTGATTATTAGTCACACCTTTTATTTTTTTTGAGATGGAGTTTTGCTCTTGTTGCCCAGCCTGGAGTGCAATGGTGTGATCTTGGCTCACTGCAACCTCTGCCTCCTAGGTTCAAGCGATTCTCCTGTCTCAGCCTCCTGAGTAGCTGGGGTTACAGGCATGTGCCACCACACCTAGCTAATTTTTTGTATTTTTAGTGGAGACGGGGTTTCTTCATGTTGGCCAGGCTGTCTCAAACTCTCGACCGCAGGTGATCCACCTGCCTTGGCCTCCCAAAGTGCTAGGATTACAGGCATGAGCCACCTCACCCAGTCTAGTCATACACATTTTTTTTTCCATTTTGATCTTTTGCCCATTTTTCTGTTGGGGTGTTTGTCTATTCCTTGACGGTTTCAAAGAACTCTTTGATAGTAAATGATACTAAATGTTTGCCATATGTATTGCAGATTCTATTTTCCCATATAGTTGTCATATTTTCCAAACTAACAGTTATGATAAATGCTATGTAAAAGGATGTTTATCTGGTTTACCACAGGGATATCCAATCTTTTGGTTTCCCTGGGCCACAATAGAAGAAGAATTGTCTTGGACCACACATAATATACACTGAACAATAGCTGATGAGCTTAAAAAAACAATAATAAAATTGCAAAAAAAGAATCTCACAATGTTTTAAGAACGTTTATGAATTTGTACTGGACCTCATTGAAACCAGTCCTGGGCTACACGGCCCCTGGGCTGCCAGTTGGACAAGCTTATATAGATTAAAAAATTCATAAAAACAAATTGTACTTAGTTATAATCTAACAATTTAACTTTAAAGAAAGTGATAAAAATTCCTGAAATAAGAACAATTCTTGAAATTTGTACTTATGAGATAGTGTTTCTCAGTCCTAGCAGCACATTAGAATCACTTAAGAACCTTCAGAAGTACTGATGCCTGGAACCTGCTCTTACTAAAGCTTGGTCTGGGTATTCTAACGTGCAACTAGTGATACAAACTCCTACTGTATGTAATTGATCCTATTGATCAAAGTAGGCTCCCTGGCTGGGCATGGTGGCTTATGCTTATATATATATCTTTTTGGGTTTTGTTTGTTTGTTTTTTTTCCAAGACAGTCTCCCACTGTCGCTTGGACTGGAGTGTGGTGGCACAATTTGTCTGACTGCAACCTCCGCCTCCCGGGTTCAAGCAATTCTCCTGCCTCAGCCTCCCAAGTAGCTAGGATTACAGGCACCTGCCACCATGCCCAGCTAATTTCTTGTGTTTTTTTAGTAGAGGCCAGGTTTCACTACGTTGGCCAGGATGGTATCAAACTCCTGACCTTATGATCCGCCCGCCTCAGCCTCCCAAAAGCTGGGATTACAGGTGTGAGCCACCGTGTTCAGCCAGCTCATGCTTATAATCTCAGCATTTTGGGAGGCTGAGGTGGCCAGATCACTTGAGTTGAGACCACTCTGGGTCATATAGAGAGACCTTGTCTCTACAAAAAATACAAAAATTAGCCAGGTGTGGTGGCATGTCCCTGTAGTCCCAACTACTTGGGAAGCTAAGGTGGGAGGATAACTTGAGCCTGGGAGGCAGAGGTTGCGGTGAGCTGAGATAGCGCCACTGCATTTCAGGCTGAGTGACAGAGTGCACCACGCCCAGCTAATTTTTTTTTTTTTTTTTTTTAGTAGAGACGTGATTTCACCATGTTGGCCAGGGTGGTCCCGATGTCTTGACTTCATGATCCACCCACCTCAGCTTCCCAAAATGCTGGGATTACAGGAATGATCCATGACGCCTGGCCTGAGCAATAAATCATTCTACCAAAAAGACATGCACGTGTATGCTCATCACAGCACTATTCACAGTAGTAAAGACATGGAATCAACCTAGGTGCCCATCAGGGTGGATTAGATAAAGAAAATGTGGACCAGGCACAGTGGCTCAAACCTGTAATCCCAGCACTTTGGGAGGCCAAGGTGGTCAGATCACGAGGTCAAGAGATCGAGACCATCCTGGCCAATATGGTGAAACCCCGTCTCTACTAAAAATACAAAAATTAGCTGGGCATAGTGGCATGTGCCTGTAGTCCCAGCTACTTGGGAGTCTGAGGCAGAAGAATTGCTTGAACTCGGGAGGCGGAGGTTGCAGTGAGCCGAGATTATGCCACTGCATTCCAGCCTGGCACCTGGTGACAGGAGTGAGACTGTCTCAAAAAAAAAAAAGAAAAAAAAAAAAAAAAGAAAGAAAATGTGGTACATATACACCATGGAATACTACACAGCTATAAAAAAGAATAAAATCCTGCTTTTTGCAGCAAACATGGATGAAGTTAGAGGCCATTATACTAAGTCAATTAATGCAGGAACAGAAAACCAAATACTGCATGTTCTCACTTATAAGTGGGAGCCAGACAGTGGGCACTCATGGACATAAAGATGGCAACAGTAGATACTGGGGACTATAAGAGTATGGAAGGAAAGAGGGGGAAGGGTTGCAAACCTAATTATTGTGTACCATGCTGAATACCTGGGTGATAGAATCACTTGTACCCCAAACCTCAGCATTATATGATATACCCAGGGATAACAAGCCTGCACATGTACCCCATGAAACAAAAATAAAATTGAAACTATTAAAAAAGCCTAAGATATTTGTAAGCCCAGAATGAAAAGCAAACACCAACTCATTCAGCAAGTTTCTCTTGGTGTTTCTCCTTCAGAAGCAACTGTGTAACAGTTGTCTCCTCCATCTCCCCATCCCTAGGAATTCCCCAGAATCATTCCATCCTTGCCCTGTCCTGTCTTCCCGTTGTGATGTTTTTTTTCTGCTGTTAAAGAGAGCTGAAGGTACTAGACTATGCAGAGAATAAATAGGCCCCCAGACTTTCCTGGCGGGGTCCCCGGGTCAATGCTCTTCAGAAGCACTGGCTGATTCTGACCTTTGCGGCCTCTTCTCCTACAACACCAGTGCTCTTAGCGGCTCATGTTTGTCAAGACAACAATGTTGACTTTGGAACCTGTGATCTCTGGTCACATACTACTCTGCAGACCAGCCATCTGAACTTGGAAGCACAGCTGGACTGGAAGAAAACTGCTGGAGACTTTACTTATCTTCAGTATGTATAATGAATAGGAGATATAAAGATGTTGTCTAAGTTAAATTAGTTTTGTTCTATTTCTTGAATATACTGTCTGCTGAGCTTCTGGACTGGGCTGCCTTTCAGTCTCCATTAACTTGTGGCTGCTTTCCTAGAGAAGCTGGGAGCCCTTTGGGCTTTGCCAGGGCAGGAGCTTCTCAGAGTGCTTTCAAAATGTGGTGCTTACCCAGTGCTAAGATCTAGAATAGATGCACCCAGTACACTTCCACTTTCCTGTCCCCACAGCCTAAAGCAGGGGATGACAGAGTTTAGGATGGAAGGTTGGGCCTCAGAAAGTTCTCTTCTTCTTAGCAAGTAAGGAGTGATGTAACCATTCAATCATTTACAGGGTATGACTCAGTGCAGGAAGTTGTGACTCCTCCCTCCAGGTGCTTCTCACCCCAGGCCCTTTGAGCAGCCTGCTATTATTCAGGGTAATAAGCAGCACCATGTTCCCCAGTTCCACCAGGTTTCAAACATCCGAATGATCGACAGTTTCTTACCATGAATACTGTCAAATTAGGATCTGTGAGATATAGATCACCATGTAACAGGGTTGCAGGTTAGAGGTGCCAAACACATCCTGAAGAGGCTGCTGTTTATTTATTTGTTTTCTTTGCTTTATTTTTTAGAGAGGGAGTCTGACTCTGTCACTGGAGTGCGATGGCACAATCTTCACTCACTGCAACCTCCACCTTCCGGGTTCAAGTGATTCTCCTGCGTCAGACTCCTGAATGGCTGGGACTACAGGAACCCATCACCACACCCAGCTAATGTTTATATTTTTAGTAGAGATGGGGTTTCACCATGTTGGCCAGGCTGGTCTCCCACTCCTCACCTCAGGTGATTCATCTACCTCAGCTTCCCAAAGTGTTGGGATAACAGGCATGAGTCACCACTTCTGGTGGAGGCTGCTGTTTAATGGATAATTTGAAAGAATCTTGTTTGAGCTGTAAGGCTAGCCTGGAGGTTTGTTTCCAAGAAAATAAACGTTGGTGTTTGGAGTGTAAGGCAAGTGTATGTTTCTAACATTGTGTATCTGGTAATAGGAATCATTTAAGCCAGTTTTTCAAACATCCCTAGTTATGGATTCACCTGGATTAGTTATTGATCTGGATTCCAAGGCCCTTCCTTAGATTCTGATTTAGTAGGTCTGAGGTGAGACCTGGGAGTATGCATTTTTCACAAGCTTCATGTCTCCCTGCCCCCTATCTAAGTGACTGTCATAATCAGGGAAGTGGATAAAATGTTGATTTAAACTAGTGGTTCTCTAGGCCGGGCATGGTGGCTCATACCTGTAATCTCAGCACTTTGGGAGGTGAATCACCTGTGGTCAAGAGTTTGAGACCAGCCTGGCCAACACGGCACAATCCAGTCTCTACTAAAAATACAAAAATTATCTGGGTGCGGTGGTGGGCATCTGTAATCCCAGCTACTCAGGAGGGCAAGGCAGGAGAATCGCTTTAACCTGGGAGGCAGAGGTTGCAGTGAGCTGAGATTGTGCCACTGTACTCCAGCCTGGGCGACAGAGACTCCATCTCAGAAAGAAATGAATGAATGAGTGAATGAATAAATAATAAATAAATAAACTAGTGGTTCTCAAACTATAGCCTGCATGAGAATCACTTGGAGAGCTTGTTTTAGAAACACACCCCCAGAGTTTCTGTTTCCGTAGACCTCAGTGGGGCCTGAAACTGCATTTCTAACAAGTTCCCAGGTGCTGTTGATGCTGCTGGACCAGGGACCCCATTTTAAGAAGCACTGATTTAAACAGCCCAATTTTTCCTGGTGGCTCCTTTGCATTCCCAAAGTGCTTCCTTTGCATTGGAAGCACTTTTACTGCTCCCTTTGGCCTGAGGGACTGTTTGTAACAGTGAGGTTCAGGAATTGTACAATATTCTAAAGATGCACTCAGCAGCAATTTCTGGACTTCCCAGCCCTCTTCCCACAGCTTCTTCCCCTGATGACTGTGAACCAAGTAAAGCCTGGAGGTAGCTTCCTGGAGTTGAGCAGAAGCGGGTGCCTAGCCATAGCGGTCTGAGCATTTGCTGCTTGTGTATTTCCTCCTTCCCACTGACCTCCGTGGGGGGTCTCTCTGTCTGCCTGTTACAAATATCATTACATTAATGTCGCTCCTCATTGTCAGTATTCTCAAGCATCTTATTTGTAATTCAAGAAACGATGTATTAATAAAAAAGTTTGCTTTTAATGAGATAATCCTGACTTACTAAAACCACTGTGGCATAATCTCCGTTGAAATCACAACAATGAATATATTTAAAAATTCTAAATACCTAAAATATCCTCTTATATTCATGGGCATTTGCCAATTTGACAAGTAACAGTGCTATGTCATTGTTGTTTAATGTGAAACCCTAATTATGAAGGAGGTCAAGGAGCTTTGCAGGTAGTAATTGACTGTAATTCTGTAACTGGTTATATTCTTTGTCCATTTTTCTATTAGATTGTTGATATTTTTCTCATTGACAAGAGCTCTTTGGTAAGAAAATTAGCCTCTTTGTGTCATGTATGTGACAAGTATTTTTCTCAATATGTAATTTGTCTTTTAACTTTAAGTATGTATGTCATGACAACATTTTATAGTTTTAAGTAGCAAAATGATTAAGTCTTTCTTTTATGATTTAGTTTTTATATTAATCTGAGAAAGTTCTCCAGTCCAATATTTTATTTTTAGAAGTTTTACTCATGCAACTTGTTTTTGTCTTTTCTTTTTCTGAGACAGGGTTTCACTTTGTCGTCCAGGCTGAAGAACAGTGACGTGAACACAGCTCACTGCAGCCTTGATGTCTGGGGCGCAAGCAATCCTCTCACCTCAGCGTCCCAAGAAGCTGGGACTACAGGCATGTACCACTGCACCTGACTAATTTTCATATTTTTTTGTAAAGATAGGTTTCATCATGTTGCTCAGGTTGGTCCTGAGCTCCTGAGCTTGAGTGATCCACCCACCTCAGTCTCCCAAAGTGTTGGAATTACGGGTGTCAGCCACCAAACCCAGCCCAGCCTGTTTTTTCCTAAATGACCAGCCAATTAACCCAACACCATCTATTGTGTAAGCAATATTTTACCCTGTGGACTTAAAATGACATCTTTAACATGGATTTATTTCTGGGCTATTTCTGCTTAAGTACCAAATGTTTTTTAATTCCTCTATCTTTATAATAAATTTTTGATAATAAGAAATGCAATGATATTTTAACAAGATTTAGACCAGCCTGGCCAACATGGTAAAACCCCTTGTCTACTAAAAATACAAAAATTAGCTGGGCGTGGTGATGGGTGTGTGTATTCCCAGCTACTCAGGAGGCAGAGGCAGGAGAATTGCTTGAACCCTGGAGGCGGAGGTTGCAGTGAACTGAGATCATGCCATTGCACTCCAGTCTGGGTGACAGAGCAAGTCTCTGTCACAAAAACAAAACAAAAAATGATTTAGTTGATCACAGTGTGGAGGGAGTTGGGGAAGACACTGGAGACAAGGTAATGAGTGAGAAGGCAGTTGAGTAACCCAGGCACGGCAGGATAAATGCTTCAAGGAAAAAGGACCTACCTTATCAGCAGAATTCCCTGACCTGTTGGAGTCTGGGGTCAAGAAGAACAAAGGATGGGCCAGATTCAAAGATTATCATAAGAAGGAACTGAGCTTTTATTCCTATTGCATTAAACTGAACTGAATCAGTCTAAAGGTACAGTTTTGGGTACTGGGAGAAAGATATTATCATCAAACAGTCACAGCTTTGTATATCTTCACTTGGGAATTTTGTCAAATTTCAAATCAAGTCATATTTATTGGATTTGGCTAGTACTTCTTGGAAATTACACACATTTTAAGTATTTTTATTCATGGTGAACAATCAGTTTTCATATATTTCTTGGGCTGAGTTAGTAATTAGTACTTATAGTTAATTCAAAGATCAGATTTATGGGGTGAGATTCATGTTGTTGTTGAGCCATACCACCTGAGGAGCATACTCTGATGCTTGTGGAGAGCATATTCTGATAAAGCAGCGATTTAAAGTATTTTTTTTTACACAATAATTTATTTATTGAGAGCCTTCTCTCCGCCCTTGCAGTCTCTAGGTCACTTTTTCCGCTTGTAGATTTTGCGAGCAAGCCCCAGAAAGATAGCTGGGGGCAGGGGCGCTGCATACTGTTCAATGAGAGCCATAATGTGGTTGTAACTGTCTTCCTCATACTTCGAGAACGCGGCCGGCAGATCCGGCTCCTCATATAATGCCTTCACTCTGGCCACCTTCTCAGCCTCCTTCTGCCCGTAATTTTCCTTCAGGATCTGGCGCTGTTCCGGAGTGGACCGTTGCAGACACTGGACCACCAGCCAGCTGCATTTGTTGTCCTGGATGTCAGTGCCAACTTTGCCAGTCACACTGAGGTCCCCAAAGAGGTCAAGGTAATCATCCTTAATCTGAAAGAACTCTCCCATCTTCAGCAGGATCTTCTTGGCATTGGCATGCTCCTTCTCGCCATCAATTCCTGCTATGTACATGGCTGCAGCTACAGGAAGGTAGACAGAGTAGAAAGCCATCTTGTACTTGACAATGGATTTGTACCTCTTTTCAGTGAATCTGCTGAGATCCACATTGTCCTGAGGGGCTGTGATGAGGTCCAGGGTCTGCCCAATCTCAGTCTGATAGGAACTCTGCAGGAAGAGCTCGATCAGGTTCAGGTAATAGGGCTGCTCCAGGCAGTAGAGCTTCAGCAGGCGGTAGACACATGCTTCCAGAAGGATAGCATCATTGATGGCATCTAAACCCACACCTGGCTTCTGATACCAGCAGATCTGTCCCCGGCAGGTGAGGGATGAATCCATGATGTCATCTGTCATCAGGAAGAAAGCTTGCAGCAGTTCCACACACCAGCCCACAGTCAGGGCCCGCTGGAGACTATCAGCATCCTGTTTCCTTGGCTCCACCAGCTCCCGGAACGCTACTAGCACCGTCAAACCCCGGTGATACTTGCCTCCAATGGTGTTGTACTCCAGGACCTCCTTGAGCCAGGCAATAGCATCTCCTGTCTCTGGGTGCCCCATCTCATCCTTAGTCAGCACCCTAACAATCTGGGAGAAGTGCTGAATGAATTCCTGCTTTTCTTGGGCATAAACATCTGATTTCTGGTCTCCATTCATTCTGAGGGAGGAGCAAAGGGCTCTGTTCGATTTAAAGTATTGTATTGTGGGTTGCCTACTATTTATAGAACACTAGGTGTGAGGAGGCAGACAAGACTTGACTCTTGTGGTCAGCCTAACTGGACAATAACACAGAGAGCTTCACTCTCTTGGTCTTGACTACTTAATCACGCATATCTAGAAAAGTTTATTTTGAACAACTGCAAAATTATTTTTACAATACAACTCTTATTAGTATTTTTTGAGATGAAGTCTTGTTCTGTCACCCAGGCTAGAGTTCAGTGGCAGGATCTTGGCCCACTGACACCTCTGCCTCCTGGGTTTAAGCGATTCTCCTGTCTTAGCCTCCTGAGTAGCTTGGATTACAGACACCTGCCACCATGCCCTGCTAATTTTTGTACTTTTAGTAGAGATGGGGTTTCAACATGTCGGCCAGGTTGGTCTTGAACTCCTGACCTCAGTGATCCACCCACCTCATCCTCTCAAAGTGCTGGGATTATAGGCGTGAGCCCCGTGCCTAGCCACCACTTTTTTTTAACTAAAAAATCATTTAGGAAAATAACACATATATGTATACATACTCTCTCTGTATTATAAGTTCAATGGTACAAACCATTATAAAGAAAATCCTCCAATCCATCCTCTCTCTGCCTGTTTAGTTCCCAATCTCTAGAGATAAATGCACACACATTCACTTGTAGAGCTTTTTTATTTTACAAAAACACAGTCACACTCTACATATTCTACAACTTGCTTTTTCAATATCTCCCTATGTATATATATATAGATATTTTGTATTTTTTGTAGAGACAGGGTCTCACTACATTGCTCAGGCTAGTCTGGAACTCCCTGGGCTCAAGCCATCCTCCCTCCTCAGCCTCCCAAAGTACTAGGATTACAGGCATTAGCCATTGCACCTGGCTTCAATCTATATTGTTGATGACTTAAATATCTGTAAAAGTCTTCTGAGGCATTCATATTACCTGCCAGAAATAAACATAATAGATGATATTCCCTATGTTGTTCCACAGCAAATTAATAAAGCCTGTGATTAGTAGTTATTGAATGGATAATGACTTCAAAATTCATATAATATTTAAAAAATCCCAAATCTTTTGAATTTATGCTAATGTAGTCATAGATTTTTAAGAAAAGCAGCAATTCAAAGTATTGTATTGTTAATTTAATCAAGTATCCTTCAGTGTTTTATAATAGAAACATGGTACAAAGATACATGCACACATCCATGTAAATATACACACATACATATATACATGTAAATATACAAAGATAGATACAAATACACATATACATGTATATGCATCATACATATGTGTGCGCGCACGCACACACACACGCATCAGCATCTTGTCAGGCATAACTTTGCCCTTTTCTGCTCTGTTTGCAACATTTTTTTGGCTACTGTATCTTTAGTTTGAATTCTAGCTTTTCTGTTGGTGAAGATGAAATGAAAGTAACCCGAATCCCGGGTCAGTAAGGCCAAATTTGATAGGGCAGTTGGCTCTAGTCAAGGCTCCTGATGAACAGGGCTGCCTGGGTCTTGGGCAGACCCCTGTATTTGAGGTCACACAGATGTTTCCTGAACCCTGTGCTCCAACAAAGGAAGACTGCTGTACGAGTTAACTGAAAGTGGTCAATTAGAGAGCCTCATTTCCCAAAGGTATTAACCTCTCCTTTCTCTCTCTTTTTCACTGGAAGCACTTAAGGAAGCTTATAATAGTGTCTTAGCTTTCTGGAAAATGAAACTTTTTTAACCTTTCTTTCATGGAAATGCAAACTTTCACAACTGACTTTTATAAAAGGTTGCTTTTGGAGTTATACTGGCTACACAGAAAAAGTATTATTTTATTGTGCTGCTTATTCTCAAGTATATGCATTTTGTGTACAAAAACTGACTTATATCCTACCACATTATTCATGTCATAATATACTAGTATGTGAGATTTTTAGAAGTTTTTTGTCTTTGCAAAAGGTTTCCCTTCAAGATCCTTTTAAGCAATGTCTTTTCTACTGGTCTAGAGTACCAGTTTGCTGATCATTGCCTACCTGACCCGGGAGGAGAGAAAGAATTTGTATAATGTCCATCCCTTTTCTTCATCCCCTGTAAGTTAATCAGTTCCCAAGCTTCTTAAATCTTCTTCCCAAATTTTTCTCTTCCCATTATGGCTTTAGCCTGGGTTCTTACACCCAAACTTAGAATTATAGTAATAACCTGTTAATTTCTCTTCTTGGAGTAGTTTATCTCTTTCACTTCATCCAACCCATCATCAGTTTCATACCGATCATCTTAAGCACTGATATCATATCTCTTTCTTGTTTACACTCAAAGGCTACCCAGTGTAGATGGGATTTCCTTTTATCATCTGCCTTTCTCATCAACTTCCTAGTTCTCTCCACGATATCTTATAAAAGCATTTTACAAATGGGGGTAGTAAGCAAAATAATGTTCCCCCTTCAAAAAAAAAAAAAGTCCCGCCTGGGGGTGGCTCAAGCCTGTAATCCCAGCACTTTGGGAGGCAGGTAGGCGGATCACAAGGTCAAGAGATCGAGACTATCCTGGCCAACATGGTGAAACCCCATCTCTACTAAAAAATACAAAAATTAGCTGGGCATGGTGGTGCGTGCCTGCAGTCCCAGCCACTTGGGAGGCTAAGGCAGGAGAATTACTCGAACTCAGAAGGCGGAGATTGTGCCACTGCACTCCAGCCTGGCGCCTGGCAACAAAACAAGACTGTCTCAAAAAAAAAAAAAAAAGTCCACATCCCACTCCCTGGAATCTTAAATCCCTTACATGGCAAAAGAAATGTTTCAGATGTGATTTAAAATTAAGAACCCTAAGATGGGGAGAGTCTTCAGAATTACTCTGGTAAGCCTCAGGTAATCACATGAGTCCTTAAAAACAGAGAAGCTCTCCGGGTTGTGGAGAGAGCAGGTGTGACTCTGGAAGAAAGATCAGAGAGATGCAATGTTGCTAGCTTTGAAGATGAAAGAAGAGGCCACAAGCAAAGAAATGGAAAAGAGAAAGAAATAAATTGTTTGCTAGAGTCTTCAGAAAGGAACACAGCCCTATCAACACCTTTAGTCTAGTGAGACTCATGTTAGACTTCTAACTTACACAACTGTTAGAGAATACCTTTGTGTTGTTTTAGGCCATTATATTTGTGGTAATTAGTTATAGCAACAAGAGAACACTAACATATGGGTAAATCACTACATGTGTATATACACAGTATTTCTATTTGCCAAACAATCCTCCCACCTCTAAGCCAGGTCCAATAGTGCCTCCAGATGTGTTCCCAGGCTGGCCTACTGCCTGAAATGCCCTCCCCATTCCCTTTCACTTACTTAAATATTCTCTGTCATTCAAGTCCAGCTGAAGACCTATTTCTTCCGCATTACTTCCATCCCTTCTTTCAGGGTATTGTCTGCATTTGATCATTATTCTCCTGCTTTGTTAATTGTTTAAAGTCTGTATGTCTTGCTTCCATAATTAGATTTCAGGCTATTGGAGGAACAGAGAACACATTTTACATTTTTTGTGTACTTCTTAATAACCAGAAAACTGCATACACACATATGATTCACCCTAAATAAGTAGTTCAATGCTAGAACATTTTCAAAGTTAAAAATTTAAAAATCAAATTCTTGCCATTAGAAAAATAATCATTGAAACAATTGGATTGTTTCCTGACAGAGTTACACTGTAATTTCATCAATGAGTTCAATGATTAAGGTTATTTCTTCCCCAAGAAAACACCACCATAAAGAAAGGTATTTCTGTGCATATTTTAGTGGCAAGGTAAGCTGTAATAGAAATGAATGAGCTATCTCCAGTAGCAAAAGAGTTATACTTGACTACGGATGAATAGCAATATGACACTTTCTTACCAGCCTGGGAAAGAGATCAGCCTGCTTGCTAAGCAGAATGGACAGGTTTATTGTGAGGGCTTGAAAAGTGGGATGAACCCAGAGGGGTGCTGCACTCGCAATGCCTAGCTACTCCTTTGTTCACACCTTCATTACATCTAATTTCACATCTTCAAAGCTAGCAACATTGCATCTCTCTTGGAACTGGAAAACTCAACCTTTGATAAGTTGCTACAATTGACATCCTACTCAGTATTATGCATCAGAAAATGAGTTTTGTTCTTATGTCTTGCCGCAAAATAGCATTGGAAAAATTATAAAAAGCGTTCTTGAGCCTCTTAAGGAAAGTAATATAAACAATAATGTAAGCATGGGGTGAGACAAGGATGCAATTATTTGAAGTTCTTATAATATTCTTAAGATTCTGATACATTCATCTGCTAATCCCTGTAGACTGCTTATTTGTAAAAGAACATTCATAATCAAGATCCTTTGGACTTTAATGATTTTGGTAATTATTAATTCCATTTGCATTATCTTTTTAACTATGTGGTTGAGCTCCAGGACAGAGGAAAATTTGCAGGAGGGTCTGAAATTGAGCAGAAAATGTTTATGTGAAACCAATAAGCAGGGGAGAGAATGAGTGTGCTGCTAAGTAACAACTGGTCTATTGTTGGATGTCTGCGGTGTAACTTGGTGATGAGATCCATTCCTCCTACATAGTATTAGTCAGTCTCTCATTGTCACTGCCTCTATCTCTTAGTCCATTGGACGCCTAAACAGCTCAGCCCAGATGGAGTCCCCAGAAAGAAAAAGTTCCATTTTCTGCTTCCCCAAAATGGGTGTCCCGGCTCTACTTCTCCTAAATTGTACTCCACACATCTTTGCATCTTGTCTACTGGCCCTGCCTGGCTGCTTGCAATATACTGGGAATTCTGCTGGGTTTATTGGTTCCAATAATGAGAAATATATTTCATCCATCAAATGGCAACATGTACATATACTGCCTGATGAACACACAATACCAGACATCATGTTATCAAGATGCATCAAGAGCATGAGCTTTTGCTTGTTTCAGTTTGTTTACACTGAAAACTGTTCAAGAGTCTCAGCATGTAGTTGGTAGTTGATACAAGCAGAAGATACGACTTAGCTCTGGCATCAGAGACCTTCAGCTTAGTTTGGGTGTGGCACTGAAGGCTGCCTCCAAATGCTTCCTTATTGGTGACTGTGTCACCTTCTCATTCTGGTCCTCTGTTTTGTGATTGTCAACATCTCGTAAGGAGTCATTGACTTCTTCCTCCTTCTTCCCATAGCATCTTGTTTGTGCTTTTCCTGTGTCCTTTTGCCTTTGGGTTAATTTTGATCGTTTAGATGTGTGCCTCTATGATAATGACAATTAAGCTCCTTGACAGTAGGGAATTTGTTACCCATATGTGAATCTCTCTCAGGACATAGCAAAGATCTGCAGCTACTAGACAGATGATAAATATTTGCTGAGTATTTTTTGAGTGAATAATGGCAATTGAATTGTTAACTTTCAGATTTCTATAGTATCAACTCATGGGATCTTCTTTTTTTACATTCATGTGGTTTGGCCATGTGCCCACCCAAATCTCATCTTGAATTGTAACTCCCACAATTTCCATGTGTTGTGGGAAGAACCCAGTGGTAGGTAATTGAATCATGGGGCAGGTCTTTCTCATGCTGTTCTCACAATAGTGAATAAATCTCATGAGATCTGATGGTTTTAAAAAGAGGAGTTCCAGGGCCGGGTGCAGTGGCTCACGCCTGTAATCCCAGCACTTTGGGAGGCTGAGGCGGGTGGATCACAAGGTCAGGAGTTCAAGACCAGCTTGGCCAATATGGTGAAACCCTGTCTCTACTAAAAAATACAAAAATTAGCCAGGCATGGTAGTGTGCCTGTAGTCCCAGCTACAGGCTGAGGCAGAAGAATCACTTGAACCCAGGAGGCGGAGGTTGCAGTGAGCTGAGATTGCACCATGCACTCCAGCCTGGTGACAGAGTAAGACTTCCTCTCAAAAAAAAAAAAAAAAAGAAAAAAGAAAAGAAAAGAAAAAAGATAGAGGAGTTCTGTCTGTCTGGGCACAGTGGCTCATGCCTGTAATCCCAGCACTTTGGGAGGCCAAGGTGGGCAGATCATGAAGTCAAGAGCTCGAGACCATCTTGGCCAACATGATGAAACCCCGTCTCTACTAAAAATACAAAAATTAGCTGAGTGTGGTGGTGCATACCTGTAATCCCAGCTAATCGGGAGGCTGAGGCAGGAGAATCGCTTGAACCCAGGAGACGGAGGTTGTTGAGATTGTGCCACTGCACTCCAGCCTGGCAACAGAGTGAGACCGTCTCAAAAAAAAAAAAAAAAAAAAAAAAAAAAAAAAAGAGTTCCCCTGCCCAAGCTCTCTCTCTTCACCTGCCACCATCCCCATAAGATGTGACTTGCTCTTCTGTACTTTCCACCATGATTGTGAGGCCTCCCCAGCCATGTGGAACTGTAAGTCCATTAAACCTCTTTTTCTTCTCAGTCTTGGGATCTCTTTATCAGCAGTGTGAAAATGGACTAATACATACATGTATTAGTATGTATTAGTCTAATATTTCCCAATATTTGTCTTAACAAAGCCAATTGAGGTCTTTTTTCCTGGCTTCTACTATCTTGTTAGCTTGAGGCCACTCATCAAAGGAATGTACAATATCCTAGGTGGTTACAGCAACCCTTATTTTCATCATGATGTGGGAGAGTTACCTGGTACCTGGTTACTTAGGATCCTTAATAAAATTATGTGGAATATAATTTTTAAAACTGTACTTATTAATCAATCTATCTAATTATCTTAATAAGTAACATATATCTGAGACTATATTAGAAACTTTTAAATGTCCAAGCACATTCTAAGAAACCTAGTATTTGAGTAGAATGCATTGTCTATAGAAGTTTCTCGATATTTTCAAACTACAGGTCCATTGTACAGAAACACTTATGAAATTGCCATCATCACAGTGAATAAGACCAAAAATGAAGGTAAACTTATAATATAGTTCATTTATTAGAATGTTTAAAAATATTATTGAGTTCAGATTAGCCTTCCTTTCCTTTTTTCTCTTTGAAAATGATAGTCAGTTAACCTGTGTAGCATTTTACATAGATAAATTAAAACCAATTCTAAGCGCTATACCTATGGTCACTGGCTGATGAAACCAAACTCTGCTGGTTTTTGTCACTGCAGGCTAGGGTGAAGCTGCAGTGTGCCCTTATCCACACTGGGCCACCATCTTCCTACCTGTTACAGAAAAACCTGCTCTGTAAAGACAGTTTAGGGTGAGGAAATGAGGAATATGGCAACCACGTGCTGAGGACACCTCAGTCTCTTCCTGTCCTTTAACTCAGTCAGAGCACAGTCACACTGAAATGTATCCCAGACCTCCTGGATTATTTATGCCTGATACCAAATTATCAAAAGTCCTATAAGACCATGTCACACTAAACCAAATAAAAGAAATAACCAAGGGGTTCTAAAATAATTTAGAACATTTGGAAAGTGATACGAAGCGCATAATAAACTGAGATTATATTTATGAATTAAATTCTATAGGCATATAATATGTTAAAGAAAAAGTACTAGATCTCTGATTGCTATGTGTTTCTGACATTTTATAGACCTTGAGATCAGATACGAGTGCTCAATCGATTCAGCACTGCGTATCGCCACTGTAATTAAGACTAAATGAAGTGAAAACGCTTTTTAACAAGTATGTCATAGAAAGTGCTATGATTCATCTACTAACAATGGAATTAGAATTCTGGAAATATGATGCCAATTTTTTTTGTCCATTAGAGAGGATTAGATTGTACAAAATAAGTGCGTTGTCTGTTATTTATGACTCAGATCTAAAATTTTTCTTGGTAAATGAATAAAATCTTTATATAACCATTAATCTGATTTCTGGTATTTTCAATAGTAAAAAAGAAAGTGTTGACATTTTACAATTCATTGCTGAAAGAAACCTACAAACTGGAGTGCCATCAGCTCATTGTTTCTTGATACAGACCAGTCACAATTCCTATACTAACTTTTACGTATGCTGCAGTTTAACTCTCAAGCACCATGGTATAATTGAATTTATTGATGTATTTTTCAGATTATATCGGAACCTGGATACGTCCCATGACTAACAGGAGTCACTATTTTATTTAAAGATTATGTTGAATAATATAATCTATGTTGAAGGGAGGTTGATAGTGCATTGGCTCTGGGTTGGAATCACACTGTCACTAGCTAAGTGACCTTAGGCAGGTTACTTGACCTCTCTCCACATCTCAGTTTCCTCATGGGCAAAATAGTATTGGCTTCAAACAGTTTTCTTTTAACTTTTTATTTTGAAATAATTGTCGATTCACAAGAAGTTGCAAGCATAGTATAGTGAGGTCCCAGGTATCCACCACCCAGCTGACTCCAGTGGTGACATCTTCCATAACTGCAGTTCACTGTCAAACCAGGAAACTGATTGGCACAATACAATTAACTAGACTCAGTTCTTACTCACGTTTCACCAGTTTTTGCACTCACTCTTCCTTAGGGGAGCAAGGGTAGGGCTTTGCATAATTCTATGGCATTTTATCCCATGTGTAGATTTGTGTAACTACTATTACAATCAAGATACAAATATGTGTCTTAAATACAATTAAGAATTTGAAGTACTTAGCACGGGAGGTTGTACATAGAAGAAACTAGTGAAATGTTACCTACTAGTATTCGTTAGATTAAATCAGAAGATGGTCTTGCTTATTCAATACTTTCCAGTTATATGAGTTACTTTGTTGGTTGATATAAAGAGTATTTTAGAAGTTGGAAATAAGGCTTTTTGTATTAATCATGTTTTAATTTTTTTTCTATATTTTATGAAGTTTTGTCATCTTGGGCCCTTGCAGACCTGAGGAGAAACTGCCCCTCCCAGGGGCAGCTAATTCCTACAGAGAGCGAGCAACTTGCCTGTGAGAGCATGCCTTTGTTATGCAAACCAACCAATCCTAGCACGTACCCTACCCACCTCTTTATAACAGGCTTCTGCAGCCTGGGACACTATCCCCTTGTCCTTAGCCACCCCAGGCCCAGGTACTGGCCAATCAGAGATCACTCTGTAGTTTAGAGCCCGCTGAGATTCTTCAAAGTATCCAATGCCCAACCTGCTCAACTGCTCACCCAGCCTCACCCATTCCTCGCACGGAAACACAATGTAAGCTTTTCCCTCCTCCTTTCGTCTCCTGATCAACTCTGGTGCTTCCCTGTGCGGCTTTCCTCCTATTCTTGGGAGCTGTGAATTTTTTTTTTTTTTAAAGACGGGGTCTCCCTCTGTCACTAAGGCTGGAATAAGAGATGGAGATTCTGTCTTTAAAATAATATTAAAGACAATAATATTTCACTGTGGTCTTGAATTCTTGGGCTCAAGTTATCCTCCTGCCTCAGCCTTTTTAGTACCTGGAACTGCAGGCACCACTACATTCAGCTAAATTTTAATTTATTTTATTATTTTTTTAAAAATAGAGATGGTATCTCACTAGTTGCCTAGGCTGATCTCAAACTCCTAGGCTCAAATAATCATCTGACCTTGGCCTCCCAAAGAGATGGGATTATGGGTGTGAGCCACTGCACCCCACCACAAGCTCTCTTGTCAATGGCAATAGTCTTCTCATCTATTTGCCTCATGCTAACTAAACCAAAATGAAATCCCAGGTACATTTAAAAATACCCTTTGAGCCCCAGTTAACTCTCTATTTTGGAAGTTTATACAAACTAGAACATTCAAAGTGAGCCAAGTCTGTTTAACATGGGTGTGTGCCTTCCCTCAGACTGACAGTTCCCAGTTTAGTGCAAGAAATTCACCAAAGAAATAAGTGAAAGAATTTGGCATATATTAAGTACCCAGGAAATGTTCAGTTCCTGACTTACCTTCTCCTTCTTTGACCTTAACTCAGAAAGCAAATTTCCGTAGCGCCAGTGTCTACATGAGTAAGAGAGAACCGGGCCAGGTGTGGTGGCTCACGCCTGTAATCCCAGCACTTTGGGAGGCCGAGGCGGGTGGGTCATGAGGTCAAGAGATCGAGACCGCCCTGGTCAACATGGTGAAATCACATCTCTACTAAAAATACAAACAATTAGCTGGGCATGGTGGCACGTGCCTGTAATCCCAGCTACTCAGGAGGCTGAGGCAGGAGAATTGCCTGAACCCAGGAGACGGAGGTTGTGGTGAGCCGAGATCATGCCATTGCACTCCAGCCTCGGTAACGAGAGCGAAACTCCGTCTCAAAAAAAAAAAAAAAAAAAAGAGAGAGAGAGAGAGAGAGAGAACCTAATTCTTTGTAGCAAGTGTCTCTTACGAAACAAAAGAGCTTGATGTATGGCCCACTGATGCCTTTGCTTCTGCAAAGAAGCCTTCACAGTCAACCTGCTTTCCAGGAAACTCATGCTGGACCTCTTTCTGTGGTAATCCTCTGACTCAAGGGACTCAAGGTTCCTGGTCTCTGCTACGGGACACCCTGCAGTCTGACTCACCTTGCCTCCTGCACCTTCCTGCGCCTCATCCTCATCCTATTAGACTTCCACTGACTGCCAACCAGCTTCAGACCTCACTACATGGTGTTGCCAGATCTCACTCCTGCTCTTGAGTGATTCCATCTTGGTGCTTGGATCTATCCTACCTTATTTCCCTTCTGAATGACCTCTCATTTCAGCTTTGCTGTTTATGCTCATAACCATTCCTATCCTGGATTCATAGATGGGCTTCAGGGGGTCAGTGAAGCAATGGAAAAGGTTGTTGAGTTTTTGAAAATTCAACTTACTATGCAAATATATAGGATGATCATTTTCTCCTGCTTTTTTTGTGTGTCTCCAAACATGTTCTTTACCCTGGTTGTCCATTGGAATTGCCTGGGCAGCTTTTGAAATGTACGGGGCCACACACCAAAAGTCCTGCTTCATTAGGTCTAAGGTGAAACCACACACTGGTAATTTTAAAGGTTTCTCAAGTGATTCCTATAGGCATCTAAGGTGGAGCTTCATTTTCTTGGCTGGGGAGTTGGGGAATGGGTAACCTCTTAGTCGTGTCGAGAATCTTTGAGAAGGATCAAGCTGGAAGAATGAACACATGTGCTTTTCCACAACCCTTTGGCCACCTCTAGGTCCTCAAATTATATGATCAAACCTGGGCTACGGCCCTTAGGTGAGAATACTTGACTTCCTATAAATTGGTAGAGGCTTGAGCAGATTCAGTTTAGAATTCTGGGGCAGGACAAATTCACAGGTATTGTTATGAGCTTCTATCAAGAGACACTTAATATCTGGTTTGCAGACATTAATGACTGATATTTAGGTCCATTAGTTTATTAGGGGCTATGAAATGCTGATATTCTAATTCCATCATTCCTTCTTTACTTCCTACAATCTTTCTATAGAGAGAAATTTCCCTTTGTCTATCATTTGGTGAGCCAATGACATGGTTCATATAGGAAGGGAGGGTAATTTATACAGGTTACCTGTTTTCAAATAAATTGGTTCGCCAGTATCATCCACTTTGATTAATTAAAGCTTCTTTGTCTACTGTTTTGTAATTTTGTCTTTTTGTCTGTGATATAATGCTGTAGCTAACATTTTTCAATTTGACAAGTGAGTACAAGATGCAGACACAGCTTCACATACTGCTTTCCTCTACATCAATATGCATTCGTTCCTGAATTATCCAATATTGTATTCACATTAGCCATCACTGAAAATGACACCTACGAGGCTGGGCATGATAACTCACACCTATAATCCCAGCACTTTTGGAGGCTGAGGTGGGAGGATTGCTTGAGCCCAGGAGTTTGAGACCAGATTGGGCCACATAGCAAGACCCCATTTCTAAAAAAAAATAAAATTACCCAGGCATGGTAGCACACACCTAGGGTCCCCGCTGCTAGGTAGGGTGAGATGGGAAGGTTGCTTGAGCCCAGAAGGTTGAGGCTGCAGTGAGCAGTGATCACACCATTGCACTCCAGTCTGGGCAACAAAGCAAGACCCCATCTGTAAAAAAAAAAAAAAAAAAAAAGAAAAAAGAAAATGGCATCTGTAAAGTTAATGACACAGAAAGAGTTTAATAAGCATGTGCCTACTTAAATATAAGACACATAAAAACTTTAAGATACTTAGCACATCTTCGTTCTTTATGTGCACGCGTGTGTGTATGTGTGTGTTTTAAATAAGGGTCTTCGGAAGGCTCTGGATTACTATGTAATTATATTTTAATCTTCCAGCTATTGTGTCATTCTGGTTAGAACTGCTAAAGAGCTAAGGCTTAACCTGGTTTCTGAAAGTTAGAGTGTAAGCCAGCCCACACTTCTCCTGAAAACACGTGTGGTTCTTCAAGTTTCCAGCAAAAGCAACATAGCCATAACACAGGCGAGGTACATTGCTTATCAGTGTATAAAGATTAATTGAAGTAAGAATTGTGCTGTTAAAGAGAAGTACCCGAGCACAGGTTCTTATAAGTTTATACAAATAAATTCCCTAACAATTTTATATTGGAATAAAAAATATATGGCAAAATATACAAACATTCATATTCCCACTGTATCTCTGTGGCTATCTTAGCCACTTGGCAGAAGATCAAAACTCTGCCAGTTTATGAAGCAGATTCTGCTTTACATTAAGGTACTATCCTGGGCAACATGGCAAATGCCCATCTCTACTAAAAATACAAAAATTACCCAGGTGTGGTGGTGCATGCCTCAGGTCTCAGCTACTCAGGAGGCTGAGGTGGGAGGATTGCTTGAGCCTGGGAGGTTGACGCTGCAGTGAACCAAATTCACACCACACTGTACTCCAGCATGGGTGACAGAGTAAGACCCTGTCTCAAAAAATAACAATAAAATAAATTAACATATTAATGCCCTCTGTACATTTGAACCCAACAAATACTTTCTCCTTGACCAAATGTTAGTCAGTCTCTCCTGAGCCCTCTTCTCAACTAGGCCTCAACATACATAGCCCAGTTTTTGCAAGAATCCTGCAAAGTCAGTTTAGAGAGAATCCCCCACCCTCGATATTTGATCGCTGTTGATATTTAATCAAATCTCTCATACCTGCCCTTGATATCTCATCAGACTTTCCTGCCCTCAGCAAGAGCCCTGTTTGGCCATTCTAGCAAGAATCTCCCGTCTTTGGTGTCTCTTCTTAGTAATTTTCCAACCACCATTACTCCCAACCTGCTTCTTGGCTGTAAATCTCCACTTGTTCTTGCTGTATTCAGTGTTGAACCCAATCTCTCTCCCCTATTGTCATGGGCGTGACACTTTTACCTATTGCAATAGTCCCAATTAGGATCCTCCTTACCATGTTAACAAGGGTCAAAATGATTTCCTTTAATAAACCCGGGCCCAGCCTACTCCAGCCAGCACTAATATGCACCTCCCAGAAGTAAGGGAGTCTTCTAAGGATCCTCTTCTTTGATTACCTGAGGTAGAAGGAACCAAACCAAAAAATACACCCGTTTCTCCTGACATTCTTTCCCATTCCTTAGATAAAGAACAAAAAGAAGACATCACATTGTTAGATGCAGTAAAATTGGTACATAGAAAAACTTTACCAAAGGATTAAAAATAATATAACTACACTATCCCACTAAGGATTCCACTTACACAATAAAGTTAAATAAGGATTCTTTTAAAAATTTTTTAAATTTTTATTTATTTATTTTTTTAGAGATGGGGTTTCACCATGTTGACCTGCCTCTTCCTCCCAAAGTGCTGGGATTACAGGTATGAGCCATAGTGCCAGGACCTTAAATGAGGGTTCTTAGTTTCATGTTAATTTCCTCCCACGGGGCATTGTGGGAGAAAATTAACATGAAACTAAGACATACTCTTCAGATAAATAGCCCTGATCCTGGAACACCCTGAGCATTCCTGGAGCTCCCTGTGCATTCCTGGAGCTCCCTGCGCATTCCTGGAGCTCCCTGCACATTCCTGGTACTGGCATTTATCTTACTACCTCCCAGTCACCTCTTGTCTGGGCTCCTCCAGGGTAGGGACAGCTGGGGTGAGGGTGGAAGGATGAGGAGTTGCTCCTCATAGTTGAGCACAGGCCTCTAATTCCATATTAATCTGAAGACCATCGAGCCCAGAATATGGACCATTACAAACTCCAGGCAACATTTTGGCTCTTTAGATAGACAATACCATGTTTGTCCTTTAACTTGTGCCTGAAACCTTTTGAAAATGTCAGTGCTTTATTGCCACCTTCTGGTCAAATTGTGTTTTGTGTTACTTCTTCAAGTTGTCATTTAGTCTCAGCAGAAAGGAGGTAAAAGAAATTAAGTCTTTGTCAGAGCAGACACCACTTCTCCAGTGGTAGCCAACATGGACAAATGTTATATATCCCTTGAGAAATTTCCCATGGATGTGAATGCATGTATATGTCACACAAATGAATACTGTTCCGAATCTTGTAGGGTATAAAAGACAGATCATTATAGCTTACATTTCTGCTTACGTTTCTACAGGGCTTTGTTTTTAAAAAACAGTTTACAAAGTCCTTTCACATTTGGTCATTATACTAACTTGAAAGGCAAGTAGGAATTATTAAGAGAATAATCTTTTGGCCATTCTATAAAAAGACAGGGAATTGTCAATGAACTCTAACTTTCCTTACAGATTTGTGCCCCTGTTAATCTTTTTTTTTTTTTTTGAGACGGAGTTTCGCTCTTGTTACCCAGGCTGGAATGCAATGGCGCGATCTCGGCTCACCACAACCTCCGCCTCCTGGGTTCAGGCAATTCTCCTGCCTCCTCTGTTAATTTTTTGACCTTTCTAGAATCGTTCTATATCTACTTTTTCATTATCAAGCCCACCTTTTGCATTTAAAAGATAATATAGTTTACAAGAATAATATGCACATCATATTAAACGATCTATTGCGGAGACAAACTTTAATGATCAATTAATAATATGTATACATTAATGCTTCATGCTGATGCATAAACCTGAATTTAGGCTTCATGATGATGGTGATGATGACATTAACATGTGGATTAAGAGCACTGCCTCTGGAAGCAGATTGTCTGAATTTGAATCCTAGCTCTGACTCTTACAGGCTGTGTTATCTTAAGCAAGTTACTTAATCTCTGGACTTAATTCTCCTTCTCTGTGAAATGGAGGTGATAATGATGATGATGATGATTAGATGATACCTATTCCGCAAGACTGTTATGAGAATTAAATGAGTTAATATCTGCACAGTGCTTAAAACAGTGCCTAGCACATAGATAATTATTTTTGTAAAGTAATTAGACCAGCTCCTGGCATGTAGCAAACACTATTTATAAAACAGAACAACAATAATTAATATTCATTGCAAACTTGCTATGTGCTAGGTTCTAAATTTAGCACTTTGCACACATTATTGCTTTTTATCTTTCCAGGGTCCTATATGAAGGGTACTATTATTTAATCTCCATTTGACAGATGAGGGAACCTGAAACACGGAGTGCTTAAATAACTTGCCTAAAGTCACATAGCTGATGTGGGTAACAGAACTGAGATTTAGTTAACCTGTCTCTGTTTAGAAGTTGTTATTTTACTACCTAACACATGTCTCTGTTACAATTAAACCATTGCACTCATTTATCAAGTTAATTCTATACTATTTGGAATCCTCTGTAACACTAATGAGCTGCATAAGCACCCAACTTCGTCTTCCTCCTCTAGGGTTTTGGTACACATTCAGATTAACCTTAATTTGTTCATAGCTATCTCATATGTAGGTATATTCAATGCCAAATGAAATGCCATGACTATATTTAATAAGTGTATGATGATGATAAAGAAGTTGTTAGGTTTACATTCTATCCTTGCTCATCAGGAGACTGTTCCAAGAAAGGAATCCATCACTTTGGTAATTATTTATTCATCATGATCTCAGATTGAATTCTCATGAACTAACACAAGCCGAGAAGTACATATCAATGAACGATGAGATCATAACCTAGACCTTCTTTGAAACAGCAAGAAAGTAAATATGCAGTTGTGGTGTTCCAATGTTTCCTTTGGATCATTGTAATTTCCTTTCTTATATTCTTAAATATTTTTATATTATAAGAGAATCATCAATAACTATCGCTCCACCTCAGGGAAAAAAAGGGGAGGGAGGAAAGGAGAAGGTTCCTACAGAGTTAAATGTTTTCAAATTTCTTGATTGATTCACCATCCTATTCCACCCCCAAGTACAAGTGGGAAATGCTCCCTTACACCCACCACTGGGGGTCCAATCTGGGACCCTATCAGTCCTCTCTCTCTCCTTCGGTTCATGGATGTCTTGGGGTATTATGTGCCTTGAGTAGTGAAGTTGGAAAGAGGGGAATGGCTGTGAGTGCTCCTAGGTAGTCAGTCGGGGAGGACACTGGAGGAATAAAGTCCTCATGGGCACCAAGGAGGATGGTTATCAGAGTACCCTGGTGCAGGCAGGGGTGACATTCCCACGAATGAAAGTAGAGCGAACTGTAGGTGATGGCCCAGCTCCCAAGCAGTTTCTGAGCCCTAACAGCCCTCATAGTGGTTCTTTATCAGATCTGCCCACCCAGCTCTTCCTGGGCAATGCATTCTCTCTCTACTTGAGCACATTTGCCTAATACCCAACCCAACCCCAAACCCTGTATTTCCTCTTTATCCTCTTGTTTCTTTTTGGTCTTGGAAAAAATTCTTACTTCCTTTAGCTCCTAACCTTCTCTAGGGTACCTCTTGTTTTTCCTCAAACCCTATTTTTTGTTTCTTTCAGATACACTGATGTGTATCACACTCATAACCCATTCCTTTCCTTTCAGAAAGAATCTAAGGGAAATGATACTATATAAATTATATGTCTTGTAATTGTTATACAACACACACATATGTATGTGTACAAACACACACACACACACACACACACACACACACACACAATGAGAGAGAGCCTTGACCTCCCAGGCCCAGGCAATCCTCTCACCTCAGCCTCCCAAGTAGCTGGGACCACAGGAGTGCGCCACCACACCTGGCTCATTTTTTAAATTATTATTTGTCTCTTTATGTTACCCAGGCTGATTTGAAACTCCTGAGCTCAAGTGATCCGCCTACCTTGATTTCCCAACGTGCTGGGATTACAGGTGTGAGCCATAATCCCTGGCCAACATATAGTTATTGTTGTAATATTTTATAATATGTGGACATTATACTGTTAAATTTTACTACTCATTTTTAAAAGTCTGACTCAAACAGTAATCTGCAAATCCCATGTAGTATATACTTACATGTGCATGTGCACACACACACACACACACACACACACACAAAGCAGTTACCCTCCTCTTTCCACCATCATTATGGCTTCTTCTATATATCATTTCTTGGTTAATATTTGTCAAAGGGGAAGGAGAAAAGCCCAAAACTTCAAAACACACCAGAAGCATTTTTATGTCATACTGGTTGGAAAATATTCACAAACATTTATTTCTTTTTCTTTTTTTTGAGATGGAGTCTAGCTCTTTTGCCAGGCTGGAGTTCAGTGGCACAATCTCGGTTCATTGCAACCTCTGCCTCCCAGGTTCAAGCAGTCTCCTGCCTCAGCCTCCCAAGTAGCTGGGATTATAGGCCTGTGCCGCCACGCTCAGCTAATTTTTGTATTTTTAGTAGAGACGGGTTTTCACCATGTTTGCTAGGATGATCTTGATATCCTGCCCTCATGATTTGCCCACCTTGGCCTCCGAAAGTGCTAGGATAACAGGCGTGAGCCACTGCACCTGAATTTTTTTTTTAAGATGAAATTTTGCTCTTCTTGCCCAGGCTGGAGTGCAATGGCATGATGTGGGTTCACCACAGACTCTACCTCCCGGGTTCAAGTGATTCTCCTGCCTCAGCCTCCCGAGTAGCTAGAATTGCAGGCAGGTGCCACTGCTCCAGCTAATTTTGTATTTTTAGTAGAGACGGAGTCTCAGGTGATCAGCCTGCCTGGGCCTCCCAAAGCACTGGGATTACAGGCGTGAGCCACAGAGCCCGGCCTCACAAACATTTCTTTGCCAAATTTCTGGTAAGTTTTAAGGTACTAATTGCTGGAGACTGGTCAATTAATACAACTGCCTTATGTGGCTTTACAATAAGGATACTGAGATATTCATTACTTTCAGGTGATTTTGTCATTATGTGAACATTATAGAAGGTCCTTACACAGACCTAGATGGTATAGATTACTACTACCCACGTAAGCTACATGGTCTAGTCTGTTGCTTCTAAGCTATAAGCCTGTACATCACGTGACTGTACTGAATACTTTGTAAACATAGAAAAGGTCATGCATTGTGCTATAATGTTACAGAGGCTACAACATCACTAGGAGATAGGAATTTTTCAGCTCCATTTTAGTCTTATGACCACCATCATATATATGGTCCATCATCAACCAAAATGTTATTTGGTGTATGACTGCACTCGACTTTTGGGGAAAATCTTGGAGGACATAAAACTTTCACTCTGAACCAACTGATATATTTCTGAACTGGAAGGTTTCCTAGGTCATTCACACAGAGGAAGAACAAAAGATGAACAAGAAGAATGCTGCATATTCTCATATCTTCCAATGCTAATGGAACTAGCACTAGGAAGCCAGAGGTTCTTAAACTTACTGTTATTTTATCATGTCAACAATTATTCCTTGAGTTGGAATTCACTTAAAGTGTTCCAAGAGGACAGTACAGTAATTGCTTCATCTAAAAGTTAGGTCAGTAAAAATTACTAAGTTATCTATGTTTAACAAAGTAGATAAACTACATAAAAAAGACTATGCCATTTAGGCATTACATTAGGCTGAATGAAACAGAAACGCTACTATGGTGACTAATCAAGAGGAAGTTCAGGGACACGTGGTTCACAGTGACATTAACATCCCAGGATCCTCCCATCTTTCTGGTTTGCTTTCGTTAGGGTATGGTGTCATCTCACAATCACAATGTGGCTTGTCCACCTGGAGCATAATGTCCATCTTTCAGATAGGAAGAAGAAGAAGGAAGAGAAGGGCGATCCTGTCTATCTTTTTTAGACAGGTGATTTGGTTTGGCTCTGTGTCCCCACTTAAATCTCATCTTCTAGCTCTCATAATGCCCACATGTTGTGGGAAAGACCTGATGGGAGATGACTGACTCTGATGGTTTTAAAAATGGGAGTTTCCCTGCACAGTTTCTCTCTTTTGCCCGCTGCCATTCATGTAAGACATGACTTGCTCCTCCTTGCTTTCTGCCATGATTGTGAGGCTTCCCCAACCATGTGGAACTAACTGAAGTCCAATTAAACCTCTTTCTGTTGTAAATTGCCCAGTCTTGGGTACATCTTTGACAGCAGTGTGAAAATGGACGAATACATCAGGAAACTATAGGTTTTCCAGAAGCCTTGCCTGCTTCTACTTATACCTTATTGGCCAAAACTCTGACATACGGCCACCTAGCTGCAAAGAAGAGTGAGAAATGTAGACTTTAGCTGGGTTATTGCTACCCAGAACAAAATTCAGGTTCTCTTGTCAGAAAGGGGAAAACGTGGCTATTGGGTTGACAACTAGCAGAGCCTGCCACAAAAACACTTTTTAAAGTTGCATCCAGAAAGGGCTTAACCCTCAGCAACCTTGGAGACAGTGAGAAAATGAATAAATTTAATATTTTGAACAAAAGTTATTTACAGGCTCAGGTTCATGTTCAGGTTCAGGCTGAGGACAAAGGTATGACCTATGCTCCTGCCAGCAGGCAATTTAGACACAGTTGATCAAGGGCTAGCTTGAGTGATTTCTAAAGCAGGCAGGCACCTTCCTGCTAATGCTTAGGATGCCTGAAAGGCACCAGCAAGCAATGAACACCCTCAAAAGAATTTAACAATGATTGCTGATTTTTGTATTTTGTATTTTAACACTAAAAAATTCCTTTTGGAATGGGCCAGTTGCATTAAAAAGCAGCACAGTTCAATAGTTAAAAAAACTCTTTAAAATTAAAAATCCAAACTTACTTGGCATTTCTTGAGAACTATTAAAAGGGTACCATTTCACCTCTCCTCTCCCATATACTCATGCAGTTTGTTCTATCTTACAAAAGCATTAATTCATAATGAACTAGGATTTTTTAAAAGATCCTACCATAAAGAGCTTAAGTACTGCTCTAGTATGAACGACTGATTTTCATTCTAAAGACTTAGAATTGGTCCAGTGGGACAGACCTGTCCTTTGAGAGTTTGAATTCTTATTATTGGGGGAGAGTAGAAGGGAGGAGAACTTGGGAAGATTCATAATACAGCAATGTTTTTACTCATTATACCACCATAAAAAAAAAGGTACAAAATGTAAGAATTTCAGCTGGGGGTGGAGAAGAGGGCCTTACCTAGCTTCCTTTGGCTTCCTTTACTATCACTCCAGTGTTTTAATGTTACAGCCACCCATTCTTTTCTGGGCCTCCAGAGGAGGAAACAAGAAATGGTCAATTGACCAAAAGTAATACGGGGCAATAAATCAGAACTACTGAAATGCTGTAGCTTCCCAGATATTTTCGTGTGGCATCAAAAGTTGAATAAGGTAAGGAAGAGTTGGCTACTTACTGTATCCAATATAAATTATGACAGGTGGATATTAATTAAATATAGAATTGACACTAAGAAATTGGATATAAATCAGCTTTTACTGAATTGACAATATTCCTCTGTTGTGGAATATAGTAATATCTCACGCATTTGAACTCCAGCCTGATTAAATTCATAGGCTCCTGCAATGGCTCTAGATCAGTTTGAATATCAGTTAGCTATTGCTGCATACAAAACACCCCAAACCGTAGTGGCTTTAAACAACCATTCTTCATTATTTCTCACAAGCCTAGGGGTGATGTGTGGGCTGGCTGATCACTACCACCAGGATTGCTAATGTGTCTGAGGGTTTCCTGAAGTCTCTGCTCTAGGCTGGGCTTAGCCGGAGCATCTAAGCAAGGAGAGGTCTGCTCCATGTATTATTCATCTTTCTCCTGAGACCAGCATACATGCCTGGATGTGTTCTTCTCATGGCAATGGCAGGAATTCCAGAAGGCAAACAGAATCACTAAGGCCTCGGGACTTAGGCTTAGACCAGGTCCACTCTTCTGGCACATCACCTCATTCTACCATCCAAAGCAAATCACATGCCCAAACCAGGTCAAAGGTGAAGAGGAGATTCTTCCCTTCTAGTGAGGAAACAAGACAGATAAAGAATTAGGGCCATGAATGTAATTTCCAAAGTGTGATGGTTAATTTTATGTGTCAGCTTGATTAGGACACAAGATGCTCATTTATCTCTTTGAATATTATTTCTGGTGTGTGTCTAAGGTTGTTTCCAACAGAGATTAGCATTTGAATTGACAAACTGAGTAAAGCAGATGGCCCTCCCCGATGTGGATGGGAATTATACAACCCACTGAAGGCCTGAATAGAGGAAAAAGTCAGAGTAAAGTTGAATTCTTGCTCTGCCTGACTGCTTGAGCGAGAACACTGATCTTCTCTTGCCCTTGGCATTCCTAGTTCTCAGACCTTCAGACATGGACTGGAATCTATACTATTGGCTCCCCAGCTCTCATGCCTTCAAATGACAACACTGGCTTTCCTGGGTATCCAGCTTGCAGACAACAGATTGTGGGACTTCTCAGCCTCTGTAATCACACAAGCCAATTCCTTATATTAAATCATATGACGACCATGCATGATGGCTCATGTCTTTAATCCCAGCAGTTTGGGAGGCCAAGGCAGGTGGATTACCTGAGGTCAGGAGTTCAAGACCAGCCTGACCAACATGGTGAAACCCCATCTCTACTAAAAATACAAAAAAATTGGGTTTGGTGATGGCACCTGTAATCCCAGCTACTCAGGAGCCTGAGGTAGAGAATTGCTTGAACCAAAAAACAAAACAAAATAAATCATATGACACTGAAGTTACAGATATTACTTTCCTAATTTGAACCATTATTTTAAAACAAAGAGATTTCACATACAAATCCTGATATTTTTTGAAAAATCAGAAGTTCTGCAACACAGGATCCACATTCCTACATGTCTCCACAGTTCTCAGGAGCTGAGTAGTAACTGCCCTGTCCATTTATTTGCTTTATCTCCCTAGCCCTTGGAGCCAGTTAAGTTTGCTTTATACAGTACTAGTTCTACAGCCAGATCTGTTTCTTAAGCTTCAGATAGGCTTCTGTAGTGCTCATTATTTACCAAATACCTCAAACAATATAATCAACAAAATCAAAACTAAAGCATCCCTTCCTCCTCTTCTCCGATAGTCCCTATTGTCAGGTGTCCATATGCAAGCCTGGAGTCTGAAAGTCTGAAGACCTGCTTGCCTCGGCTGAAGTCTCCCACCCCCTGCCTGCATTTGCCATTGTCCCTGATCACCCAGTGGAGCTTCCCTGGACAAGCCCCTCACTCAACCCTGCCATCTTAACTGTTCTTATGATAATGTAAATACCTCTCACCCAGCCCCACCACTGTAACTAAACTTACTCTGCAACATCTCTGCCCCCCAAAAAACTACCCAAACCCATAAAACCAACTCCTATCCCACTGCCGTTTTGCTAATACCCTTTCTGGCCTTAACCCACCTGCACCCAGGTGAATAAACAGCCATGTTCCTCACACAAAGCCTGTTTGGAAGGCCTCTTCATTCAAAGTGCATGTTTTTTCACCACTACCTTCCTTGTCCAAGCCAGAAACCTATTCATCACTTTGACTTTTCTTTCCCTCTCTAATATACTACAGTATAAAATTTTATTCACAATGAAACTACAGAGTGTCTAGGAATTAACCTAAGAGAGAATGCCCAAGACCTTTCCAGAAACAAGTGTTAAAACTGTGCTAAAGTCCAAGAAAAAGTTAAGGATAAGGAGTCATTCAACAGGCAGCAGGTGGCTGGTTAGGCAATCATGATGGTATGGTGCCTCATTGTCCAGATGCAGTGATCTGGTAAATTTCAGTTCCTTGATACTATACAGGAGGCCTGATGGTTGGTTTCCCAGGAAAGGAACTAAAATAAGACAGATGTTTCCGAAGTTTTAAGACTGGGAGGGTCAATTTCCAGGTTTATTCAAAAGAAACCATAAACATCAGTTCTATAGGACAGTTGGGCTGATTTCATACCCACCAGCATTCCTTCCTGATAAGAGCCTACCAACCACTGAGAAGTGCTGGCCAATATACCAGGGATTCGCAGTGAGGGTTTTCATGTCCTCTGCTTTGCCTTTTGATGTCAGAGGGCTGAAAATTTCACTCTGGGATCATGCTAACACCACCATTTTTTGAATATGGGTCCCACAGAGAGGTAGGAAGCTTGATTGTGCATGTGCAAGTTTCTCCTTTCATAAATATTCATGACTCCTCCTAAAGCTCATTGAATATGTATATTTGGCTACTCTGCTCATCGTAAACTGTTCTCTTTGCCTTTCCCTCCAACTGTCTGTTCTCAGCTTCTGACTGTAGTCTATGCTTCCAAGCCTGTCAGAATGGCCACCTTGCAGGCTGTAACCGTTCATGAGAAATAAAGCTCTCTTCTAAATTTATCAACCTCCTCATTTTTCGGTTGACATTAGTAAGTAGAGCATCAGAACAGTACACTCCATTCCCAGTTTACTATTATCGTTATTAGTCCCCTACAAATAATTTATGGGGTACTCTGCTATCTGTAAAACAAGGACCTAGGAAATGCACACTATGCCAAAAGTTTGCTGAAGGAACATCAGCAAGTGCAAACGTCTAAGATCAGAGGCTGCAAGCCTCCCTATCACTCTAGGGCCACATTGCCACCATCTCTCCACCCCTTCAGGGATCGCCCCTCTGCGGCGTGACGTCCTCAGGTACACTATCCGGTCTTTCCCGCTTTCCGTAGTTTCCTGTTCCGTCTTGGCCCCGCCCACCGCTGGCGCCATTGTTTCCGGCTCAATTCGGGAACCGCCGGAGAGCTTCTAGCCCTTGGTTTCGGACCCCTTATCCGACGCTCCTCCCCCTGTCTCTGTATCTGAAGAAGGTAGTTCCCAGCAAAGTTCTCCAGTTTCCAGGCCGTGCACATCAAACAGAGGTTATCCTTCGTTGCCCGCAGCCCCGTTCAGCTGCAAGCAAGTTTCTGGGCGTCATGGCCAGGGGCCACCGCAGCCGGCCGGGTGTGAGGCTGCCTTTCGCTGCCCGCGCGCTCCCCTGGCTTCTGGGTCCGCCGGCGGCCGTTTCGGCTTGAACGCAGCCCCTCCGCGACTACTAGCCGTCTCGCGCCGGACCTCATGGCTTCGGAGGCGCCGTTCCCGCCGCCGCCGCCCTCGGTGTCGCCGCCCACCTCCCCTGAGCCAGAGCTGGCCCAGCTGAGGCGGAAGGTGGAGAAGTTGGAACGCGAACTGCGGAGCTGTAAGCGGCAGGTGCGGGAGATAGAGAAGCTGCTGCATCACACAGAACGGCTGTACCAGAACGCAGAAAGCAACAACCAGGAGCTCCGCACGCAGGTGCGCGGTCCGCCTCAGCCCCGCGCCCCAGCCAGCTCGAGGCGAGGTCTTCGAAACCCAAGATAGTCTCCGAAGGGGTCCCTGGCAGGGGCTCAGAACTACTATAGAGTACTTGAAATAATTATAAGTAAAAGGTCGGCATAGTTACAATTCCAGGTACATTAGTAGCAAACCCGAGTTCAGGTTACTTGATTGAATCAATGTCCCGCGGCGGGCGTGAATTGAACTTCAGTACTATGGCTACATTGTCTTCGTTCTCACTTGACCCAACATCCCATTGGCAGTAGGTGCATTTATTCTAGAGCACATTTGAGTTTATTAAAATGTTGACCTTGAGTCAGAATGGCATCTCTGCCATTTCCCGTATGTGTAAACTTATACTGAGCCTCAGTTCCCCATCAGATGAGAATGATAGATCACAGTTGTGAAGGTGAAATAAAATGAAACATGAGAAAACAAAAAATTTTACAAACTTTTGAACGCTGTGCTCTGAGCGTTTATCGTCTTGGGTTTTCTTGTGGAAGTAGGGAAGATATATAACTGCCTTTGTTGGAGACGTTAAGCAGCTTATTTCGTTTTCAGCCTAAATAGTAGGGACAAATAGTAATACTTAAACTGTCACATTAAAAACAAAAAACCAAGAGCATAATATATTTTTTTTTCCACCTTGACCTGTTGGGCAGTTGCACCCTCTCCCGGTTATTTCCAGTCACTAGTTTCAATTTAACTGTTGTCTAGTTCTTTATAATTTATACGCTTACTAAAACCAATATATAGGCTGAACACTAAGACGTCATCCAACTTTTTAATGTTTTGTTACCAAACGAGCTATGAAAATAACTGCTGAGTTGCAATGACTTTGGCCGTTACGTAGAGTTCTTGACATTATGATATCGGAAACTTTTTGTTTAGTCAATTTGCACACCTAACGATGTGTACAACTGTGCTAGGAGAATACAGATATGGTAAGAAATATGGGGAGAGGGGAGCAAAATATGACAGGCTTTTTTTTTAACGACAGCCGTTTGAAAAGCTCCTTTATAATTCTAAATCGTTAAAGTACTTCTTGTGTTAGAGATTTTAAAAGAAAACATTTTTTGCTGATCTTGAGAGAGCATTTTGTATGTTACTGTTAATTTGATAGACTAAGTAATGGTACTTTGTGAACAGGATCCTTTATTTCTTACAAAAAAAAGTTTTTATGCTAATATTTTAAGAGATCAGCAGTTCTCCCTTAAGAATTAGAAAATTTAAATGCTATTAATTCCCATTCATATTATCTAATATCATTCAGTGTTCTCCACCTGTACTTATTAAATATGTTAATTCCACTTACAAGCTTTAATGCACTTTAAAAAATAGTAGTTCTATGACTAAATAACTGCAGCAGAAGCGAATAGAAGGTGACTGTCTGCACTGTCCTCCACGTGCTTCCATTTTAGTTCAATATTAAAAATCACATAGAAAGTTTCGACTCTGCTTTGGATAGTAATAACTCCTTAAACTCTCCTAGTCAGCCTCCCTTGGTTGGGGAGAGGTGGATTTGATTAACTGTCATCCCAAATTACTGAATATGTTTTATCTAGAGCAGTTGAAAAGTTTTGCTTGAGAATTAATGATGAACTACTAGAGAGCCATAATATGTGTAGACTTTGTACCAGGTCCAAAAATAGCCTTGTGAAAATTACTTGTCAGATACTTTATATGTAAAATTAGGGTTAGGACAACTAATACTTTAGGTGGTTGTGTGAATTAACGGGATGTTACCCAAAGCATTAAGTATAGTGCACAGCATGTGCTGGACACTAAGTAGTCTAATTCATACTAATAGGGATAGTAGCCAGAGCCAGGATTAGGGCAAGGCAGTCAGGCTCCTAGGGCAGGGAATTTAATGGGGCACTAATTCCCAGGTATGGACTCTGTACTTGTATGAATCAGAGGAGTGCCTGAAATTTTTCATGCTCCGCATCTTGCTTCCCTCAATGTAGTTCCTGCCCTAGTAGTAGCAACAGGTTGAATAACTCATGAAGTGTTTGGATAATCTGTATATAATCAGTTTTAGCACCTTTCTCTGCTTTAGCTTTATCATTAAATCAATATTTAAAAGCTTGTTTTTTAGTTGGTTTCATGTGTGTAGGAGACATTGTCTCATATTGAGGTACTCTCAGACTGAGGTAAATTCACTGAGGCAATGTGTTATCTGCTTTTGGGCATTTCCACACTCTTGTTTCTTTCTGTCTTATGTAGTAGCATCCTTTTAAGGGTATTTCAGTGTGTGTGTGTGAAGTACACGTAGGACAGATGCCCCTATTGGAGAGTCACCTTCCCTGTTCTCTTCTGCTGCAGTTAATTATAGGACTACTGCTTAATGAAAAAATGTATTAAAGCTTATAGGTGGTATTAACATATTCAAGTGGATAGTGAATTACAAGTGGAAGGTACAGAATGATATTAGATAATTCAGTTGGGATGAGAATTTGTCATTTTGAAGTTTTCTAATTCTTTAGGGAGAACTACTGACTTTAAAATATTAACATAGGGGGCCGGGCGCGGTGGCTCACACCTGTAATCCCAGCACTTTGGGAGGCCGAGGTGGGTGGATCACGAGGTCAAGAGATCGAGACCATCCTGGCCATGGTGAAATCCCGTCTCTACTAAAAATATAAAAATTAGCTGGGTGAGGTGGCACGCGGCTGTCATCCCAGCTACTCAGGAGGCTGAGGCGAAAGAGTGGCTTGAACCCAGGAGGCGGAGGTTGCAGTGAGCCAAGATTGTGCCACTGCACTGCAGCCTGGCGACAGAGCAAGACTCTGTCTCAAAAACAAAAAAAAAAACACTAACATAAAAACATTCTTATTTGTTAGAAATAAAGGACCCTGTTCATAAAGTCTCATTATCTAGTTCAACTTTTGGAGGAGATATTTGGTCATTTAGTAAGAGTTTAGGAATAAAAATGTCTTTTTTTCTTTTTAAAGATGGGGTTTCACCATGATGGCCAGGCTGTTCTTGAACTCCTGACCTCAGGTGATCCACCGACCTCAGCCTCCCAAAGTGCTAGAATTACAGGCGTAAGCCACCGTGTCTGGCAAAAATGTCTTTTAAATGTAAAAAGTAAAATAATTTTAGCTTTTTTGAAAGGGAAACTTGCTGCTCTTGACATTTCTCTAAAACTTTTATCAAGAAAAACATAACAGCAAGAGACTGGTATGTATATTATTAGATTGTTACATGATTTCTTTTCCTAAAGCCTTGTTTTCTTTCAGGTGGAAGAACTCAGTAAAATACTGTATTGTGGGAGAAATGAAGATAATAAAAAGTCTGATGTAGAAGTACAAACAGAGAACCATGCTCCTTGGTCAATCTCAGGTATTCAGTTTATAGTGAGGATATGCTAATACTGTTACATTCAAATCATGCTAATGTTGAGTTTTCTTTAAATTTAAAATAAACTAAGATCAAGGTAAATGAGAATAGTTAATACCGTTGACTTCTCTCCATATGATATGGTATTTTCAGATAATCAATTTGTTCTTCTGGCGGAAAAAGTAGAAATGTATTGACATTCCTGTGATTTCTGTAATGTTGCTATTATGTTTTCAGTGGCACACTCACTGAGTAATTTTTGGCATGCAGTTAGCCATCTACTTCCATAGGCTGGCCTTCCTTGTGACCAGGGGCATTTGTTTTCTTGTTGATGAGTTCTGATTAGAATTGTGTATAGTATTAATCTCTTAGAGCCTTGTGGGAATGGTGAGCCCACCACCATGGCCTCACTAGTAGCATTATGTTATAAGGCAAAATAGCTGAGATATTGAGTTTTAATATATAGGCATCACAAGAAGAAGTCATCTTTCCTATTAAGTTTTGCCTCACTTCATTCAGGACATAATTTGGCTAAAAATTGCTAAACATTGCAATAGTGCTAACCTTACTTATCTGTATGATATGTTTTAAAAAGTCTGCATCAGTAGAGAAATTCGACCAAAAAAAAAAAAAAACCGCTAATTCCTTGCGTTTTTATTTCATTATCAGTTGATAAGCAACAGTATCAAGGTATCTGGTTAGAAGTTGAGAGTTAAGTTTTTTTATATAGAACCTAACCCATCTACCTATTTTTATTTTACTCTTGTTGTAAAAAATGTAAACCAACTTAACCTTTTTTTTCTCTATTTAAGCTGACAGCTAGGGTCCTGAGGGAGACATTAGAATAAAAAATATACACTTCTGCACTTAACCTGTACCATCTGTTTTAATCTTTTAAAATTTGTACAGTTATAAAAATCTTTTATTTGAAGTATGTGCTTTTTGTGTTTAAATGCCAGTATTTTGGAATTAAGTCCTTTTTATATACATTATTCTAATATGATATGTTTTCACTTAATTTTTTTGCTACAGATTATTATTATCAGACATACTACAATGATGTTAGTCTTCCAAATAAAGTGACTGAACTGTTAGATCAACAAGATCAAGGTATCAAAACGTCTACTTTGAATTCCAAAGACCAGTTACAAATAGAAAATGATGCTTACCCTGGTACTGATAGAACAGAAAATGTTAAAGGTAGACAAGAGGACCATTTTGCCTCAAATTCACAGGTAATGAAATGCTAAACACGAAATTGTGGATGTCCAAGAACTTGTCCTTCTTTGTTGTTGTTATGTGGAAAGAGAGACTTCTTTAGTTTATCACAGCATATGCAAGGGTTATAAACATTCTTATGTGTAATTATGCAAAGAATATTACAGTTTTTCAAAAACAAAAATTAGAACTTGTTCATATGTGTAGTGGTTTTCCTGCTACATTGTATTCCAAAATTTTATGATACACATAAACTGAAACAAAATTTGTCCAGCTATTTTGACTCAACCAAAGAACTGTGGACAACAGTACCACATTTAAACCTAAAAAAATTTTAATGTTCTGTTATGTCAAATACCCTGTTCAGATTCCTCTGAAAGTTCTATAAGTTTGTTTTTATAGTTTGTTTGAATCAGGATCCACATTGTGTTTGATATATCTTATTTAATCTGCAGTTTTCTCCTTCATTTATCTTTTTGAAATTTTTTTCCCATTGAACATATAATTATTGAAAAACCTAGATCTTTGTCTTAGCCAATATTTCAGGGTCTATATATTGTGGATGGCTTCCCTGTGGTATCATACATTTGTTCTCGAATAATTGTCACTCATTTTGAGTGCCTTCAAAACTGGGTCAAAGTTGAATTTACTGACACGCTAGTAACTATTGTAAAAAGTGGTTCAAATAGTAATTGATAGCCATCCTTTTTCATTGTAGAAATTCAAATAATTTCCTAAATACAATCTCAGGTCTTTAGTTCAGCCAACCTTTTAATTGATGTACAGAAGCTTTTGCCTTACTTGGCATGACTGTATCTTTTATAGGAGCCAGCATCTGCATTAGCAACAGAAGATTCGTCCTTAGAAGGCTCATCATTAGCTGAAAGTTTGAGAGCTGCAGCAGAAGCAGCTGTATCACAGACTGGATTTAGTTATGATGAAAATACTGGACTATATTTTGACCACAGCACTGGTTTCTATTATGATTCTGTAAGTATCTCAGACTTTTTTTTTTTTAATTGAGACACAGTCTCCCTCTGTCACCCAGGCTGGAGTGCAGTGGTGCAATCTCAGCTCACTGCAACTTCCACTCCCCAGTTCAAGCGATTCTTATGTCTCAGCATCCTGAGTAGCTGGGATTACAGGTATGCACCACAACACCCAGCTATTTGTATTTTTAATAGAGGCAGGGTTTCTCCATGTTGGCCAGGCTGGTCTCAAACTTCATCTCCAACCTTTTAATATTGTATGATACATTCTTATTGCCTGATGTCAAATATTAAACCCTAAATTGTAGCAGGAAAGCAAAAGCTGCATTTAAAAATAATGTTTGGCTAGCCACAGTGGCTCATGACTGTAATCCCAGTACTTTGGGCAGCCAAGGTGGGTGGATCACCTGAGGTCAGGAGTTCGAGACCAGCCTGACCAACATGGAGAAACACATTTCTACTAAAAATACAGAATTAGCTGGGCGTGGTGGTGCATGCTTATAATCCCAGCTACTTGGGAGGCTGAGGCAGGAGAATCTCTTGAACCTGGGAGGTGGAGGTTGTGATGAGCTGAGATCGTGCCATTGCACCCCACCCTGGGCAACAAGAGTGAAACTCTGTCTCAAGAAGGAAAAAAAATTATGTTTGACTCAAAACTATTTGACAGAGAATTCTAAAATAGCTTATGATGTCACACTTCTAAGTTTTTAAAATAAGGTTGTTTATTGTGATTATTATAGATAATGTTTTGGAGAAGTCTTTATGTATAAAAATAACATTTAAAAATATTAGGGCTTTTTAAATAAACGCAGACAATTAACTACATTGTAAAATATTTTAGAACCTAAACTTTTTTTTTTTTTCCACAGAATTAATAGAGAAATAAGGTTATTAATTTTAGGCTTGGGGTGAGAATTTTAAAAATTATTTCAAATACTTTATGAATTCATATTAGGCCACATAAGTAGACTTCTTTCTTGAATTCTTAGTAGCATGTTTAATATAGCCAGTGTTTTATATTCTATGCCTTTTAAGCATTTCTCTTTTAAAAAATCAGTCTGTTAACTAGGCATGGTGGCTCACTCCTTGTAATCCCAGCCATTTAGGAGGCTGAGGCAAGAGGATTGCTTGAGTCAAGAGTGCAAGACGAGCCTGGACAACACAGTGAAACTGTTTCTATAAAAAATTTAAAAAAAAATCAGACTGCAGGGTGAGTAGTGGCTCATCCTGTAGTTCCAGCTACTCAGGAGGCTCATGTGGGAGCATCTCTTGAGCTGGGAAGATGGAGGCTGCAGTGAGCTATGATTGCACCACTGTTCTCCAGCCTAGGTGACAGTGAGATCCTGTCTCAAACAAACAAACAAACAAACAAACAAAAATCAGTCTGTTAACAGTAAGACCTAGGGATTTAATATGGGATCTAAAATATAATGGATCACTGACTAGGATAGAACCAGAAAATAAAGTGCTTGATTTATAATACAGTGTTAACGGCTGTCGAAGTCCAATACTTAACTGGATTTCATTCAGGATTTGTTGACAGTGATAGAACTCACATATCTCAACCTTAAGAGTCTAGTAATGTAATCTGTTTTTCTGAGGAACTATAGAATGTGCTGCATGAAAGTGGAATTGATGTTCATCATTCCAGTTACTGGAATTATTGTTAACTTATCTAGAGAACATAGAATCATACTAAATATCTCAATTAACGTAAGAGATTTCACTAGTTTGTCAGTCTGCATATAGTAAACTGGAAGTCATTTGTGAAGAGAGGGTTTTCTTTCATGGGGGATGCTAATTGACAATGCTAATTAATAACCAGAAAATTAATGTTTAATCATTTATTCAAAGGGAGTAGTTTCTAGGAAAACAACAGTTTCAAGTAGATATTAGTCTTTGTTAATCTTCTGCCTTCCTTTCTGTGTCTTTCTCTTGACATCAGTTGTTTTGTAAACCGTTTGTTACATTTTGCAGGTTATATTTCTGAGTAAATTAGGAACTTTATTGTGTTGCCATTTTTATTGGGCTAATTTTTATTTTAGTAAAAATGTTTTTATATTTTGAAAATATCTATGTTTTGGACTAACAGATGAAAAAAGTTTGAATTATAACAGTTCCATTATTACTAGAAATAAAGATTGGAAAGCCTCCATTCAATTTCTTAGTTAAGAGAAAGATGGTGAGAAATTGAAGTATTTTTGTAAGAGATATGCAAAATGCATGGATTAAAGACAATAAATTGCAAATATCAATAGTTAGAAAAATAAATTATTCTTTTTTTTTTTTTTGAGATGGGGTTTCGCTCTTGTCACCCAGGCTGGAGTGCAATGGCGCCATCTCGGCTCACTGCAACCTCCGCCTCCTGGGTTCAGGCAATTCTCCTGCCTCAGCCTCCTGAGTAGCTGGGATTACAGGCACACGCCACCATGCCCAGCTAATTTTTTGTATTTTTAATAGAGACGGGGTTTCACCATGTTGACCAGGATGGTCTCAATCTTTTGACCTCATGATCCACCCACCTCGACCTCCCAAAGTGCTGGGATTACAGGCTTGAGCCACTGCGCCCGGTTTTAAATTACTCTTTTTTAGGAAGTTTTAGTTGCTCAATTTCAGTACATCGTAAGATGTTTCCAAGTCTGGTCTGCATGGGTTTCTGATGTAAATAAAATACAGACTGTTCACTTAAATCTCAGTTATAGAGTACTGGCCCAGGGTTTCATAAATACAAGTGATTACCTAATTTTATCTTTCTGGTTTTTAAATCTATAGTTTGCAAAATTCATTTTTGCATGGTTGCTTGTAAGTCTTACTTACTGTAGAACTAATTAGTGAAGACAATTGTTTATTGATTTTATTATATAGAATGTTATTTTTTGGTATGTACGAACATTATTTTCAGAATTTTCTTCGCTGATTTTAAGTAATGAATATCAAAAGACAAATCTTTGTTTTATGACATAGGAGGGTTTAGGGGTTTATACTGCCACATCATTATTGTGCAGTCATTAAGAATAAAGTGTCTAGAATTGCTCTTGTATGGGCAGCTTTTTCTTATGCATGCCTTAGTTTTCATGCCTTCAAAAGTAGTATCAATTTTTGTTAGTGTATTAAGTGGAATCCTATGAAATTGCTGTTTCTTGTAAGTTAGAAATGGTCAAGTATTGACAATTTCATATGATTCAATTTAGTATTTAGATTTACTTGTTTCTCACACTAGAAAAAGTAGGTCAGCTATTGAATAGTAACGTATTTTGGAAGATTAAATCATTTTTATTCTCATATTTAATTCATTGTCTTCTGAAAAATACCATAGTTGTTCAAAGAAATATTTACTGCATTTGAATATATTTGGCATTTTTTGTTAAGTTTATTTTCTTGTACATGAATAGAGTTTATTTTTTTTCTTGACTTTGAAAGGAAAATCAGCTCTATTATGATCCTTCCACTGGAATTTATTACTATTGTGATGTGGAAAGTGGTCGCTATCAGTTTCATTCTCGAGTAGATTTGCAACCTTATCAGACTTCTGCCACAAAACAAAGTAAAGATAAAAAACTGAAGAAGAAAAGAAAGGATCCAGATTCTTCTGCAACAAATGAGGAAAAGGTAATGTCTTTATAATTTTAAAAATTTATGCATTGGTGATAATATGATAATTAAGCCAAAATTTTTTATGAAACTGACAGTCATTTAATAACTATTTCAAACATGCCCTTTAAGGTAACAACCAAGGAAAGTTTAGATGGAGCAAACATGGACTTGTCATAAACTATCACTAGAAAGGAAAGCATTTCTTGAAATTTGAAGGAGGTAGATTTAGGGTAGATGAAATATTTCGTGTTGTATAGTTTGGAAGAATTCAGTCCCTCAGTTGATAAGTTGATGTCAGTGCACAATTCACAATAAAAGAAAAACACAGTTTATAGGTAGACAGGTTAAACTTTTTTAGTTATGTGGAGCAATTTTTTACCTATTAGGAAAACATTTTCTAAAAATCCATTGCTGGCGTCTATGGATTGCCATAACATTTATTAGGATTAAGAGTTTAAAGGCCTGCAAGATAATGGTTAAGAAAGTGACAGTTAAATTTAATTGAAAAACGTATTATGTAGGCTTTCAGATGGTACTTATAAAGACTAAGGGGAACTCCCAAAATGCTTATCATGCAATGTTAAATTGAAAGAAGGAAAATATAAAAAGTTATCAGAGTTCTTATTTCTACTCTCTAAACAGATAAGTTTGGTGGTTTACAGGTAAGAAAGCAGGCTTGTTTGTTGTATTGATATTTTATCAACTGTGGTAACTATTTGATAGCTTACTCTTGAAATTTTATCTCATTGTTTTCTATCCCATCCCATCCTATCCCGTCTGTCTTTCCTGGCCTGTCCTGTCCTATTTTGAGACAGGGTCTTGCTCTGTCACTCAGGTTGAGTGCAGTGGTGCCGCCATGCATGGCTCACTGCATCCTCGACTTCCTGGGCTCAAGTGATCTGCCTACTTTGGCCTCCCAAAGTGCTGGGATTATAGACATGAGCCACTGTGCCAGCCAGTTTTTCTTTTCTTAACCAAAGAAAAATTACTTGATACTAAATTGTAAAGATCACATAAGGAATTAGGATTCTTTTTTTTTTTTTTTTTCTTTATTCGATTTGTTTCTGTTCTTCTGTTTTTTGTTGACAATACTTAGGAATAGAAGAGTGTATGACTAAAACACTAAAAGTGAGTTTTCTGTTTGCTTTCAAGATTTCTGTTTTAATGGCTTGTGCTTGTTACTAGTGGTTTAACTGTTTGAAAGGCTAGGTTGTGGGCCGGGTGTGGTGGCTGATGCCTGCAATCTCAACACTTTGGGAGGCTGAGGTGGGCGGGTCTCCTGAGGTCAGGGGTTCAAGACCAGCCTGGCCAACATGGTGAAACCCCATCTCTACTAAAAACACAAGAATTAGCTAGGTGTGGTGCCACGTGCCTATAATCCCGGCTACTTGGGAGGCTGAGGCAGGAGAGTTGCTTGAACTTGGGAGGTGGAGGTTGTAGTGAGCCAAAGTCATGCTACTGCGCTCCAGCCTGGGTGACAGAGTGAGACTCCATCTCAAAAAATAAAAATAAAAAAAGGCTAGGTTGTGAAAGCACCTCTCCCTAACAATAGAAAAAGAGTATAGAGGGATCCCTAAAAATAGAAAAAGAGTATACATGGCCTTTCCTGAAAACTAGAGAATGGGGTCAAAAGCATTCTGTGATATTTTGGTCCAGCCTCACTCCTATAACTACTCATCTTTGCCATCCTTCTTTGAAAATATGTGAATTCCAAGGCAAGAACTTTAAGAAAAATCCTGTTGGAATTTTGAGAATTTCCTGAGGATTCTAAAAGGTACCTGTGAGGCCATGAGAGTATCTTCATCTGTTTTCTTTATTTTTAAAGATATTTTTGAGTATCACTTTTTGTAGGTGGAGGTTATGTGAAGGAAGACAGTAGGGGAGATAGGAGGAAATAATTTGAAATATACATACGTGCCTCAGTGCCCGTAAGTAAGCCCTACTTTCTTTTTGTTTAATGAATATCTAACGTTCTGTACTGGCAAATAGCTTTCCCTCCATATGTTTTTCAGTAATAAATATACAAGATTAGAAACTGCTTTTTTAAGAGAAATTTTTTGCTATAATTTTATAACGTAAAAGCTCCTCATGGTTTTTTATCTCCTTGCCCTTGTTGTTGTCCCTGGTGAATTTGTATTGCTAGAAGCGTATAGAATTTATCAAACTGTGAATGTTTAGCCAGTCTCCAAGCTGAACGTAATGTTTTATTAAAAATAAGCATGTGAGATGCTGTCATAGTTTATAAAATAAAATGTATAGGAGAGCATATGAATTTGCTTCATGTTGCTCTAAGGTAGAAGGAAAAGTGACAGTGTGTTAGAAAACAAGGGGAAAAAAACAGAAAGTAACTCTTTGCTTTCTAAGATTAAAATAATAGATTTGTCCATTGTATAACATGGTGGCTATAGTTAAAAACAATGTATTATATTCTTGAAAACTGCTGAGAGCAAATTTTAAGTTTCTTACCACAGAAAAATAAGTATTTGCGATAATGTACATGTTAATTAGCTCAATGTAACCACTCTGTATTGTGTATATATTTCAAAACATGTACATGATAAAAATACATTTTTGTTAATTAAAAAATAGATTTGTTTATAAGGCATATCAGCTATAAATGTACAGTAGATTATTCATAAAATATAGTTAAGTTAAAATTTTGGAATAAGATACTGTACTTTAAACTTTTATGTGTTATCAAGCCAAATCTGAAATACTAAATTTCAAAACTAAATTTTGCTACATATTGAGTACATTTGGATCTTTAAATTAATGGTGTAAGGAAAGCTAATTCTGTGTCTTATTTTTGTTGACTTGCTAATTGGTTACAAGTTTAAAAAGAAAAGTTAGAATAGGTGTTCTATAGGCCTGCACTGTCCAGTAAGGTAGCCACCAGCTACATGTGGCTGTCGAGCACTTGAAGTGTTGCTAGTCCAAACTCAAATGTGCTGTTAAGTGTAAAATACACTCTGAATTTTGCAGACTTAGTACAAAAAATAAATGTAAACTGTCACATTAATAATTTTACTTTTAAAATGTGGCTACTAGAAAATATAAAAGTACAAATACGGCTTGTGTTACATTTTTATTGGACATCATTGGTCTCCACTATCCCACAATCCAGGCAATATGTGATGAGGGCTTGAACTAGTAATGTTAAGACATTGAGTAGATAGAGGGACAGATTTGGGATATATTTTGAGAAAAATGTATAATACTTATAATACTAATTTTACATATGGTTAAGGGGATCTCGGAGATAACTATAGGATTTTTAATTTGAATGATAAGAAGATGATAATATCATTAACCAAGAAAGGAAATGTGAGAAGAGGGCGTACAGATTGTAACCATTGTTATTTTACTAACATATATTTTCACGAATTTATTGAAACTTGGTGTAATAAGATAGTGATGTTTAAGAGTATTCTCCCCGGTTCCCACTATCTACCTACCCTTCTCCAGGATTTGAATTCAGAGGATCAAAAAGCCTTCAGTGTTGAACATATAAGCTGCAATGAGGAAGAAAATTTTTCACATATGAAAAAGAAGGCCAAAATAGGCATTCATCACAAAAATAGTCCCCCAAAATTCACTGTTCCAGCCAGTGGAAATACTGTAGAGTCTCCTCTTCATGAAAACATCTCTTATTCAACATCATTTAAAGATGAGAAAATCATGGAGACTGATAGTGAACCAGAGGAAGGTGAAATTACGGATTCTCAGACAGAGGATAGTTATGATGAAGACATTACCAGTGAAGGCAATGTAACTGCAGAAGATAGTGAGGATGAAGGTGAGTTAATAATCATTATTTAAGTAAATAGCCCAGTCTGGTAACTATAAAAGAGTAAAATCATTAAAAATGTTAGTGAGTCATAGTATATCTGCCAAAAAGTAAACATTATTTTAATGATGTTATTGAAAATTATGTGGGCAGCCACTTGGTTATTCTTAGAGAGTAGGATGTGAATAAATGACTAATACTTGGACTTTCAGAAAGTTTTATTGTATTGAATGGCCTAGTCAATAGAACACAAAACCGAGTTACCTACATTCTAATCCTAAAATATGGATTAAGGCTGTTTTAGTGTGTTACATACTTTCAGTCTACTTTTGTAAAATGAGTTTTGTAAAATGAGTTGTCTTTAAAAAGTATACATTATGAATCCGTTACGTGGATATTATGGTAAACCTAATTTTTTTTTACTTGAATATATAAAGACATACCTTACAACACAGGATTTCATATTACAGTTGGCTTTCTGTATCCATGGGTTCTTCATTAGTGGATTCAAGCAAACTCAGGTCAAAACATTCAGGGAAAAAAATGGAAAGTTACATCTGTACTGAACATGTACAAACTTTTTTCTTGTTATCCTCTAAACAATACAGTGTATCTATTTATATAGCATTTACATTGTATTAGGTATAAGTAATCTAGAGATTTAAAGTATACAGGAGGATGCACATAGATTATATGCAAATACAATACCATTTATCTAAGGACTTGAGCATCCATAGATTTTGGCATAAGAGGAGGGAATCTTGGAACTAATCTCTCACAGATATGGAGGGCCAGCTGTATAGTGTATGAGCTTATTTTGTTCTTTGGTTCTCAGTGGCATTTCTCTTGATTTATTTATTTTTTTTGAGATGAAGTCTTGGTCTGTTGCCCAGGCTGGAGTATAGTGGCGTGATCTTGCCTCACTGCAACCTCCACCTCCCAGGTTCAGGTGATTCTCCACCCTCAGCCTCCTGAGTAGCTGGGACTACAGGTGCACGGCACCACACCCAGCTAATTTTTGTATTTTTAGTAGAGATGGTGTTTCACCATGTTGGCCAGGATGGTCTCGATTTTCTGACCTTGGGATCCACCCACCTCAGCCTCCCAAAGTGTTGGGATTATAGGCATGAGCCACTGTGCCCAGCTTTTTTTTTTTTTTTAAGTGGACTCAATTTTTGTAACTTAAAATAATATAAAAATATTTGGGGTATTTTCCCATTCCAAAACCTTAGAAAAGAAAGAGTTGATTATTTGATAACTGTGATAGATGCTAAATACACAGCAACCTTTCTGTTGATCACCTTAATAACAGTGTTAAGCCTTACCAATTGCTGTGTATTATACAGCAGAATTTAAGAAGTTTGTTTTAGTCAGAATTAAGATTTTTTGACCAACACATTTTTCTTTATGGATACCTCTTAGTTATCCCTATGGAATTCTTTTTCATAGCAGTTAAATTAATATTTACCCACTTCTTTCCTTGGCAGATGAAGACAAAATTTGGCCCCCATGTATTAGAGTTATTGTCATCAGATCACCTGTGTTGCAGACAGGATCACTCTTTATCATTACTGCTGTAAACCCTGCTACAATTGGAAGGTAAAATGGCTAATATTATTATATCATTCAGTTACTTCAGAGTATGTATTTTTGTTTGTTTGTTTGTTTTTTGTTTTTGAGACAGAGTCATGCTCTGTTGTCCAGACTGGAGTGCAGTGGCACAATCTTGGCTCATTGCAACCTCTGCCTCCTGGGCTCAAGCGATTATCCTGCTTCAGCCTCCTGAGTAGCTGGGATTACAGGTGTGCACCACCACGCCCAGCTGATGTTTATATTTTTAGTAGAGACGGGGTTTCACCATATTGGCCAGACTGCTCTCAAACTCCTGGTCTCAAGTGATCCACCCACCTCAGGCTCCCAAAGTGCTGGGATTCCAGGCATGTAAGCCACCACACCTGGCCATATGTTAAGCATTAGTCTATGTGCTGTGGATACAAAGAAGACTAATGCAAAATCTCTATCCAGAGGAAACAGAGTCTCGGAGAAAAAATATGAGCAAATAATCACTGTATGAAAGCACAGGAAATCTAGAGAAGCAGTATGGAAACTGGATAATCCATAAACAGGATATTTGCTGTTGATAGACTTGTATTTAAACATTATCTGTTTTTTTTTTTTTTTTGAAATGGAGTCTTGCTCTGTCACCAGGTGGGAGTGCAGTGGCACAATCTTGGCTCACTGCAACCTCCACTTCCTGGGTTCAAGCGATTCTTCTGCCTCAGCCTCCCGAGTAGCTGGGACTACAAGCACACATCACCACACCCAGCTATTTTGTGTGTGTTTTTAGTAAAGACCGGGTTTCACCATGTTGGCCAGGATGGTCTCGATCTTTTGACCTTGTGATCCGCCCGCCTCGGCCTCCCAAAGTGCTGGATTACAGGCATGAGCCACCATGCCTGGCCAACATTATCTATTTTTAAACATTCTTTCCATGTCACTCTGTCAGTGCTACATTTATATAATATGCTTCATAAATTATTAAAGACACTTTACTTAACTCTGCAGAGAAAAGGATATGGAACATACTCTCCGAATCCCTGAAGTTGGTGTCAGTAAGGTATGCTTTTTGATTTCTCATAGTTCCCTAGATGTAATTTTTAATATCATTGTTACAGTAGAAAGCTTAGGGATTTTTCTCATTTAATAGGAAGGTTAATATGCAGTGTAGTAATGGTAATGAAGGCAGTGCAGATTTGTTTATTCCAGTGCTTCAGAAAGTAAAAATTCTTTATCACAATTTGAATAAACAAAATCATGTTTATTTTTAAGAATCTGGATAAGAATAGAAAGCATATATTAAGTCTTAAAGTAGTACCCATTAATGAATATTAATTGAGTGAAATAAACAGGCTACATTTTATGACTATTAAAAAATGAATCATACGTGGCTTCAGACTGCTTAGGAGGTGGTTACTTTGAGCCCAGAGTATCTAAAACCCAAGAATATATCCTATACCACTCAGGGATCTCCTTTAAAACTTCTCTCAATTGAGCTAATGTGGGAGGATCTCCTGAGCCCAGGAGGTCAAAGCTGCAGGAAGCTGTGATCACACCACTGCACTGTAGCCTGGGTGGCAGAATGAGACCCTGTCTCAAATGGTTTCAGGAAAAAGAACAATGGAGTTTTCGAAACAAATAGAACAGAATTGAAAGTCAAGTTATATATAAGTAGAAAATAACTAAAGGTTTAGCTACTGAGGCTCTTTATCTATTTTTACTTTTTATTTTTGTATTTTTTGAGACAGGATTTCACTCTGTCACCCCCGCTGGAGTACAGTGTTGTGATCATGACTCACTGCAGCCTTGACCTCCCAGGTTCAAGCAGTCCTCCTGTGTTAGCCCCCCAAGAAGCTGGGACTACAGGCATGCTCTACCATGCCCAGCTAATTTTTATGTTTCATAGAGATGTGGTTTCAACTGGGGGTTCACCAGGCTGGTCTCAAACTCCTGAGCTCAAGTGATCCACTTGCCTCAGCCTCCCAAAGTGCTGGGATTACAGGCGTGAGCCACCACATCTGTCTGAGGCTCTTTATATTTCTCTTTCCAGTACTATGTTTTCCTACCTCTCTTATGGTTATTATCTCTTTCCTTTTTTGCTTTTCTCTTTTTTTTTGACCTTCCATTGTTCCCATTTTACTTTTATTTAACGGACTGTAATGTGGACCTAAATTAGATTTTATGTGATTTTTGTTTTTTTGGAATATAATTTCTCATTTTAAACTTGAAAGTTTATTTATTTACTTTCATGTTTTGGGAATGTCTTCAAAAAGAGGAAAATGCCCTCATAATTTTAACTTTAACCAGATTATCTTGCTTTTTCACTATGACCCTTGAGTCTCCTGCCTCCAAAGAAATTAAACAAAAAACCTTATCTGTAACTTAAATAGCAAAGAGATCCAAGGTTCTTCCCCACCTTCAGTCTAAACCTTAGAACTGCCTGTAAGTGGCTTTTTTTTTTTTTTTAAATAGTGACAGGGTCTTACTCTTTTGCTAAGACTGGAATGCAGTGGCACACACTGTAGCCCCTGATAACTCCTGGGCTTAACTGATCCTCCTGCCTCAGCTTCCTGAGTAGCTAGCGCTGTAGGCACACCGCCACACCAGGCTTCTGGTGGCATTTCTGTTTTTTCTTTCTTTCTTTTAGACTAATATCCGCTAGTGGGGTGGATAATTTGTTGGTGAAGTCAGTTTGATAGCACATATACCATGTATCCAAATAGATGAAAAACTTTTAAAAAAGAAACTTTATGTTAAATTAAGGGGAAAAAACAAGTTTTTAACCACTAGATAGATTTTCTGAGTTTAAAAAATGGTAAAAATTACAAAGGACAAAATGATTTTGCTCTTTATGTGTTAAGACACAAATTTAAAAGGCAGACTGGGACAGTCACAACAAATATGACACAATATACGTTCTTTGTTTTTTAAAAGTTCATGCAAATTTATGTTTTCAACCCCCACTGTGACAACAGTAATGAGCAAAAGATATATCAGGCAATTCACATTAAATGAAATATCGTGGTTAATATATGAAAAACCATTCAGTCTTTCTAGTAATCTAAGAAATACAGATGTAGTCAAGGTATCAATTTTCATTTGCCATTTTATTTATTTATTATTTATTTAATTATTTTGAGACAGAATCTCACTCTGTTGCTAGGCATCAGGCTGGAGTGCAGTGGCGCGATCTCAGCTTGCTGCAACCTCCGCCTCGTGGGTTCAAGCAGTTCTCCTGCCTCAGCCTCCCAAGTAGCTGAGACTATAGGCACCACCACACTCAGCTAATTTTTCTATTTTTTAGTAGAGTTGGGGTTTTACCATGTCGGCCAGGATGGTCTTTATCTCTTGACCTTGTGATCCACCCGCCTCGGCCTCCCAAAGTGCTGGCATTACAGGTGTGTGCCTGGCCTATTACTGTTTTTTGAGACAGAGTCTTGCTTTGTTGCCTAGGCTGGAGTGCAGTAGTGTGATAACAGCTCACCACAACCTCTGCCTCCCAGGTTCAAGGGATTTTCCTGCCTCAGCCTCTCTAGTAGCTGGGACTACAGGCATGTGCCACCATACCTGGCTAATTTTTTTTTTTTTTTTTGGATTCTTAATAGAGACGGGTTTTCACTGTGTTAGCCAGGATGGTCTTGATCTCCTGACCTCATGATCCACCCTCCTCAGCCTCCCAAAGTGCTGGGATTACAGGCTTGAGCCACCATGCTTGTCCTCATTCATCATTTATTAAATATCACTACTATAGGGAACATAATATAGAACAGCTTTTTGGAATAGGGTTTGGCAGTGTAGAAAGTTTTCTAAACAACCCAGTTGGGAAAACGTGTACAAAGGACATAAAAAGAAAATTTACAGAAAAGAAAACTCAAAACAGCTAATAAATATTAAAAAGAGTTTTGGTAGTAATCAGCAAAATATAAGTAGGCAATTTCACATCTCTTAGGCTAGCAAAAATTAAACATTTTGGCAATATCAAGTTTTGGTTTACTATGCATAGAGCAACAAGAATTCTCACAGACTGCTGGTGGGAATATGAATTGATACAACCACTTTGGAAAACAATATCTAGTAAAGTTTAAGATTTGCTTATGATTTAATAATTCTGTCCTAAGTGTGTACTCCAGAGGAATGCTTGCATTTTGTACACAAAAAGATTGCAGGTACAAGAAGGTTTATAGTAATATTTTTAAAAGTAGTAACACCTCGGGGAAAAACCGTGAATGTCCATTATCAGAAGAATTGAGGGATAGATTATGATATAGCCACACAATGTATTACCATTCAGCAAAATGAATGAACAGCAACTCTATAACTTTCTATAACAACTTGGCGAACCGCATGACAATGTTAAGACAAAGAAGCAAAATAAGAGGAATAAAGTGCTATGGAACAAGGAGGGAATGATTAGTCCCAACTATTGAAGATCTGGGAAACATCTCTGAGAAGTTGACCTTGAGTGTTTCAAATCACATTTTCTATTACAAATTCTTGGTGGGTTGTGGTGACTCATGCCCATAATCCCAGCACTTTGGGAGGCCAAGGCAGGAGGATCACTTGAGCTCAGGAGTTCAAGAACAGCCTGGGCAACATGGTGAAAACCCTGTCTCTACAAAAAAATTCAAAATTAGCCACGTGTGGTGGCACACGCCTGTAGTCCCAGCTACTCAGGAAGCTGGGTGGGAGGATTGCCTGAGCCCAGGAGGTCAAGGCTATAACAAGTTGTGATCACACCACTGCCCTGTAGCCTGGGTGACAGAGCGAGACCCCATCTAAAAAAAAAAAGTTTTTAATGATACGGAAAATACATTAGGTGAAAAATTTTCATCTCAACTCCAGTACAAAGGAGAAAAGGATAGGAAATATACTAAATTTTTCATGGTAAAGGTAGAGTTATAGATGACGTTTTCTTCTGTAGCCTCTATTTCTACCAGAAGCATATAGTAATTTGTGTTTCTGAAAAAGTATTAAGTAAAATAAAATCTAAATTATGAAAGACTCAAGTTAACGTCATCATATCATACAGAAATTGTTATTCATGGTTTTGAAAAGTATACTAATTAATAATTGCTTGATTTCGTTTTCTAAGTTTCATGCAGAAATTCATTTTGACCATGACTTACAAAGTTATGTCCTTGTGGATCAAGGCAGTCAAAATGGTACAATTGTTAATGGAAAACAGATTCTTCAGGTGAGTGTATATGTATTAATTGCCTGCACATGATTTTTAAACTGAATTCTTTTATTTCTGAAGGCCATAATCTTTATCATTTGGTTCAGATTAGAGTTAAACCCAATTGTGTTGTTTGGAAAATAGTTTCCAGAAAGGCTGAAAAAAAGTATATTATCAGTGAGTACTTACTTGGCTGTTGAATTTTGACTTCTACTTATGTATCTATGCCTTATTTTGAGTTATTAATCCATTGTAAAGCTATTCAGCGTAAATGTGTAAATGTTCCTAGTAGCAAATTTGAAGGTCCTCCCCCCTGCTTTTTTTTTTTTGAGACGGAGTCTTGCTCTGCCACCCAGGCTGGAGTGCAGTGGCGCAGTCTTGGCTCACTGCAACCTCTGCCTCTGGGGTTCAAGCAATTCTTCCGCCTCAGCCTCCTGAGTAGCTGGGACCACAGGTGCATGCCACCACGCCCAGCTAATTTGTTTGTATTTTTAGTAGAGACGAGGTTTCACTGTGTTGGCCAGGATGGTCTCGATCTCTTGACCTTGTGATCTGCCTGCCTCGGCCTCCCAAAGTGCTGGGATTACAGGCGTGAGCCACCAAGCCCGGCCAGGTCCCCCCCTTTTTTTTTAATTGTCTTAATGGAAATGTTACTAAATTGGAAACTTCTTAAAGGCAGAAGCTGTGTCTATTTAGTTAATACTTACATCCTCTGCATGTAGCGAAGTATTTGGCATATAATAAGAAAATAGAGGTGCCGGGTGCGGTGGCTCATGCCTGTAATCCTAGCACTTTGGGAGCCCAAGGCTGATGGATCATCTTAGGTTAGGAGTTCAAGACCAGCTTGGCCAACATGGTAAAACCCCATCTCTACTAAAAATACAAGAATTAGCTGGGTGTAGGGATGTGCACCTGTTATCCCAGCTACTTGGGATGCTGAGGCAGGAGAATCACTTGCACCGGGGAGGTGGAGGTTGTAGTGAGCCGAGATTGCGCCATTGCACTCCAGCCTGGGCTACAGAGTGAGACTGTCTCAAAAAAAGAAAATACAGGGAAGGAGGGAGGCCTATTCTTAATCTGTAACAATAAAAGTGGAAATAAAACTGAGTTATCAAGAGAGAAGAATGTGATACATTTATCACATTCTCTTAACACTTCATCTTTTTTGCTATGATGATTATATGTTTTGATAATAGATTGAAGTCTAGAATTGGATAGTTTTGATTGGATAGGGAGATTGGTGGGTTTGACAAGTTGCCCAGTTCAACAGTCTTCATCCACTAGTAGAACATTTTTTATGGGTCATTAAGTTGGGAAATGCATGTGTGTGTGTGTGTGTGTGTGTGTGTGTGTGTGTGTTTCATTAACAGGTATTTTAAAAATTATAATCAGACATTACTTACAGTAGATATAAGGTAACCACATGTGATTATTTTGATTTCTGTTTTGTAAAATGTTTCCTCTCTAGCCAAAAACTAAATGTGACCCTTATGTACTTGAGCATGGAGATGAAGTGAAAATTGGAGAAACTGTCTTATCCTTTCACATTCACCCTGGCAGTGATACCTGTGATGGCTGTGAACCAGGGCAGGTTAGAGCCCACCTTCGCCTTGATAAGAAAGATGAATCTTTTGGTATGTGAAATAATTAAATGTGGCTGTGATAACATTTCTCTTTCATTACTTAAATGTTCTAAAAATATCAGTCAGCTACTGGCTTCATGTCTAATTGGTACAATACTACATTGAGATACATTTATATAAAAAGTTATTGGTTTTGAATCCAGTTGATGTAATAATAGATTGAGATATATTTCAGTAAACATTACCAAATGAGATTAAGAAATGACATATATTTGGGATTTGAGACCTAGCTAATAGAGTAATTGTAGTTGATTTTTCTATGTAATAATTCAGCTGTGTGATACGTAGCATTGGTCTGCTTTCTGACCAGGAGAGATTGGATTAGTTCTCTTTCTGCTAATCCAGTTTAGTAGGCTTTTGAGACAGACTGTAGTGGTAGCCGAATGTCCTTAAGAGCAGTTGTAATTGAAAATTGCTGAGAGAGTAGATTTTAAGTGTTCTCACCATACACAAAAAATGATAAGTATGTGAGGTGGTAATGGGTATGTTAATGAGCTTGATTTAGCCAGTTTACAATGTATACATATATCAAAAATCATGTTTATACCATATATACAATTTTTATTAGTTAAAATAATTTAAAAACTAAGACTTAATAAAGTAATAATTTAATAAAGATTGGTTTCTTTCTGACGTGTGTATTGATGCAAAAAAAGTTATCCACAATTGAACTCTGTCATGTGATATTAACATAGGAAGTAATAGGCCAAGGTGTTAAGAGCTATAGATCGATATGTTTTCTGTCCTGTTGATAGCTCATGCTGTATATTGTCTATGAACCATTAGTTTTTATAATAGTACTGTAGGATATTACTGTTGTGCTTTTAGCCCACCCATCTAATGCTCTTAAAATTTATATAGATGCTTTGAACTAGTAAGAGGTCATCTTTTTTGACATAAATTTTTCTGCTAAATGCCAAGTATGCATGTTCATTGTTTATTTTTTTATTTTCTGATACTAATTTGAAAATGAGTATGTTGCATTACACAGTAACATGAATATTGGGTTTTCTGGCTTTTATTTTGCACATGGCTATGTTCCTTTGCAAAATTTACTTAATATTTCTACATTTGAGATTCTGTTGTAATAATCATGTTGAAAAATTGAGATGTTTATTGTTCATTTTGGTATCTATACTGTAAAATTCCTATCTGTAGTTTTTGCTTTATTTCTCAAGTAGGTTTAGTTAACAAACTTCTGAAAAGACGTCATCACAACCCAATATCCTTTATGTTAATATTTATTTCAACTTCTGGTTAATTGGAATGGGTTACTAATGGTTCTTTTAGTTTTTTATTAAATAACAGTTTTAATTTTCTACAAAATCAGATTTAGTGGTTTTTTTTTTTTAACCAAACTCTTTTTCTTTCAGTTGGTCCAACACTAAGTAAGGAGGAAAAAGAGTTGGAAAGAAGAAAAGAATTAAAGAAAATACGAGTAAAATATGGTTTACAGGTGAGGATGTTAAATATTATTTCACGTGTTAAGTTGTATATCTGGTTTTGAGTAAAAAGGTCTTTAAATATGCTGGATAGATTTTGTATATAAATAGCTGTATGATTTTGTGATTTCTATTACTTTACTGTTCTGGTATTTATAAGCTAAAAACTATTGAAGTTGGAGCAGAAAAATGATAATTGCCTACATTCGAAAATATACATTTCTGATTTTCAGAAAACTTGCATTAAGATGCCTTGACATAGCTAGACATGGTAGTGTCTGTAGTCCCTGGTACTTGGGAGGCTGAGGCAAGAGGGTCGCTTTAGATAAGGAGTTCAAGGCTGCAGTGAGCTGTGATCACATTTATGAATGGGCCCTGCATTCTAGCCTGGGCAATATAGCAAGATCCTATCTACAAAAAAGATACCATTGATTGAAAAACATAGTTGGAGAAGTAATACGACCTGATTTCAAGACTTACTATAATTAAACTCCAGTGATTAAGGCAGTATTATATTGGCGTAAAGATAAACAGATGGATGGAACAAAATGATAGTCCAGAAGTAGATCCATATGTACTTATGGACAGTTACGTTTGGATAAAGGTATGAAGGCAGTTTGGTGGAGAAAGAGTGGTGGTTTTCATTTTTATTTTGAGACAGCATCTTACTTTGTTGCCCAGGCTAGAGTGCAGTGGCATGATCTCAGCTCACTGCTACCTCTGCCTCCCAAGTTCAAGTGATTCTCTTGCCTCATTCTCCCAAGTGGCTGGGTTTTCAGGTGCCCACCACCACACCCGGCTAATATTTGTATTTTTAGTAGAGACAGGGTTTCACCATGTTGGCCAGGCTGGTCTCAAACTCCTGACTGCAGGTGATCTGCTCACCTTCGCCTCCCAAACTGCTGGGATTACAGGCACAAGCCATCGTGCATGGCCACGGGGGTCTTTCTCAACAAGGGGTGGTAGAATAATTGGATAGCCTTACCAAAAAAAAAAAAAACAACAAAACCATAAACAGAAAGAGTGTTGATCCATACGTACCTTAAACCATCTATAAAAATTATCCAAAAATGGATCATAGATATAAAAGTAAAACCTAAAACTTTAAAACTTCTAGAAACTTTTTTTTAAAAGGCCAAGATTTCTAACAACAAAAGCACAATTCTTAAGAACAAATTGATAATCTGTATTTCTTCAAAATTAAAAACTTATGTTTTTCCAAAGACACTGTTAAGAGAATGAAAAGGCAAGCCACAGACTGGAGAAAATATTTGCAAATCATATATCTGGTCAGAGACTTCTATATTTAGAATATAAAAAAACCTTACAAAACTTAAGAAAAGAGCTCAGTTAAAAGAATGAGCCCAAGATTTGAATAGCTTTTTCACCAGAGAAGATACGCTGATGGCAAATAAACACCTAAAAAAATGTTTAGTATCCTTAGTCTTTAAGGAAATGCAAATTAAAACCACAATGAGATACCACTACACATCTATTAGAATGCCTAAAATTTGAAAAACTGACTATAACGGGTATTGGCAGGGTTGTGGAGGAACTAGAAGTCTCATACACTGCTGGTGGGAATGTAAAATGGTACATTTGCTTTGGTAGTTTCTTAAGAAGTTAAATATACACCTATCATACAATTCAGCCATTCTACTCTGAGACATTTTGCCCAAGATAAATGCTAGCATATGTGCATAAAAAGACTAGTAAAGAAATGTTCATTGCAGTTGTTTTTTGGAATAACCAAAAACTGCGAAAAACTCAAATGTCCATTATATATAGATAAGCAAACTATGGTGTATCCATATAGTGAAAATACTATTTAGCAATAAAAAAACAGGAATTAGTAATATAGGCCACAACCTGGATGAATCTCAGAATAGTTATGTTGAGTGAAAGAAGCCAAATAAAACAAGTATGTGTGCTTCCACTTGTGGAACAGTTTCACCGTGCTCTGGTTTTCAACTTGTCTGAGATCAGTGAGACAGAACACACTCTCATACAAGTTACGTGAAGCAAACTTACTACTTACAAATAGGCATCAAGGGACAACAGAAGCCTAGGATTTATTGTGAAATGCACCCCCCCCCCACCCCAGAACTCAGAAAGCTGTCTTCTGGGTGAATGGAGTCTCAACTGTGTGTGTCCTACTTGCACAGCCATTGAGGGATTCTAGAAAGCAGCCCACCTTGAGTTATGAACCTCAGGGCTATTTGACTCACTGGACTGAAATGTTGAAGGACATCCTGTTTCCAGGTGGGGACTGGCACAGAGCCTGGACTGTTTCAGCCAATCCCTTCTTACCTTAGGATGTTGCATTCCCAGCAGATTCTGGTTGGTCTTGAGAACTACAAACAGGAAAGTGGGGTGAACTGTTCTGTACCACTTATATAAACTTCTAGGAAAGCAAACTAATGTATTGTGACAGAAGGAAGATGACTGATTGCTTAGACACAAGGGAGGAATGCTACACAGGGAAGGTCTAGAGAGTTGGACTTCAAAGAGGGACAAAGACACTTTTGGGAGAGATGGATATGTTTATTATCTTGCTTGTGGTGACAGTTTCATAGCTCCATAAATCTCAAAAGTATCTTAATGTACACCGTGTATGATTTGTATTTTAATTATATCTCAATAAAGGTGTTTTTTAAAAAAGTTACCACTTAATCCTGTAAATAGATCAGGAAGGCAATTAATATTTCTAGTTTACTTTTGAGAAATGAAAACTTAGTAGCCCAGCTAGTAAATGATAGAGTTAGATATAGAATCTAGGTCTTAAGTATATTTGTACTGCATTTTTACACTCCATGAAGATGTGGAAAAATAAGTTGCTGCCAAAATAACATTTTTCTCTCAAATTTTATTTTTTTGTCATTGCTGTTGTACTAAGGTAGAGAAATCATAGAAAGAGTAAGATAGGCCAATTTGGGAAAGAAATAGAAGACATTTAAGGAGAGAACGAAATTGTTTTCTCCAAAATTTTAGCTCAATTTCTGTATTGTCTTCTGGGGGAAAAACTTACTAGGATACTAGGTTCTGTATTTTTCTTCTCTTTTTAAAAGCAAAATTAAGTAAAAGCTTCTGTCATACCTTTCTTGAATTGCTCTCTGGTCCCTAGCATCTCTCTGGATGAATGTCATACTTTTTATTTAAAGATCAGCAAGTTATAACAAAGGGAAAGGGAAGGCTTCTATGAATGCTGAATTGACTATCCTTTGTGCCACCACATCTTGTATATGACATTCTCTTCATCCAGTGAATGTTTGTTGAGTGACTAGTCACTTAAATGGAGACTTATTGAAACAAAAAACTATTATTGCCAGAGTAAATGGGTTTTTTAAAATGTCTACATTTTTCCCTTCCAATAAACAATACCAAATTACTATAGGTCCCTTGGAACTTTCACTTCCTTAGAGAAAAGGGGAGATAGATTTTTTTCCTAACCCCAGGGATTCTGTATTTTTATTTGAATACTAGTAGTTCCTATGACAAGATGAGAACACAGCATTAAGTCAGAATGTACTATATTTTCACCATATTAATTTCTTATTTATAAGTATGTTGCCATAACTTGAAATAATACAAACAATTTAAAGGGAATAGAATAAAAGTAGCATATCTAATATAATTTCTTCATATCTTTTTTTTTTTATGACTTTAATGTAAATCAAGTAGAGATGGGGGTCTTGCTATATTGCTCACATTGGTCTCAAACTCCTGGCCTCTAGCTTTCCTCTTGCCTCAGTTTCCCAAAGTGCTAGGATTACAGGCATGAGCCACCACACCCAGTAATTTCTTCATATCATAGCTGGTTTTTTATTTAATTGTTTATAGGGCCACATTGAACCATATTTAGTAAGGTACATGTACAGAAATTCTATTTTATTTATCAGCTTTCTTTTCCTCAATGAATATTTTGTGTTTATTAAGAATACAGTATATGAAGATGAAAAGACATTGAAGAATCCAAAATATAAAGATAGAGCTGGAAAACGTAGGGAGCAGATTGGAAGTGAAGGAACTTTCCAAAGAGATGATGCGCCTGCATCTGTTCATTCGTAAGTTTTGAATTGCAGGGGTTTGAAACATCCTTTGTTCATAATCACATTCATAGGGTGGTCCGATATATAGGGCTATATATCCTGATAGGTGGCCTTTAGTTTTATTTATTTACTTTCTTTTTTGAGACAGAGTCTCACTCTGTCGCCCAGGCTGGATTCAAGTGATTCTCTTGCCTCAGCCTCCCAAGTAGCTGGGTTTACAGATGCATGCCACCACGCCCAGCTAATTTTTGTATTTTTAGTAGAGATGAGGTTTCATCATGTTGGCAGGCTGGTCTTGAACTCCTGACCTTGTGATCTGCCTGCCTCAGCCTCACAAAGTTCTGGGATTATAGGCATGAGCCACCACACCAGACTGATAGGTGGCTTTTAAATGAATGCTTTCACAACAAAATGGAGACACTAAGTCTGTTTATTTCCTTCCTCTAATCTTAGAATTCCATTATCTCCTAAAAAATTGCTGAGCGTATACATGAACACCCGTACTTAAGCACACGTGTATTATGTTAACAGTTGAGCCACACAGTTGAGTGAGTATACCAAGTAAGAACTTGGTATGGGACTGGTATTTTTTTTTTTTTTTTTGAGGTGGAGTTTCACTCTTGTTGCCCAGGTTGGAGTGCAATGACACAGTCTTGGCTTACCACAACCTCTGCCTCCTGGGTTCAAGCAATTCTCCTGCCTCAGCCTCCCCAGCAGCTGGGATTACAGGCTTGAGCCACCATGCCCAGCTGGGACTGGTATTTTTTAATAATTATTTTAAATACTCAAGTACTTTTCTTCTTAATGACCCTGAAATATTTTTCGTATTTATTTTTCTCTGATTCATTTTTCTCTTGGCAAAGTAGTTTTGATAAAAATGAAACAGGTGATTTTGAGGGCTTACAGTATGATCATTTTTCTATTTTTAATCAAATATTAGCTACATTTTTTTTTCCTCAGAATATAAATTTTGAGTTTAGTTAAAATAAATTTTTCATGTAAAACTATAACTTACAAAGTTTTGATTAAATATCATGTTTCATTGACTATAAGAGTTTTATGGTTACTAATTGCAACAATTTTTTCTTAATGCTACATAAATAATGGTGTACCTTAGAGTTGATGGAGTCTGATCTATCACCGACATTTTATTTGATGAAATAGAGATTACAAAATATAGGCTACAAAGCAGCATTACACCCTTTTTTTTTTTTGAGACTGAGTTTTGCTCTATTGCCCAGGCTAGAGTGCAGTGGTGTGATCTCAGCTCACTGCACACTCTCTCTGGGTTCAAGCAATTCTCCTGCTTCAGCCTCCTGAGTAGCTGGGACTACAGGTGCCTGCCACCACGCCTGGCTAATTTTTTGTATTTTTAGTAGAGACGAGGTTTCACTATATTGGCCATGCTGGTCTAAAACTCCTGATCTTGTGATTCACCCACCTTGGCCTTCCAAAGTACTGGGACATGACGCTTTTTTTTAAGTTTAATATATAAAACATAATCTTGGAAAATATAAAGAGTACATTTGAATTAAATAAGACAAATTTAAAATAAAACACAATGGTTTGACATTGCTCGGTTATTAATTGAAGGGCTAACAGCATATTTTGTGGACCTGAAAAGATAATGTAATAGACATAAAATACTCTTAAATTAGAATACAGAATAATGGACAAAATGCAAATAGTGATTACGAGGTTTTATTTCATTTTAACTTTTTAATCTATAACATGTATAGGAAAATACACAAATTCTAAGTATGTACCTCAATAATAAATCATAAGATTAACATATTGCTGAATATACATTTCTTGGACAAGAAATAGAAAATTATTAGTCGCCCCAGAAGCTTATCCTCTTTGTGCCCCACCTAATCACTATCCTGCTCTCCTCCCCAAAGGTAATTACCTTCCTGACAGCAACAGATTAATTTCACTTATTTTAAAATTTTAAAGACATTGAATAATTCAGTAATTATTTTGTTTCTAGAGAAGAATATAGACATTATTTTGTTAGGTATGGTTTATTTTTATTACTGAATAATATTCTTCTGTATGAATATGCCACAATTTCTCCATTTTAACTATTGCCGGACATTTGGATTGTTTCTGATTTGTTGCTATTGGATTTGCTGGAGGAACATTGTTATGTGTGTCTTTTGGTGCACCTGCACATGCTTTTCTAAATAGGATTTGTACCAGTGGAATTTGTATGTCTTCAACTTTGTTAGGTAATGCCAAGCAGTTTTCTAAAGTAGTTGTACCAGTTACGTTTAATTCATGAATTTATTATAAATGTGACCTAAAAGATCTTTTGCAAATCAACTCTCATTTTAATATTCCTTAAAGTGAAATTACTGATAGCAACAAAGGTCGGAAGATGTTGGAGAAGATGGGTTGGAAAAAAGGAGAGGGCCTGGGAAAGGATGGTGGAGGAATGAAAACTCCGGTAAGACTTGCATTTTATTTCATTCATTTATTCCTAGAGCAGACATTTACTGTGTACGTTAATGTGCCAGATGTTGTCTTAAGTGCTAAGAATATAGTGGAAAGCAAAAACAGACATGATTGCTGCCTTTGTAGCATTCACAATTGCCAAATGTATACACATAACTTTGTTTTGTTTTGTGTGTTACAATTTTCAAAAGCCTCTTTTTGAGTGTTTTTCCTGCATTAAAACTAGGATAAGAAGTGCGTTTCCTGAGCCAAAGGTTCTTCTGTGTTTTAGAGTTGTTTTTAATAACTGTCTTATTGTGCCTGGTACTGAGCATTCAAGAATAATCACAGTGTTAGTGTACAAACAGGCGGATTCTGTATGAGCTGAAAAATCGATTAGGTTCAAGAATCAGAGCATGTAACATGGAATACAGAGAATAATGTCTGGGAAACGACAGAGTGGTTTACTTAATAGTCTCGTGGTTCATAGGAGGTTTGGTTATCTTTCACACAAACCTTAAGAAGTAACCTGACTGAAGAACTTTCTGGATAATTACTTAGTACCTAAAGAAATAATAGATGGATCAATGTGAATATATACCAGTTTTCTCATTTTTATTGAGGTACAGTGGAAAGAACAAGGGTTTTGTAGTCAGATCTAGATTAGAATATGTGCTCTATCATTTGTGAGCTGTGTGACTTTAGGCAAGTTCGGACATGAATTTTCTTATGAAGAAATGGGGATAAGAACTCTTTTTCAGGGTTGTGTTGAAGATAAAGCCCCAAGCATTGTACCTTATATTAGGCATTCAGTAAATGGTAGCTTTGAATGTTCTTAAGATATTTTTTTTCCAGTTGTCAACATTAGAAAACTCTATTAATGTAATTTTGCATATTAATGGTAAAGGAGGATAATTACATGATTTTCTCAACAGATGCAGAAGTATTTTACAAAGTTCAACAACCATTTATGATTTTATTTTATTTATTTTTGAAAGAGAAAGAGAAAGAGGGAGAGAGAACAGGAGTCTTGTTCTATTGCCCAGGCTGGGATGCAATCTAAAAATAGGTATTAAAAACCTCTTTTATGCCGATAATTGTGCTTAACAGTGGAGACAGGAAGAAATAAGGGAAGAAAATAACAAACAAACAGCCAACCAATATTTCATTTAAGTTTGTGAAATGCTATGCAAATGCTGAAGAGTGATTTACTTTCAATTATCTGGTCACTTTCAAAATAGGTGTAATGTGATACTGAGAAAAATGTATATTCTGTAGACCTGGTGTGAAGAATTCTATAAATATTCACTGAGTTTACTTGTTCCAGGTCTGAGTTCAAATCATAGATGTTGAATGTTCTTAAAATATTGAGAAGTGCTCTCCTCCTGTTGCAAAAATAATCAGATTCTCTTTATGGTTATTAATATTTAACCTGCTCTTTCACTTACTTAGGTAAGGATAGGGCAGTAGGCTTAAACCTATCCATTGCCATTATTTCTGGTTAAGGTAGAATGACATACTCTGCAGCATCTAAATGAAATTTGGTGATTGCTGGTTAAGGAGTACTCTACTTTCTGTAAAGTAGGCTGCACTTACTGACAGGCAAGGCAATGTAGAAAAATGAGTGTAAGTTTCATGTATAAAGATACATATATTCTTGTATGTATTTGATGCATTTGACAGGTTTTCTTTTGCATCAGTCTTTAATAAATCAAAAAATTGTAGAGTCCTAAGTTGGACAATAGATTTTAATGTGTTTACACTCTAAAATAAGTCCTTTGCTCAACTTTTGGTAATAGATCCAGCTTCAGCTTCGGCGAACACATGCAGGCTTGGGGACAGGCAAACCATCCTCAATTGAAGATGTTCACCTTCTTCAAAACAAGAACAAAAAAAACTGGGACAAAGCACGAGAGCGGTTTACTGAAAACTTCGCAGAAACTAAACCTCAAAAAGATGACCCAGTGACCATACCTTGGGTAAAAGGGACTTTAGAGTAAAGGTTAATCATAGAAGAAAACTCTAGCTTTTTTAAAAAGAGAGTTTGGAGACTCTTATTTTTTCTTCCCAAAAGAATCAGCAGCATGGGCGAACTGGGTCATAGTTTACCTCTTCCTGATTCAGAAATGTGTAATAACGTATGGTTTGCAGCTTTTAAAAACTATTTTTTTAAACTAGTAAATAGTGACTGAGTCCATTTATGCAGTAAGTAGACTAAAGTTCACAGGGCACGGATGAGTTTATCAAACTTCATTATTTTATCTTGTCATTTACAACATCCATATAAAGCAACTAGCTAAGCAAAATTCGTATAACTAATGACTTAAATGTACATCTGTTTTTGTCTGTATATATTCATGTAAGATGCACAACAAAAGAAACATCAAAAGTTTATAAAAATAAATCTGACTATATGCATCATTATCTGTGCCCTTTAGAACCTGGATGATAAATGTTGAGAAAACATGGGTAGTGGTGCATACATTTTGTTATCCTTGAAATAGCCTAAGTAATATTATTGAAGAACTAATGAACAGGCAACATGTTGTAGAAAATTAATCTTTCATTGTTTTCTTCTGTGAAGAATCTGTTGATTTGTACTATATTCAGCATTTATATTTGGTTTGTTTCATAGCTAATGAGATATTTAGTTATGAACAACTGAATCCTTATTGCAATAGTGTGTTTTGTAGTTTTGATAAATACCATTGCAGGCAATGGAGTTGTGCCAGAGAAATCTGATTTCTAGTACAAAAGGAATACTTAGCCAGGGCCTACAGCTCAAGATATTTATTGAAAATATCCTCAGTTGCAATAAAAACATTATAACATTAAAAAAAGTGATTTGTTGAACCAGTGATTTAAATGTATTGATCTGCTTTGAATTTGCAACCAGCCAGAAATTGCTACTTAAAATTGGCAGTTATAACAAAGGAGAGCCTCAAAGATTAGACACTTGCAGTGCAGCTTTCTGGGTGCAGGTGTCACTGCTCTGCCAGCTATCATTATTCTGTTCAGTTTTTCTCTCAGGTGTTTGCTGGGAAATTAACAGTGGAACTGACCCTTTTCTGGCAGTGAATGTGAACTCTAGCCTCCCTATCTACTATAAAGAAATGTCTTCAAGATGTAGAAATAAGGACTATTCTGAAAAAAATCATACAGTAGTAAAGATCATTCAGAAAGTAAAAGCTACCTGTTAGAGTTTCCAGTCTTAATGGCACAGGGTAGTTAGGGAGAAAAGGGGATGGAGAAAGAGAAACTATGACTGAAAATGAGAGGTATGTCCCTTAAGCTGGGACAATCAGGCCCTAAACTCCAAATTTGGATAAAATATTTCTTTGAATTCTTCTTAGCCCCCTGCATAGTCTGACACATACATATGTACAATTAGGCTTGCAGGCCACAGGAATGCCCTGCATTGTTTTCTTTTCATTGGAAATGATTAGTCTAAATGTGGTTCTGGTGCTGGTGCCCTGTATATATGTAATATAGGACCCTCCCCAGAGAGATTTTGCTTCTGGTGAATCTTATGCGTTGGGTTAGTATATGACTGTCTGATATTTACCATTTGTATTATATTGGGGAAAAATTTTTTTTAATCATTTTCTACTGTTAAGAAAATGGAAAACTTAAGTATGGTGTTAAAAATGAAACTATATGTGATATTTGCATTATTAAACCCCTTGGCAGATCTAAAGTCTCAGGGTTCCACTATTAGTGGTTAAAGTACTGAATAATGTCTGGGTCTATTTCCATTTGTAAAATAAGAATAATGTTTATCTCACATGTCTGTCTCGAATAGCAAATGAGAAAATGTATATAAAAGCACTTTGTAAATTGTAAAAGTAGTACAGATGTGAGCTTCTATTTGTTTAGAAGCGTAAATGTGAATTATGTACAGTTTGAATTATGCATAAATTTTTTGTGTCTAATATTTTAAATATTTGTTTATTCACACTATGCATTTTCTGAGTAGCTTTTAAGTGTGTATTTTAAGTGGAGCTGCAAGTTCCTGAATTTTAAGAAATCTAACATCTAATATTTTTGCCACAACATGAGAAGCTGGCAAAGATGAGAACAGAAGAAACCTTCAACATTAGAGTAAATAGAAATTTTTTCCAGTGTTAAATAGAGGAAGCACTCTTGTTCTCAAAAATAAGAATTCTTTTCTGCTTTTGAAAAAAGTGTTACTTCCGATGTTTCATTTTTATTCTGAACGAATAGAAAGTAATGGTTTATGCAAATCAAAAACCTTCTGACTTTTAAGATTTTTTTATGGTTTTAATTTTTTTATTTTTGAGACAGAGTCTTTCTCTGTTGCCCAGACTAGAGTGCAGTGTGCAATCTCAGCTCACTGCAACCTCTGCCTCCTGGGTTCAAGCCGTTTTCGTGCCTCAGCCTCCCAAGTAGCTGGGATTACATGCACATGCCAACATGCCCGCCTAATTTTTATATTTTTAGTATAGACGGGGTTCACCATGTTGGCCAGGCTGGACTCCAACTCCTGACCTCAGGTGGTCTGCCTGCCTCGACCTGTCAAAGTGCTGGGATTACACGCATAAGCCACCGTGCCTGTCCAAAAGATTATTTCTTAATTTCACATATTTTTAAAGAGCAGGCAAAGAAGAAAGAAATCTCAAAGAAGGGAAAGCAGGAGTCTTGGAGATTGCATACAAAAGCCATTCTGTAAAGTTGCAAGACACAGGGATGTTCTTGGCAGGGGTCCAGAAAGCACTTGTGGACCCAACACCCAAAGGCAGTCTCAGGAATAGTTAAAAGTACTTTCCACACCTTCTTGTTCTAAGTGTGCTTCTCTTGTTAGTGTGGCATCACTTATTTTTCTGCTCTGAATCTTTGGTTCAAAACATTTCATTTTACTTTTTCAGCCTTTAAAGTGGAAATGCGTTTTGATTCTTTAAAGCGAGGCAGTGGTTAGTATATTTCTGTGTATTTCAGGGTCCGGGCTGTCTCTTCTGGTTTTCTGCTTTACTAATCTTAGTATTGGCTTATGGCCTTGTAGTTGCAAAATGGCTTTTGAAACGTTAGACGTCATATTCATACCTAAAGCAGAAAGAGGAAAGAGCAGTGTGAAGTGCTAGTTCTCTTTTTTTTTTAGGAAAACAAAAGCTTACTCAGAAGCTGACTTCTTAGGGTCATTAGCCAGAACCTGATAGCATGGCTGCCCATAGAAGAGATGTTATAAAAGTAGGCAACAAGATTCATTTGGCTTAAGCCAATCATGAACCATCACTTACAGCTGAGAATGTTGCCATTGGAACAAAATATGTTCAGTGAACCAGGCAGAAGGGGGCAGTGGATGTTGAATGGGCATGTTGGTAATTGTTAGATAACGTACCTGTCCATCAGTGGGGACTAGAGGGTTGCTTAAATGTTGATGCATCCCTACTATGTAATACTTTCCAGCCATTCAAATGAATAAGATAGAACTGCCTATACCCTAGTATAGAAGAATATCTCACTAGATTGCTGATTTTAAAAAGCAGATTGTAGCAAAGCACATATGACATAATTCCATTTTTATTATAAAGGTACATATTGAGTTGCTAATTACCCAGTGAGCAAACTTTCATTTTTTATTTTATTGTTTCTATATTTGAACTTAAAAGTAAACAGGTATAAGTGTGTGGTTAATGTATGTGTATATACACATTTGTGGTAAGAATTTACCCAGAAGTGGGGAGGCCTTCATGGCTCAGACCCAGGCATTTTTCTCATATGTATACCCAGTTTCATTTACCATCTATAAACTCATGACTTCTAGGCTGTCTTGGGGTATTGATTCTGAGCTTACGACCTACATATCCACCTCAGAGTCGCTTTAAATGCAACTCCAAGACGAACTCTGTAATCCTCTCCAAACCTCGTCTCTTCTAGTTTACTCTCTCCGGCTGCTAACATCATCCATCCAGTTGTGTGAGCCAGAAGCCTAAGTCAGCCTCTGTTTCACTACTACCAGCTTTTCTCCCCTTTGTCTGTTTCCAACATGTTAAATCAGTTCACTGTCACCACTAACCTGAATTATTATGAGGGTCAGAACTCCTATCTCATCGTCTCCTGTTTGGCTTCCCATTACTTTGAGGCCATAAGATCCTAAAGGATCTGGCCACTGCCAGCTTTCCCAGTCTCAACTTGTGTAACCCTACTTGTTCTCTGGGCCCTAGCATGCTGGCTTTTTTTTTTTTTTTTTTTTTTTTTTTTTTCCAGTTTGTGAAACAAAGCTGCCTTCTCTGATCATGGAGACTCTTACATTGCATTATATGTGGAATGCTCTTCCTCCCCTATTTTACCAAGTGAATTCTCACATGGTCTTTAGGTCTCTGCTGATTAAATCTTTAGGGATGCCTCCCTTGAAGCCCTGGATTAGATTAATTGCTTTTGATTTGTGTTTTTGAAAAACAATTTCTTTCATTTAGACCACTTAGCTTGGTTCACTGTTATGTATTAGTGTGGTTAGTGTAGTATTTGTCTGTTTCTCTAGATTCTAAGTGCCATGTGAGCAGGACTTTGGTTATGCTTACTATTGCTTCCCTAGGGCCTAGCCCCCCATCTGATATACACCCACAGGCACTGAAGCAAACAATAGGTAACTGCAAGTGGCTTGATGGAGTTTTATCAAGCGGTGACTGAAGACACATGGGAACTGAGGCTACACAGAGCTTTCAAACTATTTTGATCATGATCTGCAATATGAATACAATTTATATTATAATTCAGTATACAAGCATGTTCATAGCATGTGTAGCATAGATTTTGTATACCAGTACTTTGCCATTAGCTCATGTAATGGACTCTTGTTTTCCACATTGCTGGTTGCATCCACTAAATTGATTTCATAATGCACTAATAGGCTATGTCCTACAATTAGATTTCAGATCTTTTCATGGAACTCATTGCATTGCCTTAGGAGCTGCAGCTGTGTGAGTCTATGTTTGTGTGTGAGATGGGGAGAGTTTAGGATGCCAAACTGTGTGACTCCAGTTCTCAGGCTCATTAACTACAATAGGTCTACATTCATCTGGTTTGCAGTTCAAGCTTCCAAATAGGCTCGATTGCGTAACAAAGAAGGGGTGAACAAAACTGAGCCTCTTACCTGTGGTCATAACTGTACATTGTGTTAAGAAATTTACACAATTAAGAAATGAAGGGTTTTATCTCTGAGACAATGAGAAATATACTGAAGGATTGTAAGCAGGAAAGGAACCTCATTAGATTGCTTTATAGCAGAAAACTGTGGTTGATTGAAAGGAGGCAGAGTGGTGGCTGGAAATCTTGAGAGTAGGATGACCTCTCTGAGAGTTTGTTCAAATATTTGTTGAGCATCCACCTAGTGCTGTGCACATCTTGGAAGGCAGGAACCTTCTATGTCTTACTGACTACTCTGTCTTCAGCACCTAGCACAGGATTGGATGCATGGGAGGTCCTCAATAAGCATTTGCTGGTGGAATGGGTGGAATGAACGTTTGTGTTGCATCTGGCACTGTGCTAGGTCCCTAACATATATTCTTTATTCTGGACTCCATTTTATGAATTAGAAAATTGAGGCTTAGGAGGTTTTTATTTTGCTCAAAGTAAAAAAGCCTATGTGACAGAAGTGGCAGGCCTGGGGTTTCTATCTTGATTCTTTCCATCCCAAGGGATGATTAAGAGCACAGGCTGAAGAGTCTGACTGACCTGGATTTAAATTAAAATTTCACCACTTTCAAGCTGAGTGACCTTTAAAAATTTATTTGAACCTCTCCACCCAAGTGTCTTCTATGGAGTTTGTAACTGCCCATTGGGTTCTCCTTGCTTGCTGCCCAGATAAAGCCGATATATCAAGACAAGAATTGCAATAGAAAAAGAGTTTAATTCACGCAGAGCTGGCTAAGTGGGAGACTGGAGTTTTGTTACTCAAGTCGGTCTCCCTGAAAAAAAATTTTTTTTTTTTAAAGGATAATTTGGCAGGTAGCGGGCTAGGAGAGTGGGGAGTACTGATGGGTTTGGTCAGAGTTGAAATAATAGGACGTCAAAGTGGGTTCTTCTTGCTGTCTTCTGTTCCTGGGTGAGCCAGGACTGGTTGAACCAGATTATCAATCTGGGTGGCTCCAGCTGGTGCATCAGAATGCAAGGTCTGAAAGATATTTCAGCCACCAATCTTAGGTTTTACAAAAGTGATTTTATCCCTAGGAGCAATTGGAGAGGTTCAAATCTTGTGGCCTCTGGTTGCATAACTCCTAAACAATAATTTCTAATCTTGTGGCTAATTTGTCAGTCTTACAAAGGCAGTCTGGTCCCCAGGCAAGAAGGGGGTTTGTTTCAGGAAAGCGTTGTTACCATCTTGGTTTCAAAGTTAAAATAAACTAAGTTCCTCTGAAAGTTAGTTTGGTCTTTGCCCAGGAATGACTAAGGACAGCTTGGAAGTTAGAAGCAAGATGGAGTCATGGCAAATCTCTTTTACTGTCATAATTTCTGCAAAGGTGGTTTCAAGTTTTGGTGAAGATTGAGATAAGGTTTGTATGGCACTGAGCACACTGCCTGACACATAATAAGCCCTCAAATATTAGTGATTATTAGCACTGTTATTACCCATGGTAGCAATGCCAAGGACATGGTTGTAGGAGTAGAATCCCAGAGTAGAGATGGAGGTTACTGAAGTCAGGTAGGACAAGGAATGAGGCTAGCAAGTAGATGGGTCATCACCATTCCCCAAGGCAATAGGAGATAGGTGTGGACAAGAAGACTCAGTCAGGAGCTGGATTTTTAAGTGAATATTGGAGAATGAGCAGGAAATTGGTAGACAATAGTGAGAAAGGATAGAAGTTATTGTAGGTGACTCTCATAATCCTCAAAGGAGGAATGGATTCTACATGACTTTGGAAATGGAGTCATCTGGTGGAATGATAGGGAGATCTAGCCAGACAACCCTGGCTCTCAGTACTCCATGGGAGCACGGGAGCTACAGAAGAATTCTTAGAAAAACTAGATTTCAGATCCCCATATGTAAAAATCTTTCAACAACATACATTAATTCAGCAAATAGTCATGAAGCACGTAGCATAGGCCAGGCACTGTTCTAGGCACTAGGGATACAGTAGTGAACAAAACAGGCAAGGCTCCCTGCCTTCATGAAGCTTACATTTATTTTTTAGATAGGATTTGGCAGAATGTAAAGTCCAAATAATACATGCAGGCCATGATAGTTTCAAAGAATATTAATCCAAAATAGTTTCTGTTCATTCCAAAGTTTTAAAGCCAAAATTTGGGTGGAGTATGTGTTGGGGGAAGGATTGGGTTTTTTTCTTAATGTTTTCAGTTTGTTTCCAAACCATATCTATTTATGGGACTCTTATAAAACTCTGCCTTCAAAATCTTTTTAGTTATGTGTTTGAGAGTTCTGGGTATGTAGACAACAAACGGGACCTCATTGAGGCTGCAGCCCCTTGTTCAATTATGTATGTCCTCTATGTGCTCAGACATCTGGGTTCTACAGTTCTAAATCTGAGCACTAAGTACAGTCATGTATCACTTAACAGATGGGGATATGTTCTGAGAAATGCCTCAGTGGTGGTTTTGTCATTGTGCAAACATCGTAGAGGTAATCACACAAACCTAGACAGTACAGCCTATTACACACCTAGGCTATATGGTATACCAGTTGCTGCTCCTAGGCTACAAACCTGTACAGCATTCTGTGGTCTGAATAGTGTAGGCAATTCTAACGCAGTAAGTATTTGTATATCAAAACATATCTAAACATAGAAAAAGTACAGTAAAAAAACAGTATTATAATCTTAAGGGACCACCATTGTATGTGTCATATGTCATAGACTGAAATGTTGTGTGGTGCATGACTATACCAAAAAAAAAAAAAATTGTATTGTGCAAGTCATGACTATACAAAAAAATGCAACAGGAATCAGGTCACTGGAAACTGGAGGTGAAGGAGAACGTGTAAATCAAAAAGTCTCTGGAGGGTGAAGAGCAGACACAGATGGGAAAATTAATGTGGCTGGAGGTGAACAATGTTTGCCTGCTATGTAAGAATGTCTTTTTTTTTTTTTAGACAAGGTCTTCCTCTATTGTCCAGGCTCCAGAATGCAGTGGCATGGTCATAGCTCACTGCAGCTTCCACCTCCCAGGCTTAAGTGATCCTTCCACCTCAGCCTTCTGAGTAGCTGGGATGACAAGTATGTACTAGCACATCTAGTTAAAAATTTTAATTTTTTTGTAGATATGGGGTCTCCCTATGTTGCCTACGCTGGTCTTCAACTCCTACACTCAAGTAATCCTCCCACCTTGGCCCTCCCAATGTGCTGGGATTATAGGCCTGAGCTACCGTGCCCAGCCAAGAATGACCTTTTGGAATTCTTCCTTTAAAAAACTCACTCTTCATCTATGTTAAAATGCTATGGTATTTCATTGCCCAGCACGAAGAATACAGGGAAGCTGTGGAATATTATCAAATGTATTTAAACATGTGACAACGTTTTACTTAGCTTCCAATTACTAATAGACTTCAGAGGGCAGAAGGTTGCCAGCTCATTCATCTGGTCATTACTTATCTTGACCAAAAGCCCATGAGAATATATACTGAAAGAATAAAGCTTTCATTACCATTTAATGTTTTTCCTTAAAGCCTCATTTTAATACTGTGAAACCAGATTTCAGAGAATGTCATAAGATTTTCATAAAAAGAAACATTTAATACTATTTAAACATATAATGACTCCCAGTGCTACCTGAATTCATTCACATCATAAACCAACTAAAATGGGCTTTAATCTCTACAGTGACCATGCTGCCTTTACTTAACCTTAATATACCACTATCAAGACCAATTTATGAGCCACACTAAAATAATTATCATTGTTTTATTATAATCTCACCTTATTAACCAGAAATGTTAATCTGGTAATCATCTACCATATTCACCAGACTCTGAGTAACTGGCAGCTCTTTTAAAAAATCAAATTTATCATGGAAAGATGAGTATTTGCCAACTCAAGGATGTTTTTAAAAATGTGCTAGGGACTCATGGCCACTCTAAAAGAGGAGTTCCAGAAATGTTTAAGCATTTTGGGAATAACTGTATAGTCTTCCAGGTCTTTCACTTTGAAGAGAAAATGACTTAGATGGGTAGATTTGTATATACTTTTGGGATTCATCAGATTACTTTGTAGTCACAAGTCATACTGAGTTTTGACAGGAGCAGCTCATTTGGCAACTATTTGATAGAAAAATATTAAATAGTTCTATTGGAAAGGGAATGTCTTGGCAGATCTCTGAGGCTTGGGTGTAGGTTTTCTCAGGAATCCCCCCAGGGAACCTGCTCTTCTGGGTTCCATGGGAATGGTTTCAGGTGAGTAGTAGGAGCCCTCAAGGCCAGAGGCAGAAACCCATTAAGTAGGCTGGAGTCAGATGACAGGCCACAGCCACCATCTCCTGACGGTGGACAAGTCACTCTCTGGGACCTGTTTACCTCATCTGTCAAGTGATGGAGTTGGTGGACAAGGGCTGCATTTCGATCTAGGATTTTCTGGAAATGGGGATTATATTCATGCTTGTGTTGGAGACCTTTTTTTTTGAGACGGAGTTTCGCTCTTGCTACCCAGGCTGGAGTGCAACGGCGCGATCTCGGCTCACTGCAACCTCCGCCTCCTGGGTTCAGGCAATTCTCCTGCCTCAGCCTCCCGAGTAGGTGGGATTACAGGCACGCACCACCATGCCCAGCTAATTTTTTGTATTTTTAGTAGAGAAGGGGTTTCACCATGTTGACCAGGATGGTCTCGATCTCTTGATCTCGTGATCCACCCGCCTCGACCTCCCAAAGTGCTGGGATTACAGGCTTGAGCCACGCGCCCAGCCTGTGTTGGAGATTTTAACTAAGGAAGATGAATGCTGAAGGAAAGGACTTTTTTTTTCTGCAAACAAATTTTTTTTTATGATAAAAGTAATTCATACTTAGTGTAAAAAATTACAAGGCAGAAGTGTATAAAGCAGAAAGTAAAAGCATCTTCCCTTAACTCAGCACTCAGGTTAATTGTTCTCTCCTATCTCCTCAACAGGACATTCAGGCTCACACTAGCCATCTTTGAGGAAGTAAGACTCTGAAAGTAAATCTTTGCTATGTTTTAATGGTTTTTACAATTGATGAAATAGAAGATTAACATTTGTGGAAGGTTTTTTTTTTTCTTCTAAACAGGAAGTTCAGATCATCTAGCTCAATTTATAAGTCCATATGGAGAAGTTAAATTCCAGTACTTGAAAGTAATTTATTCTATTACTAGAGTAATCTAAAAATTGCAAAATACAAAAGATTAAACGCTATTAAAATGTTAATAGCAGTTTTACAGAGGTGACAGGACTTTGGGGTATTTTTTTTCTGTTCTTCTTCCTAGATTGAGACAATATGTTTTGTGTTACTTGTATAATAACAAAGTACATTTACATACCAGAATAGTTGGTTGATTGGATCAAACCAAACAGCCCAATAACTGATGCATTAAATCTTTCCTAACTAAACAGTTAAAAAAATTATTTCCTTTTAAGCTATTCGTTTTTTTTACTCAGAATTAAAGATAAATGATTATATTAATAATTACAGGAAAACTAATTTGTAAAAATCTTCGACACTGAATGGGTTTAGCACCTCAAATATGTATTGAGCAGCTATGGACTGCAAGGCACTGTGGGAGTGGGGTGAGTATACTTCCCCCAAGGGCTCAGGGTCTGGCAGGGGAGGTAAGGTACAAACCCATAGCCATACACTAGCTGACCTGTTCTAAGGGTTGTGGGACATAAAATGCTAGGAGGCCAGAGAAGTAAGAAATGTCTTCATATGAGAGTAAATCAAGGAAAGCGTGGTTTGAGAAAATGGGTGGGATTTTTCTTTTTTTGTACCAAGAGACTGAAGGGGCTTTTTAAAGTGGAGGGAAGGCAAATTGAGGCATAGAGTTGCCAATACCAGGTCATGTCAGGAAGAACAGAATCCAATTTGGCTGGAGCATAGAGCATATGTAGGGAAAGGGACAATAAGAGTGGCATGGGGGCTGAGGGGGACTTGAATGTCACGTGACAGAGTCAGAGCTTGCACTCTAATGAGGTGATTGACAGGTGATCTTGGAGGCTTTTGGGCAGGAAGAGTGATACAATAAATCAGTATTGGCTTAGGACAATCCCTTTGGCTTTGGCCAAATTGTGACTCAGGTAAGGGACAGTTGGGCGAAACAAGGATGGGAAGATGCATGATAAATGGGCCCTGAGCTTGGCAGGCATCAGGAAGGCAGTGCAGTATTTTGTACAGACTTAGCAGAGCAGGCACCCAGCATTCAGTGAGACCACAGTTCAAACCCCACACAGACTCTTAGCCGCTGTGTGACTTGAAGGTGTTACTAACTCCCCTGAACTTGTCTCATCTACAAAATGGGCATAGTAGCACCTATGTCATGGGGTTGCTTCATGGCAGGTAATTGTAGTAAAGCATTTAGCACACCTCTGATGACATATGGTGAATGCTCAGTAAATATTAATGTCACTAATTCCAGTCAATTCAATTAACTGGAATTAATTAGTTGGAGTTAGGAGGAAACAGGTGTCAGCTGCGTTGACTGAGGGAAGCAGCGCTCTCCGAAAGTAGTACATGGTGGTACAGTGGCAGCATGGCATCTGTGGGGGAGACTGTCTGCGGTGGGATCCCACTTCTACTGCTGGCCAGCTGTGGTCTTGCACAGGCTACTTAACTAGAGCTCAGTTTCCTTAAACACTGTAAAGCTAGCAGTGTTACCATGGAGCTGCTGTGTGAGAGTAAAATGAGATAATTAATGCATGTTAAGTGTGTAATATGTGACTGATACATTGTTAGTGCCCAGTAAATGTTAGTTATCAGGTGAGGGGTGGGATGTGGGGTTGAATAGATTTGGCCCTCCTACTTGTAGAGGCAGGATGTGCAAGGACAGGTGGAGACAGGCAGCAAGGGTTTGGGCATGAAGGACCAGGCCCGGGGAGAGCACTCGGCCTGAAGATATTCAACAGTCCCTGGCCCAGAGGAGATCACACCTCTGCAGGGAGATGTGCCACAAGTGGAGTGTAGACATAGGCCTAAGGAAGCAATCAGACACATCCAGAATAGAGGACATTTGCTAAGACAGCTGGCCTGGATGCTTCAAAAGTGTCATGGGAAAATATGTTGGGGTTGTTCTATGCTAAACGTGACGGAAGAGTTGAAACCAAAAGAATGTATGAACATTGATTTGACCTGGTGGTGTTGTTTTTTTTTCAAGACAAACATTCTGGAGACAGTTGTTGAACACTGATTAAGGGCGCTATATTAGAGGCTATAAAGAAGTTACTGTTTATATTTTTAGGTATGTCTTTGTTCTCAGGAAATCTGTGCAGAAATAGGGTGAAATGCCATTATATGTACACATGCATGAGGTGGAGAGAACAGTAAATCTGGCAAACTGTTAGCAACCATTCAATCCGGGTGGAGGGTATGTATCTTAGTATTCATTGTGCTAGCCTTTCAGCGTTTTCTGAATGTGTGGAATTTTTCAATATAAAAAAAAATGAGAAAAAGAGGCCTGTGGAAAAACTGAGAACCAGTACACAACAGGAATTCTTTGGAGGAAAACAGGATCCACCTACCAAGGGAGCAATTTCAAGAAGGGAGAGATTAAGCAAAATGAAGACAGCAAACAGACCATCATTATTTGGTCACTGGGAGATTGTGGCGGCTTGGAAATAAATAGTTCAATGTAGCATAGAAAACTGACCCAGAGTGAAGGAGTAAAAACGGGAGGAAGTATAGGTGGCAAGGACTTGCTGGCCCTTCCAGGTTGAGTCTTTTCAGTAAGGGAGACTGAGCATTGCTGAGGAAGAAGAGCCTGGGGGAAAGGGAGGGACTGAGACAGAGAAAGGGGTGAATAACAGGAGGAAAGACCCAGTAAACATGGCAGAGGAATGGGATGGAAAATGACAGGAAGATGTGGCCTTAAGTGGGAGGGTTGCTTTCTCCTTTGGCCCAGAGGTGAGGACTATGATGACATGTGGGGAAGAAACGCTCTTCCTAGTGAGGGGATAAGGTGATGTCTTGACAAAGTGGCAGATATGAGGCCCGAAAGTGGACATAGGTGCCACACTTGTCATTGGGTCAGAAGCAAGGAAAGGATGGCCGAGGGGAGACAGAGTGCACCTGGTATTGGTTGAATAATGGGGAGTAAAAAGGGGGGCTCTCTGGGACTGCCCCGAAGAGTGCTAGGGCAGTCAGGGAAACTAGAGGGCATGTTCCCCTCTTCCCCCTTCAGAACTTGATGTTGGGCAGATTATGCATTAGGAACTCTTTTTGGGGGTAAAAAGGTTTCTCATTTCCGTACACCCTCTACTTTGGGCTGGGTGTATAGGCACGTGATATAATAAGTCTTTGGTATGGAATGAAGCGCTATCCTTTCAAAGTCACCAGGTTCAGGTTCCCAGCCTTAAGCCGTCATGACACTGGGTGGTGTGGGTTCACGGAGCTGCTGGAACTCTCCAGTGTCAAGTGTGCCACCCTATCCTCTGGATGCATGCCCACGAAAGGCTACCCAGGCACCTCAGGTGACCCTGTGGAAGTGAGTTTTGGTTCTGCTTTGGCTTCGAAATGCTTCTTAAGCTGAAGCTTTAGGGCGTGGAAAGCGCTACAGTTAGCGGGAGCTTCCAAGTGAGTAGCGGCCGCTGGCCAGGCCTCGGTCACAGCGGGGGCTGAAGGCCTAGGTCGGAGAAGAGACGGCCTGGGGTTGGGAAGTGGCCAGTCCCCTACAGGAGAATCCTGGTGATGACGCCGCCGTCCCGGTCCCCCTCGGGGTCGTCCTTGAGCAGCGGCGCGACTGGGGCCCAGCCCAGGGCGCCCTCTCGGCGGCTCACCTCCCGCAGTCGCGCCTGCAGCGCCTCCCTCTCAGCCTGCAGCTCCCGGCGCGCCTGAGCCGCGGCGCGCTCCTCCTCCTGCAGCGCCCTCCGCCTCCGCTCCAGGGCGCGCTCGCCCAGCTCCACCGCCACCTCGCGCCGCTCCAGCTCCCGTTCCCACTGGCTGCCGCGCAAGGCCAGCGTGCCCATCAGCTCCAGCAGGCGCGCCCAGTCGCCCTCGGGGGCCGCGGCAGGACCGGGTGGCGGCGGGCAGGGCGTGGTGGGTGGCGAGCGTCGGGGGCCGCTGCTCTCCAGCTCCCGCCGGTGCGCACTCTTTAGGTGCCTCCACAGCGCCGAGGTCCCCGCATGGAAGCCGGGGCCGCGGCCCACCTGCTCCCCGCACAGACGGCAGGTGGCCCAGTGGCCCGACGGTTGCCCGGGGCGCGCCGGGGCTAGGTGGAAGTAGCCCCAGGCTTCGGAGTACGGCGCCCCTAGGCGGCCCGGAGGCGTCGGCGCCGGCCCCAGTCCCGGACATGGACCGCCCCGCGTCGCCGCGTTGTCCCGCCCGCTGGCCTCATCCATGATGCAGGCCGGCTCGCCACTCCTCATTCTGCGGCGCCCGCACGCTGGGGAACAGGGGAAGAATAATAATGTTAGGATCACGCACACAGCTCCTAGACTACAGTTAGCCTAAGAAATCATGCTGCCCTCCATTTTCTTACCGATAAAAATCCTATAGTGTGGGACGATGTCTAGGTTTCTAATTAATCTTCAGTATTGTTGATTCCTCAGGAAAAAAACTGTATAGCCCTTCCTATACTAGGAATCCTCTTTGAAATCAAGTGGGTCCCCAGTCAACAAGTATTTATACTAATAGCGGGAGGCTAAGGCTACTTGAACAGGAAGAACTAGCTAACTCCGTGCTGTGTCTAGGTATTAGCTTTAACCAGCGTCTGCTTTCTTAACGATGACGAAAAGGTATTGTCTTCAGAATACCAGCCAGGCTGCATTCTGTAGTCTTCTCTGGGTTCTGTACAGCACACTTCAGCAATGACCAGAAAAGAAAGCTTTGGGAATGAAAATTTTGTTTCTTAAACTTCAGGAGTGGAAGAGTCAATGGTGAACAGCCTTTTAAAAAGCTTTCAATGACTGTATGTTTTTCAAGATAAAAATATCTGTTTTTGTGATTATTAAAAAGAATCTACGTGTGAGAAAATTGGCAATATTGAAAGCAATGCTTTTAAAATATGCACATTTAGGAAATGGCAATATCCAAAGCAGCATTCTAATTTTTTACCTTTAAATTAGACAGTGGGTCATTTCCCAAGGACTCTGGGGTCCCCGTCATTGCCTCAGGGTTTCCTGCCCTCTCAGGTTCCAGGGGTAGAAACAATGCATGCAGCACGATTCCTGAGTTCTGAGGAACCCACCACGCCCTGCCCACCGGGTGGGTTCCTCAGAGTTACAAGGGAGTTACTCCCAGCAGTGCTAGGAGTAAATTCAGAGGACAGGCAGGCCACTAAAAGAAATGCATTCAAACCACCTTAAAGGTAGATACTAGAAATACTGACGAGCGCCATTCCCCGTTCACTTTTTCTAACCCTTTCATAGATACCCTAGGCATAAAACAAATAAAATTAGTTTTCTTTATTGTTCATTCTAACTAAAAGGTCCCCTCTACATATTTGCAAGATACAGAGTTTGGTCAATACTTTTAATTAAGAAAGAAAAAGAGATAAAAGTAATAATGTCTTGCTTTGTTCAACACAAAATCTATTAAAGGGATCCAAACATAATGCAATGACTATCACTGCACAGGCTTTTTTATTAGGAAAATAATTCTCCACTGCAATAACCTATCAAAGAAAAGGGAATACAGGAAAAGGTGAAGTTTATTCTTTAGGAAATAAGTTCACAAAGGACCAAATGTGTGATTCTAGATAAATTTGCTTTGAAAGTTGAAAAACAGAAGAAAACACATGACAGACTTCTTGAGCTCTTCTGAGAACTTATCTCAGGGAGAAAATCAAGGCCAAGGTGAGACCCAGGCACAATGAGATCAATTTCACTCATACCTTCAGATTTTGAAACAGCAGCAGTGGAGATGACAAAGTTCCAAAATCTTTCTTGTTAAACACAACTGGGAAAAACTGAAGACAAAGACGAGACTAGGAAAAATCAGCTGCTATAGTGATAGTAGCATTTAGTGTAAGCTATGAATTCAGTTGCTAATAGTCTTATTACAGATGCACTGTACTTTTCAAAATGTAAGTATTCTTTTTCCCACCAAGTAAGTCTACTCTGGATCAGGCATGACATTTAACATATCTCTTATTTTTTTAAAAAAGATAAATATACCAGAATCATCAAAAAACACAAATACTATGCATCTTCTAACAAAGAAATGGCAATTTACATGTCTTCTGAGACACAGGCATTGATTTAAATATGGTCACTCATGATAAAGACCGATTAGCATAAAAAAACTTTAGAAATTAAAGGCTAAATCACTTTTAAGAAAAATATTTTTATGGCCAGTAAATATTACAGTTATGTAACATTGTGGTTAACAGTAAGATTTAAGAGTTACAAACATTTTTAATTATCTAACTTTACCTAGAATTTTTCCTATACTTTTTTCTTTTTTAAAAATTTCTATTTCCTTCTATATTGAAATCTGATCTTTCCCGAGGTCCTTTTTTATTCCTGGATATACATAAAAGTGGAGAGACTATTATAATGAATCTTTGTGACTGGCTTATAAATGAAAAGAGATATAAATGTTTCCTATGACATTAAGAGTATTGCTTTGCATTCTGATATGCTTTCTTGTGTTAAGCTTGGAAGGTGCACATAAACCCACAGATTCTCTTACTTGTGCCAAAGTCTGAGAGTCATCCTTACTAATGTGCCCCTAATAGTGCCAGAGGTGACCAATTACTGTCATGCTTTTTCCTCTCTGAGTTTCTCTAAAAACTACAATGCCCAGAGGGAGTGTTGCACAGGTGAATGCCATCTGTTAGGAGTTAAAGTGGGCACAAGGGTGAGAAGCACTGACTTTGATGTCTTCACCCTTTGACCTCACCTGAGCCAGGGACAAGCAGCATCACAAATGTTGGCCAGCACAGCATTGCCCCTCCAAAGGCAGCAGGGGGACATCTCTGCATGGGCAGCCCTTCCATTTTGGAGGTCTTAACCGGTAGAAGGCAGCACGGGGCAGAACTGCCTCACCTTCTCAGTCCTCCACACCATGTGGCTGTATTCTAGCTCTATACAGTCCTCAGTCTCAGTATCTACAGAGTGACCAGCAGTCTACGGCCAGAGGTCGTAACAGCCTGGTTAGCTCTGTTAAACAATCGGGGTGTATTTCAGGTGCCCCTGCAGTGTGGAGGGGGAAAGTCCTCTTCAGACTCTTCAGCTACAACCATAACACACAAAGAACTCTTCGAACTGACAATAAAAAGACAAAGAACCTGATAGAAAAACAGATGAGAAATATGAGTAGGCAAATGACCTAACAGCAAACTCAAATTGCCAGGAAGTTCGTGAAAAGGTACACAATATCACTTATATGCAGGGAAATGCTATTAAGGTAGCAATAAGGTATCATTTTACATCTATCACACCCAGAAACATTAAGAGGCCTAACAGCCAGAGTTACAAGGGAGGTAGAGAAAAGGCACACTTCTCAATTTCTAGTAAAGATGGGATGGATTTTAGGAAAGAAGTCTGGTCATTTCTTCTTTCTTTCCTTTCTTTTTTTTTTTTTTTTGAGACATGGTCTTGCTCTGTCACCCAGGCTGGAGTGCAGTGGCGCAATCTCGGCTCACTGCAACTTCTGCTTCCCAGGCTCAAGAAGCAATCCTCCTATCTCAGCCTCCCAACTAGCTGAGACTACAAGTGCATGCCACCACGCTTGGCTAATTGTTGTACTTTTTGTAGAGATGGGGTTCTCCCTATGTTGCCCAAGCTGGTTTTTCTTGAACTCCTGGGCTCAAGTGATCCACCCACCTTGGCCTACCAAAGTGCTCAGATTACAGGTGTGAGCCACCACAGCCAGCTGCGATTTCTTTCTTTCTTTCTTTTTTTTAAAGAAAGGAAAAAAAAAAGGAGTGAAGGAGAGGAAGAAAAAGAGGGAGAGAAAACGGGAATATAGCTTTATTCTAAAAATGGGTATTAATAATGGCAGATAAACATTTTGTATATTTAAGGTGAAGAATGTATATTTTGTGTATTTAAAATGGAGAGCTCTATAAATATTTATTGAGTTTACTTGTTCCGAATCTGAGTTCAAGTCCTGGATATCTTTATTAATTTTCTGTCTCGTTGAGTCTAAATCTCTTTATGAGTCTTATGTATCTGGGTGTTAGGATCGTTAGCTCTTATTGTTGCATTGATCCTTCTACCACTATATCTTTGTTGCTTTGAAATCTATTTTATCAGATGCAAGAATTGCAACTCCTGCTTTTTATTTATTTATTTATTTATGCTCTCCATTTGGTTGGTAAATCTTTCTCCATCCCTTTGTTTTGAGTCTTTGTGTATCCTTGCATGTGAAATGGGTCTGGATGTAGCATACCGTTAGGTTTTGGCTGTATCTTTTGATTGGGGGATTTAGTCGACTTAAATTTAGGGTTACTGCCATTTGATGTTTACTGGCTATTTTATCCATTCATTGATGTAAATTCTTCTTCATGTTGATGCTCTTTACTTTTTGGCATATTTTTAGAAAGGCTAATACTGGTTGTTCCTTTCTATGTATAATGCTTCTTTCAGAAGCTTTTGTAAAGCTGGATTGGTGGTAATAAAATCTCTGAGTACTTGCTTGTTCATAAAAGATTTTATTTTTCCTTCAATTGCGAAGCTTAGTTTGGCAGGATATGAAATTCTGGGCTGAAAGTTCTGTTCTTTAAGGATGTTGAATATCGGCCCCCACTCTCTTCTGGCTTGCAGGGTTTCTGCTGAGAGATCTGCTGTGAGTCTGATAGGCTTCCCTTTGTGGGTAACCTGACCTTTCTCTCTGGCTGCCCTTAGTATTTTCTCCTTCATTTCAACCCTGGTGAATCTAACGATTATGTGCCTTAGGGTTGCTCTTCTTGAGGAATATCTTTGTGGTGTTCTCTGTATTACCTGGGGTTGAATATTGTCTTGCTGCCAGCTGCAATTTCTATATTAATTAAAAATAGAGGCTGGGTTCAGTGGCTCACACCTATAATTAGGAGGCCTTGGCAGGTGGATTACCTGAGTCAGGAGTTTGAGACCATCTTGGCCAATTTGGCAAAACCCCATCTCTACTAAAAATACAAAAAATTAGCTGGGCATGGTGGTGGGTGTCTGTCATCTTAGCTACTCAGGAGGCTGAGGCAGGAGACTTGCTTGAATCTGGGAGGCAGAGGTTGCAGTGAGCCGAGATTGCATGATTGCATTCCAGCCTAGCCAACAAGAGCAAAACTCTGTCTCAGAAAAACAAAAACAAAAAACAAAACAACTCTTGGCTCCTCAGGCATGTGAGCTCAGGCAGGGCCAGCCCAGCCTCAACTGTGGAGACTAGTGGGACAGTCCCATGGGGAAGCCCACTGCTGCGCTGCTGGGAGGAGGAAGCCCAGCATGTGGGGCTGCTCATTGTCAGGTAGTTTGCTGTGCCTTGCAGAAGGAGATTCTGTATCCACACGCAGGATGTCATGGAAGAGGAGCTCATCCCATTCATCTCTCTGGCACAGGGTAGACACTTGGGGGATGCTGCACTGAATGAAATGAATCTGACTCTGTTTCTTTAGCCCCACCCACCCAAGTCTCAATCTTCCCATCTGTCAAGAGAAATAAGATTGTTTGGCTCTAAACAGGTGGCTGAGATCAGATAGTGCAAATGATGTCACTGTTGGACTCTCCAGTGTTATATAAATTCAAGGCATGAACAAAAAGGAAACTACCAATATTTACTGCTCAGACATGCCCATGTTAAGATTTTAGTGGCTAAAAGGCAGTTATTTTTCCATTTGACATGTTATTCAACAGAGTAAGTAGTTTAAGTTGGAGGAATCCCTTTGGGAATTGTTTGAGTACAAAGAGCAAATAAAAAAAGAGTAACAGATCCAAGACCCTTACCCTTTAAATTTATTTTAACTTTGTAAATTGACCTTCATGTAAAATAGCTTGCTTATCACTAAGGTAAAAGAATAGGGAGGTTTCATTAGCCAAAGTCCTGTGATATGCATTTCTTCTTTATCAAGTACCGAATGAGAATGCATATCATTAATTCTGTAGTTAGCTAATAAGAAGAAAATGAAAAGTAAGAGCTCCCTTAATTTTTCTTTGAACATTTTTTTTAAACTAATACAAATGTGCCAATGAATGTGAGTATTTTGCTTACATCCCTCCACTCCATCCAACTCTCATTCAAATGCTCATTGTGTACCTGCTAAGGTCAGGTGCATGCTTTCTGCTAGACATTCCAAGAGGAACATCACACAGTCTCCGCCCTCAGGTAGCTTACCATCTGGTGGGGAAAGAGATGCTGCCAACAGTAATTCTGATGCCTGTGTGATATGGTTTGGCTGTGCCCCCACTCAAATCTCATCTTGAGTTGTACTCCCATAGTTCCCATGTATTGTTGGAGGGACCCAGTGGGGCAGTTTCTCCCATACTGTTCTCATAGTAGTGAATAAGTCTCATGAGATCTGATGGTTTTATAATGAGAAACTCTTTTTTGCTTGACTCTCATTCTATCTCATGCTGTTGCCATGTAAGAAGTGGCTTTTGCCTTGTGCCATGATTGTGAGGCCTCCCTAGCCACGTGGAACTATAAGTTCATTAAATCTCTTTCTTTTATAAATTGCCCAGTCTCAGGTATGTTTTTATCAGCAGCGTGAAAATGGACTCATAGACTGTGGTAAAGTTGAAATCAGTGCTCACTCCTTAGGGTGAATTCCATCACATAATCTCCACTGGGGAAGGGGCTGGCATGGGTAGCTCCTGGGGCTGAGGTCTTGGGGGCCTAACACAAAAGTTCATGCAGTTCAGCATCCCTTCCCATCCCATGCCCCACAGGGTGCAAACGCATTGTTATCCACCACCAAAACACATTACTCTCTTAGTACTCAACTCTAATAAAGTTCCAGTTCCTCAGTTGTATAATGAGGCTTCCAAACTCCTAATTTAAAAGAAAATTTCTTTAAGCTATATAAAAGCACTGCTAACATGAAATTAACAGTGTAAATTTCTGAGTGCAATTTCAGGGTAAAAAAAAAACTGAAAAGACATGGAGATTTTAGATATTTCAAGTAAGGAGAGAGAGTAGTGTTGCTGGTACCATGCCTCTGCACTAGCTATAGCTGAGTTTCATTATCTGGAAGGAGTTCTAAATCTAAGCCTGTGGAAGACAATACATTCACATTAATTATCTCTCCATTTGACTCAATTTCTGAAGAAGTTCTATCCTTCTGATAAACTATCAGATTAAAACCCAGATTCCTCAGTATGATGGCCCTAAATACCAATATAAAGAATAAAGGAAGAGATTAGAACCTGGATGAATAATCTGTATAAATATGGGCATATAAACAAGGTATGGCTATAATATTGACAGTCATCCTATAAAGCACCCACAAAAGTTAATTGTATTATTTTATACTTATGCTTGCACACATAAAAAATATTGGCAGCCTAAAGGCTAGAGAACCAGGCAATGTTCTCAAAAGGACATAGCAAATGAATTACACCTTTATTTGTCCTTTCATACTCAAGGCTACTCACTGTAGTTGGGTTATCCAGGCAGAGTTTTAAACAAATATATGTTGGTTGAGCCTGGATCTTAGACAAGAAATTCACACTAATGTGAAATTCACACAGACATATGTGGAAACACTGAAAACATTTTCATTTACTTCACCAGTGACTTTAATCCAAGCAGAACATAATAATTAATACAAATAATTAGACGACAACTGAAGTGTCAAGAAAACCACAGTTCATCTGTTATCTGTCCATCTCTGTTGAACTATTAGTTTACTGCCATATATTAATCTATCTATAAACAGATCCGGACAATTAGAAAAATGAGTCTGGAATCACCAGGCTGAAGGCTTAGCTGAAGTTAAAAGACAAGTAAAAATGCCTCCAAGCTGTAAAACCTAAATTGCAGAATAAAGAGTAAAATGTGAAAAAGTTTAGAAGAAGGTTATATGTGGACTGTAAAAAATACACTGGACTCACAGGTAATTATGTGTTGAATCAGAGATGTTTCCTAAATGTCATAAGCCAAACTCTTAGATATTTCTACCATTAGCTAAAAGGCAAAGAAGCACTTTCTCTCTGTTAATGCACTTTTTAAAATGAAAATTGTGAAGGGTTCTGCCCTTAAATTGGACCTTTATTTCAGGCCTGCATTACTTTGCTTAATAGATATGGTTCTAAAAATTAAGGTGGTGCTCCATTTTATCTTGTAAAAATGCATAATTTAATCACAGTTATAGGGATTTAAAGCTGCCCTACTTTGAAGGCCTTTGTGACTCAAAGATTTTTTAATTTAATTTTTAAATTGAGAATTATCTGGCTTGGGCTTTTGGTCTGTTTATAATATGTATTGCTGTATACTTTTTTTAAAAAAAATTGTCGGTTGCCTCAAGCTATTCTTGCCTCCAAAAGGTGTCATAATAATGTATGAATTAAAAAAAGCAGAAAATAATTACCCTAATTAGGTCAATGTATTAAGCTGTTTCTACAACAGTTTCTCTTAAACACCTATCTTTGTAGTCTTGGCTAATTAGAAATTCGACTGGTGGCAAGTACTTATTTTTTCCTTCAAAGGGGGTTTCTGCTTTGCTAACTAAGACTCGGACATTTGGTTAGTGCAAGAAATCACATAAACTGCTCCAGCGGACTCGGAAAGGGGCGGAAAATTCTTTTGTTTGGGGACCACGAGGGGTGGGGGAGGGGCGGGGATTCTGGTGTGAGCATCTGGCTAACAACATTCGCTTTCTGCCCCTAAAAGTGGGCGACATCAAGAAAGTCCCAATTACAGAAAGAACCCACTGCAGGGCGCCCAGCCACTGTGCCCAGTGAAAAGACTGCAATCAGACAACTTTAATAAAGGGAGCGCTGGAGAGTGGCCAGCAGTTTCCACATTCCCAGCACGTTTGTCGAAAGGGGAGTGTAGGGAAGGAGCGAGAATGAGGCGCAGGAAGACTGTGAGCGGGGCTTGCCGCACAATCCCGGGCCCACCTGCCTCCTCTCGATCGCGACAGCGACCTGGGAGAAGGTCACGCACCGCGCGGGTGCCAGGGAGGCCGGCGGCGGCGTCCGCGGGCCTGCTCACTTGTGCTCCCCGCCGCCCGGCCCGGCCCGGCCCGGCCCGCCTCGCCCACCGAGTTTCGAGGCCCACACTCACCCCGTCACCCGCGAAGCGCGGCCGGAGCCGGCGGCGGGTCGGGAGTCCGGGACGGCGGATCCCCCTCCAGGCGCCTCGCTGACATTTTGTCCAGGACGGAAACCTCCGCGCTTCCCCCTTAAAGACACAGCGCTCCATTCACGCGTCTGCGGGGAAAGGGGGGCCGTCACGTGGGCCCTTCACCCGAAAGCGGTAGAGTGGTCGCTCTGAAACTACCCAGGTCCGCGAGCGGCAGACTTGTGTTGGCCAGGGTTTTAAGATGACGCAACAGCTGAGTGTGGTTAAAATGTAACTATTGTTTTACAACTTTGCATTAACCTTCCAAGACCTGGATTCCCGGGCCGGAGTCTCCGAGCGCAGTTTGCATCCTTGCAGGCTCCAGGCGCGTGATGTCACAAGTTATTAGAAGAAATCCCTCTAACCTAGGTCGGGACAGATGAAGGTGGCGCTTGTTGGTCTTAACCAAAACACCAGCATGGTGTACCAGCTTTGCCTAGATTATGCTCAGGTAAGGAACAAACTTTGCAACTCAGTGGCTTAAAGGTCCATTTCTCAAGCGAATTACTGTGGCTGCAGGGAGCTTTCACAGTACTCCACCAGTTTTCTTCTTTCCAGGCTCCAGGCTGAAAGATGAATTTTCTGGGCCATGCTCCCTGCTGGGCTGGTAAATCGGCTTTGAGGGAGAAGAGGAAGTCCTGATTTGTAGTGTTTGCTATTTCTATGATGTAAATACTCCCACCATGGCCGATTTCAGGCTACAAACAGTCTAACAAGTGACTTGCCAAGTTCCTGAAAATGTTAACAATTAGCTCTTGTACAGGAGTGGTACAATCTGCTCTTAAAACTCACGTAATGCATACCTCAGTTCTGCTCACATTCTGTTGGTCAAAGTTTGCTGTCAGTGGATAGGAAAGTATAACCCTCTGTTAAGGAAGCCTTGCAAGTCATGTGACAATGAAAAGGGAGAGTTCCCTGACCCCCCTTGCAGGACATGCAACAGGGGTGCGGCTCATGTGCTCACTCTCTGCCTTGCTCAAACCCCTTATGGGATGGTGAGCATGCAGATGGACAGGTGCAGGAGCCAGGGTGCAAAAGCTAGGGCATTGGGCTTCCAGCCACAAGGCAATATCCAGGGGCAGGAGCCTGTGATTCCTGGAGCCCAAGCGGGTGCATGTTACAGTGTGCTCTTTTAGCCTTGCCGTCAGCTGATGGCTTAAGCATTAACCCGCTCAATAGAACTTCTGCCTTTTTGCAAGGGCAGAGGGTCAGCATGACAGCTTTCTGTATCTCGAGCTCTTGTCCCACGTCCTAGAATAATCAGGTCATACATGGACTTGAAGGATGGTGAATGCAGATGTTAGGGGGATGGGGGGGTTATTAGGTGGTAGGGATGGCATTCAGTGGGTTGGATGGGGCGCTGGAAAGGGTATGGAGTAGGAAAATGATCTTCCCCTGGAGTTTGGCCATCTGCTGGTGGATTCTCTGACTGTCCCCAGCTGAATTCCTCCCAACATTTCTTCTCTTTTCTCTTTATATGTTGCTCCTCTGCTCTTCTATTCATCTGCTCATCTCCTGCTGCTGGAGCCTGGGGTCTGGAGTTTATATGGGTACAGGAGAGGGGGGCACGGAGGGCCAGAATGTAACTTTTGGGCATGAAAACAGGAATGCCTGTCCTCATTTAGAGCCATGGGTTTCCAGGCTTGAGGGTGAGGCCTCTGCCAGGGAACTGACTTCTACCCAGTATTTCCCTGTTTTCTGTCTGTATCAACAACAAGTGAGCTGAATAATACTCTTAAAAGGAGGACAAGAAATAATTGGGTACAATAATACAAACCACCAGTAATAGTTTCAGAAGAAGAAACTGGTTGGGCATCTTCAAAGGCAGGGATCCCCAGTCCTGGGCCATGAACCAGTACCCTTTGTGCCCTGTTAGGAACCTGGTGGCACAGCAGGAGGTAAGCAAGGGGCAAGCAAATGAGGGAAGCTTCATCTGTATTTACATCCACTCCCCATGGCTGGCATTGCCACCTGAGCTCCACCTCCTGTCACATCAGCTGGGGTGTTAGATTCTCATGGGAGCATGATTGTGAACCGTGCACATGTGAGGGATCTAGGTTGTGTGCCCCTTATGAGAATCTAATGCCTGACGATCTGTCACTGTCTCCCATTACCCCCAGATGAGGCCATCTAGTTGCAGGAAAACAAGCTCAGGACTCCCACTGATTCTACATTATGGTGAGTTGTATAATTATTTCATTATATATTACAATGTAATAATGATAAAAATAAAGCGCACAATAAATGTGATGCACTTGAACGATCCTGAACTAATTCCCCACCCCTGCCCATGGAAAAATTGTCTTTCATGAAACTGGTCCCTGGTGTCAAAAATGTTGGGGATTGCTGTTCAAAGGGATAATTTTGCAATGTGAAGGTCAGCTATGAGGTTATTACTTCTGGCCCAAAGGAAACTTACAGCTATGGACATCTGATGAAAAGAAAAGTAACTAGTATACTGTTGGTGGGAATGTACATCCATGCAGCCATTATGGAAAACAGCATGGAGGCTTCTCAAAAAACTAAAGCTAGGACTATCATATGATCCATCAATCCCACTACTGGTTATTTATCCAAAGGCAAAGAAATCAATAAATCAAAGGGATTCTTGATCAATATATCAGCGGGTGTAAGAATTCGTTTATTGCCACAGTATTCACAATAGTCAAGATTGAAATCAACCGAAGTATTTATCAACAGATCAGTAAAGAAAATGTGATATATATACATGATGGAATACTATTCAGCTAGAAAAAAAGAAAGAAATCCTGTCATTTGCAGCAACATGCAGGGAATTGGAGGTCATCTTGTTAGGTGAAATAAACCAGACACAGAAATGCAAAGATCACATGTTCACATTCATATGTGAGAGCTAAAGAAGTTGGTCTCATGGAATTAGAGAGCAGAAGGCTGTAGGGGTGGGGGAGTGAAGACAGGCTGGTGAATGGGTACAAGCAAACAGATAAGATGGAATGGGTTCTAGTTTTTGATAGCTCAGAAGGGTGACTATAGTTAACATTGTATTTCCAAATAACTAGAAGAGAAGATTGTTTTCTCTGAGTTTGACTTTAATTTTTAAGATTCCACATATGTATGAGATCATGCAGTATTTGTCTTTCTGTGTCTGGCTTATTTCACTTAGCATGCTCTTAACAAGGCATCCATGTTGTTACAAATGGTAGGATTTCCTTTTTCTTTAAGGCTAAATAATCTTTCTCTCTTTCTCTCTCTCTCTCTCTCTGTGTGTGTGTGTGTGTGTGTGTGTGTGTGTACACACACCACAGTTTCTTTTATGATTCATTAGTTGGTGGACACTTAGATTGTTACCATATCTTTTGGCTTCTGTAAATAATGCTGCAATTAACATGGCACTGCAGATACTTCTTGGAGATAGCGTTTTTATTTCTTTTGGAAATATACCCAGTAGTAAGTAGTATCAGTGGATCATATGGTAGTTCTCTTTCTAATTTTTTGAGAAACCTCTATACTATTTTCCATAATGGCTGCACCAATTGACATTTCCAGCCACAGGATACAAGCATCCCCTTTTCTCTAATCTTCACCAACACTTGCTGTCTTTTGACTTTTTGATAATAGCCATCCTAACAGGTGTGAGGTGATGTCATTTTGACTTGCATTTCTCTGCTTATTAGTGATGTCGAGTAGAAGAGAAGATTTAAAATGTTCCCAATGTGAAGAAATAAGTGTTCAAGGTGATGGGTATCCTGAGAACCCTGACGATCATTACACATTGTATATATGCATCAAAATATCACATGTACCCCATAAATACACAAAAATATTTTGTATCAATAAAAAAATGAAAAAGAAAAGTAACTAGGCCAGGCGCAGTGGCTCATACCTATAATCACAGCACTTTGGGAGGCTGAGGCGGGTGGATCACCTGAGGTCAGGAATTTGAGACCAGCCTGGCCAACATGGTGAAACCCTGTCTTTACTAGAAAAATACAAAAATTAGCTGGGCATGGTGTCAGGTCCCTGTAATCCCAGCTACCTGGGAGCCTGAGGCGGGAGAATCGCTTGGACCTGGAGGCAGAGGTTGCAGTGAGGCAAGATCGTGCCACAGCACTCCAGCCTAGAACAGAGTGAGACTCCATAAAAAAAAATAATAAAATAAAATAAATAAAAAAGAAAAGTAACTAGTATAAATGAATCAGGTTAAAGCTATCTCTAATTCATGTTTAAATATTTGAACACATTTTTATAGTTTATTGTGTCTGGCAATTGTTTTAATAAGAGGCTTTATTGCTTTGAGTGTTTAAAAAAATTCATTCAATTTTAAACTGACCATGTAATGAGATACACAATATTTTCATTAGTTCATAGAGGAGTTTTTAGTAAGTGCTGGTTATGGGCAAAGTACTATCTAAGCCTAAGCAGGAGTCTGGAGACTACCCCTGCCCTCTAGAGGATTACACTCCAGTATGACAGACAAATGCAACTCCAAGACGAAAGTGAACGATTATGTAAGAGGAAATATTCAAGTGCCATCATAAATTGAGAATGGCTACAGATTTTTGAAAGTGGCAGCATTTAATCAAGGCTTGAAAAGGAGTGGGATTTGGACTGCTGGCATGATATGTTTATTATCTTAAGATGTGTTTCTGCAGACCCAGAGCCGCACAGCTTCATGGAAACTGAACAACTGGCTCTTGAATGTTGACTGGGTAAACAATGAAATGAAAGCAGAAATAAAGAAGTTCTTCGAAACCAATGAGAACGAAGACACAACGTGCCAGAACCTCTGGGACACATTTAAAGCAGTCTCTAGAGGAAAGTATATAGCAATAAGTGCCCATATGAGGAGAATGGAGAGATCCAAAATTGACACCCTATCATCAAAATTGAAAGAGCTAGAGGAGCAAGATCAAGAAAACTCAAAACCCAGCAGAAGACAAGAAATAACTAAGATCAGAGCTGAGCTGAAGGAGATTGAGACACGAAAAACCCTTCAAAAAATCAATAAATCCAAGAGCTGGTTTTTGGAAAAGATCAACAAAATAGACAGACCACTAGCCAGAGTGATTAAAAAGAAAAGAGAGAACAACCAAATAGATGCAATAAAAAATGATAAAGGGGAAATCACCACAGATTCCACAGAAATTCAAACCATCATCAGAGAATATTACAAACAACTCTATGCGCATAAACTAGTAAACCTGGAAGAAATGGATAAATTCCTGGATTCCTGTGTCCTCCCAAGCCTAAACCAGGAGGAAGCTGAAACTATGAATAGACCAATAACAAGGTCTGAAGTTGAGGCAGCAATTAAGAGCCTACCACACAAAAAAAGCCCAGGTCCAGACGGGTTCACAGCTGAATTCTACCAGACACACAAGGAAGAGCTGGTACCATTTCTCCTAAAACTATTTCAAACAATCCAAAAAGAGGGAATCCTTCCCAAATCATTTTATGAGACCAATATCATTCTGATACCAAAACCCGGCAGAGACCCAACAAGAAAAGAAAACTTCAGGCCAATATCCATGATGAACATAGATAAAAAAATCTTCAATAAAATATTGGCAAGCCGATTGCAACAGCAAATCAAAAAACTTATTCATCATGATCAAGTAGGATTCATCCCGGGGATGCAAGGCTGGTTCAACATACGCAAGTCTATCAATGTAATTCACCACATAAACAGAACCAAAAACAAAAACCACATGATTATCTCAATTGACACAGAGAAGGCATTTGACAAAATTCAACAGCCCTTTATGCTAAAAACCCTCTATAAACTCGGTATCGATGGAACGTATCTCAAAGTAATAAAAGCTATTTATGACAAACCAACAGCCAATATCATACTGAATGGGCAAAAACTGGAAGCATTCCCTTTGAAATCTGGCACTAGACAAGGATGCCCTCTTTCACCACTCCTATTCAATATAGTACTGGAAGTTCTAGCCAGAGCAATCAGGCAAGAAAAAGAAATAAAGGGTATTCAAATAGGAAAGGTGGAAGCCAAATTGTCTCTATTTGCAGACGACATGATAGTATACCTAGAAGACCCCATTGCCTCAGCCCAAAAACTCCTGAAACTGATAAGCAACTTCAGCAAAGTCTCAGGATATAAAATCAATGTGCAAAAATCACAAGCATTCGTCTACACCAATAACAGACTTAAAGAAATCCAAATCAAGAGCGAACTGCCATTCGCAATTGCTACAAAAAGAATAAAATACCTTGGAATACAACTCACAAGGAACATAAGAGACCTCTTCAAGGAGAACTACAAACCACTGCTCAACGAAATCAGAGAGGACACAAACAGATGGAGAAACATTCCATGTTCATGGTTAGGAAGAATTAATATCGTGAAAATGGCTATACTGCCCAAAGTAATTTACAGAATCAACGCTATCCCCATCAAGCTACCATTGACTTTCTTCACAGAACTGGAAAAAACCACCATGAACTTCATATGGAACCAAAAGAGAGCCCGCATAGCCAAGTCAATTCTAAGCAAAAAGAACACAGCGGGGGGCATCACACTACCGGATTTCAAACTATACTACAAGGCTACAGTAATCAAAACAGCATGGTACTGGTACCAAAACAGAGATATAGACCAATGGAACAAAACAGAGGCACCGGAGGCAACGCAACATACATACAACTATACAATCTTTGATAAACCTGACAAAAACAAGCAATGGGGAAAGGATTCCATGTTTAACAAATGGTGTTGGGAAAACTGGCTAGCCATGTGCAGAAAGCAGAAACTGGACCCCTTCCTGACACCTTACACTAAAATTAACTCCAGATGGATTAAAGACTTAAACATAAGACCTGGCACCATAAAAACCCTAGAAGAAAATCTAGGCAAAACCATCCAGGACATAGGAGTAGGCAAGGACTTCATGAACAAAACACCAAAAGCATTGGCAACAAAAGCCAAAATAGACAAATGGGACCTAATGAAACTCCACAGCTTCTGCACAGCAAAAGAAACAGTCACTAGAGTGGATCGGCAACCAACAGAATGGGAAAGAATTTTCGCAGTCTACCCATCTGACAAAGGGCTGATATCCAGAATTTACAAAGAACTCAAACAGATTTACAGGAAAAAAACAAGCCCATTCAAAAGTGGGCAAAGGATATGAACAGATACTTTACGAAAGAAGACATATATGAGGCCAACAATCATATGAAAAAATGCTCATCGTCACTGGTCATCAGAGAGATGCAAATCAAAACCACATTGAGATACCATCTCACGCCAGTTAGAATGGCGATCATTAAAAAATCTGGAGACAACAGATGCTGGAGAGGATGTGGAGAAAAAGGAACACTTTTACACTGTTGGTGGGAGTGTAAATTAGTTCAACCATTGTGGAAGACAGTGTGGCGATTCCTCAAGGCCTTAGAAATAGAAATTCCATTTGACCCAGCAATCCCATTACTGGGTATATATCCAAAAGACTATAAATCATTCTACTATAAGGACACATGTACACGAATGTTCATTGCAGCACTGTTTACAATAGCAAAGACCTGGAATCAACCCAAATGCCCATTGATAATAGAGTGGATTGGAAAAATGTGGCACATATACACAATGGAATATTATGCAGCAATCAGAAATGATGAGTTTGTGTCGTTTGTAGGGACATGGATGAATCTGGAGAACATCATCCTCAGCAAACTGACACAAGACAGAAACACTGCATATTCTCACTCATAGGTGGGTGATGAAAAATGAGAACACATGGACACAGAAAGGGGAGTACTAAACACTGGGGTCTATTGGGGGGAAAAGGGGAGGGCCAGTGGGAGGGGGAGGTGGGGAGGGATAGCCTGGGGAGAAATGCCAAATGTGGGTGAAGGGGAGAAGAAAAGCAAAGCACACTGCCATGTGTGTACCTGCGCAACTGTCTTGCATGCTCTGCTCATGTACCCCAAAACCTAAAATCCAATAAAAAAAAAAAAAAAGATGTGTTTCTGATTTATTTTTAAAGTCAGATAAAAGGAGCCTTTTTTGTGAGTCAATGCTTAAATTTTCTTATAATCAGAATCTCTTTCTTGTTTTAAATTTAAAATCAAACTATAAAATATGTCTCAAATATCTAATAACTTTTGTTCTTTTCCCTGTATACTTTAAGTTTCAGCAAAAACAAACAAAAACGAACAAACAAACAAAAACTTCCGTTCTTGGTAGTGGCAGTTCCTCTAACTTTCATCATGCATTTAACCATAAATAAATGACATTTAATTTTCACAGGAAGATCTCATTTCTATCCCCTGCCCTGGAAGTTGGCAAAAAGTAAGGACATTTACTCTGCCTATTCTCTTCAGAAATTACAGCCTTAAAATCTGCTATCTAATCCTTATCAGAAACCCAGTTTGAGGCTGGGCCCCGTGCAGCGGCTCATGCCTGTAATCCCAGTACTTTGGGAGGCCAAAGGGGGCAATTGCTTGAGCCTAGGAGTTTGAGACAAGCCTGGGCAACATGGCAAAATCACTTTACAACAACAAAACAAAAACAAAAATCAACCCACCATGGTAGCACACATCTGTAGTCCCAGCTACTCAGGCGGTAAGTGTTGTTTGAGCTCAGGAGGTCAAGGCTGCAATGAGCCCTGATCGTACCACTGCACTCCAGCCTGGGTGATGGAGTCAGAGCCTGTCTCAAAACCAAACCAAGTTTGAGAAAAATATTTATCAAGATTGTCTCAAAGACATGCAGTTATGCAACTGTGTTCTTTGGACCACACTGTTCGGGTGCATCCCAGGTGTGGTTTTGGTCTGTAGGTTTCTTTTCTTGGGCTATTTTTATCTGGTTTTGGTATAAGAGTAATACTCACAAAGTGAGTTAACAAATGCTCTTTTCTATATTTTGAAAGAGTTTGTGAAGAATGGCTATTAATTGTTCTTTTTTTTTTTTTTGAAATGAAATCTCACTCTGTTGCCCAGGCTGGAGTGTAGTAGTGTGATCTTGGTTTACTGCAACCTCCATCTCCCAGCTTCAAGCAGTTCTCCCTGCCTCAGCCTCCCAAGTAGCTGGGATGAGAGGCCCTCACCACCACACCCAACTAATTTTGTATTTTTAGTAGAGATGGAGTTTCCCCATGTTGGCCAGGCTGGTCTTAAGCTCCTGACCTCAGGTCATCCACCCACTTCAGCCTCCCAAAGTGCTAAATTTTTCTCTAAATGTTTGGTAGATTCAACACTGAAGCCATCTGGAGCCAGGCTTTGATTTATGCATAGGAAGTTGATTACTAATTCAGTCTCTTCGTTTATTTTATGTGTGTTCAGCTTGTCTATTTCTTTTTGAGTCAGTTTTGGTAATTTGTATTTTTTCCAGGAATTTGTTCGTTTCCTCAACATGATCTAAGGTGTCGGTATATACTTTTTCATAGTATAGTTACTTTGTAATTTTTTTTAAATTTCTATAAGGTTGATGGTAATGTCCCCTCTTTCCTTTGTGGTTCCTGGATGTGCTTTTACTAAACTGTCCCTTGGGGTAATGCCATCCGCCTTCAGCGAGGCACCTTGTAGGAAATAGATGCATAAACTTCATTATCAGATTTCGTGTCATAATGTCATCTGCTACAGCCGTCTGCTGTATCCCACAGTGTTTTCTCTGTAGGATCTAGAAAAGACCTTTCTCTGATCTCTCTGTGTCACGAAAAGCTCTGCATGCCCTGAACAAATGGGACCTTTTAATCCCACTGTGGATTGTGTCTCCTGCTTTGGCTGCTGGGAGGGCTAAGAGTCCAATGTTGAATACCTACTCTGTCAGTTTCCCGGGGCTGCCACAACAATGTATCACAAAGACACTGGCTTTAAACAACGGGTGTTTATTCTCCTGTAGTTCTGGATGTTTGGTTGGAAGTCAAAATTAAGGTGTCAGCCGGGCTATGTTACGTTTGGAACCTGTAGGGAAGAATATGAGGGGACTTCAAAAAGGTTGTGGAAAAAAATAAAATTAAAGGATAAAAATAAGCAATATAAAGTGTGTTTCTCAACATAAATTCCATTAAGTTCAAGACACTTTTCTAAGCGATGAGACCAGCCATCTAGTCCATTCCCAGCATCTTGGAAATTTAGCCATGTCAGTGCAGTCTGTTTTACATCATTAACTGAAGAAAAATGGTTGCACTTTACATATATATTTTTTTAAATGGAGTCTCACTCTGTCACTCAGGCTGGGGTGCAGTTGTGTGATCATAGCTCACTACAGCCTTGGCCTCCTGGGCTCAAGCAATCCTCCCACCTCAGCCCCCCAAGTAACAGAGACTACAGGCAGGCACCACCATGCCTGGCTAATTTTGTATTTTGTGTAGAGACAGTCTCACCACGTTGCCCAGGCTGATCTTGAACTCCTGGGCCCAAGTGATCCTCTCACTTTGGCTTCCCAAAGTCTTAGGATTATAAGCATGAGCCACCATGCCTGGCCAGTTTTTTTTCAATAGTATTAGTGATGTACCATTTTGCATTGCTATAAAAGAATACCTGAAAAGAGGCTTATTTGGCTGTCAGTTCTGCAGGCTGTACAAGTAGCATGGCATCAGCATCTGCTTCTGGTGAGGACCTCAGGAAGCTTCCACTTATGATAAAAGGGGAAGAGGAGCAGACATCACATGGCAAGATAGGAGGAAAGAGAAAGGGGAGGGAGGCGCCAGACACTTTTTTAACAACCAGATCTGGAGGGAAGTAAGAGTGACAACTCACACTCCTCCAGGGAGGGCATTAATCTGTTCTCGAAGGATCTGCCCCCATGACTCAAAAACCTCCTGCTATGCCCTACTTGCAACATTGAGAATGAAACTTCAGCATGAGCTTTGGAGAGGACAAATATTCAAACTATATCAATTGGAAAAAAAAAAAAGAATCAGACAGAGTCACATAAGGTCTGTAAGGTAGATGCCTAATGATTTTTTATGGAAACTCACAAAGCATTGCCCTTGTTTGAGGAAAGGGATGAGCAGGAGCCTTGTTGTGGTAGAGAAAGACTCTCTCTGGTGAAGCTTTCCCAGGTGATTTTTGGCTGAAGCTTTGGTTAACTTTCTCACACTCTCTCATAATAAATAGATGTTATTGTTGTTTGGCCTCTCAGAAAGTCAACAGGTGAAATGCCTTGAGTGTCCCCAAAAATTGTTGCCATGAACTTTGGTCTTGACTGGTCTGCTTTTACTTTGACTGGGTAACTTTCCCCTCTTGTTTGCTGTCGCTGTGATTGTGTTTTGTCTTCAGGATCATCCTGGTAAAGCCATGTTTCATCTCCTTTCCAATTCTTCAAAGAAATGATCCCATTGTTTATTCTGCTCCTCTGCACAGCTGATCTGAGCACAGTGGTTTTGGCACCCATTGAGTAAACTTTGCTCAACTCAGTTTTTCAGTGAGAACTGTGTAAGCTGACCCAGTTGAGAAATCTGTGGTCTTGGCCATTGTTTGTGCTATTCATTGTTGGTCCTCTTCAGTTAGGGCTCAATGTTTGCAAGATGAATTTTTTCCTTGCAAATCGACGTAGATGGTCTACTGCGGTGGGCCTCATCTTCAACATTGTCTCATCCCTTCTTAAAATGACTTATCCATTTGTAAACATCTGATTTCTTTGGGACATTGTCCCCATAAACTTTCTGTAAAGGACTGATGATTTTACCATTCGTCCCCACAAGCTTCACCATAAATTTGAGGTTGATTCTTGCTTTAGCAGACTTCACGTTGCTCTGATATGGACTGTTTTCAAACTGAAATCTTATCCTTCCTCATGCCTCAAATTAGACCCTATTCAGGCTGGAGTGCAGTGGTACAATCTCCGCTCACTGCAGCCTCATCCTCTGGGTTCAAGCAATTCTCCCACCTCAGCCTCCCCAGTATCTGGGACTGCAGGCGCATGCCACCACCCCCAGCTAATTTTTGTATCTTTATTAGAGACAGGGTTTTGCTGTGATTGCCAGCCTGGTCTTGAACTCCTGACCTCATGATCCACCCACCTCAGCCTCCCAAAGTGCTGGGATTACAGGCACGAGCCACTGTGCCAAGCATGGTATACATTATTGATGAACTTTTTTGAAGTACCCCTTGTACTTCCTTACCTCTTCCTAGGTTCTGGTGCTGGCTGACTAGCTGTCTTAGTCTATTTCATGCTTACTATAACAGAATACCAGAGATTGGGTAATTTATAATTAACAGGCATTTATTGGCTCATAGTTCTGAAGGCTGGTAAGTTCCCTATCAAGATGCCAGCACTGGGTGAGAGCATTCTGGTTTCATCATCACATAGCAGGAGGCAAGGGGTAGGAGGAGAAACTGCCTTCATCACGCCCTTTATAATGGCATTAATCCATTCATGAGGGCAGGGCTCTCATGATTGAAACACTCCCCTCTAGGCTCTGCCTCCCAGCACATTGGGGTTTATGTTTCAACATCAGTTTGGGAGGGGACAAAAACATTCAAACAGTAGCACCAGCAATACCTCATGTTCCTCGGCTTGCAGTGGCATCCCTCCAGTCCCTGCCTCTGTCACCACATCGGTGTCTGTGTCCAAATTTCCCGCTTCTTACAAGGACACTGGTTATATTGGATTGAGACCCACCCTAATGGGTGTCTTAACATGACTACATCTGCGAACACCTTATTTCCAGATAAGGTCACATTCACAAGTATGCAGAGTTAGGATTTCAACACATCTTTTGCAGGGACACAGTTCAACTCAAAGCACCTGCAAGTGCCACATGGTCAACTTCTCTGTGTCCTAATATTATCCTTCTTACTTCTTCTTTTATTCCCCACCCCCATTTTTCCTTTTGTCCTGATTGCCTGGATTACTTAGTTTTTCCTTAGTTATATACATCTTTGGCTGGGTTTGAAAGAAAGAAGACAGGAAGGGAAGGACGTAGGGAAGGAGGGAGGAAAAGAGAGAAGGAGAAGGAGGAAGAAAAGCTTGCCCCCTAAAATTAGACATGAAACCAGGGGAACGGAGTTGCTGGAATGGGGAGCAAGGGTGGGAAAGACTGACTGGGAAAGTGTTTTTGCTGTAGGCTTCATCAGAACCTCAGAATTACTTTTTTTGAGGGGATGGATGCAGTGGCTAGCAGCTGCTTGCAGCTTAGCAGATCTGGGAAAAATTGGAAGATAGTTTGATGAACTGGGAATTATGAGAGTAAAGGTATGGTCCAGCTACTTTTATATGAATATTAATAGGCACAATATGGATTGAAGTTTCGTGGTAATAGGAAGCTCATACAGTGTTGAAGAGTCATATATTCTAGCTGTTGGGGACACAGACCCATAAATCATTGATTTAATGCATGCAATTTATTCTGGAGGACAGTATTTCGTGTTTGCAGGGTATCATCCTCCAAATGGCACTTTAGCTGAAACTTTAAGAGGCTATTCCAGTGGTCTATCAGACTAGCTGTTTGTGGAGATTACACACACACACACACACACACACACACACACGTATATGGGGGACATGTTTAAACCATAGCCATCATCTTCTGCCATTTATTATTAGGAAATCATTAATGTATACTTTTGTTTATTTTGTTGGTTGGTGTTTGGCTTGGATACTTATGAAATTTTAAAACTTATCTTTGAGACTGGAAATTTTTACTATAATTATATATGTGAAGTCTCTTTTTGCTTGAAACATAGTGAGCTAAGCTTGGAGTTTATCCTGAGGTAGTTTTAGGCAAGAGAGTGACATGGTGAGAGCTATGTTTTAAATATACCACCTCAGGCAGGCATGGGGGACGTGTTTGGAGAAAGTACAGACTAGAGCTGAGTAGACCAGTTGGACTGTTGGAATATTGTAGGCCAGAACTGAGATATTTTTAAGATTCAGCCTGTTCAATATGTAGCAGAAAGTAATAAACAAGAGAATAGATGGGAGATGGAGTTGGTAAGAAGTAACTCCAGTGCGGTCTGCAGTTCCCATGTTTCACTGCTGTGTGCTACTGGTCTCAGTGTACTTGAGGAGCCTGAGCTGCTGCACAGATGCCTGCACGGCTGGGGTGTCCGACTCCGGGGACATGATCCACTCGCCTTGGCCTCTCAAAGTACTAGGCCTACAGGTGTGAGGCACTGTGCCTAGACCGGGGTGACCTTTTCTATGTCACTGGAATGAAAGGAAAATACTGGTAGCAGAAAGAAATGGACCTTTTCTTTCATTCTTTTTTTTTGAGATGGAGTCTTGCTCTGTCACCCAGGCTGGAGTACAGTGGTGCGATCTCAGCTCACTGCAACCTCTGCCTCCTGGGTTCAAGCAATTCTCTTGTCTCAGTCTCCCAAGTAGCTGGGACTAAAGGCGCACACCACCACGCCTGGCTAATTTTTGTATTTTTACTAGAGATGGGTTTTCACCATATTGGTCAGTCTGGTCTCAAACTCCTGACCTCATGATCCACTCACCTTGGCCTCTCAAAGTACTAGGCCTACAGGTGTGAGGCACTGTACCTAGACCGGGGTGACCTTTTCTATGTCACTGGAATGAAAGGAAAATACTGGTAGCAGAAAGAAATGGTTCTTTTCCTATGGAAATCCTCAGCAAGGCATTTGATACTGATTTCTGTGTCTCAGAACTGTTGGGAAGAACTGGTATAGAGATTTATCTCAGAATTTCAACTCCTTTTCAGGATGAATTAGTCTGCTGCCCAGTATTGCTTTGTTGTGTACACATCTATTTACCATAAATGACTACTACTGTCTGAGAATGGGGGAGGCTGGCAGGAGATCCAGGCAGGACCCACTCACTGCCATCTCACATTTTTCCTCTCCTAGGGCTCTAGGATGCCTCATAAAGGCCCATGGTGTACTTTCTGTCTGTTCCACTTTAGCTCCCCATTTGTGGTTTCTGTTAACATGCATACAGCTGAATGGATGGCCAGAATCAAAGCTGTCTACTGTGACACCCGATGAGAAATGCTTTTGTCTAAAGGTAGGAGTACTTTTATTTACTGCTACATCATACAGGGAAGGTGGAGAGGAAATAAAAAGAAAGAAAGGAAAGAAAAGGCAAAGCAATAGGACCTACAGTGATACAGGCCTTCTTGTTCTGACATCTCTACCAGGGTTCCTAAATGAGGCTTATACTTGGGAAAGCAGAGGACAGACCCTGTGGGAGGGAATTTGGAAAAGACCTAGGAGGCAGCTCTTGTACAGAGAGCCTTGTCTCCAGGGAGCACTGCTCCACTGGTGCACTTGTTCAAGTGCTGGCGGGCTTGGGGTGAGGCTCCCTCCTGCTTGTTTAAAGGACTGGCATGACTGGCTAAAGTGGACATAGAGGCTTATCCCACTGGGATTTCAGGGTTCTCACTGTCCAAGTGTAGTCAGGGTTGATGTGACCTGACCCTGGTGTACAGGCATCTACAGAAGTTTCAGAGTGTTTACAAACTCTTTTTGCCAAAGGAAAAATAAACTTGCGTAGAAGAACTGGTTTAGTTGTTTTCTGTGATAATTACAAAAAGCAACAGCAAGCCCCAACTCCCAACCATTCAAAAATTCTTTCTTTTTTTTCCTTTTTTTTTTTGAGGCAGGGTCTCACTATGTTGCCCAGGCTGGAGTGCAAAGGCATGATCATAGCTCATTGCAGCCTTGACCTCCTGGGCTCAAGTTATCCTCCCTAGTAGCTGAGACCACAGCCACGTATCATCATGCCTGCCTGATTTTTTATTTTTATTTTTGGTAGAGATGGGGGTCACACCATGTTGCCCAGGCTGGTCTTGAACTCCTGGGCTCAAGCTATCCTCCTGCCTCAGTCTCAGAAAGTGATGGGATTACAGGAATGAGTCACTGCACCTGGTCAGTTTTTTTCTTTTGCATCTCTTTTGCAATAGGAGAAAAGCAAATCCTTATCTAAGTATGTGTGGCTTGGGGGCACAAGCAGATCTAGGGTTTATCGCTCTGTCCTCAGAGAAACTATCAGCATGCTGTTGCTCTTGGTGTTGGCTAGCACTACTCAGGATGATCCAGCCTGCCTGCCTGATTTATGCTTTAATCTGAAATCCTCCTCTCTGCCCAACCAAACCTCCTACTCAGTTACTGAGTCATCACCCTTATGAAAACTACTTAGATTATGCTATGTTTTAAGGAGCTCTCCCTCATCTAAGTTTCTCTTGAACTCCAAGTTAGTACCGTTCACTTGACACATTGTTTCTTAGAAGCCAGCCTTGCCTTCACAGCTCAACTAGAATGATCTCAGTGGCAGGAATGAGATATCATACATTTCCCACATAAAGCCTAGCACAATGCTGGGCAATGAGTGGGTCTCAGTGAATCCTTGGAGTGACTGAAAACTTGCCATTAAAAGCATGTACTGCGTAGGTACTTGCATGAGGTGCTTAGAGTAGTCACGTTTATAGAAATAAGCAGAATGGTAGCTGCCAGAGGCTGGAGGCTGGGGAAATGGGGAATCGTTGTTTAATGGGTATAGACAGTCAGGTTGGGAAGATAAAGATGTTCTGGAGATGCATGGTGGTGATGATGGTGGCACAACATGAATGTACTTAATGCCACCAAATTGTCCACCTAAAAAGGTCAATTTTATGTATATTTTACCACAATAAAGTTTCTTTTTTTAAAAGCCTATTCTATAGAAATTTGAGGCTCTTCTCTAAGTCCACCCTCAGCTGCCCTCCCTGGTGCCCATGTGCAGATTCCATGTCGTGTGCAAGTGAAATGCCCAGTTGGATTGTCATGCTGGCCAGGCCCCAGATACGGGGCTCTCAGCTTCCCACTTGTGAGCTCCATTTTTTTTTAAATGGGGTCGTTTGCAGCAGGCTTTTAGTTTAGAGTTGTTTTTGTAGTTCCTGTCTACACAAGGATGATTAGGAAAGAGTCTAAATCTAGAGCAAGCAAGGTTATAGCTTCCCTAGGGTGATGGAGAAAAGCCTAGTGAGATTACTTGACATCTCACAGCCTCCAACTTAGTTTGGTTTGTTTTTCATCTGTAAAATGAAGATTACAATAGTCCCTATCTCCTTAGGTTGCTGTGGGGATTAAATGAAGCGAATTGCATTAAATACCTTGCAGCATGCCCAAGGCAGAGCAGAAGCTAAGAAGCATTTTGCATTATTTATCAATGGCAGCTGAGAATTCTTGGATTCTGTGACTCCAGCTTGGGTTCCAGAAGGACAGAAGCAGCCTACAGGGCTCCTGACACGGTGTCTTGTCTATGATGTGTGATCCTACCTGTAACAAAACCCCTGGGAGGCACCAGGTTGGTGGCTGGGGAAACAAACTGTCCCAGAGCATCCGGGATTTTTCAGTCAGACTTTCCCCACTTATCCAGAAATGCAGCTGCCAGCCAGGTTTCCTGCAGTGCTCTCTTTCTTTAGTTCACATTTGAAAAATCTTGAGAAAGGACTTGAACAGACCCACTTGGTGGCTTTCTCACCTGCGTGGCCAAGGTGCCAGCATTCACTTGACCACGTGGTCAGAGTACAGATGGCAGCTTTCCATATGAAGAGGAGTGGTGGGCAAAGAAAAATGAGGCATCCACTCTGCACTGAACTACATGCTTGGGCAAGCCAGAGAAAAATCAGCTGTGGCCCCACTGCCATCTCGCTCTTCAGTGACTAATGCCCTATATGCCATAATATCTGTTTGCAAAGAAAAGATGACTTATGTTTCTTCTTTTGAAAGGGAGTTGAGCACATTGATCTTAAGGCTTTCCAAGTTAGCATCTAAAATTATTTGACCTTGGTTTAATAGGGAGAAATTGATCAGGTTGTGAAATAAATTCAAGGCCACATTAACATTTAATTTACACTTCCTCCTAGAAGCTATTTTTAAATTTCTATTTACTAGTATGATGTGCGGTAGTTATTTTTCTCTATGACTCAATAAGATGGGATTTTTTTTTCATTTCTTCAAATAGTTCTCAATTCGGATATGACACAGAGTTCCCATTTTCTTCATAAATTACATATTTATAGTACACGGGAATAGCAGGAATGCTGTATGTCTCTTAAGAGTACTTCTGCATTTGAATTATAGAGAAAATGACTTAATGGGAGTCTGAACTTTGGGCACTCTTGATGTAGCTGGAGCGGAGTGGGGAGCAGAACTCTGTGTTCCAGGCCTAGGCACTGTCTGTTCTGAACATGAGCCTGCCACTGCCAACTGTGTACACGTGGGGAAGGGTGATGGGGGAAGGATGGACATGAGCAACCAAAGGTCGTGTGGTGGTGAGAACGAAGCTTGGACATCTTGGATTCTGTTCTGCTGTGTACTAGCTCTGAAAGCTTGAGACACCTTCTTAGTCTTTCTGGTCCTTTTGCCTTTTCCTCTGCAAACTGGGTAACAGGAATTACACTTAGGGTTATTTTAAGAATTGAATAAGGTAAGGCATGGAAAGCTTCCACCCTAGTGTTTTCACTGAGAGAGTCATCAGTTAAAAAAAACGCCTGTCATTTCAGAGAGTTCTGAAGCAGGACAAGTGTCTTCTGTTCCTTGTGCCCTTCTTCTCCTTCCCTTTGGAAGCCTAGCGGCTGAGGACAACAAGGTCTCTACTTGGAAGGAGGTGCCCTTCCTTCCCCACAGAAAGCTAAGTAGGATCCAAGAGTCAGGGGAGCACAGAGCAGGCCCTTAAGCCTACCTCCATCCCAGGCTTTCTGTAGAGGTTTATGCAGGGTCAATTCCTCTTCCACACAGTAAGGAACCACACGAAGGCTTGAGAGCTGAAGTATTTGCTGGGAGGGAGCTCTGTATATAGTAGATGTTCCCTTTTTAACCCTGCACCCAACGATGGGTGACAATGGGCGGTGCTATGGTTTGAATGTTTGTGTCTCTCCAAAACAAGCATAAACTTTGTTACATTTACCCCAAACTATTTCATATTTTTGATGGCATTGTATATCCTCAATGCAATAATAGTATGAAGAGGTGGGACCTTTAGGAGGTGATTAAGTCATAAGGCTCCTTCCTGGTGAATGGATTAAGGCCCTTATAAAAGAGACTTCTCAGGGTCTTCATCCTTTTTCCCCTTCTGCCTTCTGCCATGTGAGGACTGAATAATCACCCACTCCAGAGGATGCAGCAGAAAGTCACCATCTTGAAAGCAGAGAGCAGCCTCTCCAGACACTGAATCTGCTGGCTCCCTGATATTGGACTTCCCAGGGTCCAGAACTCTGAGAAATAAATTTCTATTGTTTCAAAGTACTCAGTCTGTGGTATGTTGTTATAGCAGCAGGAATGGACTGAGAGAAAAGCAGCTGGTTGAGGATTTGGGAATTTGGGTGTATTTTTGTTTTCTGTTTTTGGTTTTAGTGAACCTTTTTGCAATGTATTTTGGACATTTAATGTACAATAAAATGCTTCCATTTAAAATATACAGTTTGGTAGGCTTTAGAAAATGTATACAATCATCAAGACACAGAATGTTTTCATAACCCTTTCTCTTGTATCCTGTTGCAGTAAGTCTCCCCTTCTCCCCACCCCCAGGTAACTCCGAATCTGCTTTCTATCAGTATAGAAAAATTTGCATTTTCTAAAATTTTGTTTAGAGGGAATGTGTCAGGCTTTCATTTATCATAATGCTTTTGAGATTGATCCATATTTTGCATGTGTCAGTGGATTCTTCCTTTTCATTGTAAGTTTCATTTTATTATATAGATACACTGTAATTTGTTGATCAATTATCTGTTAATGAACATTTGGATTGTTTCTAGTTTTGGTGTATTTTGTATAAACTGACAGTTCCTGACTTATTAAAGTTCAACTTTAAGATATTGCAAAAGCAATACACATTCAGTAGAATTCATACTTCAAGTACCCATACAACCATTCTGTTTTTCACTTTCAGTACATTATTTAATAAATTATGTGAGATATTCAACACTTTATTATAAAATAGGCTTGTGTTCGATGATTTTGCCTAGCCATAAGCCAATGTAAATGTTCTAAGTACATTTAATGTAGGCTAAGCTAAGCTATGATGTCTGCTAGGTTAGGTATAGTAAACGTACTTTTGATTTATGATATTTTCAACATATGATGGCTTCATTGGGACATAACTATATTGTAAAGAAGCCAAGGAGCATCTGTATATTAAAAAGCTGATATAAACATCTGTGTACAAGTCTTTTTGTAGAGAGATGTTCTTATTTCTTTTGGATAAATACCTGGAGTGGGATTGCTAGATCACATGGTAAATATGTATTTAAATTTATGAGAACCTGACGATGTGTTTTCCAAAGTAACAGTAACGTTTTATACTCCTACCAGGACTGTCTGAGAGTTCCAGGTGCTCCACATCCTCACTGACACTTCGTATTACCTGTCTCTTTAATTTTGGTTGTTCCAGTTGGTGTGAAATGGTATCTTGGTTTAGTTTTAATGTGCATTTTCCTAATGCCTAATGAAATTTTCCTTAGTCTAATGGTTAAAAAAGTTGAATTCTTTCCAGGTGCTTATTAGTTATTCATATATCTTCTTTAGCAAAGGGTCTTTTCAGATAGCTTGCTTATATTTAATTGGTCTGTCTTCACAGTTGAAATGTATTAGTTCGTTATCTATTCAACATACAAGTCCTTTGTTAGATATATGTTTGCAAATATTTTTTCCCATTCTATGGTTTCTCTTTCATCTTCCTAATACTGTTTTTCAATGAGCAAAATTATTAATTTTATAAAAGCTCATTTGACCAATTATGTTTTAATAGTTTGTGGGTTTTATACTCTGTTCAAGAAACATTTGCCTACACTAAAGTTGCAAAGATTTTCTCCTAGGTTTTCTTCTAGGAGTTTTATAGCTTTCACTTTTACATGTTGTCTATTATACAATTTGAGCTAATTGTTGGGTATGGTGGGAGGAAAAGGCCAACACTGAGATCTTTTGCCATGAATGTCCCAGCACAATTTGCTGAAGCATCCCTTTCCCCATATTGAAATGCCTTGGCACAAAAATCGCTTGACCATGTATATGTGGGTCTATTTCTGGACTGTCTCTGCCACACTGATTTTTTTTGCCATTATCACATCTTGATTACTATACTCTTATAGAAAGTATTAAAATTGTTTTGGTTATCCTAAGTCATTTTAATTTCCATATAGAGTTTAGAATCAGCTTGTCCAGTTTTAAAAAAGATCTGCTGGATTTTTGATAGGGATTATGTTCAATATGTGAGCCAATTTGGGGAGAATCTCCATCTTAACAATACTGGATCTTCAGATCTATGAACATGATTTGTGCCTCCATTTAATTAGGTTTTATTTAATTTTTAAGCAATGTTTTATAGTTTTCAGTGTAAAGATCTTACATAAACTTTGTTACATTTACCCCAAACTATGTCATATTTTTTTATGGCATTGTACATGAAATTGTATCTTTTATCTTATTTTTCAAATGTCCATTGCTGGTATATAGTAATACAATTGAGTTTATACATTCACCTTGTATCCTATGACCTTGCTAAATTCAACTGTTTTATTCTAGTAGCTTTTTTCCTCCTTAGATTCTTTAGGATTTTCTAACATAGAAATGTTATCTGTGAAAAAGATGCTTTTACTATTTTCTTGTCCAATATCTGTACCTTTTCTTTCTTTTTCATGCCTTTTTTGCAATGGTTAGAACTTCGAGTACAATATCAAATAGAACTGATGAGGGAGGGTATCCTTGCCTGTTCACTATCTTAGGGAGAAGTATTCAGTCTTTCCCTAATAAGTAAAACAATTAGCTACAGGCTCTTTGCAGATACCCTAAAATGTAGTCTGCTTTTAATTATTATCATGGTCTAGCAATTCTAGACAAAGCCAATGATAAAATACTGATCACTCTGAAAATATCTTTTGTTGGTCTGAGTTCCAAATAATTGCTGAAATTACTTCTGAGTTTGATTAACATATATCTAACCTTCAAATTTACATTTTTGCATCAATTATCACTTAGTAATTGTACTCTACATGGAAGTCAATTGAGAGAATTCCTAGTTATACAGGGAATGCTTATTCCCCTTCCCCTCCCACCACTGCCCCACACACTGACCCAGCAGCACACTTACTTTGGAGAAGAATTTGTAACAGATCAAAGTCATTCCTCTAACCCCTGGGATGCACATATTCCTGCATTTACACTGCAGAGTCCAAAGAAACAATTATAGCACTGGGATTGCAAAGATAAGAAACAGAACCTCACTTGCTTCGCTTCTATCATCTGTATGATTCCTTGGAGTATTTGGGTTTGTGTTTAGAATTTAAAACAGTGAAACTGTAAGGTATACTATTTTTGTTAGGTAAGGGCAAATTTTTATTCATATATGAAATATTTTGAGTGACATTCTTAAAATTGACATTTAGTCATTTTAAATTCTATTCTTGTTATTATTTAATTATAACATTATTCATTTCTATACAGGCCACTATATAGATCTAAGTTTTTTTTCCTTTAAAAATACATTAATGTGGACCAGGTGTGTGGTTCATACCCTTAATCTTAGCGCTTTGGGAGGCCAAGGCAGGCAGATCACTTAAGGCCAGGATTTGAGACCAGCCTGGGTAACATGGCAAAACTCTGTCTCTATTAAAAATACAAAATTAGCTAGGCATGGTGGCAGGTGCCTGTAGTCACAGCTGCTCTGGAGGCTAAGGCACAAGAATCACTTGAACACTGGAGGTGGAGGTTACAGTGAGCCCAAATTGCACCACTGCATTCCAACCTGGGCGACAGAGCAAGACTCTGGCTCAAAATGTACATATATGTGAATGCAATGAAAAAATATCAATCGTTATTTTTGCTGTAATATCTTATTTTTTACTTTGTGTAAAGTAAAAAAAAAATTATCTGTACCACATTCAGCAAAAGATAACTTTTATTGTCAGCATTGCTTTTTTGGTTATTGTTATGATTCATTTCAGTTCATGATTATTTATGACAATAATTTTAGTATAGAGAAGACAGGTTTGCTCCAGGGGTTGGAGCTCCTTCTACCATTGATAAGATAGAGCCTGTGCAGGTCCAGTCCCAGGCGATTGTCAGCCCACAGACCATCCTACAAGTCAGATAGAGTGGAGTTTGGTTGGTTGCATCTGATTACTTGTCTTCTAGGGAATATTTTGAGTTTTGTTCTGAGGCAGAGGCATAGATAAAACAGATAGATTAATGCTGCATAGCTGCGAAAGGATTTTGCAAAGTTCTATCAGCAAACCCTGCACTGAGAGTCAGCACTCTGCCCTGTCACCACATTATCTACTTTCTAGCCCTTGGGTTGAATGAGACAATCTTGATGATTTCTTCTGGTCCTGAAATTCAATGAGTCTCTTATCCCACTATGAAATATAAAGGGTTAATATTACCTTTGTTTTTGTGGTTTGTATTAATGAACAAAGAAGAGGCTCTGCAAACTTTGACCAATGGGGCAGAAGGACAGCAAGACAGTTGAATATTTTAAAATGTTCTAAAGGCAAATTCAAGAGTCTTGTCCTCAGCTATTTGAAATGGGCTTACTATCACTGACTGTGACCTTATACCTCATTCCCAAGGCTGTGGGATCTTTATTAAGTTAAATGGCAGAGGGCAGACTCCAGTGGTGGCTAACCAATGATATATCTGCCCTTCCGCTCAAACCCATCTCTGCCTGGAAATTTTTGGTGTGCTCAGACTGTAGAGGCAGAGACCCATGCCCAATGTTGTCCTGTTACTGGCAAAGCCAGGTACAACACCAGAGGTGAGAGCACTGTGTTCATGGATCACCTGCATTAGAATCATATAGAATTCTTCCAAACCTACTAGATCTAAAGGCAGGGCCCAGGAATCTGACATAAACATGTTTATATGATGATCGGTATCATGCATTCTGAAATCTGAGCACATTCCTATGGAAGAATGACCAGAAGAGTGAGGATTTTAAAATGGTCCAAAGCTGATACAATAGAAATGAGTCACTAAAACATATTTTACTGCCTTTTTATTTCACAATATCTTTTTTTTTTTTTTTTGAGATGGAGTCTCACTCTGTCACCCAGGCTGGAGTGCAGTGGTGCAATTTTGGCTCACTGTAACCTTCGCCTCCCAGGTTCAAGTGATCCTCTTGCCTCAGCCTTCCAAATAGCTGGGATTACAAACATGCACTACCTTGCCCCAGGAATTTTTGTTGTTGTTGTTTGTAGAGACACGGTTTTACCATGTTGACCAGGGTGGTCTTGAACTCTTGACTTCCAGTAATCTGCCCGCCTCAGCCTCCCATGTTGCTGGGATTACAGGTGTGAGCCACCACATCCGTCCTTACAATATCTTTAATTATTAAATGGCCAGAGCTTTTTTTCTCTAAACTTGTCATTCTTCAAAATCAGGAGATGTCATTTTAAGTAGCATGAAGTGCTGTGAGATAGATATGACTGATATGACAAATTATAAGGTGACATTCATCACATGGAATCCATGGCCTGAATGAAAGGTTAGGAAAACTATGGGTTTCTAATGAGAAAGTCAAGTTTAATTAATTATCCTCTGAATAGATTTGCATTGGGGGTTTGGCAGCTGAAGCTTAATAGCTAATTACGAGGACTGCCAGTGAATAGTCGGTAATCTGCATCCCTGATTTCATGTTGGAGATGTCATAATTGCTATATATCACAAGACAGCAAGGCAGAGCAAAGGGATACATGCTGCAGCTTTCTAGAGGCATCCCATAATACTGCTCTGATAGTTGAAGGAAAGGTCCCGGTTGTCAACCACAGATTGTGGTGCAGTAAGCGGTTTCAAGTAATCTTATGTACCCAATTGCCTTTGAATCACAGAAGCAGAGAGACTACTGGATGGCCGCTAGCTGATCCCCTTCCACTAGGCCATTCATGCATCCAGTTATTTCAGACAATACCATCTTCCTCTATACTTGCAATTGTATCTCCTATTCAGCCAGTTTCCTTAATAGATATCAGGCAGGGTTCTTGCAATTCATCATATTGAAAACATATTGAAAATATGACATCATATTGTCAACTATTTGTTTGAATATTAGTTTACCCCCTTCTTTAACTGGAGTGAGAGGAATGGACTTTATTTTCTAATTATTTTTATCTTCTTGGGACCTAGCCAAATGCCTTAATAAATACGCATGGAATTCACTTCTATGGATGAATAAATAAGTGCTGTTTTCTAGAACAGAGGTCCCTACAAAGTATACTAGGAACATAAAGAAACAGTTCATCTTCCCAATGGAGAATAGAAAGGAATATAAGACAGAGGGGTCATGTGGTCCAGGTCTTGAAGGACTTGACATAAACTGAAGTAGCTGGTAAGAAGGAAATTTGAGGGAAAGAATGAATAGGAGTTTTCAGATGAGAAAGTTTGGGAGTAGAAGTACGTCACTTAGGATGGGTACTCTGTGAACATTTACTTATTAAATACAAATAGGTAAAGGAGAGAACCTGAAGGACCTAAGGATGATCTAATTTGTGGAGTTAGAAATGGAGGGAGTGAAGGGTGGTGGCACAGCAGAGGGAACAGGGAAAAAGTGACAGCTGCATGTTGCCATTGTTGCCACTTTAAAGCAAAACAATACAACAGCAACCACCCTCTCGGTGCTGGAAGGTACAGTATGTGCCCTCTTCTCTTAGCTTTGGGATAATCCTACTCACTCTTTTTATCTTCTTGGGGCCTAGCAGAATGCCTTAATAAATACATGTGGAATCCCCTGCAATAGATGAATAAACATGTGTTAGTGACAATATGAATAAATTAATATTATTAAATTAATAATAAATGAATGAATAAATATGTGATAATGAACTTAATGATTCCATAATCTCTCATTAACTCGACAATTTCATTCAGGAAGGGCAGCGTGAAAGATAAGAAACCTAGCAGAGTGACATGCTTTTATTTTACTATCTAGCGTATAAAGGAAGATCACAAGAACAGTATCACAAGAACTTGTGCTATTTAGAAAAAGAAATGCATCAATGAGTAACTTGTTCCCTGGGCAAATTGCCACGTAAGACAATCAAAGCCACAGATTTTCATAAGTTCTGTTTCTAGGAAGACAGAAATTTTCAAAGTCTTCAGAGTCTGAGAAAACCAAGTTCTTAAATTTCTCTCTCTCTGTTTCTCTCTCTCTCTCTCTCTCTCTCTCTATATATATATATATATACTCTCTCTCTCTCTCTCTCCATATATATATGTAATTTTTTTTTTTGAGACAGAGTCTCTGTCACTCAGGCTGGAGTGCTCTGGCGCCATCTCTGCAACCTCTGCCTCCTGGGTTCAAGTGATTGTCCTGCCTCAGCCTCCCGATTAGCGGGGATTACCAGCACATGCCACCTCACCTGGCTAACTTTTGTGTTTTTAGTAGAGACAGAGTTTTGCCATGTTGGCCAGGCTGTTCTTGAGTGCCTGACCTCAAGTGATCGTCCCAAAGTGCTGGGATTACAGGTGTGAACCACTGCATCCAGCCTCTCAAACTACATTTCTAAGGACACAGTTTTAACAGAGATAACAAACTGAAAAACATTAGAAATATCACCTACCTCTATATTGTACAACAAAGTAAATTGATACTTTCTAAAAGTTCCCAGTTGAGAGCAAATGTAAGCCTGTACAGCCCAATTTTTCCAGTAGACAGAAACCAAGAAAGCAGTAGGATTTTTACTAAATACTAGTGAAAAAAAGAGCACAGTATTAATCTTCCACATAAACAAGGTCACACGGAAGCATGACAAAACCCCCAAAGTTGCCCTGTTGGTGTTTCTTATGGAACCCTTCTCTGAGTATCATATCTGACACTCCAACTCCCTTCAGTTCCCCCATCGGAATCCTGAGAAAAGCATTTCTCCCTCCACCACCACTGCCAGAGTGAGCCCCCTTTCCCCCAGGCTCTCAGCCAGGCCTACTTCACTTCTAGGCTCATTTCTGCCTCTGGCCTTTTGTTCAGCTTTCCCTGCTTGGGGCACCCACCCTAATCCCTTTAGTTCTTCCACCCATTCTGAACTATTAGAGAAACCACCTTCCATCTAGATTCATTTCCTTTGAACCCTCTAGGTCTTGTTAAGGGGCGGATAGAGGTTAGAATGAGAGCAGAGGGGGCAAAAGGTTCTGGTAGCCTGTGTTTCAGGACAAGTTCTCTGTGTCTGTAAATGGTAAAGAGAGCCACATTAAACAGAAAGGTTTGCTTTTGTGGATGTTTCTGTTATATATGTGCATTTTTTTTAAATCAAAGAGAAGAGGAAGTGTACTTCCTCGGCACCCAGTCATCTGGATGAGGAAGGCAGACCAATAGGAACCTAGGTTTTGTGTGCACTCACTGATTGAGACTGACAATGCCTGGTACTTGAAAGGACACCATCCTTTACCATGAGGACAGGGTCTCACTGTCACCCCAACCACCCACTTGCCTGATAGTATGGTTCCTGGGTGCTGGGGGACAGGGATAAGGAGGGGAGAGGTGTTTAGCAGGAGGTATGCAGGTAGGAGTCTTTTGTGTGCTGTCAGGAAACCTGGGTCCACCAGTTCCAGAGACCCTTGTTCTTGAACTCCTGACTTCAGGTGATCCGCTTGCCTTGGCCTCTCAAAGTGCTGGGATTACAGGCATGAGCCACTGCGCCAGCGAGACCCTTGTTTACTATAAACCAGAGGGTGAGGCTGGTGATGATCTGGAAGATGTTCATTCAGAAGCCAACAGCTGAAAGGGGTGGACAGAGCCAGAGGCAGACAGTAAGAAAAGCAGGAAGAGCAATGTAGCCATAAAAATCACATACTGCCTTGTGCTGCTATCGAAATGTGCATCCATTCATTTATACATTCGTTATTTTTTCAACCAACAGTTATTGAATGCCTGTGTATTCACATTATTGAATGTGAATTCAGTGCACCTTTTAAGGTGGTAGTTCTTTTGTTTTTTGTTTTTGTTTTTGTGTTTTTGGTGGTGGTGGTTGTTTTTTTGAGATGGAGTCTCACTCTGTCCCCAAGCTGGAGTCCAGTGGTGCAATCTTGGCTTACTGAAAACTCCGCCTCCTGGGTTGAAGCAATTCTTCTGCCTCAGCCTCCCGAGTAGCTGGGATTACCTGGCTAATTTGTGTGTGTGTGTGTGTGTGTGTGTGTGTGTGTGTGCATTGTTAGTAGAGATGGAGTTTCATTATGTTGGCCAGGCTGGTCTTGAACTCCCCACCTCAAGTGATCCGCCTGCCTTGGCCTCCCAAAGTGCTGGTATTACAGGCATGAGCCACCATGACTGACCTAAGGTGGTAGTTCTGTATCTAAGTCTAGAAGCATCTAACTTTTAAGTTTTGTTGTTGTTGCAGGAAAACATAGATCTGGTGCCAAACATAAGCCCAGGACGGGCCGAAGGAGAAAGTGGAAGGAAGGGGGCTTCTCTCTCAGCCTCATCCTCCTGGGCCTGTATGCTGGAGTCATGAGGTGCTTCAGAGTACTCTAGGTGAGGAGGGAAAGATGGTGCCAAACATATGGAGGCCATGCTAAGTCTTGTATGAAACCCATGAGGTATGAAGGAGTAATTTTTCTTTCTAAGCCATTTCTCTGCTTATTCCTCGGATCAGTGCCCTTTGTGTTTGAACTTGGTGTGAATGACCATCTTAGTGATTCTTACTGCAAAGACAATAAGGAGTTAAATGACGTAAGTGTTTTTTTATGGTAAAGGATATAGAAATGTGATCAGTGTAGAATACTCCCAGCCAGAGGTGCAGTTTTCTGGTTCCCTCCTACAGACATTATGTGGAAGCACACGTATTAACTGATAAAGGGTGAAATTTCCCCAGAGTAGAGAAGCATCCTCTTTGTCCTTTTCACAGGGGTGGGGATAAGGTTAGGGGTAGGGTTATACCTTCTTTGCTTCCCCAGCTGCTTCTATATATCTTAGCCTGGATATGCTTAAAGTTAAGCCAAGACAAAGAGTCATAAGCAGGTAATTTATTTCGAAAATGATACTAGGGATGAGGAGTGAGGAATGAGAGAGTAAAGCAGAGGTGGCTGAAAAGCCATCACAAACAGGCACTGTCAATAGAGGAATGGCCAGCAAGTACAGGAAAGGTCTCAGTGTTACTAGTCATCAGAATTGAAATGAAAACCACAAGATACCTACTAGGTGCCCATCAGAATAGCTACATTAGAAAGACTGCAGCAACAAATGTTGGCAGGGGTGTGGAAAAATCAGAGCTCTCATAAATTGTTGGTAGAGGTGTAAACTGGTACAACTGCTTTGGAAAGGTCTGGCGCTTTCTTAAAAAACTAAACACACACCTTCTATGACCCAACAATTTCATTCCTAGATATTTGCCCAAAGGAAATGAAAATATCTGTATATAGACAGACTTGTATAAGAATGTTCACAGCAGCATTATGCACTATAGTCAGAAACTGGAAACAGTCTAGGCATGGTGGCTCACGCCTATAATCCTAGCACTTTGAGAACCTCAGGTAGGAGGATCGCTTGAGGTCAGGAGTTTGAGACCAGCCTGGGGAACATAGCAAGACACTGTCTTCACAAAAAAATGAAAACATTAGCTAGTCATAGTGGCACACATCTGTAGTCCTAGCTACTCAGGAGGCTCAGGTGGGAGGATCACTTGAGCCCAGGAGTTCAAGGCTGCAGTGAGCTATGATCTCACCATTGCAACCCAGCCTGGGTGATAGAGTAAGACCTTGTCTCTGAGAAAAACAAAACAAAACAAAACATGGGCTGAAAACAGCCCATTAACAGAAGAATGGATAAACAAACTGTGGTATGTTCATGCGATGGAATATTGTCCAGTTATAAAAAGGAATAGAGTATTGATAGAATAATATGGGTAAATATTAAAGCATGCTGGGTGAAAGAAGCCTTACTCAAAACAATATGGTATTTTCCTATTTAAAGTTCTAGAATAGGCAGAAGTAATCTACAATGAAGAAAAATCAAAATAGTGATCTGTGCAGATGTGGGCGTAGAAGTAGGAGTTGACAGAGAACAGGCATGAGGGAATGTTGTTCTACATCTTCAAAGGAGTTTGGGTTACACACATCAATGTACTTTTCAAACTTATTGAATAATACACTTACTATTGTTCATTTCATTGAATATAAATTTTGCCTTAAAAGAAAAATATCATAAATGAATAGTGGAGTTTAGTTAATGATATGCATGTTGAAATGTTAAGGGTGAATTATGCTGTTATCTGAAAAGTACTTTGGAATGCATTAAAAATTGATCAGTAGATGGATAGAACAATAGATGAATGGATATACACATGATAAAAGAAATAGAGTAAGATGTTAGTTGTATAATCTAGATAGGGATATATGTGTTTTGACTGTAGAATTCTTTCAGATTCTCTGTATGCTTGAACATTTTTATAATAAAGTGAGGTAAAAAGGGAAATACATGATCTCATTGGCTACAACTGAGCAACTGTTGTTCAAGCCTATCAGGACCTTTGAGTTTTCTGAAATCCACCGCAGAACCTTACACCTGGGTGGTGGAAGGAAAAACATTGACCTGTTGGCTTCTTTCTCATTGTGTCAGTGCTTAAAGCCCTCTTGCAGGTGCTCTGCACCTTAGAGAATTCCCAGGGTAGGGAGCTAGGGGTACACGAGATTCAAGGGCTGACGCGGGATGCTTCAGATTGCACCTGTGTGTAGCTGGTCAAAGCCTAGGCAGAACCAGGAGTCAAACAAGAAGATGTAAAGTGCTCCAGAAGTATTGCGTTAGGTACCCATTACTGCATAGCAGATTAGCCTCCAAACTTAATGCCTTGTAACAAACAAACAGCTATTCTCCACAGTTTCTAGCTCAGGATCTGCCATGACATTATATTCAATATTTCAAGCCAGGGCTGCATTTATCTGAAAACTTTATTGGGGCTGAAAGATCCATTTTCAATGTGGTGTACTACATGGCCCTTGGCAGGAGGCTCCAGTGTCCCTGCCACATGGGCCTCACAATAGGGCTGCTGAGTGTCCTTATAACATGGTACGTGGCATCCCCCAGAGTGAGTGATTTTGGGGGGAGAAAAAAGTCACAGTGTCTTTTGTGACCTAGTCTTGGAAATCACACACTGTCACTTCTACCACCTTTTATTCCTTAGAAGTGAATCAGTAGGCACATTTCACACTCAAGGAGAAGGGAATTAGCCTTCATTTTGTGAAGGAAGGAAAATCAAAGAATTTCAGAAGATGTTTTGAAACCACAACAGATTTCCATTAAGTTTCACCCTTGCACTTGTTAGGACTTTTGTGCTCTACATTAAGTCCAGTCTGCCCAGAGTCTTCTTCCAGGTAGTGGCTAGCTCCAAATCCTACAAGGACTAAATACAGGAAGGTTAACAGAACAAGTTATATTCCCCGCTGATGCAACAGGGTCCCAGTCCATAAATAGCACTTGTCCTCTCCGTTTTCTACCATTTGCTCTAGATTTCCTTTAACCTCGGCCATTCTTTGGCTAATATAGGTTGCTTTCCTGATGGCTGACTCAAAACTTTATCTCTGAGTGGTCTGAGCCTTTAGTTGACCTTGTAAAGTCATGTTCACTGTGATTAACCATCCACCATCACCAGTCATGGAATCATCAACAGTTGTCCCTGTGAATCTTCTACGTTCCAGACACAGTCCTTCCTGCACACATTATGTAACAGCAGCCTTGGCTCTTTGTGGTAATCAGAGTCGAATACTCTTTTCAGCATAGGAACACCTCTTTTTTCTTGCTGGTCTACTGCCATGAGGAACCTGAAGTTCAAAAGCAATAATCATACCTTAAGGTGAATGGGAAGCTCTGTCATTTCTGCTAGGGCACACATTTGCCTACCTGAAAGTAGGACAATTAATTCAGCAGAACCTAAGCTCATTAGATGGGAAGTGGATCATGAGAAGTGATGGTGAGGAGGGCAATCCTGCTTCTGCCTCAGGCTTCCTGGACCAGTGTTGCTAGACACTGGGGACATAGCACATGTATCAGCTACTGTTTTAGCACATGTGTACAGTAGTCTGGAGGACAGTGTCATTAGCAACAGGTTGTTGTACCTGAACCTGAGCTGACACTAAAAATCCTTTTCAAGAACTTCTGCTTTTAACCATGAACGAGTAAGCCAGCCTGCAATTACATTTTGAATATAAGCAACTAGAAAACTAAACAAAATGTAAGAAAAAATTATTTTCAGACATTAGATAAGAGTCCAGTGAGATTGTGATCCCCTGAAAAGGAAAACATAAGGGGCAATATACACCCTGGCATAGGCTTTCTGCGTGTAGGCAACTCCAAGATTGTGATTCAGGGAGAGGAAATTATACAGTGTGGTCATTCCCACTGAGTTAAACAGAGATTGTAGTTCAAGAAGACCAAGGTAGCTATGACTTATAAGGCACAGCACCTAAGTCCATTTCTGTTGTTACAACTGAATACCTGAGACTATGTCGTTTATAATGAAAAGAAATCTATTTCTCACAGTTCTGAAGGCTGGAAGTCCAAAGGTGAGGGGTGCATCTGGTGAGGACTTCCTATTGGTGGGGAATCTACAGAGTCCTGAGGTGGTATAGGGCATAGAGAGGGAGCTGAGCATGTTAGCTTTGTTTCTTTCTCCTCTTAGGAAGCCACTCATCCCCCACACTCATGACCTCATCTCATTCTAATGACCTCCCAAAAGTGCCATCTCTCCAATACTGTAGGTTGATTTCCCATCCTCTTAATATTGTTACAGTGGGGATTAAGTTTCAATGTGAGTTTAGAAGGGACAAACATTCAAACTGCAGCATTACTTCAGAGGAGAGCTCTCAAGAAATCTCTGGCTGGGCATGGTGGCTCACACCTGTAATCCCAGCACTTTGGGAGGCTGAGGTGGGTGGATTGCTTGAGCCCAGGAGTTTGAGAACAGCCTGGATAACATGGTGAAAATCCATCTCTAGACAAAATACAAAATATTAGCCAACTGTGGTGGTGCACACCTGTAGTCCCAGCTACTTGGGAGGCTGAGATGGGAGTATCTGCTGAGCTCAGGGGGTTGAGGCTGTAGTGAGCTGAGATTGCACTACTGCCCTGGGTGACAGAGTGAGACACTGTCTCAAAAAAAATAACTAAATAAAAAAGAAAGAAAGGAATACATCTCTCATATAAAAAGATGAAAGAATGTGAAAGTTATGAGAAATAAAGGATTTATAAAGGACTAAGCTTAAGCTTTTAGTGATAAAAATACAACATCAAAAATTGAAAATACACTGGATGGATATAATAGCAGATTAGACACAGCAGAAGAAAAGAACAGTGAACATAATGACACAGGAAAAGAGGCTACCCAAAGTGAAGCACAGAGAGAAAAGATGGAGAAAAGGCACATCAGTGAGCTGGGGAACAATATCATATCTGCTTTTGAAGTATCAGAAGGAAAGGAAAAAGAGAAGGGAGAAAAATGTTTGAAAAATTAATAGTAAATTTCTAAATTTCTCACACCTGTTAGGATTTTTGTTTTGTTTTGTTTTGCTTTTGAGACAGGGTCTTGTTCTGTCACCCAGGCTGCAATGCAATGGGTGACAAACTCCTGGGCTTCAGTGATTCTTCCACCTCAGCCTCTGGAGTAGCTGGGACTACAGGCATGTGCCACCACACCAGCTAAATTTTTTTATTTTAATTTTTTTTGTAGAGACACAGTCTTTCTGTGTTGTCCAGGATGGTCTCAAACTCCTGGCCTCAAATGATTCTCCTGCCTTGGCTTCCCAAAATGCTGGGATCACAAGGGTGAGCTATCATGCTCAGATGTTTTTTTTTTTTTTTTAAAAAAGGAAAATAACAGTTCTTGGCAAGAATGCAGAGAAACTGGAACAATTGTGCCTTGCAGGTGGGAATGTAAAATAGTGCAGCTGCAATGGAAGACAGTTTGGTGGTTCTTCAAAAAGAGAATTACCATATGATTTAGCAATTCCTCTCCTAAGTATATGCCCCAAAGAATTAAAAACAGGGACTCAAACAGGTACTTGTACACCAATGTCCATGGAAGTGTTATTTGCCAAAACCACAAGGTATAAACGACTCAAATGTCAAAACAGATGAACGGATGTATACACATACAATGGAATATTATTCATCTTTTTAAAGAAAATAAATTCGGATATTTCCTGTATCATCCTTTCATGGATGAACCTTGAAAACATTATGCTAAGTAAGCTAAGCACAAAAGGAAAAACATTGTATGATTCCATTAATACAAAGTACCTAGAACACGCAAATTCACAGAGACAGGAAAATAGAGGTTGCTAGGGTCTGGGGGAATCGTAGATCGGGAAGTTATTGTGTAATGGGAACAGAGTTTCAGTTTGGGGGGATAAAGTTCTGGAGCTGGATAGTGGGAAAGGTTACATGGCAGTGTGAATACACCTAGTGCTACTGAACTGTACACTTAAAATGGTAAGTTTTATGTTCTGTATATTTTACCACAATCAAATTAAATCTCTTAAAAGTTAGTTACTGCTGTTCAAGAATAAATTGTGCCTTATTTGCTAATATACATCATTTGAGGAGGATGACAAAAATGGAAGAGCTTCATGGAATTCAGTTTTGTAAAGTGGCATCTATGTGTGGTTTCTACAAACTTTTTTTTTTTTTTTTTTTTTTTTTGAGACAGGGTCTTGCTGTGTCACCCAGGCTGGTGTGCAGTGACAAGATCACAGCTCACTGCAGCCTTAATCTCCCAGGCTCAGGTGATTCTCCCATTTCAGCCTCCTGAGTAGTTGGGACTACAGTTGTGTGTCACCACACCTGGCTTTTTTTGTAGACAGGGTATCTCCATGTTACCTTGGTGGTGTTGAACTCCCGAGCTTGAGCAATCCTACCGGCTTCAGCCTCCAAAAATGTTGGGATTACAGGCATGAGCCACAGCACCCGGCCCTACAAACTTTTAAAAACATAAGTGCTTATAGAAATTTGATTACTCATTTGCCTCTGTGAATTCCTGATGAAAACTTTCTGAGATCTGTCATAAATAATCAAAAGAAAAAATAAATCTCTTTTAATATTTTCATGTCTCTGAGTTTTCTGACTCCTTCCTTGGTGCTATGCTTGGCAAGTTCCAGCCTCTGGACTTCTATTTATTATAGGCCACTATTTTGTCCAAGCCTCAAGAAATCACTCTTGCAGTGTATTGCTACAGGTATCCTTGCCAGGACATTGAGTTTCTAACAAGCAAGGGTGCTCCCAGGTCAATAAATTCACTGCTATCCAGCTTTCTATTTCACTCACCCACCTGGTCCAACATCCTCAAGACTTCCTTTTACAAGCTTATCCAGGTTCTGTCTGTATGCATTACCCAGGGGAATGGTTTGGCTCTGTGTCCCCACCCAAATCTCATCTCAAATTGTAATCCCCATGTGTTGAGGACGGGGCTGTAATCCCCATGTGATTGGATTATGGGGGAGGTTTCTCCCATGCTGTTCTCGTTATAGTGAGTTCTCACGAGATCTGATGGTTTTATAAGCACCTGGCATTTCCCCTGCTTATATGTCTCACTCCTGCCACACTGTGAAGAAGGTTTTTGCTTCCTCTTTGCCTTCTGCCGTGATTCTAAGTTTCCTGAGGCCTCTCCAGCCATGCAGAACTGTGAGTCAATTAAATCTTTTTTCTTTGTAAATTACCCAATCTCAGCTATTTATTTATAGTAGTGTAAAAACAGTCTAATTTATCAGGTCCTTAAGTTCCTTTAGTAAACTATTTCCTACTGTGCCAAAACCTGACTCCATTATCATGGACTCTGTCACCTGATGGCTTAATCTTCAAGACAGTATTCCCTGTTTAAAAGATCAAGTTCTTTTAAGCATTGCGCTATACACAGCAGGCTTGAGTTGATAGTTGGCTAACATGACCCTGTCACTTTCTTATTTTAAGACTTTCAAAGCATTAACAAAAGCCAATGAATTCCCCATTCCTTTCCAATTATCATTGCCTCCCTATTGTTCAAGTACCATGGCTACCACCTGACCCAGAGCCTCTCCTTTCCACCTGTACCTAATCCCAATCCACCACAGGTGAGAGCTTTAATTGTATTGCCACTGGATCTGCACTTACCTTTCAAGCTGTGATGGGGATGATGAGAAAAATGTTCTTCTCTCACAGTGACCATCCTGGCTACCTGCAAAGTATGCTTAGAATTCTAGATTCCTTTGAAGTCTTGGTAAAGATCTCCCAAGGGCTTGCTGATAGGGTCATGGGGGTTCTTAATTCTGTTCACCGACAACATTCCATCCAAAGGGAACCTCAAAAGTAGTAATTTCCTCCTTCATGGGTTTTGCATGCATGACTGCCAAGTAGCTTTCCACAGACATCACAGACTTGAGTGTCAGATAAGCCTTGGAGCAAAAGCTACAGGTCCAGTGTCTGGACTGAGGCAAGGTCAGGTTATGCCTACGTGGAACTGCTTGCCTACATCAGTGACTGGGGTAAGTGTCTAGGCCAAAAGCATGGGAAATGGTGCTCAAGAGTTCTGGTACCCTGGAGGCCCTGCTGGAGCCAAGTGTCAGCACACAAAACATTGTCAGGTAGGAATAAATAAATTGGAAGTCAATTTGTAGATGCATTGGACCAAAACTAGGTCAAAGTCTATTTACCGAATCAGCGTCCTGGCTACCCTTGTATCTGTGTGGTTGTACTAGGTTTGGTTTGAGTCTGAGGACCATGATCACCAATCTGTTTCTCAGTGGATTAAATAAGAAACCAGGCTAAAGATCCTCAAACTTATTAACATTTTTCTCTTTACCCAGATATTAGCCTGATGGCAATTTCATTCATTAACCTAGCTTTGAACGTAGTTTTCAGAGTCTAAATTCTTTCTGGATAGTTTATTTCTCTGTTCAGTTATTAGGTCTGTAATCTGTTATATGATCTACTGTGTCCACATAAAAAAATTTCAACATTTTCCCAACTAGTTTATTAATGAAAGTACCTTCTAATTAAAAAAAAAAAATCTTCAGTGTGGGGAAAAGGAGGACAGATGCGATTATTAGACTGTCATCATGGGTTTGTACTTGTTTTTAAAAGTTACAGCTACTTGAGGATTTTTTAAAAAGATTTCATTATGAAAAATTTTAAACATTCACAAAGTAGAAAGAAGAAAATAATAAATCCCCATGTACCCATCAGCCAGCCCTTGGGAGATCTTTACCAAGACTCCAAAGGAATCTAGAATTCTAAGCCTACTTTGCAGGCAGCCAGGATGGTCACTGTAAGAGAATAACGTTTTTTCTCATCATTCCCATCACAGCTTGAATGAGTGATCGCATTTCTACCTTGGAAATGGATTACTTCCCCTCTGGTAGGTTTATCTGCTCAGGTTTCCTTAAACCAGAGGGACTCCGGGCCAGGGCCAGGCATGAGGTAGGGTCTGGCTGTGCCCACCGGAGGGAGCAGTGTCCTGTTTCTCAGTAATTTGCTGTAGCTTGGTGCTGATACTTGTCAGAGTTTTATTTAGCTCTGTTCTTCTCCTTCTGTTGGAATATCATTCATTTTTCTTGGACTGTGGGATACGGTCCATGACCTTCACACTAGCTCTGGTGTTACAGTCTGTAGTGTTTCACAGTGAATGAATTGTCATAACGTCCCACCCTACCTCTACGCTGTGTGACTCTTGCATTTCCATCAGTCTAGGCTGCTCACTGTTTTTCATCTTAGTTCTGGGAAACCAGAAAAAAATTGGTTTGAAATTGGATTTTTAAAGTATGTTTTTCTAATGAAAGTCCTAGATGGCCTTGATTGCGTTTCCAGATCTCCTCC